>NC_080072.1:70570200-71196367 GCF_949987535.1 Balaenoptera acutorostrata
CTAAATAAACACTACTGTTCCTTCCAAGTTAATCAACTGTTAGGGAAATGCTAATGAAACTGACCAAGGATGTACCATGTTGGAGTGCAAGTAGGGAGAAGCCGTCTCCTTCCTGCACTGGCATGTGCCACCACAGTAAAGAAGCAGTTTCCAAGTCTGTTCTCAGAAGGGCTGTTTCTAACCCTTTTGGGGGCAAGAGAATGATTTGTGCTGAGCAATCTCCCATCAGCAGCTGTTCCTATTCCCAGAGGAATCCAGTTGCTCCAAGAGAAAACACTTCTGGAAACCATCCCCTGGGGACTGTTCAGGAACCAGTCGAGGGCTCTCTACACCATGTGAAGTAGAGATACGCATCTGAGATCCTAGTAGCTGCTCTGGAAATGTTTTTAAAATAGTTGTTCACTTTAAAAAAAAAAGAAGAGCTTTCCTTTTCTCTGTACAATAAAAGCAAGTTGGGGACTTAGAGATACTCTGAAAGGGACAGGGACCCTGAAAAGGAAGCAAGTATAAGTATTACGTTGAATTAAAATTGCTGCTAACTTGTGTTCTAAGGCACAGAAAAGGTGAATAGATACAGCGAGAGTAGGATGCAAGCTCCTTGCAGCAGGAACTGTGTCATATTAACCTCTAGACCCTCTGCTTCTGGAACATAATAGACACTCAGGGGTGGGTATAGAATGCATTTATGTTTGCCCAAGTAAGTATACGGGCTAATACATGAACAAAGTCTTTTTCCATCTTGATTCTTATGGAGTCTATTAGTCCAAACTTAGCCTTATCGGAATATTATTATAAATCCTCTCCCATAAGTAACACTCAGATTTCTAGTAATTAAAACCTGGTGTTTCCTGAATTCTCTAGAGCTTCCAAATATTCTAACCACCATGGGATAAAGCATGCATGTTTACTCAGAGTTTAAAAAACAAAATATACTCTGCCCCCATTTTAAAAAACACTATGCAAAAATATGATGTGATCTCTAAACGGTATTTGTCAATATGAAGACTGGGCCAGCTTCCCTGACTGGGACCACTGTTAAAAACACTCTATGCTACCCTCATGAGCTGGGGGATGCTCGACAGTTTTGCCGGAGAGTTTCACACCACTCTGGCCTCTCCACTAGCTTCTGGGAGCAGTGCTTCAATACCTTGTAACACCACTACTGTCACTCTCAAACAAGCTCAGAAATATGTTCTGAGAAATGAAATTTTCTTCAGACATTTCTTCACCCAAGCCTTCCAACTCGGAAAGATAGAAGCCTCCAGTAAATTTTGTCTTAAAGGCAAATAAAAAGTTACCAGCACCAGGTTTCCAATATCTCAGGGGAAGTAATACTTGCAGCATGGCTAAAACAAAACTTACTGATTTTAGGTACAAATTGAAGAAGATGAAAATATTTTCCATGTAACTCCTTAAACAGTCTTTCATTTTTTTTCAGGTGCCTAATCCATGTAGGTAATACGAGTGTTTCTTTTTTTAAAAAAATCTTTATTGGAGTATAATTGCTTTACAATGGTGTGTTAGTTTCTGCTGTATCACAAAGTGAATCAGCTATATGCATACATATATCCCCATATACCCTCCCTCTTGTGTCTCCCTCCCACCCTCCCTAACCCACCCCTCTAGGTGGTCACAAAGCACCGAACTGTTCACCCTGTGCTATGCAGCTGCTTCTCACTAGCTATCTATTTTACATTTGGTAGTGTATATATGTCCATGCCACTCTCTCACTTTGTCCCAACTTACCCTTCCCCCTCCCCGTGTCCTCAAGTCCATTCTCTATGTCAGCGTCTTTATTCCTGTCCTGCCCCTAGGTTCTTTAGAACCATTTTTTTTTTTAAGATTCCATATATATGTGTTAGCATATGGTATTTGTTTTTTTCTTTCTGACTTGCTCCACTCTGTATGACAGACTCTAGGTCCATCCACCTCACTACAAATAACTCAATTTTGTTTCTTTTTATGGTTGAGTAACATTCCATTGTATATATGGGCCACATCTTCTTTATCCACTCATCTGTCAGTGGACACTTAGGTTGCTTCCATGTCCTGGCTGTTGTAAATAGTGCTGCAATGAACACTGTGGTACATGACTCTTTTGGAATTATGGTTTTCTCAGGGTATATGCCCAGTAGTGGGATTGCTGAGTTGTATGGTAGTTCTATTTTTAGTTTTCTAAGGAACCTCCATACTGTTCTCCATAGTGGCTGTACCAATTTACATTCCCACCAACAGTGCAAGAGGGTTCCCTGTTCTCCACACCCCCTCCAGCATTTATTGTTTGTAGATTTTTTGATGATGGCCATTCTGACTGGTGTGAGGTGATACCTCATTGCAATTTTGATTTGCATTTCTCTAATGATTAGTGATGTTGAGCATCCTTTCATGTATTTGTTGGCAATCTGTATATCTTGGGTGGAGAAATATCTATTAGGGTCTTTTGCCCATTATTGGATTGGGTTGTTTGCTTTTTTGATATTAAGCTGCACCAGCTGCTTGTATATTTTGGATATTAATCCTTTGTCGTTTGCAAATATTTTCTGCCATTCTGAGGGTTGTCTTTTCATCTTGTTTATGGTTCCTTTGCTGTGCAAAAGCTTTTAACTTTCATTAGGTCCCATTTGTTTATTTTTGTTTTTATTTCCATTTCTCTTGGAGGTGGGTAAAAAAGGATCTTGCAGTGATTTATTTATTTATTTTTTTTTAAACATTTTTTTTTTTTTAAAGGATTTTCTTATTTATTTATTTATTTATTTATTTATTTTTGGCTGTGTTGGGTCTTCGGTTCGTGCGAGGGCTTTCTCCAGTTGCGGCAAGCGGGGGCCACTCTTCATCGCGGTGCGGGGACCGCTCTTCATCGCGGTGCGCGGGCCTTTCTCTATCGCGGCCCCTCCCGTCACGGGGCACAGGCTCCAGACGCGCAGGCTCAGCAATTGTGGCTCACGGGCCCAGCCGCTCCGTGGCATGTGGGATCCTCCCAGACCAGGGCTCGAACCCGTGTCCCCTGCATTAGCAGGCAGATTCTCAACCACTGCGCCACCAGGGAAGCCCAGTGATTTATTTCATAGAGTGTTCTGCCTATGTTTTCCTCTAAGAGTTTGATAGTGTCTGGCCTTACATTTGGGTCTTTAATCCATTTTGAGTGTATTTTTGTGTATGGTGTTAGGGAGTGTTCTAATTTCATTCTTTTACATGTAGCTGTCCAGTTTTCCCAGCACCACTTACTGAAGAGACTATCTTTTCTCCACTGTATATTCCTGCCTCCTTTATCAATGACAAGGTGACCATATATGCGTGGGTTTATCTCTGGGCTTTCTATCCTGTTCCATTGATCTACATTTCTGTTTTTGTGCCAGTACCATACTGTCTTGATTACTATAGCTTTGTAGTATAGTCTGAAGTCAGGGAGCCTGATTCCTCCAGCTCCATTGTTCTTTCTCAACATTGCTTTGGCTATTCAGGGTCTTTTGTGTTGCCATACAAATTGTGAAATGTTTTGTTCTAGTTCTGTGAAAAATGCCATTGGTAGTTTGATAGGGATTGCATTGAAACTGTAGATTGCTTTGGGTAGTATAGTCATTTTCACAATGTTGATTCTTCCAATACAAGCACATGGTATATCTCTCCATCTGTTCGTATCATCTTTAATTTCTTTCATCAGTGTCTTACAGTTTTCTGCATACAGGTCTTTTGTCTCCTTATATAGGCTTATTCCTAGGTAATTTATTCTTTTTGTTGCAATGGTAAATGGGAGTGTTTCCGTAATTTCTCTTTCAGATTTTTCATCATTAGTGTATAGGAATGCAAGAGATTTCTATGCATTAATTTTGTATCCTGCTACTTTACCAAATTCATTGATTACCTCTAGTAGTTTTCTGGTAGCATCTTTAGTATTCTCTATGTATAGTATCATGTCATCTGCAAACAGGGACAGTTTTACTTCTTCTTTTCCAATTTGGATTCCTTTTATTTCTTTTTCTTCTCTGATTTCCGTGGCTAAAACTTCCAAAACTATGTTGAATAATAGTGGTGAGTGTGGGCAACCTTGTCTTGTTCCTGATCTTAGTGGAAATGGTTTAGATTTTCACCATTGAGAACGATGTTGGCTGTGGGTTTGTCATATATGGCCTTTATTATGTTGAGGTAAGTTCCCTATATGCCTACTTCCTGGAGGGTTTTTATCATAAATTGGTGTTGAATTTTGTCAAAAGTTTTTTCTGCACCTATTGAGATGATCATATGGTTTTTATCCTTCAATTTTTTAATATGGTGTATCACATTGATTGATTTGCATATATTGCAGAATCCTTGCATTCCTGGGATAAACCCCACTTGATCATGGTGTATGATTCTTTTAATGTGCTGTTGGATTCTGTTTGCTAGCATTTTGTTGAGGATTTTGGCATCAGTGTTCATCAGTGATATTGGCCTGTAGTTTTCTTTCTTTGTGACATCTTTGTCTGGTTTTGGTATCAGCATAATGGTGGGCTTGTAGAATGAGTTTGGGAGTGTTCCTCCCTCTGTTATATTTTGGAAGAGTTTGAGAAGGATAGGTGTTAGCTCTTCTCTAAACGTTTGATAGAATTCGCCTGTGAAGCCATCTGGTCCTGGGCTTTTGTTTGTTGGAAGATTTTTAATCACAGTCTCAAATTCAGTGCTTGTGATTTGTCTCTTTATATTTTCTATTTCTTCCTGGTTCAGTCTCAGAAGGTTGTGCATTTCTAAGAATTTGTCCTATTTTTCCAGGTTGTCCATTTTATTGGGATATAGTTGCTTGTAGTAAACTCTCATGATCCTTTGTATTTCTGCAGTGTCAGTTGTTACTTCACCTTTTACATTTCTAATTCTATTGATTTGAGCCTTTTCCCTTTTTTTCTTGATGAGTCTGGCTAATGGTTTATCAATGTTCTTTATCTTCACAAAGAACCAGATTTTATTTTTATTGATCTTTGCTATCAGTTCCTTCATTTCTTTTTCATTTATTTCTGATATGATCTTTATGATTTCTCTCCTTCTGCTAACTTTGGCATCTTTTTGTTCTTCTTTCTCTAATTGCTTTAGGTGTAAGGTTAGGTTGTTTATTTGAGATGTTTCTTACTTCTTGAGGTAGGATTGTATTGCTATAAACTTCCCGCTTAGAACTGCTTTTGCTGCGTCCCATAGGTTTTGGGTCATCGTGTTTTCATTGTCATTTGTTTCTAGGAATATTTTGATTTCCTCTTTCATTTCTTCAGTGATCTCTTGGTTATTTAGTAGTGTATTGTTTAGCCTCCATTGTTTGTGCTTTTTATGTTTTTTCCCCTGTAATTGATTTCTAATCTCATAGCGCTGTTGTCGGAAAAAGATACTTGATATGATTTCAATTTTCTTAAATTTACTGAGGCTTGATTTGTGACCTAAGATGTGATGTATTCTGGAGAATGTTCCATGTGCACTTGAGAAGAAAATGTATTCTGTTGTTTTTGGATGGAATGGTCTATAGATATCAACAAAGTCCATCTTGTTTAATGTACCATTTAAAGCTTGTGTTTCCTTATTTATTTTCATTTTGGATGATCTGTCCATTGGTGAAAGTGGGGTGTTAAAGTCCCCTACTATGATTGTGTTACTGTCGATTTCCCCTTTTATAGCTGTTAGCATTTGCCTTATGTATTCAGGTGCTCCTATGTTGGGTGCATAATTATTTACAATTGTAATAGCTTCGTCTTGGATTGATCCCTAGATCAATATGTAGTGTCCTTCTTTGCCTCTTGTAATAGTCTTTATTTTAAAGTCTATTTTGTCTGATATGAGAACTGCTACTCCAGCTTTGTTTTGATTTCCATTTGCATGGAATATCTTTTTCCATCCCCTCACTTTCAGTCTGTATGTGTCCCTAGGTCTGAAGTGGGTGTCTTGTAGACAGCATATATATGGGTCTTGCTTTTGTATCCATTCAGCCCGTCTATGTGTTTTCGTTGGAGCATTTAATCCATTTACATTTAGGGTAACTATCTATATGTATGTTCCTATTATCATTTTCTTAATTATTTTGAGTTTGTTATTGTAGGTCTTTTCCTTCTCTTGTGTTTCCTGCCTAGAGTAGTTCCTTTAGCGTTTGTTGTAAAGCTGGTTTGGTGGTGCTGAATTCTCCTAGCTTTTGCTTGTTTGTAAAGGTTTTGATTTCTCCATCGAATCTGAATGAGATCCTTGCTGGGTAGAGCAATCTTGGTTGTAGGTTTTTCCCTTTCATCACTTTAAATATGTCCTGCCACTCCCTTCTGGCTTGCAGAGTTCCTGCTGATAGATCAGCTGTTAACCTTATGGGGATTCCCCTGTATGTTATTTGTTGTTTTTCCCTTGCTGCTTTTAATATTTTTTCTTTGTATTTAATTTTTGATAGTTTGATTAATATGTGTTTTAGTGTGTTTCTCCTTGGATTTATCCTGTATGGGACTCCCTGCACTTCTTGGACTTGATTGACTATTTGCTTTCCCATATTAGGGGAGTTTTCAACTATAATCTCTTCAAACATTTTCTCAGTCCCTTTCTTTTTCTCTTCTTCTTCTGGGATCCCTATAATTTGAATGTTGCTGTGTTTAATGTTGTTCCAGAGGTCTCTGAGACTGTCCTCAATTCTTTTCATTCTTTTTGCTTTATTCTGCTTTGCAGTAGTTATTTCCACTATTTTACCTTCCAGGTCACTTTTCCTTTCTTCTGCCTCAGTTATTCTGCTATTTGTTTCTTCTAGAGAATTTTAAATTTCATTTCTTGTGTTGTTCATCATTGTTCTTTGTTCTTTATTTCTTCTAGATCCTTGATAAACGTTTCTTGTATTTTCTCCATTTTATTTCCAAAATGTTGGATCATCTGTACTATCGGTACTCTGAATTCTTTTTCAAGTAGATTGCCTATTTCCTCTTCATTTGTTTGGTCTGTTGGGTTTTTACCTTGCTCCTTCATCTGTTGTGTATTTCTCTATCTTCTCATTTTGCTTAACTTACTGTGTTTGGGGTCTCCTTTTCACAGGCTGCAGGTTCGTAGTTCCCATCGTTTTTGGTGTCTGCCACCAGTGGGTAAATTTGATTCAGTGGGTTGTGTAGGCTTCCTGGTGCAGGCAACCGGTGTCTGTGTTCTGATGGATGATGCTGGATCTTGTCTTTCTGGTGGGCAGGACTGCGTCTAGTGGAGTGTTTTGGGGTGTCTGTGACCTTATTATGATTTTAGGCAGCCTCTCTGCCAGTGGGTGGTGTTGTGTTCTTGTCTTGCTATTTGTTTGGCATGGGGTGTCCAGCACTGGAGCTTGCTGGTCGTTGAGTGGAGCTGGGTCTTAGCATTGAGACAGAGATCTCTGGGAGAGCTCTCACTGATTGATATTATGAGGGGCCGGGAGGTCTCTGGTGGACTGATGTCCTGCACTCAGCTCTCCTACCTCAGAGGCTCAGTCCTGACACCTGGCTGGAGCACCAAGACCCTGTTAGCTACACAGCTCACAAGAAAAGGGAGAAAAGAAAAAAAAGAAAGAAACAAACAAAATAAATAGTTATTAAAATAAAATTTTAAAATATATTATTAAAATAAAAAAAATAAAAAAAGTAATTAAAAAAAAGAGAAGAGAACAACCAAACCAATAAACAAATGCACCGAGTATAACAAGCACTAAAAACTATACTAAAAAAAATGGACAGAAAGAAACCGAGGACAAATGGTAAAAGCAAACCTATACAGACAAAATCACACAAAGAAGCACTCACAAACACATTCACAAAAAGTGAAAAAGGAAAAAAATATATATATATATAAAAGGAAGAGAGCAAGGAAATCAATATACCAATCTACCAATGATAATAAGGTCTAAATAATAAACTAAGATAAACATAAAACTAGAAACAAATTAGATGCAGAAAGCAAACCCCAAGTCTACAGTTGCTCCCAAAGTCCACCACTTCAATTTTGGGATGATTCATTGTCTATTCAGGTATTCCAGAGATGCAGGGTACATCAAGTTGATTGTGGAGATTTAATCCGTGGCTCCTGAGGCTGCTGGGAGAGATTTCCCGTTCTCTTCTTTGTTCGCACAGCTCCTGGAGTTCAGCTTTGGATTTGTCCCTGCCTCTGCATGTAGGTCGCCCTCTGGCGTCTGTTCTTTGTCCAGACAGGACTGGGTTAAAGGAGCAGCTGATTCGGGGGCTCCGGTTCACTCAGGCTGGGGGGAGGGAGGGGTACAGATGTGGGGCGAGCCTGTGGCGGCAGAGGCCAGTGTGACTTTGCACCAGCCTGAGGCATGCCATGTGTTCTCCTGGGGAAGTTGTCCCTGGATCACGGGACCCTGACAGTGTGGGCTGCACAGGCTCCTGGGAGGGGAGGTGTGGACAGTGACCTGTGCTTGCACACAGGCTTCTTGGTGGCTGCAGCAGCAGCCTTAGCATCTCATGCCCGTCTCCAGTGTCCATGCTGATAGCCGCTGCTCGCGCCTGTCTCTAGAGCTCGTTTAGGTGGCGCTCTGAATAATCTCTCCTCACGCACCCCGAAACAATGGTCTCTTGCCTCTTAGGCAGTTCCAGACTTTTGCCCGGACTCCCTCCTGGCTAGCTGTGGCACACTAGCCCCCTTCAGGCTGTGTTCATGCAGCCAACCCCAGTCCTCTCCCTGGGATCCCACCTCGGAAGCCCAAGCCTCAGCTCCCAGCCCCCGCCCGCCCCGGCGGGTGAGCAGACAAGACTCTCGGTCTGGTGAGTGCTGGTTGGCACTGATCCTCCGTGCGGGAATCTCTCCGCTTTGCCCTCCGCACCCCTGTGGCTGCGCTCTCCTCCATGGCTCCGAAGCTTCCCCCCTCTGCCACCTGCAGTCTCTGCCCACAAAGGGGCTTCCTAGTGTGTGGAAACCTTTCCTCCTTCACAGCTCCCTCCCACTGGTGCAGGTCCTGTCCCTATTCTTTTGTCTCTGTTTTTTCTTTTTTCTTTTGCCCTACCCAGGTACGTGGGGAGTTTCTTGCCTTTGGGGAGGTCTGAGGTCTTCTGCCAGCATTCAGAAAGTGTTCTGTAGGAGTTGTTCCACATGTAGATGTATTTCTGATGTATTTGTGGAGAGGAAGGTGATCTCCACGTCTTACTCCTCTGCCATCTTTCCGATTGCTTCTTACAACCAACCAGGATTGCTTGTAATTACCTGCCTCAAAATTCCCATCTCAAGGTTTCAGAAATTGTGTGCCCCTGTGACTACGATGGCAACAGCATTCATAAGGTGCACAGACAAGTTCAGGTTCACACCCATGCAAAACAGCACTTAACATTGTCAGGAGATCAAAGCTGCTGAGGCAGCAGGAATTTCCCCAGTCTCCTCCACTTCCCCTATTTTGATTCTAATGATGGGGGAGATGCACCCAAAGTGTACTTCATACAGAAAAGCACTTCCTTCTATCACTCACGTGCCAGACCCTGGTAGCATAAAATCATATGAACCAGGGTGTAAAGGAAAGAAAGTTGTAAACAGGGCCAAATAAATGCAGACATAGCCTCTGCTCTCTCCCCAGATGGTTCATTTCCCCTCCCCAGCAGGTCTGTATTTGGTTCCAACCTGAGGGGAATAGGTTAGAACACCTTTTGGATGCTGTGGATGGTTTTCCCACCAGCTGTGCCTGCCTAAGCTAAATGAATTGGTTAAATGAAGCAATTACTTAGCAATTCAAGCCCAAACACCACCCCATCAGCAGGAGGAAAGAGAATAATGTGGAGTTTTTGACAAATTAGTTAGACTAACAGACTGCAGCCTGTGCATAGATTTACAGGTTGAGTTAAAGGGGTGTGGCACTTCCATCCTTGAGGAAACAGATCAGGCTTCACATGGGCTTATTCTGAACTCTGAACACAGGTGTGTATGTGAAGAGTAGTGGTTTTCCAGTTTTAACAAGCATCAGAGGAGAGAATCACCAGGAGAGTTTGTTAAAACTCAAATCTGTGGGCTCCACCTCCAGAATTTCTGGTTCACTACGTCTGGCGTGAGGCCTGGGAAACTGCATTTCTAACAAGTCCAAATTGACATGAATGCCGCTGGTCCAGGGACCCCATTTTGAGAACCCCTGATCTAGGGCTCTCTCTCTCAAGAAAATGAAAACGGTACAAGGCTTCCTATGGCAACTCCATGCTCTGCCACCTCTTGGAAACTGAAACGAGGCTGAGATGTATTTATTCATTCAACCTGCAGTTTGTTCAGCACCCGCCATGCGATGCTCACCTTGGTGATACGGAGATAATCACCAGCCTTTAACCTCAAGAGGCTCCCATTCTGGCGGAAAGACAGACACGAAACCAGATGAAGATGAGGATGAGGCAGTGTGAGAAGTGATATTCACAGAGGTAAAGACTGGATGCCACTGGGAACACAGACACTCCACTAAGACTGGAGGTTTATCCGTTCTCGGCTTGGTAGGGTAGCAAAGAATTGAGAATAAAGGTGTTAAGGTTGAGAGGTCTGTTAACATCCATTAAAGTCAGCCTTACTGAATCCAAGGGCTGCACCCATAGAAGTCAGTCTTACTGAATCCAAGGGCTGTCATGGGCAAGCTTCCTGATTTCAGGGACCATTTATGCCACAAAGATCTCCATCTGCCCCTCTGCACACAGTAGGTTTTTAGTGTATGAATGAGTTGCTGTCAATGCTTCATAAATGCCGTCTAATGACACAATCTGCCCAATGGAAAATGTATGGAGAGAAGTAGCTTTTTTCAAATTGACTCCTGAATCAGAGTCAGAGGAAAAGAACATTTAATCATCACAAATCTGGTTTGAATAAGGACTGGCAGATTTTGAAATGAAAACAAAAAGCACAAAAAAACCTGAATCCTACGATCAACTCCTTGAACCTGCTACTTCCTCATAATCAGTAGGGTTTTTTTTTTTTTTCCACTTTACTGAAAATCAACTGTATTTGGCAAGTAGTTATTTTTGGATAAACAAAGTTATCAGGTACAAAAATAGATGATGTTCTTCCAGCATTCTTTGACAACAGCCACAAGCAGCAAGGTGCTGGTTCACAATGACGTTTTTGTTATGCAAATAGTTTGATGCAGTTCACTTTTGAAAAATTATGTTGCCATTCATGGCTAACATTTGGCCTGGTGAAATGAAATAGGTATTAATGTTTGAGCTAAAGTATTCCAAAAATAAGGGTAAGTAGACCTTTTCATGAATTCAAAATGAAAAGGGGTTTATGTTCCTTAATTTAAGGCAATATGCCAACATTTATTTTTAATAATATTTTGCTGATTCAATTAAGATCATGTAATAAAATCAATTGTTATAATTTGTTCACCAACCTCTTGGAAAGGCTTTTTCCTTTTCTTTGGTTCGGGGGCTCCTGAGTTTAGATGGATTTTTTTAACATTCCTTTTTTGGATTAGTCAATGAATAAGGTAGAAGATCACGTACTTCTTCCTTTTAGCAAGTAGACAAAAGTCTTTGTTCTGTGCCCGGACTATTTTTTTTGGAGATGCACTAAAGCCTGAAGCAATAAGTAGCTAAGATGCTTAGGCAAATTAAAAGACAGGGAGATAATTCTAACTACTTTTCCAACTGTTTTCCAGTCTAAGATTTTATGGAACTTATAATAAATAGTGACCTCACTTTTATGTTACATAGCAACTTTCCCTTTGATTGGTAAAGGAACGTCTTAATTTACAAATAAGCTGTGTTCCCAAAGTTTGTAAGCTAGTTGTTTTAAACCTGGAATGTTTTTCCCACAGAAATATGTTATAAATTGTGGTCTGACTAGATTAGCCCACATAAGCATGTTTTATTTATAATACAACTTATCTATTGTATTGAAATATAGGGGCAGACAGTAAATATCAATACTTTATGAATAATTTTAAAAGCAGTGATTTTGAATAAAAAACTAAAATTTCACCTCAAGATACTTGAAGAAAAGAAGGTTTAGGTAAAGGTCAATAGGGTAGATGAAAACTTTTGGTGAAGATGATGAAGTGGGATCCTGAAACTATTAATACCTTAGTATTTGATGACATTTATCATTTATAGTATTATGTCAAAACACATATCAGGTGTAACCCTAAATATCCTGTTGGCTTATTAGCCATGGTTAGTGTTGAACTTTAGTTTTTAAAAAAAGAAGGATGGGGTGGTAGTAATCTTTAAACAAACAACTTGAAGCATTCATTTGTAGTCCTTCTTACTGTTACATTTCTTTGTATAATCACTTGATAAATAGTGACTTCTCCACTGGCCCAAAGATCCAAGAGGGCAGATATCAGTTTTTGCTAACCATTACATCCTCAGCACTTAGCAGAGAGCCAAGTATGTAGCTGCTTGAAAGTATTGTTTGAATGACTAAAAAAGAAAAAGAGGAATGGTCTAAAGAATATAGAATTGCAGATGCGTTAAAAATGAGTGTCTGGGGCTTCCCTGGTGGCGCAGTGGTTGAGAGTCTGCCTGCCGGTGCGGGGGACACGGGTTCGAGCCCTGGTCTGGGAGGATCCCGCGTGCCGCGGAGCGACTGGGCCCGTGGGCCACAGTTGCTGAGCCTGCGCGTCTGGGGCCTGTGCTCCGCAGCAGGAGAGGCCGCGATGGTGAGAGGCCCGCGCGCCGCGGTGAGGAGTGGTCCCCGCTTGCCGCGGCTGGGGAAAGCCCTCGCACAGAAACGAAGACCCAACACAGTCATAAATAAATAAATAAATAAATAAATAAAAGACCGTGAATTTCAAAAAAAAAATTATTAAAAAAAAAAAAAAAAATGAGTGTCTGATATTACGTTTATTATTAGTCTCTGTGTAGCCAATGAGGGGAGAGTTGTAGCCAAAGACAGACGTATAAAAAGAAATTTCCCCAAGGATAAGGACAGTTGGTAATACAATTTGTTTGGTGAAAGCCAAGCGGTTAGGTCTGTCCAAGTTTTCTTTGGTTGTTGTTTCAAAATAAGGGAGACTGGGATTGATCAGCTTTAGGACAGTTCAGTGGCAAAGAAGGACCCCTGCAAGAATCATCAGAGGCTTGTGTACAAAAGGTGGGGCAGTAGGAGAGTTCTGACCAGTGTGCAGGCATTGGATTGAATAGAAGCGCTATCTGTATGTAGAGAATTTTAAAAGAAAATTTAAAAATAGAAGTCAGTCTGCTCTTTAGTATTACTATATACCTGCAACTCTAAAAACGTCAGTGATAAAATATTCCTCTGTAACAAGATCTCTTTTGGTCTAAATTCTAAAAAAATCCTGCAGTTACTCTTGTTTTAATTTAGTAACTATTGAGTTTTCATCTGGAGTTTGTAAACTCCAAATTAGCATATTTTAATTCCTTATCTTTTTACTAAGCTTTATAGTCTAAGTGGAAGTTAATTCAGAGAATTTCTAGTTGCATAGTGGGTCCCCCAACACAGGAGGCCTTGGCTATACGTGTTTATCTTAAGAGTAAGTTCTTAAGAGTTTGGAATAATCCAAGTTCATTTCAGGTACAGTTTGTGCCTATAACTCCTGAGATAGTATGTATTCCTTACAGGAGGTTTGAAAAAGCAACTAAAGTAACTAAAAACTTGAAGAAACAGAACGTGAGTTTTGGACTAAATTTTTTCATGTGCAACATTTTCCTTAATCTGGGTTCTGTGGAGGGACTTTAGAGGGACTCAGAAACTACTGAAATAGAATGCAGAATGTGTATGTGTGTATATGTGTATTTTTAAGAAGATGTTCTGTAAGTTTAAACAAAGAGGTCTGTGACCCAAAAAACATAAAGTGTATCCAAAGTCTCTTCTATATTCTTTTTTTTTTTTTTTGGCTGTGCTGCACAGCTTGTGGGATCTTGTTTCCCCAACCAGGGATTGAACTCAGGCCCTCCACAGTGAGAAAGTGGAGTCCTAACCACTGGACTGCCAGGGAAGTCCCTATTATAATCTCCTTTTAAAAAAAAAATTTTAATTTTTAAAAATTTTTGCCTGCGTTGGGTCTTTGTTGCTGTGTGCGGGCTTTCTTTAGTTGCAGCGAGTGGGGGCTACTCTTTGTTGCGGTGCACAGGCTTCTCCTTGCAGTGGCATCTCTTGTTGCAGAGCATGGGCTCTAGGCGCTCGGGTTTCAGTAGTTGTGGCATGTGGGCTCAGTAGCTGTGGCTCGTGGACTCTTGAGCACAGGCTCAGTAGTTGCGGCGCACGGGCTTAATTGCTCCGAGGCATGTGGGATCTACCCGGACCAGGGCTCAAACCCGTGTCCCCTGCATTGGCAGGCGGATTCTTAACCACTGCACCACCAGGGAAGTCCCTCTTCTATATTCTTTGATGTTTTATAATACACAGAGTCAAATGAGGAAACATTTTTCTATGAAGATATGTGAATTATAATTATAGTCATATATGTAGTAAATGACATGTTAATTATAATATAATATATATATTAATATTATATATAATAATCTTGCAAAAGGTGAATCTGAAATCTAAGGAGGTTTATTTATTAATGAAGAGCAAAAAATGATATAAATACATGTTCCCATCCACAAGTGATCTCCTTATATCTTGAATATATACATTTTATGGGTTGCATGATATTGAATATCTGGAACATCATTTTGCTGTATTTGAATAACATTTTGGCCTTTAATGGCTGAGAATCACAGAATTTTAGCATGGAAAGGATAGTAGTAAGTCTGAACTTCGTTCCGGCTGCTAGCACTGACTTTAAGCTCAGATAATATAAAATAGTTGCCTAAAGATTTGTATCTAAAAGAATAGTAATAGTTAAAATTTGTTGGGTGCTTATTGTATGTTGAGCACATGCTTTTATGAATTATCTCATTTATTCTTACAATATACTTATCATTATACAGGTCCTATATTACATATGAAGGAACTAAAATCTAGGGAAATTAGGTAACTTATCCAGGATAATACAACTCGAAGGTGGAAAGTGAGAATTCTGTCATTCTGTCTCCCTCCAGGGCCTGCTCACTTCACCACCACCCTAAACCGACTCCCTGCCATGATATAACTTGACTTTATCTGTTTCCAAAACATCCTAATACCACAGTTTCTTGACAGGTCCACTCCTATCCCAAGTTGATAAACACCTATCCTTTGATTAAATACTTCCAGGGAGGAAATTCCAGCACTTTTCTCAATTGTCCATTGTGGTAATAAATTCTTCTTTAAAGGAAACCTTTCTGGAATGTTTATGGAAGGCTAACATTGAGGTAGGCCCTGCCTCAAATGTCATACTAGACAAGTTCCTCTCTGATCATTGCTTTTCTGAGCACAGAAACACAGTGAATGGGATTAATAAGAACAGATCCGGGTGGGATATAATTGATCACAAAGAGGAGCCAGTGTGTGTGTGTGTGTGTGTGTGCGCGCGCGTGAGTGTATGCTATAGCGCATTTTGAAAAATTATTTGCTCCTTAATGTAAATATTTAGAATTGATGGTGGGTGTTTGCTTGGCATTGCCAGAAAGTAGAGACTGATAACAAAGACTTACTGAAAGTACTTTACTGGGGAGTGTGACCCTAGGGAGCATGTGAGGGACAGAGGGAGGGACCCAGCTAAGGATGGAGAGCCAGTACGAGTATGTGTTATCAAGCTGGCCACTGCTTCAGTTGACTGGCTCCTTAGGAAGACCACCCGAAGAGCTCTGTGGAACACATTTCAGGACCCTTTGTTGGAGGATGGAAAAGGGAACAGATACCCATGGACTCCCTCCGGTCAAAGATTTACCACAGGGTGTTTAAGCTGTCACCCTTCTTTCTGGGCTTTCGTCTAAACCAAAACTTCAACCAACAAGCCTCTGGGTGGGACGAGAGATGTAAGAGAGGCCTCGGGTGAGACGCTGTCAGATTGGATCTGTGTGAAGCCAGTTGGAGCCCATTTAGAACTTGGCTCCTGCAGTGGCTAAAAGAGACAGGCCCAGAGGATAGGAGGTGGTACATGGGAGGGTGATATAGCAAGTGACATTATTTTATTATTATTTTAATCAAATTATTTTATTATTCGATTCACCGTTTTTCATTTTTTGGCCTACTTTCCTATAAGGAATGTCCTACGTATCATATTCATTGGGTTTAATGGAAGATTCTCAAGCTTTCATTTTCTGTTCATTCTTTGAATATTTATTGGGTATTTACTGATATTCATGGAGTGTTATTAGACCTGTGTAGGGAACTGGGGGTAGAAATATAAACTCACATGACTCCCTGCTGTCATAAAGCTTACTATGTTATCCACACTGAGCCTACTACAGTACTAGCACACAGTAGGCACTTTTTAAAGAAATAAAATGGCCTTCTGAGAATGAGTATTAAGTACTATGCAAATCTTAAATGACCAGAGGGGTGTCCCACTAGATAAACCACCTAATCATTCTTGTAGGAAGTCTCTCACCCCCTGCTGTAATGGCTTATGTCTGCCAAGGGAGTAAAGACTGTTTACTTTATTATCTATGTACTGCCTAGGGATAGGGGAGGCTGAAATTTAGACAGATTTCTGTACTTATCTGTAAGGTGCCTCCGAGGCGTAAGAGGACATTCGGAGGAGCTGAAATCCAGGAGCAGTGCAGCTGTAGCAGCAACGACACCTACACTCACCTGGCAGTCTTCCCAGGCGGAAGGTGGAAGATGCCGTCTCCTTGCCAGCACTCTTTCCTTGAGCATCCTAGTAGCCAAACAACCGCTCGCTGACTCTACCCAAAGCGCCTGGTTTCGGGGAGCCAGCTAGTTTCAGCACTTCCCTGGGTGGGGAAATATAGATTCCTTACAACCTTTGATGCACAGTTAGCTGAATTCTGTTGGTCACAAGCAAAACGCCCTGCCAGGGTTATACACACACACACACACACCCCATAATAAACTTTCCAGTGCCTTAGAAAGCTACTGAAATAAAATCAGATTTAAATTATTCAAATAACATTTTGGAGGACAGGAAAGTCTCCCTAGCCCTGTCGGTGCCTTCCCTCACTTCCAGACCCGTCTTCTGGCCTTCTGTGACAGTGAAGCCCTAGGTAACATCATGCTGATTACCTCCGAATTAGCTGATGTATGGGGAGCTGTCACCGGCCTTTAGAATTCACGTTAAACTCTCAGGGCAGAGTGACCAGAGCATGCATGCCTGTGCTTTATGGGACAGGCAAGGCAGCCAGACTGCTGGAGGCTTTCAAGGGGAACTTTCCACCTGTGGGGAGCGGCGGGGCCATTGTGTAGCTGCGGCAGGGCAGCGGCCCCAGGCTGAGAACTGTTAAGGACAGAAAGGTAGACTCAGTTGGCTCTTTAAAAGGACTCGCTCTAGTGACTGAGCACAAAGCCCCCGGTAGCCACCCCTACCTCATTCCCCAAGGAGAATTTCATGGTTCAAAAAAAGTTAAGGATTTCTTTTGGAGAAGAGATCTGCAGGCCTAACTCACCTCTCCCCTGGTGCCAACGGTAGAGTTGGGGACAAACCGCCTGGGAGAGAGCATCCGGGGCAACGCGCCAGCTCGTGTGCCTGCTAAAAGGACAGATGTGCGTTGCTGTGTGTGGAGAGTGGGGATGGGGGACGGGGGTGGGGGGGGGGTGTTAAGACGCTTCTCGGTTCTGAGGGGAAGAAAGGCGGAAGTGCGAGGATACACGGAGAGCGGGACGAGTGTAGGCTCCGCTGCAGCAGAGTGTGCGTCGGGGGTGGAGTCGGGGTGTGGTCTGGGAAGCGTAGGAGGGATGGGGGCGCACAAGTTACTGGAACAGGCGGACAGACAGGTTGTAGTTGCAAATCATCAAGCCCCAGATCAATCACTCATTCCATTTAGAAGTACCTCTCCTCCATTTCGACAAAAAAAAATGTTTAAAACGATCTGGGGGCAGGGAAGGAGGGAAGAAAATGCGCTATGGTTACCCTTTTAGTTTAATACTCTCTCCTTCTCCACAGGGGAATTAGATGACCCCACGATCCAGAAATGTGTGGGAAAGCAGCAGGAACCCTTTCTGGGAAGCACGTAATAAAATCAAAAGTCACTTTGGATGGTTTCATCTTCAAGCTACAAAGTAACCTCGGGATCTTAGATTAGCCATTTTAATCTCCACGTGCCTCAGTTTCCTCATCTGTCCTCCGAGAATAACACGTGCTGGACCTCTGCGCGGGGCTGTGGTAGGGATGAGACTGAGAGCGGTGTGGGTGAGTCCTCTGAAGCCTGCACCACGTTCCGCCCGCGCCACCAAGGAACGTTGGTGTTATCCTGGAGCCCCAGGGACCCGGTGGGGGAAGACTCGAGCTCTAAAATTAGTCCAGCTTCCAGGCCCGGCGCCCGGAGCGCCCTCCAGCTCGCCGCGCCTCCCCCATCACCCCCCTTTCCACCCGCCCCCTCTCCCCAGCGCGGCGCTCCGAGATCGCTAGTCATCCCAGACGCCGGTGCTTCTCTCCCCCTCGCCCTTTGCGCTCGCGGTTTGGGAGGAGGAGACAGCGACAGAAAAGGGAGAGGGGGAGATGAGAGAGAGGGACTTGGCCGTGCGTCGGCGTCGGCTGTGATGGGGAGCTGGGAGCAGCCAGGCGCCGAGCAGTAGCGGCGGCGGCGGCAGCTCGGAGCACACACGAGACCCGGCGCTCCTCCCGGCAGGCTGCGCTGTGATCTGGGCTGCGAATTGGGATCTCGCGCCACCGTCCCCTCCTCCTCCCGCTGCCGTTCTCCTCCTCCCAGCTCCGCTCCTCCGCCTGCGAGCCCCGGCGGCGGCGTCCCGAGCGCTGAGCGCCTCTGCTCGTGGCTCCAGTCCCCGCTAGCGCGGTACAGGCACTGCGGCGGCAGCGGCCGGGTGGCCGGCTCGCCCCGGGCACGAGCGCCGGGAGAGGAAGAACAGCGGGGGAAGCGCCTGGTGTAGCGGAGGATTGCCGGCGGAGGCAAGGGTGCGTGGGCATTTTTAACGTGATTATTTGGCTGGCCGGTGCAGCGGCTGGAGCGCGCCTTCCGCAGCACAGCTCCAGCTGCCGGGTGCAAACTGGCTGCGAGGTGGGCTCGGGTAGGCGAGAGCCGGCGGAGCGCGTGGGGGAAACTTTTCACCTTGTAAAGTTCCTGCTTCAGCACAGCTCTGAGCAGTCTTTGCTGCTGCAAGGAGGGGAAGGAGACTAGGTCTCGTGGCGGTAGCCGGGAGGTTGGCATGGAGAGTTGGTTAAGTTTGGGGCTGAGGATTTGGAGAGGGGACACGAGGGGGCTTGCAGCTCAGTGCACCCATCCCCCGACCCCCTCCCCCCCCGCCACGAGCCCCGGCCGCCCGCTGCAGGTGGATGAGAGGGTCCAGGCGGCGAACCTGCTTGGTAGCCGTTGCCTGTCGGGCGCTGTGAGGATGTTCAGATGCCAATGGATGCACTTGAGGGACCCGGAGGCTCAAGTTGGGTCGTCGCTTGGCGAGGCGCCGGGTGGGGCAGGGAGCCCAGACTCCGCTTTGGCCAGGGAGGGGAAAGGGTTACTAGACATTCTGCGGGTCCACTCCATGCTTGATTCCGGTTTGCGGGGGTCATGGGCAGGGTGAGATGTGCTGAATGGCAGCGGCTCTCAGACTAGGGCGACAGTCTTTTACGGAGTGGCGGGGGGGGTGGGACTTTCTCTGCTATCTTGACGAGGAGAGGGAAACGGAGTGCCTTGGGAGTGCACGGATTTTGGCGGGCGTGCGTGAAGGTTGCTTGTCTTTGAAAAGAAAGCCGCGCGGGTTTGAGTGTCCTGGGGGTGCGTTGCGGCCCTCCCTGGGTTGGGGGGTGGGGGCGAACGCGAGGGCGCGCCAGCTCCACTCTCAGGGCCCCCTCCTGGGCGGTGCCGGGTAGACTCCCCTGTGGGGACCAGTGTGGGTGCGAGGTCCGGGCGGGGGTTTGAGGCGCGCGGGCGGGGAGGCAGCCGAGGTGGCCGGGGCAGTCTTCGCGCGGCGCGCTGAGCACCAGTATTCCGCCAGTGGGGGTCGCTGAGCTAAAGTGCATCTGGCCCCCCGGCTTGCGCGAGGTGGCGGGCCCGGGTATTTTTAGCAGCACTGTGGTCCGTACTCCTCCCTCCACTCTCCTGCTGACTTCCGTCGCGTGTGCTTTCCGAGACTGTTAAACATTGACCGCGATTAGGCTTCGCGGA
Organism: Balaenoptera acutorostrata; assembly: GCF_949987535.1. NCBI lineage: Eukaryota > Metazoa > Chordata > Mammalia > Artiodactyla > Balaenopteridae > Balaenoptera > Balaenoptera acutorostrata. The sequence continues at coordinate 70,590,234 of NC_080072.1, forward strand.
AAGCAACTTTCATTGTTCACTTTTCCCTGCTCGGCTCGCGTGGGCGGGGGCGAGCAGGGGGCAAGGATGCGGGGGTGGCGGGAGGTTGGCTGTGAACTAAGGGAGCCTCTTGGGTAGCCTGCGACAAGAGGAGAGGAGGGCGCTCCTGGGATGTGTGTGTGGTGATGGTGGTGGCATCCAGCGGCTGCAGCTCCGCGTGATAATGGGGTAAACCTGGCAGTGGAAGGGGATCCCAGAAAGGATGTGAAGAGGGAGGGAGCCTGCAGGGACCTGGCGAGATCACCGTGGGGGGGCGGGGCGGGTTGGAGACGCCCCCGGGAGGGAAAGGCGCCTGCGGCCTGGAGCGTGGCCGCTCGGTGGCCTGGGCTCGCGGCGTCTGGCCGGTTCAACCTTCCTCGGCCCCGGGCTCCGTCTCACCGCCACCGCGCGCCGAGCGGGACTCTTGCTTCTGGTTGGGGCGAACCTGCAGCAGCCGCGGTGGGAGGCAGCGAGGGAAGCGCGGATAGCGCTGCTGCTTGAAGAGTCTTTTCTCCTCCTCTCCCCCGGTCTCCCGCTCCTCCCCGCCCCCAGACTCCGGCGCGTTTGTTTTCCAAGTTGGATCCCACTTCCATTTACAAGTGTCAGACAAACCCGCGCGAACCTCCCCCATTCACCCTGGCCCCAGCCAGACGCGGGAGGGGCGGGGGGCGAGCTGTCTGGGCAGCGCCTAGGGCTGTGCGACGCTCCCACGGGGGGGCTGGCCTAGCTTAGGTTCACATTTGTGGGTCCTTGATGTTTAAAAAAGAGACACGTAAACAAACCACGAAACCCAAACCGCTCTGGCCACTTGTATTCCGCTGCTTTTCTCCTCCTCGCCTCGGACGTTTTAATTTTCTGGCCCCAACGCCTGTCTTTTTAAAGGCAAGTCAGGGGCGGTGGGAGGCCGGGGGCGGGGGAGCGGGCCGACCAGTTCATCACGGTGGATTTGTGCTCCCGGCTTTGTTGCTAGGATTAGATTCTCTGATTCCTCCCGGGCTGGGTTAAAATACATGCAGAAAGACTGAGAACCGACCAGAAGGACTGTAGACGACTTTGCCCCCATCCAGGCGGCAAGTCCAGGTGGTGGAATGGGGAAGCCCGCCATCTAGGAATCGAGAACTGAGGTGCTCCCTTCTCAGTATCAATCAAAGAGAGCCGGGATTTCGCTTCCACCGGCAGGCACGCAACTTCTCTTAACGTTTATCGAAAGCCTGAATGATGTTCTGGTTTGTGACGTGGAGATTTGAATCTGAGAAGGAAAGGAAGGGAGGGGATGGAAGAGAGAGAAGGAGGGAGAGAGAGATGGAGAGACTGAGATTCTGCAGAATCCTGGAAACTGCCCTGAGCCAACTGCTTTTTTTTTTTTTTTTTTTTTGAGTTCGTATTCCTAAATTGGAGCAGTTGAGCAGTGAGAGAATAAAGGACAGCCAAGAAAACCAGGGCGCCAAGAGACAAAGACAAAAAAATGCATAATAACTTTAGCGCTTTGATGTGCTTTTTTTTCTCATAGGGTGGAGTGGGGGAAGGGTATTTAACGTTTTACGAGGAGAAAAGTTGTCTCTTAGAATTAAGCGGTATGCGGATATTTAATCGTGAATCCTTGTTGTTGCCTTTTTTGGAACTTGGACCATGAATGGTGGTGGGGCCAGTTTCTGTGCACAGTGAGCTGGGATGAGAAAGTTCCCAGAACTGTCCAGTTATAATGTCTTCATATCAGAGCCACACAGAGACCTTCACATGAAAGGCAGCTGGCTCAGAGATCAGAAATCGGTCAGCTGCTGGGCTGGCTCGGTGTCTTGGAGCTGTAAGATTTTCACAGCCAGTGTTTGTTGACCAGTGACTGGCTATCAAGCCCCCCTCCCCTTTTTTTTCAAATGTATTTGTTCTGGTTCCTGGCAGAGTCATTTTGGGGATTTTTTAAAAAAAATAGTCAGGACCCAGTCTATCTGTTAACTAGCAATTACAGTTGTGCTGAGCTACTCAAAAATGAAATGGGTAGCCATAAACAGAGTGGCTTCCCACTGACCTGTATGCTATATGGTTATTTTGCCAGCTCACAGCTTTTTGTAAAGCAATGGCTCTTCACGCTGCTCACAGAAGAATCTTTTGATGACATAACTTTGATGACACATTTTTGATGTGTCAGGTTATGTTATCAGCCTTGCTTTCTTCATATGCTGCAGAATGACCCACTGTAATCTGGCTAATGAATTATGTTAAATAGAAGTAGGCAGTTACCAGTGAGGAGAGGATATTTAGTCATTAGCAGCTGGTCTGAGGAGTGGCTCTTGTGTTGTTATGCTTTATTAATAGCTCCTGAGGCAAAGAGGACCATGGTGGCTTTATTTTCCTGTTTGTGGAGTTGGGTGTGGCTTTCCTTGACACCCCACTTCTGTCCGGTTGACTGGTAGGTTGACTTTTTCCTGCTGAGCAAGAGGGAAAGGATAATATTGGTGATGTTTGGTTACTTGAAGTGTGAGGCATTCCTAGGTTCTTTCCTTCTGCAAGAGCACTGAGTGAGGATCGTCTGATGGGATCAGGTGGGACCATACATTTGGATTGATTTCCTTTGATTGCTGGGGAAGGACTATTGATAAGCTGTTGTCTTTGCTGATTGTGACAAACACCAGGAAGGAATGATAATCTAAAAGAGATCTGACAGACCTAGTGGGGAGGACATGTCTGCTGCCAAATTCCTTCCTGAAGATAAGAGAGCCCCTGATTTCCACAGATGTGCAGGGTCTTAAAAAATTAAAGGAAGCAACACAACCCCAGTGTAGATTGCTTTGCTTATTGATACGATTTTCTGAAATACGTTTCAATCTCTAATTGTTGAATATGTCTTTATGAGCTTCTTTCTACCCCACTGTGAGGGTTGGGTCTGTTTTTATAGTCTGTCCTTTGAGGATACCATGCCTACTGCCTAATAGACACTAAATAAATATTTGTGGCTTAGGTGACTTCCTCTGTGAAGACCCTGACGGTACATTTCTTTTCTGTGTTTCGCTCAATTTTATTCTACAGGCTTCTCAAACTTACTGATTTTTCTGTCAATTGAAGAGTAATCTACTTATTTAATAAGCTTTTTTCTTTCTTTGTTTACACTGCTTCCTTTCCCCAACTCTCTTTCCAAGAATAACTTTAGGAAAGCTTACCTTTCCTTAAAGAAATAAAAACAAAAAGGCTCAGTTTAATGCCACAGATTGAATTTATTGAGAACGTATTTGACATTTGTCTGGTGGCTTCGAGCCAGTTTCTGGTCTACCAAAATAGGCTATCAGTTTCATGCAACAGTGACAAATGACCATTCTAGCAGTTCTGGATTGGAATGGCACTCCCTGGTTAGTCTTAATTTTAGCCAGTTCTAGGATTGAGGTATTTTTGTATTAAAGTAGAAGGGATGAAAATTTGAGAATGGATTTCCTGGCATGATGGTGGTTGCAGAAAATAGAGAACAGATTTCAAAACTTAATGAGCAAATTCTTTATATAATCAAAGTGTGTTACTTCCTTTGCTGGATAGATATGTATGAATGTGGAGGCCTGGGAGGAGGTTGGGGGAGGGTTGTGAGATTGCCCTTCTTTAGAAAATGCTTTATGAGAGTATTGCCTTGCCTGGAGAGAAAAGTGATACATGGGACCCTGAGAGGAATCCTTGAGCAAATTTTCGTATTTCACCTTTCTGATCTTCCAGGGTTCCAGGATTGTGGATTACAACCTCTATTTGATAAAGGAAATTTGTTTAATTAATTCTTGCCCTTGTGTGTCTTAAATTCATCCTTTTATTTTTATTCTGTTAAGTCACACTGAATTTGAAGTCATTTTGGTTATTTTTTTTTCCTTTTAAAAAAAAAGCTTTACTTTTTTTCAACCTATTTTTTTGTTTCTTTTATCTCTTGAAGAAATTTATTTCACTTAAATTTCTTGTCAGTAACATTTATGACCCTAGGCAGGATTCAGATATGCCCATTGTCAAAGTAAAATGTATCCTTTGCTTCTGTATGCTTACTGTGTTGTTGGGAAGATGGGAGGATACCCAGGTGTGCAAACTAGAAATCAACACATGGACATATTTGTTAATCGACCAAAGAGTGTCACTGAGCAGGGTCCTGGAGGAGGAGGGAGAGAATAATATGAGCTGGAGCAAACTTTTAGGGGGGAGTATAAAAGTGAATATAATCCAATTTCATAATTCTTAGTGAAACTGTAATGTAAGCAAGACAGTACAAAATTAATCAATTCTTTCATTTCTTTAGGACAGTGCTCCTTTTTGGAAGAACACACTCACGGAACAGGCCAAATAGGCTGTTGGAATGTTATTCAGTATTTTGGTAAGACACCAGAATTTATTCAGGCCCTTTTCTCCATTATGCTTTTGTGGTTCCCCATCTCCCCACCCCCAGCTTCAAAGAGGAACTTTTAGGTGTTTTAAGTGTGTCTGGGAGCCTGCATGCAGGTGCACCTGCCTGCCCCCGTTTCCTCCGCTATATATTCACACACTCTGGCTTCCTTGTGGTTCCATCACTAATTCTGGGTTTTTTAAGGTTTTTTTCCTGTTGGTAGTATTTAAAAAGTATGGGTGCAAATAAGTTGCCTTTTAGGGAGGCAACTACTGATTCTTTAAAGAGTCATTCATTTTTGCTCTTTCGCATAAAATTTAATGGACCCTTTATGGCACTACCTATTATTATTCAACAGGGAACTCTGGGAGGCTTCTCACACCACCCAAAGCTCCCCAAAATGATCCTAAAGGAGGAGTCCTCGACCTTGACTGCACTTTTGGAATCACCCAAAAGGCTTTTAAAACAGCTGACTCACAAGTTGCATCCAGACCGTTGAAATCAGACTCTCTGGAGGTAGGACCCAGGCATCAGTATTTTTTAAAGCCTCCCAGGGGATTTCACGGGGGAGCCAAGGCCAAGGACCACTGCTACAAAGGCTGTGCTTCCATCTGGGAGTTAGACTTCACTCCTGTCCGAAGCTCCCAGACCCCGGGGAATTTGACTGGAAATCAAAAACGGGTGCTCTGCATTCTCTTGCTGCGAATGTAACCCCTGGGACTCTGTACTGTGTTGAAGTTAAGCTGGACTGGCCCTGACGGACGTGGCTAGGAAGGTTCACAGCTTCCATCCTCCTGTGTTTTTTTTGGTTCTCAGTTTTACCGGTGCTTAACGTCATTTCTGTTGGCCTAATGTGGATTTAGCCTGTTTGACTCTAGTTTGCCATGGTGCCTTCTGCAGCTAGTAATCATGGTGCTGTCTAGGAGCTGGTAAATGATATTCGGAAAGTTTCAAACATCTTCAGGAACAGAAATTCCGTCCTTTTTCACATTGGATTCTTGTTCTATCTGGAGTCTTTTTTCTTTTTTTTTAATGTAATTCTGAATTTGGGGAATGAATTCAATGTAATCCATTAATATATGCCCACTTTTCTTTTTATTTGTAGGGATTACAAGAAATGCATTGCACAAAAAAATGAATCAGGTCTTCAAGAAGCTTACAGTCTAGTTGTGCCTCAAGATGTGTACACTTAAGGAAAAAAAATCACAGCACTGTTTAATGTTGGAGGTGAAGGGATCTGTGAAGTTTGGCAGGCATGCTTCTGGCACATGTTAGGAAGAAACTTCATTCCCATATACTGATGTAATTGGCGTCTTCTTAGTTCCATTTTCCTCTGACGCCTAGTTAGTAATCTCAGAAATAGCTTTAGCACAGAGAACTTTGAGGTGTTCTGTCATTTAGGAATTCAGCATTCAGGTCTGTTGCTGGCTTTTTAACATTCAAAAAAAATGTCAAGTAAATGGTAAGCCTAGTAATGCTAGCTTTCAGAATTTGGGTGAAAAGGCCAGAACTTTTACCTTGGATGTTCAGCATGAGTTGCTGAAACTTGCACTTTGCAAAGCAGTTGCAAATATTGTTTCAGTTTTTCTTTATTTCTTTTCTTTTCTGAGATGTCAGAGACAAGCCTAGCTGTTGACTGAGGCACAGATAGGAAAGGTTAACCGGAAGTTTAATTGTAACTTTAGGACTTCAAGTAAATTAAATTCCCAACAATCTGATAAAAATTATAGCCTTTACTGAACCAGAGAAGGTTAAAAAGTGAGCACACTGGAGCGGCTATTACATTTCACATTTTGAAATAAACTCCAAATTATTAGTGCTTTTAAATATCAATATCATTGAACATTACTTAACACTCATAAACATCTGAAAGCATGCCAGATAATACAGATTAAATCTAGTGACAAATGTGCTTAATGACAGTATAAATATCATTTTTTTTCTATCAGATAAACAGTGAGTGTGTGTGTTCTCTTCAAAAGCAGAAGGAGGCTATATCTTGGGAGAAGGGGTAGCTTGGTCTTTTTTGCAACCTAGAGCATCTGTTACAAATGACGTTTTGCTGATTTTTAAACATCTGAGTATGTGATTAATATTTTGGGCATCTGAAGTCTGTTCTTAAGACTGGTTTGAAATTCTCTGTTTGGCTCTAAGTAGTGGCTAAATGATGGCCGTTGGTGCCGTGATTGGTTGAGAAATGCATTGTGTGAAACATGTGGTGTGGTCTCTGTTTGGCTCTGAGTAGTGGCTAAATGATGGCCGTTGGTGCTGTGATTGGTTGAGAAATGCACTGTGTGATACATGTGGCGTGGACCTGGGCCAGGCTGGGGTGTGTAGCTGCGGTTTCATCAGATTGGCCTGGCTGTAGAGAGCCTCACAGTAAAGAAATGCACACACGAAAGTAGGCCAAATGCAGGAGACTTTAGCGTTGCTGGATTTAGGGAGAAAATGTGAATCTTTCCTACATTTCAAAAAAGGTTTCATAATAACCATTTCAGTCAGATGAACCAGAATTCAAAAGTGTGTAGTAATCTCCCTTGAGAATTTGGTACCTATCTGATAGGACTGTAAAGGCATTTCAGAATGTCAATTAAATGGAAAAATATGCCTGGAATTGAATATAATTAAGAAACGCTGAAGTCTGGTGTCTACATATTCAGATGCTGTATTCCATGGTTTAATTAGTGAACCAGGACTTGGATTTATTGACAGAAGGTCCCTTTCTCATGGCATGTTTCACCCTCTATATTGTATTTATCTGATATTGAAATCCACATTTCTCTGCGTCCTTTTCAGTTTTATTGTTGATCAGTTAGTGGTATCAATCCTTTTTACTCCAGATTGTGGCTATGGAAAAGTTCCCAGTCATACAGGAGATTGGGAAATTCTTTTCTTTTTTAAATATCCTTGTTGTGGGATGTATTTCTTTTTGAACTGCATTTGATGGTTATAAAGCCTTGAAAATACTGTAATTAATAAAGGAATAATTTGGGAATGTTGACAACAAGTGAGGAAGAGGGAGAAACACAGTTCACCTAATCCTTGAGGATTTGTCACTACCTGATTACAGTTTTTAGCTGCCTCCTGCACTGGTATTAATGTGAACAGCTAGTTTTACACGATTTCTTAATTCCTTGTCTTCATAGGTATGTTCTCTAACTAGCAGCAGTTTAATGTAATCTGGCATTTCATCTTTCCTGTAGACATAGCAGATCATTCACAGTCTGGGAGAACTAAGTACACATTACATTGTTAGCCTTTCTGAGGGCCTGTGCTGGGTTCTTCAAATCGGTGTGTCATTGTTGGCAAAAATGTATTGAGTGCTCTTATTACCTTGTACTGATTTTGCATGGAGCATATTAAACAAATGTGGTGTCTGACCCTTCAAAAGTTAGCTTTGTCAATTGGCTCTTGTTTACCTAGATAGGCCCAGAAAAGGACAAAATGCCTGTGGGACCCAAAGTCAGAAAGATGGCACTAGCATCTTTTTTACTGAGATGAAGTGACATCATCTACTTGGAAGTGCCTGCATTAACAAGGGGACAATATGCCTTCCATTTATATGCAGAAGACAATGATTACAGTGAGGAAATTATGCAGTCTAGGCAATTGATTGGGAAACGTAAGACAAAAACATACTACCTTGCCAAATCAATTTCCTAGATCTCCTTGAATTATCCAATCATTAGATAATCTTCTTTTACTTTGGAAGTGCAGATTTTGTATGTGTAATTATTTGCATTAATGACTTTATTCCCAAGTTGTATTCAGCAGTACACACAGCCTGTTCAATTTATACTCTCTCTATTTCTGTTAAGTAGGTAGGATTAATAACATATTATACTTCCTCTCCAAAGAGAGAGAGGGAAATACAGGTATTTTTATAAGATTTGCCACTTTCATACAATGTCGCTCATCAGTGGTTATTATAATAATCAAAGTGAATAAGCCTAGATTGCTCTTATACAATAGATATGTTTTTAAATGTGAGTGTCAGTTCCATTTTTCCAAGCAAATCACATGTTAACTGCATTCAATTAGGGAAAGCTCACTATTTAAGCAGATCCTGTGGCACATTCTTTTATAAAGTAAAGAATATTTTGTTTCTCCTTAATTTATCTGTTTTTAAACTTTCAATTGTTTGTATATCAGCTTTCTTAAAAAGAAGCAAGAGTGTAGACCTATGGAAAATATATTTTCTTTTAAATATGTGATGAACTGAAAGTTAGTTTGTCCTTCTCCCCCTGCACTGCTTTGAAGAGAAGCATCAGAGGGGAAGCTAAATGGGGAAGACACGCCTGGAGTTAGAGAGGATGGGAATGTCAGTAGGGCCAGCCCAGTGCAACCCAGAATTACACCTCTGATGATATCCGCTCCTTTGTGATGGCGACTGAAAGAAGTGCACAACCTAAAAGTTGAGAGTTGTTTTAGTTGGTGGACGAAAGTGAGGACGTAAGCCCAGGACACAGCATCTTAGATAGTTCTGAGGCACTGCTCTGAAGAGGCAAGGCAAGAGCCAGGATATAGAGGAGTGTTTGCAACAAAGACCAGGTAGTAGGAACGTCACAAGATTACTGTTAATAAAAGAAAACCAGACATCCCAAGTAAAGGAATTTAACGCTTTTCTACGTAGGGGAAGATGCAAGAGTCTGGGCTCACTGAAATCATTCCTTTGATACGCACCTCAGCTCTCTGGGGCCAGTATCCTGTGCTTTCTCATCCTGAGTTTTCTCAGGGTGCACCATGGGGGAGTGGCTGTAGTGTCTGATGGCCTGATGGCAGGCATTCTCTTTCCATCCTGAGTTCCCTCAAGGCTCACCTTTGGGGGCAGCTGTAGTGGCTGATAGCTGCAACATCCTTTGTTTGCTGATATTTCTACACGCGGTTGCCCACTACAGTTTGTGTTACTGTCATGGCACCTAATTCCATCTTGTAATGAACTTACCTTTGTTGGTGTCTCTTCCTTCCTATAGACCATCATTCCCTGGGCTCAGTGAAATAACATAAATCTTTGATCCCCCATTCTTTTTTTTTTTTAATTATTATTTTTTGTTTTTGGCTGCGTTGGGTCCCCGTGACTGCACACGGGCTTTCTCTAGTTGCAGTGAGCGGGGGCTACTCTTCGTTGCGGTGCACGGGTTTCTCATTGCGGTGGCTTCTCTTGTTGCAGAGCACGGGCTCTAGGAGCGTGGGCTCAGTAGTTGTGGCACATGGGCTCTAGAGCACAGACTCAGTAGTTGTGGCGCATGGGCTTACTTGCTCCACAGCATGTGGGATCTTCCTGGATCAGGGATTGAACCCGTGTCCCCTGCATTGGCAGGCGGATTCTTAACCACTGGGCCATCAGGGAATTCCCTCCCCCATTCTTATTACTGCTGGATCTTACCAGTGTTTAATATTTAAAACTGAATAAAACAAACCATATTTGTTGATGTTTAACTTGAATAGTATATTATTGACTTTCACAGTGGAACATCTAAGACCAAACATTGAAGAATATCCCTGAGATATTAGGACTTCTTATGATACTGGTACTGGTGGGATATACAATTGGCCCTCTATATCCACGGGTTTTGTGTCTGTGGATTCAACCAACCACAGATCGAAAATATTAAAAAAAAATTCCAGGTGGTTTCAAAAAGCAAAATTTGATTTTGCCATGCTAGCAACTATTTATGTAGCATTTACATTGAATTTATAATTATTTACATAGCATTTATATTGTATTAGGTATTATAAGTAATCTAGAGATGATTTAAAGTATTTGGGAGGATGGTGTGTAGGTTATATGCAAATACTATGCCATTTTATATAAGAGATTTGAGCATCCATGGATTTTGGTTCCCAAGGGGGACCCTGGAGCCAATCCTCCATGGATACTGAAGGACGACTGTAGTACATTCATTCGAGGTCCTCATTTTCTAGTTGAACGAAAGACCCTCCGGGCATGTACACCCAGGTTCTTGATTGGCTGGTCTGTCAAAGCTGTGGATCTTTCCAGTAAGTTCTCAGCCAGTGTGGTGAAGACACCAAGAAGGCATGTTGGGTACATCCAAATATTTGTTACCTTTTAGTAGCACCACTTTGTTTTCCAGGAGGTTCTGATAGAGGAATTATTAACCTAAGGGTACATACACATGCACGTTGGATAGATGTTCACAGTCAAAGGTCAGATTTACTGGGAGTGGGGAGCACATCTCAGTACCGAGTCTTTTCTTCTCAGGAAAGCATAGAATGCATATGTAAGAATGTTGTTATTATGAGAAAATTTGAAGCCTTTTAAATTTATATTTAAAAATTGAATTATTTGTAAACACCTTTGCTGTAACTCTTGTTACACTAAATTACAATCAATGTACCATTCCAGTGGGTACGAAGACGCAGAGGTTCCCAGGGGTATTGCTTACCCAGTTCTGACCATTGTGGGCAAGAGAATCCTGCTTTAAGGGCCGAATTTACAGTGTCTGTCATGTAGTAAAGCTTGTGTGTATAAATGAATGCACAGAGTTACCTGGCAGTTAGTAATACAATAAATTAAAAGCAAGTCTTGTAAAATTCCAGGTATCTTTTTTTTTCAATTACACTGAACTTAAAGCATTATTTGAGGGGCAGGTCACTGAAATTGGCATTTGAACAGGTGTGTGTCTTGGGAATGTCATATTACAAAAAATGTTCAATAACTATTTCTTGAATGAATGGAAATTGGAAAAGGCCGTGTCTGTCTTTTAGACACTTTGTCGTTCTGTGAGCTTAACAAACAAAATCTCATTAATGCTGAATGCATGGGAGCATGAGAAATGTGTAATGCTCTTAATTTCTTATTAAGTGATTTGTGTTTATTGAAAATTGGCTTGAAGGTACACTGAACATAATTCATAATATTGGATTTAGGTGAGTCTAGATAGCCATGTCTTTTCTGTACTTAGAATGTGCTTACAAGTGCATATTGGAATAGGGGGTGGGAAGAATGATAGCTTATTTCTGGAAGGATTTCATTTCATTTCATTCTCTGTAATGAGAAGATGATGAGTTAGACTTCAGAGATCCTTTTCTGATGCTCCGGTGCCTTTTAGGTTTGTGTGAATTGTGCAAGGCCTTTATTTCTCCAGGCACGCTTTGTACGTGTCTACAAGCAGATGAGAGGGAGCGAGGGCACTTAGGGGCTGGTAGAGGCAAATGTGAATCCTGTTTTTTCCCTGTTAACTCATGAGGCCTGCTGGGTAGCAGCAGGCACTAGCAGACATTTAATTGTGTGCTAGGTAAGGCTGGCACAACTCCAGCATCGTGGTGGAGTAAGAATTACCCTAATCAGCTGGGATATACTGCATATATTGATTAGAGTTGGATTTTGTTGTGCAAAAAAAAAAAAAAATCTTTATAAATAGTGGGAAAGTAATTGAGAGTAATTAAAAAGGCAGAGAGTTAATTCACAGTTCTTTAGATGAAAAGGCATTTTGATCCTTTGCTTCCATGCAGATTTCTGGGCAGGCTGGGGCAGTCTGTGAGCACTGAGTCTGAATGGTGTGATGGCTGTTACTGCTGCCATCAGCAGTAAATGGGCAGGCTGTGTAGATGAAGCACAGGTGACCAAGTTCCAGCAGTTTCTTCTTGATGGCTCTCTGCTGCAGGAAGTCTTCTTCTTTGTTTGGGTCTGGGGGTTTTTCATTTCTTTTTCTTGGCCCTACTGATAGCTTTTGGTTATTATTAATATCCCTGATGAGAACTGGATTGGGACCCCAGTATCCCAGTGAACACTGGACAGAACATTAAACTACACTGGAATTACCTGGAATTTCAGCATGCTTTGTCCTTGCTTCCCTCCTTCCCACAACTGAGAAGGCTTCGTAGTCATTTGATGTCACGGAAAACACTTCATCTCTGAAATGATGACCTGAGTAGTGTATTTGCACACCCTTTCTTGCCTCCTAGCCCTTTCACTCATAGGCAGTGTCTGCCACAAAATAGATGCGCAATGAATATCTGCTGGATGGATGAATGAATGGGATGTTGTATAGGTTTGGATGCTGGAAGGATTTAGCATTTTTGAGAGAAGTTATAGATGATGTTTGGTGGAGTTCCAAGCATCATTAAGATCTGAGATCCTGAATAACAGAGAGGAAAAGGGGAATAGGGGATGGAAGAAGAAAATGGCTAAGATTTATTGAGCACTTACTACATCAGGCTCTTTGCATATGAGCTTTTGTTTCAGCATCAACTGTGTTCTGGGAGGTGGTTGTTAGCATTATCGTTTCATAGGTGATAAATAATGGTTAGGAATTGAACCAAGGTCACAGACCTTAGTTGGCAGGATAGGGATTTGAACCTACAGCTCTTGTCGACAACCAGGGCTTCTCAAATGAAGCCACACAAATCCCCATACCGGAAGAGGAGGTTGGTCTCATACTGTCAGAGCTTGGTGGTGAAGCCCAAAGATAGGCCATAAGCATCAGTCAGATTTCTCTGAAGGCTGAGTATTTTTCTACAAACACTTATGGGAATTTTACAGTCTGTTCCATAATATGTTTGGTTGAATGTGAAATAATATTTTAAATTACTTGATTATCAAAGTGCTTAATTTTTCTGCCCCAAGTCTTTCATTACAATGGACCCACCTAAAGTTGCTCCAAGTGTATCCTCTGGGACTTTTCTGGGAATTCCATGAAGAGAGAATCAGAGGTGGCAATTTGGTTGGAAGAGGGACTGGGGAACCTGTCTTGAAATTTTGTTCCCATTTCAAGTGTAGTTTTTTACTTAGATTGCATGCTTATTTGCAGCGGCATGGGTTTATTAGAGATGAGGAAGGTGCCAAAACTCCCCATGATTTCGTCTTGTTTATCAGGAGCTTTAAGTACCCTGATGTAACTGCTGTTAATCCAAGTTTGAGAAGTACGCACAGAACCATACTTCGTTGTATTATTTGAAAAATAATAATGACGCCAATAACAATTACTGTGCATATGATTAATCGGTTAGTCATAAATGGCGTTTTATCCTAGTTTTACTGTATGGATGATAAAACTTAAAGGAGATACTTGAGAAAAGAATGTGGATTAAGAATCCTTGAAAAACAGAATATTCCCAAACTTCTGCTGGTCAGCAGGCACTGAATTGGTAGAAGACTATTAGAAAGTAATTCCTGACAATATCGATAAAACCTTGCATTTGTTTAGAACTTTACCATTTATAATTTGTCATTCATTTTTACATTTGTTTACAACAACTAACATTGATGAGACATTTACACATATTATCTCATTTATCCACCAACAACTCTATGAGACAGGTACTATTATTTTCTCTACAGATGAAGAACTTGAGGCACACTTAACAAGTGACTTGCCCAAGGTGACATACTTTCGGAGGTGTCAGAGTCAGGATTCTAATTCCGCTTTGTCTAACTTTACAGCCTGTGCTCTTTACCCCTCTGCTGGGCTACCAGTTGTTTTTCTCCTTGGTGAAGTTCTCAGGTCCTGGCCTGTCCTCAGCCTCACTCACAGTTATAGCGACCCTCTAGTAATCTTGCAGAGGTATCCTTCTCCAGACTGCAGTATCCCTGAAAACACCTGCCTGTGCATGGCAAATCTGGTTTGATTTTCTAAAACTTGAGTATGCAACCCAGGTCAGCAGGAAGCAAACTGAGTCCCTCCAGAGGGTCACGGGAAGAGCACAGATGTTCCCTCTTGGAAATTACTTTTCCCTTCCGGGATAACATAACAACACAAAAGGAAATGGAAAAGTTAACCAATGCCCATAAATGTGGGTTGTTGCAACCTTGCTGGAACTAACTTCAGAATTGTTGGGCTGGTCTGAGTTCATCTTACTCCTGGGAGTTGGGCTGTTAGGTTCCAAGTGACTGTTCTACAGTTATCTATGGCTGTGCTTGCACAGAACAGGTTGGATCAAGAAGCGGGAAATCTGCTGTTTTCTGATTTTGATTTCTCAGCTGAATGTAAATAAAAAGATGGAAGATAAAAATGGAGGAAAATGCATTAGCTTGATTAGGGGCTTTATTTGCATAAAACTCTTTGAATCGCAATTTCCCTCTGGCTTTGGACCCCCCCCCCTCCTTCTTGCCTTTCTTATTATCCAGTCCAAGGTCATTACTAAAAGGCTTCCTGTTTCTTGGACGAAGACTTACTGAAATATTAATTTCATTGCCCAAAGTAGATTCATATGGTCTGGTGAATAACTTGAGGTTCTGTCAAAATCACGAAGTGAGAGAGTTATTTTTTTATTTTTTATTTTTTTACTAATTAATTTATTTATTTTTGGCTGTGTTGGGTCTTCGTTTCTGTGCGAGGGCTTTCTCCAGTTGCAGCAAGCGGGGGCCACTCTTCATCGCGGTGCGCAGGTCTCTCACTATCGCGGCCTCTCTTGTTGCGGAGCACAGGCTCCAGACGCGCAGGCTCAGTAGTTGTGGCTCACGGGCCCAGTTGCTCTGCGGCATGTGGGATCTTCCCAGACCAGGGCTCGAACCCGTGTCCCCTGCATCGGCAGGCAGATTCTCAACCACTGCGCCACCAGGGAAGCCCAAGGGAGAGTTATTTTTTTATGCCTTTGGAAATGTGGTTCAGAAATTTTAGTAATAGGCAGCTAAGACTTCACTCTCATTTTGCCTGTGTTTATGACAGAAATGAGTACAACTCTTTATGTTCTTTGGTAATTACTGCAGTGAAACAACTGTGACTGGGTCAGTTGCATGTTTAAGGCATCATGGAGGAGATTTGTTATGTTTTGTTTTCCTTTAATTGCAGTGTGACTGGGGTTGAATTTGATGCATAAGATTCTGAGAGAGAAATGAACTTGTGACATTTGAAGTTTGGAAGTATTTTTCTTCTTTTAGTATAGGTAGAGCTTGAATATTCAAGATTTTGTTGAATGCCTTTTCAGTTTGTAACTGCTTTAACACAAAAGCTTGACTTCAGTGCTTTTTTTTTCCCTTGTTCTTTTGCAGCCTTGGCTGTATGTGTAATTTAATCCAGTGTATTAAAAAGAAGTTGGGTTCCTCAATAGTAGAGCAAAAAGCCCTCAATCTCCCTTAGTAGTAGCTAATGATAATAATACTTGCAAGCACAATTCTTTAAAACAAACTAAGACAAAACAAAACAAAAAAAACCCCAAACTGTCATTGAAGGTTTTTGCATCATTACAGGCAACAGCCTCATAAGGCTGTAACAGATACACTTGGAGAGAGTTTGGCTCATTTTATTGACATATTGTTTTGTCTGTTGTGAGTAGACATGCATTATTCTTGGCCCAAGTAACATATATCAGTTGACAAAAGCCAGCAACTTACTTACCTGGTCTCACTTTGGAAATATCCTTGAAAGTTATTATTTCAGTGTTCTTTTCAGCTGCTTTTGCTCAGTAGCTCTTTGCATAGCTGTTTTCCAGTCTGTTTTATAATCCATACATGTTCCCCCCACACCCAGCCTTGCATTGCTGGAATCATTTCTGTTTCACTTTAAAAAGCACTTTGCTAAATGTCACAACAAAATAAAGCATGGATTAGAAACAGCATTGCAGTTGCAGACTTAATGCCTTTGTGACATCTCATTGCTATGCAAATGAGATTCAAGGAGGTCATCCCTTTAGCAGTTGCTCTAGCCCCGGTATCTACTTGATATTCGTTGGCCCAACTTACTAAGCATTCATTACTGAACTGGCGTAGGTGTTTAACTCTTTGTTGGCTTTGAACCTGCTATTCGAGTCTGCTGAGTTCAACAGCTCCTTCTTTAGTGGATGTTTTCATTTTAGGGACCTTTTTGCATCTCTGCTCTGCTTCTCAGACTTTGGGTACCTCAGGAAACACAGTACTCCTATTTGCAAGATACACTTGTTTGTATGCCAAGACAGTATTGGGAAAGCTCATTTGTGATGTTTCATTTGCTGTCTCAAGTATTTTTATCATTGCTAAATGCTATACATTTAGATAGATGTTTTATTCACTTGCATCTGTGACAAGTTCTTGCAAATATTCCGTAGAAAAACGTGTGTCTGGGCTGGTAAATGATCACGTAATACTTACTTTAAAATTAGTTGTCCACAGTTCAAACTTGATTTCATCTGATTTAGCAGATGTGTTAATAG
The DNA here is from genome assembly GCF_949987535.1 of Balaenoptera acutorostrata. NCBI lineage: Eukaryota > Metazoa > Chordata > Mammalia > Artiodactyla > Balaenopteridae > Balaenoptera > Balaenoptera acutorostrata. The sequence goes on from NC_080072.1 coordinate 70,606,681, forward strand.
TAAGTAGTTACTGTAAGTGGTGGATTCTGGTTTTAATTCAATAAGAACCAACTACCTTTAATGAGTACAGATTATTGCTGGTATTCCATTTGCTTGGTTAAAGGGTGTTTTTAATTTGCTAGTATGATTCGTTTATAGTATGATTATAAAAGTAAGATCCACTTGTCTTATAATTCCAGTTTTGAATGAGCATTTTGCAGTTTGAGCAACTGGCCATATTTTAAATGGTTGATTCATTATGTAATTATTCTCTTAGTGATTATTTCAGTGTAGTGGATTTTCTTTACACACAAGCAGATACAGAACTGTGTAAACACTGAGTTAGTTCTGAGAATTTGGGTAAAATAACTGCTAACACAGAGAAAGCACACCTTATACTTGGTGTAAGAAGGCTTAGGCACTCTGGAGAAGAACATTCATCTTACACCACGGTCCCCTACACATTAAGAATTAAAATGTTGACATTGATGAGAGGGATGATTTGAACAACTCTGTGTTTCACGTGGAGAATTACAGAATGAGGATTTGACCCTTTTCATGGATTAAATAGGCATCTCTGGATTAAGGTATTTAATCAAATACAAAAAAAATATTTTTAAAGCTTCTTTGGCCTTTTATAAACCAGTACCTTTCAGAGTGTCATATCTGACTGCCTACTGGTGTGAAGGACTGCTCAGACATCTGGTAATGACAGGTTATCTTGAATTCTGCTGAGAGGGGCATTACGCCTTCATGATTTTGATCAAGGGCAGTAGAAAACTACTAGTAGTTAAAATAGTGGAACAATATTTCAAGGGCCAGTTAAGGGCAACATTAGAGTGAAAGCTTAGAATCATTCTTCTCTGTGGTTTCCCACCTCCTATCCTCATCTTTACTGGATCATAAACATTCATGGCGACCCTGTTATACTCTGCATCTTGCTGGGTGCTGGGAGGGCCAGGGAGATAAATTTGACACTGTTCTTGACTTCGAGGAATTTAAGGTATGGGGGTGAGATAAGGCCTACCAGTAACCATCAAGGAATAAGACGTGGTATTGCTGCAGTGGCTGTGCTCTGCTAGTTTGGACACAGAAGTGTTTTCTCTGAACTCACCTGGGAATTGATTTCTGATCTGTCTCTTATGGACACCTCTGAAAGCAGGACTCCCTGTTCAATGCTGGAGCACCCTGATACGGGAACCGAGGGTGGCCAGTTACCCAATAACTAACACTTGAAGAGTCAAATTTCTCAACCCGATGCTCCTGATCTATCCTGGCAATTCTTCTTTATTCAATGAACAATTAGAAGGAAATCTTATTTAGTAGGTGCATTCTAGGAAAGAGAATATGTCATCTTCAGAGGTTTTTTTTTTTAATTGTTGTGAAATCTTTTCATGTAAAGAAGCCCTCCAAGTTATTCTTTTGTAAAGAGACAAATATAATTTATGAGTTGTAAATTTGAATTTACCAAAGCGATGTTAGACATTTTAAAATCTGGGAATAATTATATTTGGTTTGCAGATTATCTTGGGGCCTGGTAGGTAGCTGCCCCTTCTCTATGGTCTTCAGTTTTCCACCTAAACCAGATGTTGAGTGTGTGACCTGTTGAATTGAAATCAACCAATATTGATTAAAACGAAAAGGGGAGACAAAGTTAGAGAATGTAGAAGCTAAAATGAGATAAAGTCTGAATATCATTTGTCTCTGCTGTCATTGTTTCCATTAACACAGATGATTCAGTGGAATGCTTTCAGGTGTGGGTGAATTATCACAGTGGTAAGTTTCCTTCTGGGGCTTTTGAGGAAAGTTTTAAAAATGAGTTTGCTCAGAGTTAGATGGAAATGTTCTTTGCTGGAAGCCCTGATTTTTAAAAAAAAAATTACCTTGCTCTCTGTTTTAGGAAATTGTCTTTTTTTTTCTCAGTAGAAAACTGTCAGAAAATTGAAAATTAGTAGGTCAAACATGTTGCATCCTACCCAGTACATTGTTTTAGAAATCGACTTTCTTATTGCAAAAGATGCTGGTTGATAGACTGCTCTACATCACTTTTGTCATCAGTGTTTGCAAACCCAACGTTAAAGAGTTCTTCCTGGGTCCTTGGCCTGCTAATAGGGTAAAATGCTACCAGGTGAGCCGCAAGACTTTGGTTTGTGGTCTGAACCATAAGCCAAGGACTTGAATTTCAGATCCAGATTCCAAATCACGAATGTTTCACTGGGCATGATTTTTTAAACTATGGATCCAATCTTTATTAAAATGCCTTAAAATAGTAAATATCAACTCTGTTACTGCGCATTATATATAACAATGGATTAAGGTCAGAGTTTAAAGAAATGAGCACCCAAATAAATTTAATGCCTTTCTTATCATTCCATTATGATTTATATGGCAACCCTTTTCTCTAATACACACACTTGATTAGAATGCTCCTCTCTGCCTTACAACTTTTCCCTCAACTCTAGGGTCAGAATCTCTTTTTGGGGGTATTTAGAAGAGGTCTTTGAAGTACCGTAGCCCCAAAAGACCTTGCAGCTATTAACTGACGTAGGAAGAGGGGAGGAGATTTTTGAAATGTGAGATTTTGAGGTAATCATATTGTTTTGTACTGTGTTTATAGCATCGGCTCCCTGATTGAACTCCGCACTACTCTTAAGTAAAAGCTCTTTTTTGTTCACTTTATAGCTCCTGCATAGGATTGCTAGGTAGAGTAAATAAAAATACAGATCTCAAGTTAAATTTGAATTTGAACCACCAACAATTCATTAGCATAAGTGTATTTCCAATATTGCATGAGACATATATATATATTTTTTAATATATCTATTTATTTATTTATTTATTTATGGCTGTGTTGGGTCTTCGTTTCTGTGCGAGGGCTTTCTCTAGTTGTGGCAAGTGGGGGCCACTCTTCATCGCGGTGCGCGAGCCCCTCACTATCGCGGCCTCTCTTGTTTCGGGGCACAGGCTCCAGACGCGCAGGCTCAGTAGTTGTGGCTCACGGGCCCAGTTGCTCCGCGGCATGTGGGATCTTCCCAGACCAGGGCTTGAACCAGTGTCCCCTGCATTGGCAGGCAGATTCTCAACCACTGCGCCACCAGGGAAGCCCGAGACATATTTTTGTCTGTCCACCCAACTGCTGCCTAGATCACAGCTCGTCCAATACAGGGTATTGAGAAAGGGTTTGTTGAATGACTGAATGAGCCTCCAAGGGGAAATATCCGGGAGTTAGTTGAAAATACTAACTTAGAGCATAGCAGAGCTTGATTCAAGAGTCACCGTCACATGCACGGGTGGTACTTGAAGCCCTGGAGATTGTCCAGGGTCATTGTGTTGACCTAAGGTTCTTAAACTGCAGTGAGCTTCAGAATCACCGGGAGGGTTTGTAACACATAGATTCCTGTGCCTCACTCCATAGTTTATGATTTTGTAAACTTGAGGTGGGGTTCAAGGACTGCTTATCCTACAGGTTTCCAGTTTATGTCAATGCTGCTCTTCTGGGACCACGCTTTGGGAGCTACGGTGTAGACTCTCTAGAGACGGATCTGCAAACCTTTTTTGTAAAGGACCAGATAGTAAATATTTGAGGCTTTGTAGGCTGTACTGTCTCTATTATGATTACTCAACTCTGCCTTGGCAGCTTGAAAGCAGCCGCAGGTAGTATGTAAATAAATGGGGTGTGGCTATGTTTCAATCAAACTTTATTTACAAAACCAGGATACTGGCCTGATTGGGCTCCTGGGTCAGCTTCAGTTTGCAGGCCCTGCTCTAGGGTGAAAAAAAAAAGGTGACTGTTGAAGACATCCAGGTTTAAAAATTGGGCAGAAGAAAAGGAAACAGAGGAAGAGTGATCTGAGCCATGGTAGAAGACTCAGGGGAGTAATCCCCAAAGCCAAGCAATCACCCTCATCTATTGTCTCAGAGCAATTAGGGATGTGGGAGGGGATGAATGCTGAAAGAGGCCATTGGATTTGGCAGTTAGGATGTAATGACCACTGTTGACTGAGTCGTTTGAATAGAGTGGTGGGGAGGGATGCCTGCCAGATGGCAGTGGGCTGAAGTGAAGGAAGAGGTGGAGGCAACAAATTTTGAATCCTCTATCAGGAAATTTGGCAGTGAAAGAAAGGAGGGGTTCGAGGCTAACGCTTAAGGAGAACATTGGGTCTGAGAAGCTTTTTATGAGGATAAGAGGAAAACAAGTATGTTTATAGGCAGAGAGGAAAGGGCCAGTAGAAGCAGGAGCCTGGGCTGCAAACACATGGTCTCCTAAGAAGATGGTTCCCCACAGGTTGTGCAGCAGGTCGTGAATAGGGAGCAGAAGAAAATACAAGAGAGAAGAGATCATTAATGGTGGAAAGTTCTCAAAAGAAACAGGGCGGGAAGGGGGATTAAGAGAGCCTGCAGAAATTGCTCTTGGTCCGGAGAAGGATAATACTTCCTGTGAGACAAGAGCGGGTGGCATCACTCCATTTCGAGGAAGGAAGGTAAGAGACTTCCCAACCCATAGCCTTTGGAAAGGTTGTAAGCTAGGCTAGAGTGAAGGGATTGTGGGAAAAGTAAGGATTTTAAGGAAGGCGGTTATGGTTTGGAGTAGGCAGTGAGGCAGAGAGTATACCAAAGGTAAGTACCATGCATACCAGGTAGCACTGAGGACTCTGCTGGGGTTTAAGCTCATTTATGAGCGTCCATATGTCACCCTGATATATGGAACTTTCCTGTAGTCTGTAGCCGCCTGGAAAATGTAGAACATGTAACAGATGGAGGGTTATTCAGAATTGCAGGTTGTCAAGAGATGTTGGTCAGAAAGACATGAGGCGATAGAATTGGAGATGCCTGTGAATGGGAATATGAAGGAGAACGAATTGGAGAAGCAAAGGAAACCAAGAGTGGTACCCGTGTCATAGGTTGAAGTCTCGGTAAAGATGAAGAAGAGCAGGTTTAGAGGGAGATGTAAGGGGGTTGAGGAGGATTGGAAATTATTAGAGATGTTGGGATTTCTTAGTGATTTCAGAGATGTGGCAATTCCAAGGGCCTGGGCTATGGCTGCGGAATTAGGCTCTGAAGTCGAGTTGAGGGGGTGTGTTTAGGAATTGAGGGGAGTAGGTTGGGTAGGTTAGCAAGGTAGATCTTGAAGTTACTTAAGTCATGGCAGGAGAGGAGGAAGCTCTTGGGACCTGCCTCTTCTTCTGCCTGGAGGAGCCTCGAAACTGTCTTGTTTTGCTTTTTGTGGAGCTCCCCAGTTCTTGCTCTTTTGGTCTGCTTCTGCCATTGCCTAGCATGACGTATCTCTTCTGTGACCACTGAAGCAACTCACCACACATTTTCCCTCTTTCTTTCCTCATTTTTCTCCCCTGGCAGAAGCATGAAGAAAGATTATAGACAAGTAGGGTACCTCTCTGTTGGTAACTTGAACTTCTGTGACTGTTCCTTGCAAATCGGAAGGAAGCTATTTTCCAATTCCCTCTATAAAAGAGAGAGCAAGTTTTTCTCCCTACCAAGCCTTACTAGTTGTTGGGCATCATTGAACATTTGCTGGTACCTTTGAGTCTATATTGTTGCTGACTTCTTTGAGGAAGTCTGTCTGTTGTAAAATATTTGGGCTCGCTTGTCTTTTATTTTCCAGCTTTTGGTTGCAGATTACCTTCTAAAAAGGAACTGGATCCTTTCTACTAAAAAATGCAAGCTCATGTATGATAACTTTAATGAACTAAGAAAAATAACATTTAAATGAACATTTAAGAAGGGCTTAAAAGAAATGGTTAAATGGTGTCACCACGGAGGATTCACGCTTCAAAAGGAGTATCTCCCCATTGCCCCAATCCTTCCTTTTTCCTCTCTTTCTTTTTCTATACAACCATTTTCTTTCACCTACAGAAAAGAGGACTATGCTTTGAATTTGTCTTTGTTTTTGAAGCTTTTTTTTTTTTTACAGAAATGGCTTGATTTATATCTCATGCTCTCATGTATCAGTTGAAAAATCTGAGAAAATGAATTGAAAGAGTGTCTCATTTTTTAATATTTGAATCATCACATCTCACACTAGATTTCATATCTCATACAGATGGCATTACCCTTTGCATATTTTCCCTCCAGTTTGGAATTGCCAAAGGAAAGATATGAATATGAAAGGTAAATGAATGTTGGGGAAAGATTATTAGAATAGCTGTCAGATGTTATGAATACCCTATCTGTTTTGCTGGAACGTATAAAAGTTTTCCCTTTGACTAAATCTGTGCAGAAAATTTTACCCTGCACTTGACATCCATCAGTATTTTCAGAACTGAAACATGAAAAAGAAATATAAAATTTTCTTTCAAAAACTCTATCCCAACTTTATGTCTATTGTCACTGGGGGAAATAATATATATTGGAAAAAAGAGAAAGAAGAACCACTGATGGCGATTGTACTTTGGCAGACCAACATCCAATCTCAAAACTGACTACATGACAATGACATTTCCACATACATTTTAGTGAGATATAGAGTTTGGTGTTTGAATAAATAACCTGTACTAGATAGACAATTCCTAAGAGATAGAATAAATTGTAACACCATAGCTCCATTAGTGATCCTGAAAAGATGTAAAAACCACGGAGTCTTAGGGCTGGAAGAAACTTTAGAGTGAATCTGATTTAATCTTCTTTCTTTACAGATGGACCGAGGTTCCGAGAGGGCTAATAAATTGCCCAGGAACATGGAACTAATTAGGGACCTAGTGAGGGGCTAGACTCGAATATTCTAAAATCCAAATTCTGTGCTCCATCACTAATTGGTCATCTAGATTTAAGCACTTTAGCATTTTCAGACTGAATTTGAAGGTGTGATAGGCACCTTAGAAGGCTTATTTGTGATTTAAAAGTAAGATAAAGTACCTGCATTTAGCTCATAAAATATGGGAACGTTTTGACAACTATGTCATTCTGGAAACAAACTGAAATGAACTTGCAGGGAGTAACTGAGATGAAAATGATGATCAGAAAGGGGAATGGGAGAGTGTAACAAGGCAGCGTGTGTTTGTAAGTAACAGAGCCACCACCTGTGACTTTGAGGAGAGGTGAAAACGCAGAGGCACGTGTAATCCGAAATGTGTCTCTCACTCATCAATCAGTGTTTATCAGAATTGGAGGTCTTCGTAAGCGAACTGAATGCTTTCAATCCAGACATGCCAGTAATTGCCATCGACCGAGCGTCTCTCACACCTGCCTGCTTTTCTTTCTCTTTACTTCATTACATATTGATTGACTTCTTGGGTTTTACAAGTTCATAAGTCACCTTCTTTTAAGAGGCTTCTTGGCTTTTGTGTGTGTAGACTGAGACTACTGGAAAAGATTGATACTCGAATCACAGTAACGAAGAACTTCATCTTCCCTCCTTCAGTTTCATATGCAAGAGTGACATCAAAAGACAGTGTCATTATGACGAAACAGATGTAGAAGCAGTGGAAACACCTTATAAAAACCTGGAGCGCTAGCGGCCAGCCTTCTTGGGTTTAATGGAAACTCTCACCTTACACACATGGAAGGATTGGAGAGAGCTGGAGAGACTTCACAGCCAAGAAAAGAATTCAGTATTAATTATGTAATGAAATGCCACCTTTGCAAATAACAACAGATATTCCTACCTGATTGCAAATCCATAATCCTGGTACAGGATAGAATACATTTTCGTCTGTCTTGGAGGGTTGCATTTTATGTGCCTGCAGTAGAATAATAAAAGACTAGATACCTATGATCTCTTCTGCTCCTAAAAGTTTTTCAAATTTATAAATCTTAGGAATTGAACTTTGTTATTACCCTTTTCATGAACAAAAGGTCATTGTTCTCTCCACTATGGACATTTTAAATTCCTGTTTTATGGATGAATCCTAAAACGTCCACTTCTTACTGTTTCTGGATACAAACTGATATTTAAACTCTGTAAGAATTTTTTTTCCTATTTTTAGTACCTGAGTGTTTTTGATTTTTATATAAAGCAGTTACATGACATTTAAAATTCTTATTTTACAGATGAATCCTAAAATACTCACTTTTTTTTTCTTATTTACTGATACAAACTGGTATGTTAACACTGAAGGGATAGTTTCCTATTTTTGGCATCTATGTGTTTTTTCTTATAATATAAACCAGTCACGTGGGACTTTTATGGAAAGGCCTATGCAGTTGTATAATATTAATGTCTGTTGTCCTCTTAAATAACAAGGGAGTCTACTTTGTAGGTTTGTAGTTCAGCATTAGCAACAACAACAAAAAATCATATTCCAGGCATTCTTTAACAGCTGATTTAATTTGGAGATATTCAGTCATTCCTTTCTGCATTAATTTAATTTCTGACAGCCAGTTTAATACATCAAAAGGGAAAAAGAAAGCAAAAACTGCCATTGAGGTTGTCTGTAATTAATAGAGCTGACTTCTGAAGCACTCCAGACTTCTAAGCCCTCACATGGGAGAAGTGGCTTATTCTGAAGGGATGGTGCTTTGAAAGAGCAAAACAATCGAGGCTCGAGAAGGGCGACTGTGAAGCGGTCTTCACTTTGGTGATTCAGAGCCATTGCTTCTATTTTTCCCCGTGAGAAGGAAGCAGAAGAAGGACGGGAAATGTTCTGGGAATAGCTGTCTTTTCTTCACAGAGTTTGCAAACAGAATTTATAGGCAAAAGTGTGTCTTTTGCACTAGTTTAGTAAAATGACATGGAAGTCTCACAGTGTTGCTACAGAGAGTCATACCCACGAAATGAGGTGATAGAAGATAGCCATATTTACTGTGGATCAGTCAGTATCTACAGTACATGTGATGTTTTCTTGAGACAGTTTTAGTCAATAAACAGATCCAGAGAAATTCCCTTGAAAGCAGAATCCGAAAAACTGAAATAAAATACATTTCAAGTACTTTAGTACAAATAAGCATCGTTATTAATTGAAAGGCAGTACTGTGCTAAATACTGTATAGACAGTCTCGTGTAAGCTTCCTTACCTCTGGCCTCTGAGGGAAATACTGTCCTTCATCTTTATAGATGAGAAAACTGAGCTTGAGGGAGGCTAATGAGTTGATGGTTCCACATGTGATGAATAATGGAAACCAGGTATGTTGGCGATCATAGTTTTTCTTTAAAACCTGTAGAATATATCAGGTTATACTAATTGAATTCATCTAATTATTCACCTTAATGTTTTTAGGAACCTCTAGAATGTTAGCATTTAGACAAAAAAGCAGGTACTTAATTGTTAAAACAATGAAAAAGAATTGATGAGGTTACTGAAGTGTAATGACCTCATGATTTTCCACAACCAGATATTTTTTTCTACCCTGGTTTCCTTACCTCTTACGTCTCCAGTAATGTGCTTAAGGAATTCATATTTCTTTTAGTATTAAAGTAGAAATCTAATTTTAAAAAGATGAATCTGCTGGATAAAAGCCCACAAATTATATTTCATAGTTATAAATTACCTTTTCATTAATTCATTGAAGAAATAGGAAATTGGAGTGCCTACTTTGCCAGGGATACGTGGGGGACAAGACAGGCAAAGTCCTGCTTTCATGAAACTTCCAGGTTTTTGAGGGGAAAGATAGCTAATAACTAAGATCTGATTTGCTTTTATCCATTTTGAATTAGCTATCATCTGGAAAGATCCTAGGAACAGACAAACGGATGTGTTGAAAAGTACTATTAGTTTACTTGGGAAAACCTTCCCTCCTATTTTGCTTTAACAAACTTGGAAGTTCCACATAAGTAATTCACTGGTTACTTTTTAAAATGTGATTAGATAATTTGGGGTTGTATAGTACTCCTTTTTTTTTTTAAATTGAAATATAGTTGATTTACAATGCTGTGTTAGTTTCAGGTGTACAGCAAAGTGATTCAGTGATGCACACGCACACACACACATAGGTTATGACAGAATATTGAGTAGAGGTCCCTGTGTTCTACAGTAGGTCCTTGTTGGTTATCTATTTTATATGTAGTAGTGTGTATATGTTAATCCCAAACTCCTAATTTATTCCTCCCCCCTTTCAACAATTATTACTTGATGAATTATCAAGGCTTTGAGGGTTGATCATAAATGTGTAAAGGCATTAGAAGCCACTGGGCCAGGTGGCACTTCTAGAAGGCCCTGGGGAGTCAGGATGAAAGGAATGAAGTACCAGAGGGAAGAACGCAGAAAATAAATTTAGCAACTTTGCCAAAGACCAGCTTTTTGAGCAATCCTTGGAATTGAGAGCTCTTTCTCCTAAGTTGTGTATCCGTGTCAGTGCTGGAGAGACATGGAATCAAATGGAGTGAAATCCTTTAGGTTCAGCTGCCCTCTGTGACCCTGTCAACTGGATTGCCCCAAAGTGACGCGGTTACACAGCTGCAGGGCTAAGTCTAGAACTTTATGACCATTTCTCATGAATCCTGTGCTATGGTTCTTCTTTGAGGTGACATCAAGGAGAGAACAGTCTTCCTCTAAATCATGTCACTGAACATCGCAAAGAATTTACTTGGCTGCAAGCACAGCATTGGAACGGTGCATCATTTCCTTTCCTTTCACTGTTTCTTGGCCCCATCCACTTGGGTCCCTAACAGTCGTGTGCCAGTGTCAAAGCTGTTTCCTAAGCTGAGGTTCCCAAACCTTGCTGTGCATTAGAATCAGGGGAGCTCTACAATTTAGATTCCCAGGTCCAACTGTTTCAGGTCATTTCCTTGGCAAAGAATAAGCAAGTAAGTGCAAGTAATCTTCCAACAGCAATAAGTAATTCTCTCTCTCTGAACCCCTACTGCAAATGTGCTGGAAGGGCATCTTCTCGTCACCTCCTTCCTCCCCTCCTGCCCTACAGAACGCTGGGTGTGGAGTAAGTTGTGGGGAGGAATGAGTCACAAATATTCTATGTTGTTTTTTGCAGGGGATTTGACTGTCATTCTGAGAACAGCACTCAAGCCCAGGTACCTCCTGCTCTTTCTAAAATTATTGCATATTTTCCTTCTGCTAGTGCCTTTTTGCCCGGATCAAGCAGTATTTTGCAGGTACCTGGGCCTGTTGCATGAACTCAGTCACCCCTCCACCACCGTCCAGGGAGCAGCCTGGAGGTGTGTCTTTTATTCCCTTTGGGCAGTTGTGAGTGACCCTGAGCAGGACCTTCACAGGTTTGCCCAAGCTTCTCACTGTAATGCTGACCCTGTCCCGTGCTGCTGAGTGGATCTGGGTAATACATCCACTCAGAGGGAAGAAGATTGGTCCATCACACCATAAAAGGGCTGTACCCTCTCTTCCCCTCCCCGCACAACCTGGACAGCTTCCGCTTCTCTATTTCCCACTAATGCACTTCGGATTTGGTTCCTCCTCTTTTTTGGGGGAGCTCTCTTCAGTTGATCTGTCCTCTCCTTGGTAGATTTAAACCTATCATGTAAATCACCAACGTCATAGTTAACAGCATTACCCTTCATTCTTGCTAGGTTTTCCTGCTTATTTCCTTGGTTTCTGCTCTGAGTTTTTCTTGCATGTGATAGGAGCTGGTGCTTTTGCTTGCCAAGGACTCCTAGGATATATTTATTGGCTCTTTGGAAAGTAAACCAACTGGAAAGCTTGAGGATAATTATTCAGTACTTGGAATTTATAGAGAGCATTTCTTTAGAGTAACTCGGGTTTCTTTAATGTGAAGCAATACTGGTTTTAGACCGTAAGTACTGCTAAATTGCACCTGTGAGTTAGCCATATTTTTTTTCTTCCCAGTACTTTTTGAAGGGACAACTTTTAAGAAAGTCAGCCTTTGTGGGGATTTTTTTTTTTTTTTTAACTGCAGAAACGTCAAGGTAAGTGGTCCAGGCTGACAACAGATTCATCGAGTCATAGAATCTCAAGTTGGAAGGGATTTAGGAAAGATTGTTAGTCGTCTACTGTTGATGACTTCTGGACTGAAAAGATCACATTGCAAATTCCTAGATCGCTCCAAGATTTAATTTATTTGAGTTTGGATACTTGAACTAATTCCAATCAGGTATTGGTAGTTTTCTAACCTCTGAAAGCAGTGGCAACCTTTCTTGACATTGAAATTCTCCATGGAAGCTCTAGATTTGAAATAGATGAAAGCAGAGTTCTCTGATTGCAGAGGAAGAGGGCTCTGAGTTAAGGATTCTTACATATCCCCTGGTCCTTTCTACCTAGTTCTTCTTGCTGAGAGATGGAAGGTGGAGGAAAAGTAGAAATCCAGCAACTCTGCTCACTGTCATCTATTAAAACTATACCATCTTTTCCACACCAAGGGCCCTAATCTGCACATCCAAATATAGTCAGTGAGACAAGATTTTAGACATGTTGATATCCTGAGAAATCTCGCAGAAGGATCCAAGATCCTGAGTTAATCAGAGATCAGTTTTATTTTAGTCACCAGACTGTTACTAAGATAAAACATTGTATTAACGCATTTTAGAAAGATTTTTAAGGACAGAGTGTAAAAAGGAAGTTTCAAAGAGTTAAGATCTTGATGGCTAGAAATATTAACGCTGTTCACAAAGCATTGGAGAAAAACAGGGCATTACAATATGTTAAAGCATTTATATATTAAAACTTTCAAATCCTTAGGTAGGGAGGAGCTTTAGATAAACTTCAAACTGGTGGTGGATGCCAGGCTAGATGGTAGAGAACTACTTGAGATTTTAGGGCTGGGGAAAGCATTTTATGACATGTTACTTTATCAAACTTTTATAGGAACTTACCCAATACCTGGGCATACATAGACAGCCAGGGAGAGGTGGAAGGAAAGTTGGCATTTTGAAGCTTTGTTGGCAGACATCTCGTATTATTAAAAAACAAAAAGTAGCAATTGGCTGAACAATTCCACTGGGCTGGAATCAGGAATCCAGATGTTATAGAAACAAGTCCAGTGACCACTTTGCATTTGTAGATGCTATGGCTAAAATTAGCCCTAGTTAAGGGCCCCATCAGCGACATCAGAGATCTGTGTTCCCTGGTCCTCCAGACCAGGATGGGGCCCTCTGCTATATCCATCCTTTCACAGGGTCCTCCCTGGCTTGTAGCAATGATCCTGACTTTAATTATTTAATTACTTACATTTTTTTTAATTGTAGGGCTTTCTTTGGTAAGTTTTATTTAATTATTTGGGTATGTTTTAGTATTAGGGTTTTCTGAATAAAAATTTCTCAATAGCTGCCTTGAGGGCAGATACAATGCGTGTCTTCTTCATTACTGGAGCCCTGCTATCTTGCACAGTCCCTGCAATATAAAAGAAACTTAATTAAAAGAGCATACAGGGCTTCCCTGGTGGCGCAGTGGTTGAGAATCTGCCTGCTAATGCAGGGGACACGGGTACGAGCCCTGGTCTGGGAAGATCCCACATGCCACGGAGCAGCTGGGCCCGTGAGCCACAACTACTGAGCCTGCGCGTCTGGAGCCTGTGCCCCGCAACGGGAGGGGCCGCGATAGTGAGAGGCCCGCGCACCGCGATGAAGAGCGGTCCCCGCACCGCGATGAAGAGTGGCCCCCACTTGCCGCAACTAGAGAAAGCCCTCGCACGAACCGAAGACCCAACACAGCCAAAAATAAATAAATAAATAAATAAAGTAGCTATACAATTAAAAAAAAAAAAAAAGGCTGGACCTGACCTGTCTGATTTATAAAAAAAAAAAAAAAAAAAAAAAAAAAAAAAAAAAAAAAAGAGCATACAGAATGAATAAATAAATGAACGCTGAAACAATCAGATTTCTACATTTTTATCAGGGAAAAGGAACTGTTGTGGGCATTTTGGATACCAAGGAGGCAACCTACTGGAGTAGTTACAAGCATGGTGCTCTGAATTGAGTTTGGCTCTGCCACTCCCCAGCTTTTAGGATGTTGGGAATTGACTTAACCTTTCTGTGACTTAATGGTCTTCTCTGTAAAAGGTGATAATAATAGCACCTACCCTGTAGAGTTTTATGAATATCTGAAGGGGGACCTGGCACAAAGTGAGTGCCCAAGAGGAGTGGGGTAAAGGTGAATGAACGGGCTCTTGACTAAGTAGGGAGAAAGTCTTCTGCCATGTGTATTTCAGACTGTTACTAATTAGAAACAGGGCCTTTACTGGGACAAGGATGTCAGGAGTGGGTGAAACCAGAGAAGGCCTAAGTAATTGAAATATGGAGGTGACAGCTACCCCATTACAGCAGAGAAAATCAAGTACAATTGACCATTGAACAACATGGGGGTCAGGGGAGCAGTGGGAAATCCATGTATAACTTATTGGTCTGTATAAGCAGTTCCTCCATATTAGAGGTTCTGCATCTGTGGATTCAACCAACCACAGATCATGGAGTACTGTAGTATTTACTGTTGAAAAAAATAAGTAAGTGGACCCATGCAGTTCAAACCCATGTTTGTTGTTCAAGAGTCAACTGTAAAACTAGAATGTTGAGCTCTGATGCAAATACCCTTAACTTTTGTGAAAAACTGATCTACAAAATACAAAAACCCCTCGTTCTTATCTGGATATCGAAGTGTGATAGTGGATACATTATCCATTATCCTGAGCCTAAATGACGCTGAGTATATTTCGCTGCTTTGTTTCGTTATTTGCCAGTTTCACTTTGAAAGCATTTGGCATCTGTCTGTTGGCACAGCAGATAGGTCCTTCATGGAGCAGGGTGTGTTGCTCCAGGAAGAAGATGGGGGTCCAGAGGAGACCCCTGGGAAGAGTGCACACTTAGTTCACACACACTGTTAAAACGTTCACGGTTTCCCTCAGTGACAGAGGAATGCTTTAAATGTTTGGAATTTATAGTCAAGGAGTTTCCAAGTGAGCAAGGTTGTACATGACTCATTTGTAAAGGTTATAAAACACCGTTGGTCATGAGATAAAAGATGCCCTCCAAATTTAAGATTGTTAATATTATAAACAAACAAGGGGATAACTAAATAAAAAGGAGATAGAGAATTAGAAACCCAAAGTACAAAACCAAAAGAAAATCCAGGTGTCATTTGGCATGTGTGAATCAAGCCTTTTCTCTCTTTCTTTCTTTCTTTTAATTGAAGTATATTTGATTTACAATATTGTGTTAGTTTCAAGTATACAGCAAAGTGATTCAGTTATGTATGTATATATATATATATTTATATTTTTCAGATTATTTTCCATTATAGGTTATTACAAGGTACTGAATATAGTTCCCTGTACTATACAGTAAATCCTTGTTGCTTATCTATTTTATATACAGCATATATATCTGTTAATCCCATATATCTAATTTATCCTCCTCCTCCCTTTCCCCTTTGGTAACTGTAAGTTTGTTTTCTGTGACCCTGTTTCTGTTTTATATATAGATTCATTTGTATTATTTTTTAGATTCCACATATAAGTGATATCGTATAATATTTGTCTTTCTCTGTCTGCCTTACTTCACTAAGTATAATAATCTCTAGGTCCATCCATGTTGCTACACTTAGTGCTGTGGTTCTTTTGAGTTTAATAGTCATTTAAGTGTTTTATTACCATTTGCATTTGCTGTGGATTTACTCTGGGCCACAGGATGTTTCGTGTTTAACATTTTACTCGTGCTGTGTCAAGATCATCACAGTTCTCTGAGGTTGGTATTATTATGCCCATTGAGAAACAGAGGTTTAGGGCGTCACTTAATTTGTCTGAGATTATATACTTAATCAATTGTGGAGCCTGGATTAGAACCCAGATCTGCCCTGATACCAGTGCTTTACTCTTGACCATAATGAGGCTGCAAATCGTACAATCTCAGCCCTTGGGAAACTTGGATTTTTGGTAACACTAGCAACAGGTCTTAGATTGATGAGCAAATCTTGGTCCTCTCTTTTACTAGTTTTTTTTTTTGAGTTTTAGAAGTCTATAGCCTGCTATTGACCATTCTGGTGTTTACTTGCAAGAATCCAAATGCAAACCTCATGCCTTAGCTCGGATTGTTGTCACTTCTTCTAAGAATGACAACACTGAAAAATAAATTTCCATGTGTGGAGGCTTGCTGCGGAGAACAGCTACGGTGGTGAAATGAACGCAGAAATGCACAAAAACCTGACGTGGTCTTTTCCATTTGTGCCTAGGATTGTTTTGCTCCCTTGAGAAGAGCAGAGGTCCTGGTTTTCCTAGCTGTTTGCAGTTTCAGCTCAGGTCTTGTTATAGTTTACATTTAAAGCTTTACAGTGGTACCAGGTTCAGGCTAAATTTGAAAGGAGCTCTGGGGGAGACAACTTCAGCATTTCCCCAGGGAAGTGGGCTGGAAAATTGCTGGAGAGTGAACTATAGGGAACAAGCTTGAATTGGTCTCTTGGGTCGGCCATAATTACCTAATGGATTTTCCATCTCTCAAAATTTTAGGAAGGAAAAAATTGCATTAAAAAAAAAAACAACAAAAATGTGAAACCCGAACCTCCTTGATTTCTCTTCAGGACTATAAACTCCTGCCCTCCTGTCTAGCCTTTGAAGAATGGGTGTGTTCTGGGACAGAGACAGGCCAGAGGAGACACGTGCAGGAGAAACGGATTGAAGTGTGATTGAAACTCACAAATTCCATAACCTTATTTCCCCCTTCTGGATCACTGCTGAATGCTGAGATTCAGCTCCATTCAAGATGGCTTTGGGTGCAGCTGGGACTATATTTTAATGACCAGTATATCCTAATTATTATGGAGCATTTTGTTTTTCCATGGAATATAAAGGTATTTGTGGAGTGGCTTAGCTGTTTGCATACCAGGGTTTCCTGCTCAAAGGGGCCCATTAGGCAGTCAGTTTTCACCCAGAACACCGCGCACCTCCCACCTCCATCTTGCTTGGAAATTGTATCTGGAACCAGGAACATTAAACTCAGTCCTCCACCCCACCCCCACTGGATGCGGCCCCAAAAACTGTTCTATTTTAACGTGTTTGGTTATTATTCAGATTGCCCAGGTAGATAAAGTGTCTGTTGTTCTCCTACCCCTCTAACTTTTATTATTGGCCGATGTGTGTACGACTGTGCTTGGCTTTGGGAATAAATACGCTCCAATAGAGCGAGCCAGCCTCTGTGATCCCACATATGTTCATTGGACCGATAAATGTGAGCGCTTGCTGCGTGCCTAATGTCGTGTTACAGCTGCGATGGATCCACACATGGAACAGACACTGACTTGCTGCTTTCGTGATTGGGGAAGTAACTCATATACAGAAGAAAGAAAAATACCAGGTATACTATGGCGAGAGCTTTAAGGGATCCAATTGCTACGAAGTTCAGACAAAGGAGACTTCACCTTGGCTTGAGGAATCATGGGAGAGATCATTTGAATTAGCTGCAGTCTTGCCTGTGCCAAGAAAGGAGGGTCCGGCTGGGTCCAGCAGCACCAGCAGAGGCCCAGGACTGGGGAGCGTAGAGGTGACTGACAGGGGACTCTGCGTGGTTTCATTTGATTGGTGTATTGGTGTTGTGGAGGATGGTAGTGGCAGAGAAAGTCGGAGCCAGATTTTGAATACTAGTGGACATCAAGGAGGGATCTTGGACTTTATTCATTGGGCAGTCAGGTTTTGCTGAAAAGATGTGGGCATCTTGGCATCATTATGAGAACCGTGATTATCGTAGAGTTATCTGGAAGCAGTGTGGTGTGCGCAGTGGATTGTAGGAACATGGGGGCATGGACAGACACAAAAGAATCAGGTGAGTTAGAAAGAGGATGACACGGCGACGGACCTAGAGCAGGTGGGATGCAGATGGAGACCAGAGACCAAGGTCACTGGGGAAGGAGAACCAGCGGTTGAACCAGTAGTGTTGGAAGGCTGTGGCGAGAAGCTGAAGGATTAGAGTTTGGATGACAAAGAGACAGGTGGTGACATTAACAGAATTAGGTGAGGAAGGAGGAATGTGTGTGTGTGTGTGTGTGTGTGGTTGTTGGGCAGGAGGGAGTTGTGGCTAGGCTGGCGTTCTTTCAGAACTTGATCTGATACTTCCTTAGCCGCGTAATCTTGAGCAAGCAGCTTCATCCCCCTAAGCATGCTTCTACATCTGTAAAATACATCTTCAATTCTCATGACTTATTATTCCAAATATTATTTGTTTAAGAAAAATAGAGAATGGAATGGTTCCATCAGTTCTCAGAAAGTAAGAAAAGAGAGGAACAGGAAATGCAATATGGAAATCTTTTGAACTTTCTGCTGCTGCATAAGATTTAGACTCTTGACATTTACAGCAGAAAAGTACAATTTAATGAATGATGGAGGGTATGTTAATTAGTTAGTGAATAGGAAGTTTCCCCCTTTGACACTTAAAATGGCCATAATTTGGGGTGGCACTTACCCTGGCCACGTTTATAATCAAGGCTAATTGTGCATTGAGTGATAAATAAGAAATGGGTTGAAATTTCCAAAGAGACCGACACAAATGTGAATATTACAAGCTGAAAGAAAAAAAAGAGAACCTTCAAGCTCCTGTCTTGCCTTTATATATGGTAGATGACACAAGAAGAGGTCCGCTTTGGATTGGTGGTATAGGTGGGTGTATTTAGTGCTCAAAACTCAGCACTTCAGAAAGAACTGAAATCTTTCTCTACATCTAACAACTTGTAAATAACCTTATGGCTTCTAAGCTACTTGAAATTTTGTTGAGTTGAAATGAATTGGAAAGGAACCGGACCTGTCATTGAAAACGAATGGATTGAGCTTTCTTAAATACTGAAAGGCACCTAAATGACCTCCCCAGGTTTTAGAGGAGAAAGTTTTCAACCTGCTTTCATCTCCTCTTCCTCTGGGTATTTTTCATGTAAGGGATGGGAAACAGAAGCCACGGTTGGGGTGTTTTTAAGGTGAGACTGGAGTTTGCCCTCTAGTCTTTCAAGGATAAGACAGTTTTACTTAACCAGGGATAGGATCTATTACACCCTGAGCAGCTGTTGTCTTTGAGGTAGGAAAGTGAGGCTGAAGAGCTTTGTACAGCTGTCATGCAGAATTCTAAGCACCCATTTTACAAACCTGTCAGTATGGCTTGGTTTCTTGGGCAGATGCAGCCTTCGGCTATAGCCTCTTGCCCTGCTAGCCCTCTTCTTTCATCAGTTTTGTTTTTGTTTCCTGTTAGGAATGTTCCAGATTTAGCAGCTTATAAGCAGGATGTGTGTGTGTGTTTTAAGAGTCTTCATTTGTGTGCTTGAACTCAGACTCCTGTGTGTCTTCAAGGAGTCATATACAAAAAAAATCAGGGCTTCCCTGGTGGCGCAGTGGTTGAGAATCTGCCTGCTAATGCAGGGGACACGGGTTCGAGCCCTGGTCTGGGAAGATCCCACATGCCACGGAGCAGCTGGGCCCGTGAGCCACAATTGCTGAGCCTGCGCGTCTGGAGCCTGTGCCCCGCAACGGGAGGGGCCGCGATAGAGAAAGGCCCGCGCACCGCGATGAAGAGCGGTCCCCGCACCGCGATGAAGAGTGGCCCCCGCTTGCCGCAACTGGAGAAAGCCCTCGCACGAACCGAAGACCCAACACAGCCAAAAATAAATAAATAAATAAATAAAAAAGAAAATCCTTTAAAAAAAAAAAAATCAAAAACCAAAAACCTTGACTCAGGGCTCTGAAAATTTTGTCCTATAGGGAAAAGGAAGAGCAGAAGTCCTTATCAGCTTTCTTATTTGGTTATAAAAGTGGTAAGGCATGAAATTGGAACAGATGGCATAGAAATAGCTAGACTGATCTCCTTTAGTTGAATTTTGCTGACAGTTTCTTTAAAATCTTTGTAAACTCCCACTTTCAACAGTTCTTTTAGGTCTTTTAAGGCCCTGTGGGTAAATGCATCAGTGTAATAAGCTCCCATCCAGGTATGTTCCAGGAAGGAAGCTGTAAACTAACTCAGGACCCCAAGATCTAGACCACGAAGCCTGTTTTACATATCTCTAATAAATAGATCCTAAAGTTAATATATCACCTGTTCTCCTGTCATCCTGAAGTTGAGACAGTGTATTTACCATCTTAGGTTGTACCTGAGGGGGTACGTGTAGTGGACAGCCTGTCTTTGATAAGTTAAAGTGGACATTAGAACATCCTTTAATAGAAGAGTTGAGGAGATTTTGAGAATTGCAGGCTGAGTATGCCAACACGTAGGACATCAGATAGACAACAAAATAACTTAAGTAGTGGGTATCCTATTCGCTTTTTGTCTGTAGATATTAAGCAGTATGAATAGCTGGAGAAAAATTGTTATATCATTAGCCATGGGTGGTGTGGTGATAGTTTATTATAGGGCAGAGTTACTGAAAAAAGAAAGAGCTGTATCATTATTCATATTAAAAAACGCTGTGACAAAGTACTACTTCAGATGAGTGTTTGCTCCCATAAATCATCCCAAATCCCTGTACTCAGGGGATTTGTGAAAAGATAGTATTTTCAGAGGCAAAATTATTTCAGTTTCTTCATGGGAGAAATTTTAGAATGCAAGGAGGAGTTCATCCAAGCAAGAAAGCCATTTACTGAGTTCATATCATCAAATAGGAAAGGTAAGGAGGAATATGCTGAGTTTAAAGGTATCTTAACACAACTCTTCCCAACCTGGGGCCTCAGACCTCTGGGTGATTGCAGTGTGTGTCAGACCTGCATTGCCTATAGACTTAATGAATAAAAACTGAATTCCTTTCTGTTTTGGGGGTGGTATTAAAAGGGCCACGTACTCACAAGGGTTGAGAAGTGTGCTTTAAGGTGAGGTATTTTAAGAACAAACCTTAGTTTGCTCTCTCTCTCTCTTTGTCTTTTAATTTGGCTATTTTCTTATTTATGGACATTTTAGCCCAGCTCAGAATAGAACAGCAAAATTGCAGTCACCAGCTGGACCCAGTTTAGTACAATATTCAATCTAAGGGTCTTGTATCTTACAAACCTTTGTATTATTCCAACCCCTTGGTGGTTACATACCTTATATATTAGTACTTGATTTCTCAAAAGATTTCTTTCTAAAAGCAGAATAATGCCACAACTAAGAGGTAAGGGCGATGTACTTTGAATCTCTGAAGCCCTGGCTCTTTGACCTACTCATGCTGGCTGTATGCAAAGGCATTTTAGTCATTCCTTTCATTAAGGGTTCCCCAAATTAATGCCTTCTAATTAATTATTCAATTAAATTATGTTGTCCTCTTTCTCCTGAATTCCAGATTTTCTTACTCCTGCTTCCCTTTATTATATATTTGCTTTTTTCTTTACTTTAAAAAAAAATGCTTTAGTCTTTAGAAGAGTAAATGGACTTAGGCATTATTTTGCTTTCATGTGACCTAAAGAAACTTGCCCAAAGGCTACCATATTAGATACAGCTTTTGCTTACCAGAGGCATCTGAAATGGCAGAATTATGACAAGAACGTCCAGAGGAGGAACATTTAACTGGAAATTCCACTCTTGAACAGATCACAAAATAGAAGGAGCCCTCTTTAGCTGCCCTTAACTGGTAGTAACTGCTCATGGGTAGTTTTAATATCCTTCAGAATTCCTCATCTTTCCTTCTCCTATATTTTCTTGTAAATAGGTGTCAAGAAGTAGTTTCGATAACTCTTTTGAGGACTGGATAGAAGGAGCAAATTTTTGAATTTGCTCCACTTTTATTGAATTCAGAGGAGTCACTTAACATATTAAGCTCTTTCCATCAGCTGAAGAAACCTTACCTCAGAATTTGGAGACTCCAATCCCTTAACCATTATGAGACACTTTTAAGGCATCCTTGGCCTGGTCCTTCTTGTTGGAACTCAGAAAAGATCATCAGACCCTTTAATGACACCTTCACCATCTCAGGAAATTAAACAAATCTGTTTCCCCATCCAATAGAATTTTCACTGGTCCTTTGTGAATGGGCAGAGCATGATATATTTCAAATAATTTAATGAAAGAATTGAAACAAGTTTTACTTTGATAACTATTTGGGAATCTATACATACCCTTATTGAGAAAATGAGAAGATTCTGTGTGGAACTGAGATAAGACCAGGGTTAGGAAACATTCCCAGAAGAAGGGGTGAGGTGGCAGTATCCATGCTTCTGAATCTATAACACCTGGCCCCAAAGCAAGTGATTGTAAATACTTCTGAAGAATGATTGTCAGTTCTGTTCCATAAAGAACAGAATAATAGAAGCATAGAGAAATAGAGACAGTTATTCTGGTCAAAATAGCTACTGAAATGCAGGTACTCCTCTTTGGGCCTGTGGTGCCCCTACAATGATGTGTTTTATCTTCTTTTCCTTCTTTATTCCTTTTCACTTTGTGGCTGGTTGCTGTACCACACGTTGTTTCTTCTAATAAATGGAATACTGGTGACATCCACCTGGGAACCCTTGGTGGCTTTGTTCCCAGTATTCACAGTGCAGTGCTGAAGAGATAATGGTTTGTGTGTGGTGGGGCATCTCAGTGTTAACCCCGCCAACGTTCTGTGGGCTTCACACTTCTCAAGGTTCTGTCCAGCATTTTCTTTTTCAATTTTTTAACCTGGTTTTCCTCAGGTTTTTTGTGTCATATCACAGTCTGGAATTTTACAAATATATATATATCTTTACTCTTCTAAAGATTAAAGCATTTTTTTAAAAAAGTAAAGAAGGGCTTCCCTGGTGGCACAGTGGTTGAGAATCTGCCTGCCAATGCAGGGGACACGGGTTCGAGCCCTGGTCTGGGAAGATCCCACATGCCGCGGAGCGACTAGGCCCGTGAGCCACAATTGCTGAGCCTGTGCGTCTGGAGCCTGTGCTCCGCAACAAGAGAGGCCGCGATAGTGAGAGGCCCGCGCACCGCGATGAAGAGTGGCCCCCGCTCGCCGCAACTAGAGAAAGCACTCACACAGAAATGAAGACCCAACACAGCCATAAATAAATAAATAAAATAAATAAAATTAAAAAAAAAAGACTGACAATAACAAATTAAAAAAAAAGTAAAGAAAAAAGCAAATATATATATTATATATATATAAAATATAGTGTGTGTGTATATATATATATATATATCTTTACTCTTCTTCCAAAGACTAAAGCAATTTTTAAAAAAGCAAATATATATATTATATATATATAAAATATAGTGTGTGTGTGTATATATATATATATAGTATTTGCCATTATGTCACATTAGACAGTTGTAAATAGAAAACTGATTCCTTGAGAAAGATTTCATCTCATCAATGCTGTGGGAGTAATAACCATATCGCTGCTTTATAAAGATTTTAAGGGTTTGCAAAACACTGTTTATCCTTTGTCTAAAATTTCCTTCCTTGTGTCTGCACAAGTTGTGAAGATTGGATCTGCTAGATAAAATTCAACTTTTTCTAAAATGTGGTATGGTAAGTGTGGCATTTGAATATAAGAATATATGTGTGTTATAATTTTAATTTTGAATTCTAAATGCTTCCCCATGAACAAATGATGAAATATTTCCCCAGTTTATCATCTGTTAGCATTGATCATATCCTACTTGGTATTGCTTTTAACCTTCTCTCTCTTTTTTCATCTTGACTTACTTTTCTAAGGCCCCTAAGAGTAGGGATCTACATTTGGTATCAGTTCTTAGGCGGAAAGAAAGCTGACATATCCTGAACAACCACTGTGTTCTAGGCATTGTGCTAGAGAGGCAGTGTTCAGAGAAGTGCTATGAAGTAGGTATAATTACCTCTGTTGAGAAACTTAGGTGCAGAATAGTTATGTACTATAGGCCCATAGTTACATTTGAGCTACTGACCAAGCACTGTCAAGCCCACTGTCTCATTTCGATTTTACCATTATGCCTCTTCTACCTTGTGTATTCTAAGGTGTCATTTTGTTGACTTCAGCTAATTTAAGTATAGAAATGATAAATAATAGAAACCAGGGTAACACGACATTTTCCTTGTCTCATGACAAGCCAAGGGACATTATTGTAATGCTAATATGTATTTCAGATTTGAATCTGGAATGACTTGAGACTTGAATTTTGAGCCTTGTTTTCGTGTTGCACCCATTTCAGGATAGTGGGGCTTATTGCATTGGTTTCCACTTCTGAAGAACAGAACATGAAAATGGTTATCTGTAGTGTAAGTGACATGTGTATTGAAATGGTTAAATTGTAGAAACCAATCGTGGGTTGTTTTAAGGACATTAAAGTCATCTCTGCCCCCTTGTCCTGTAGAACATACTATGCATTTAGAGGGAGCTTAACCAGTAATTCAGGATGACCACTGTCACATACCATACACTTACTGTGGGTGAATCCAGGTTGCTATGACAACGGAAATATTTTCAGTTTCTCCTTTTTAGAGTATAAACACACAAAGCTGGAATATTGCTTAGGTTCACGTTTCATATTTATCTTTTCTGACTTCAAATTATAAAGACAAAGAAGTGAGGAAGACACTAGCCATATTTCTTCAGAGTTACACAGTTGTTTCTCTTTTTCACTCCCATCTCCTAGTGGAGTTCCTGGAATTCAGCTTGGCTGTCGCTAGACCATGCTGACATCTCTTCTTAAGGGCAATGATGAGGAGAGATTAGACATCTTTCATTACTGTTCTCGTTCAAAGATTAGCACATATTTATTTCAACTTGGATTTGAAACCTAAATCTCCTTGGGTAAAGAGGATTCAGAATCAGAGATACACAGTGCCCCACCCCCGACCCTTTATAGATGGTAAGGACTTACTTCTGTGAATATTCTGCGGGGGGCGTTCTGTGGGGGGCATTCAGGAAAGAAGAAAAAGATAGAAGAGAGGAGGAAAAAACAAAACAGTTGCCAAGCCAAGAGTCTAGAAATTACCCCAGGCTCCCTGGGGCTTTTTCTCTTGAGGTCCCTTCTTTGGGACCCACAGTGTGACTTAAGAGGATCACTAAAGAATCAAATAGCTGTAGATGGTTCAGCAATGTTTGAGCCAGCTAGGTGCTGAAACCCTATATTTATTTGAAAGATAGCAGACATACTGGCTTCTGCGCCGCAAGGCTAACAATGAACATTGTTAAGGAGATTTTATTTTATTTTGTTTTGTTTGTTTATTTATTTATTTGGCTGCACCGCAAGGCTTGTGGGATCCTAGTTCCCTGACCAGGGACTGAACCTGGGCCCTCGGAAGTGAAAGTGCGGGGTCCTAACCACTGGACTGCCAGGGAATTCCCAGGAGGTTTTTTTTTTTTTTGCTTACTAGATCACTGGTTTATTATAAAAGCATAGAACTCAGGAACAGCCAGATTGAAGAGATGCAGAGGGCAAGGTATGAGGAAAGGCTGCAGAGCCTCTATGTCCTCTCTGAGTGCAACACTCTCCCCAAAGCTCCATGCCTTCACCAACCCAGAAGCTCTCTGAACCTCCTTTTTTTGTTGTTTTTATGGAGGCTTCATTGCATAGGAATGGTTGATGAAATAATTGGCCATTGGACCTCCAGCCTCTCTCCCTTTCCCGGAGGTCAAGGGTGGAACTGAAAGTTCCAACTCTCTCTTCAAGGTTGGTTCCCCAACAACCAGCCCCCATCCTTAGGTGCTTTCCAAAAGTCATCTCATTAACAAAAACTTAGTTGTGGTGAAAAAGGGCTTGTTATGAATAACAGGACACCTTTATGGCTCTGAGATACTTTCAGGAACTAAGGATAGAGACCAAATATTATGACAAAAGATGCTGCTATTGCCCAGGAAGTTCCCAGGGTTTGGGGAACTGTGAGCCAGGAACTGTGGATGAAGACTAAACATATATGAAAACATATTTTGGCCGCCTGACCAAATATACATGTTTCTTATAAATCACAATATTGCACGTGGCAAAATAGACTTTGTAGATGTGATTATGTTAAGGATCTTGAGATGGGGAGTTTATCCTGGAATATTTGAGTGGGCAATGTCATCACAGGGTCCTTAACAACAGTCAGAGTCAGAGAAGGAGATGTCATGATGGAAACAGAGGTTGGAGAGATGCAAGGAAGGATTGTTACCGAGCCGGCTGCCCGACGTGTACAGAAGCCAGTACTATGGCGCTGGCTTTGGAGGAAAGGAAGAGCTTTAACGCGAGGCTGACGGGCAAGAGGACAGGAGGCAGGACTCAAATCTGTCTTTCCCATCCAGAGTTCAGGGCAAAATTTAAGGGCGAACTTGGCAAAAGCTGATTGGCTAGTCTCAACTTATCCATCTGGAAGCCATTTTTCCTTATTGAAGGACTTCTCACTTTGTAAAGGGCTCCAGTGGCAACGTTTCTATTCTTTGAGTTCTGTAGACTCAAGATTTTTGGTTCCAGGATCATCCTGGAGCCATGGGTTCCCGTCTTGCACATGCATAGTGCTGTCTCTGTGAAATAACTACAGGTGTGAATGCTCAACAACCTGTTTTAAGGAAGCAAAGCCAGTTTTTGCTGGTCAATGTGTTATGTGCTATTTCAATTTCCCCTTATTTCTTTATACATTCCTCAATCTTGAGGGAAATAGGGTGCTTCCTGCTGATTAGGAGCATGGTTTTTTATAAGAGGAACAGAATTGTTTTGCACTTAATTGTAAATATTCACAAGTCCCACCTTGAACTCTTAAGTCTTAGGCCATCATCGTGTGAGTGGGGAGGCCTATTAAATATATGAGACAGACAATAAGTATAAAATTTGGTGAATCCTGTGAAGGCGTCTACAAATACCAGCAAATAGCTGTAATTTCTCATGGCTCTTGGCCTAACAGTCAAGGCTATTTGCAAACCATCCCCAGGAGATTTTAAAAAGTACAACTCTGCAGCCTTGGGCTTCCCCATATTCTTTCCCTCCACCCCTCCATTCTCTTTTTTCTCCCTTCTTTCTGTACCCTTCAATATTGGCTGAGTGCCAGGCACTGTGTTAGGAGATGCAGGTAAAATGATGCCTGGGGCAGACGTCTTTTTCTGTCTTCATAGAGCCCCAGTCTCAGGGGGAAGACAGATGGGTAGACAGGAGATTACAACATGGTATTCAACGTTCCCTGAGAGGGCAAGGGGAACACCAAGGCCTCTGGTGCTGGGAAGACTTCCTGACTGGGGCAAAGGCAGGAGGCTCCAGGCTTCTTTTCTCTTCTCCTGCCTTCTTCCTTCCCCTTTCCTTCCATCATTTCTTCCCGTTTTCTCAGATTATCTTGAATATTTGTCCGAACTGAAACTATGTCTTCAATAACTACTTTTTTATTATTAAACATAAGGCACGATTTGTAATATTTTCCTCCAAGTCTTTAACTTGGAAGGAGATTTATCTCAGGTTCTAAATGCTGCTTTTAAAGAAATACCAACTCGTTTTTCATTGAGAGAAAGAGGATAATAAATAAGCTACATTTCTTTTCAAAATTCATCAGCGTAGCTCTCTGAGCAATTCACGCTGTTCATTTCATTCTCTATTTGAGAACCTGGCCTCACAATGAAAAATTATGCCCGAACATCCTTGAAACTGTATTTTCTCTTTAGTATAAGCAGGAGCTAAAGTGTCTTCAGATCCAAAATGCTATTTATTCCGTGTTTGACACGTACAAATCCTCTTTGGTAAAATGTCATTAGGGAGGCATATTGAGCTGTGTACCCTCCGTTGATAGGTATTTTTCAGCTTTTATCACTGTCTGTGTCAGAAAATTAAGTGTAATCTAGGGTGCTTTCATTCCTTTGTTAACTCTAGTGGGTATATATTATATTAGGGAATTTAGTACAACATTTTGCCTTGGAGAAATGCATGTCCCTTTCCACTCGGACAGCCTCAGCCTGCTCTGTCTGGAGGGTTGTGACTGAAAAGCCTTTTTGCCCACCCTCTGGTTGAAAGTCCTCTGCTGATGGGTAGCAGGAATGGTTCTCAGAGATTCGCCTCATTTGCAGTTCTGTTTTGCAGAGAGAGTGTATCTTCTATTTGCAGGGTGACTATTTGCCGGAAATTTTATGGGAACACCGCCTGAAAATCTGGGTATGCTTTTTGGGTGCCTGTTCCTGATTTCATCTGATGATTTTCATTCTCTGTGATTCATGCCCCAAGGTTCTCAGTTAATTCTGGCATATCACCCACAGAGTAACATCCCATAAGCAAAGGGCCCATTAGCATGTGTCTGCGTGCTGCCCTGTGCTGATAGAAATCCTCTGGAAGGACCTTGGACTTGGCCGTTGCTCCTCCACTCTGGTGTGGAAAGGTGTTGGAAGGCTGCCTGCCTGACAGTGAGCGCCTTGCATGTCACCAGCCATAGCTCCCTAAATTTGCACAATGCTGATGCTTTGTACCAACTCATTTATTGACAGCATTTACTGGAAAAGAAACGTACTTGGCCTCCATGAGTTTATCATATTACTTGTTACTCAGGACAGAAGCAGTGGGACAGAAAGCAAATTCTTTTTGTATGCACCTACACTCCTCAAAGATGAAAACAGTGTAGAGATTGTTCATTGTAGGTACATTCTTTCATGTTTGTAAAGAATTTCTAAGTAAATGCTGGAACTTCCTACCAGAAATCTAATACTAATTCGTTCTAATTAGCCAACCTTTAGTATAAGAAGAATATGATGGACATGTTTTGCAGGGGTCAGGGGAAAGAGAGCATAGAAGCTAGAGGTCCCCTTAGCAGCCTGAAGGTGCATAGAATTTGGGGAGGGTCTTTGGGCCAAGATTGGCAGTTTGGGAACAATTGCTTTTAGGAAGGAACAGCTAAAGGGTTTGGAAGTATGGAAAAAAGCAGTGATGGTGATGGGAAATGAACCCCCCTAAATACAGCTACCAATTAGACTACTCACGTCCTGTCCATTTTTTTTATATCCTCTGATGAAGTGGCTAAAACGTAGTTTTATCTGAAAGTATTAAAGCGAAGTAAAAATGGAATGTTTAATTCTGACAGTTCTCAACAGAAGCTATTGGTTACCATTATTTATTTGGAGATACTGTTGTCCCTTGAGCAACACCGGTTTGAACCGTGAGGGTCCGCTTATATCTACATGGTTCGTAGATGGTTGAATTCACCAGAGCAGAACCACGGATATGGTGGAAACTCATATAAGGAGGGCCGACTCTAAGTTATGTGTGGGTTTTGGACTGTGCAGAGGTGCCCTAACCCCGTCGTTGTTCAAGGGAATCAAATCCAACAATACATTACAAGGATCATGCACCACGATCAAGTGGGATTTATCCCAGGGATGCAAGGATTTTTCAATATCCTCAGATCAATCAATGTGATACACCACATTAACAAGTTGAAGAATAAACAACATATGATCATCTTAATAGTTGCAGAAAAGGCTTTTGATAAAATTCAACATCCCTTTATGATAAAAACTCTCCAGAAGGTGGGCATAGAGGGAACATACCTCAATCTAATAAAGGTGTCCTGAAATTCTTAAATGATCGAGCCTGTGAAAATCTTTTTATGGGACTGTGTAAGAGTATGTCGTTTGCATAATGACATATGTGAGCCCTGATTTGTTAGGATATGGGGAGCTGGTTCTTCAGATTGAATAAGGTAGCACTTCTTCGTGAAGCTGCTTAAATTACCGAAAATTGAGGCTTTTCTTCTTTCAGTGTACTTCACTAACATTATAGTCTTTTAGAGTATAAAGGGGATTTAGTTATCTGCCCTAAGTTCCTCATTAAGGAAACAAAAACAAAAACAAAAACAACTAATCTGTTCAGAGGAAAAAAGGAAGGAGAACAAACCCTAGTACTAGCTCTGGGCTAATCATTTCAGATCACTAATTTATTTAATCTTAACCTTGTGTGATAACTATTATCCCCATTTCACATATTGGGGAAACTGATACTCAGAAAGGTTAAGGAGCTTGCCCAGGGAAACATAGCACAAGGCAGAGATGAGTTTTAAATTTAGATCTCTCTAGTGTCAGTGCCCATACTCTTTCTACTACCCCAAGTTAAGGCCATTCAACTAGTTAGTGTTAAAGAGAATGGACCAGAACCCAGGTATCTTACTCCCCTAAACAGTGATCTTTCTAATATATGATACTACTTGGAAAAATTTGAACATGTATGCCAATTGTAAAAAAGATTAATATAGAATTCCAGTTTCTTAATTTTTTCAAACGTAAAACTAATTTTTCTTGAGACTGTAATTTCACAATCCTCCCTCCCTTTTTTTTTTTTAAAGCTTTGTTTTTTGCATAGAAGCTAATTGAGCTTTCAGACACTTCAGTAACTTAATTTTAATCTCTGGTTGCTCTTCTGTATGTATTTCTTTTCTGTTCAGATGATGAGTATGCAATTGTGGTTACCCTGATTAATGTTTTACATATTTCCCCAGGCATTCATACAGAGTTGACTAAAATATAAGTTACCCTTGGCTTCAGAAAACTTCTGGCATTTACAAACACGCACAAAATATACCCCTTGGTAAGCAGTGTTCCAACTTACAATTTTCTTCCTTTTAAGGAAGGGGGGGAGAGAAAGAGACATTTTCCAGGGAGATTTTGGTTACAGTAGAGACACTGGTTTGAAACCATTATTTTTTCCATTTCAGCCTTTTCCTCGGCATAGGAGAAGTTAAAAAATAGATGTATTCAGGTGTTTTTAACATGATGAGCTGGAATGGAATGCAGAATCAGCTCTTTTTTCCTCTTTATCTCTGAGCGAAAATATTACCATATCTTAAATTGCTTTGGGTCAGAACACTGTTTGTTGAATTATTCAACAGTTTGAACTGGTAGAATTAGAGGATTCATTAGACCGAAGGTCAAAAGTTAAGTTTAAAACATTTCTTTATAGTTATGATATGATTCACAATGTTGACAGATTCCAGAACGGCCGCAGGAGCTGAGAGATGTGTGGTCTTAATGAGCTAAAAACACTCTTTTGCCTGGCCATTTAGCCCCTCGACCACTCAGAAGTACCCTGAATTCAAATCACTTAGGTCTGTGTTAGATCTGTAGGCAAGTGTGTACTGGGTAATACTCCCACTGGTTCTTTTCACAAGATATTCACATGAGACTGGAAATTGTTCTACTGATTTATTTTCATTTTCCTGGTTTATCCACATCCCATGCAAAAATGAATCTGGTTCATACTGGGTCGTATAATTGGAACAAACAGAACTTTCTGCTCTTCAGTTCATCTTTCAGTTATTTGTTGAAAGAGCGTATGGCTTGAAGTCATAAGATGGAAACTGTATTGAGCAGATTTCTCATTAGAAGGATGGCAAAAGAAAGGGTAATATAGCAATATTGTGCATATACCGAGTACCAAGTGCTCTTGGGCAATAAAATATTTACCTGCCTTCTTCCTTATTCATGTGTATGCAGAGGGTACTTAGTGTTGAGTATCACCATTTTAGAAATGGGTAAGACGATTTGCAGAATCAAACCAAGAACACTGTTCTCTTGTCACCAGTCTGCCCACTATGACCCACTTCCCCTTCCCATTTGGCAACTTTGGCAATTTGGAAAGTTGGGCTTTGGGAAGAGTTCTACCTTACACCCTCTGGTGCTACCCACGATTTCATTTTCTTGCTGTCGGTTGAAACTCACTTGGTTTAACATGCATTAAATTACTAGCTTGGACACTTCAGAAATAATGGATGGTGAAGCCATCTGAAGAATAAGATGTTCCCTTACTACTTTGGCTGTAGCCACTCTCCTCTCCATTAAGGCTCTTTCTCTCCAGGCGATTGATGACATCTTGTTGATCTGTATTTTAAGACTCTAAGCTGCCAAAGGTGGTGAGATTTCTCAGCAGCTTTTGGTATAGGTGGCCACTTCCCTTGCCTTGAAACACTTTCATTTTTTGGTCTTCAGTAATATTACCCTGCCCTGGCTTTCCTCCCACTGCACTGGCCATTCGTTCTTGGTCTCCTTTATTGACGCTCCTACCAACCTCTAAATATTGAGTGTTTCAGGGCTTGAACTTGGACCCTCTTCTATCTTTATCTGCAGTCTCCTTCCTTACCTCTAGTGATATCATTTAACATTCCTTTTAGTACCATCTATAGGTTACTCTTAAATTTATATATCCGATTGAACTCCCATTTGGATGTCTGAGGGATGTATACGTATGTGGCTAAAGAGAACTAATGTTCTCCCCGTCCCCACCCTGAAGCTGCTTTTACCCCAGTCTTTTCAACCTTCATAAAGGGCACCATCGTCTACCCATTTTCTCAGGCTAAAAACCTAGGAATCATCCTCAAGTCCTCTCTTTCCCTCATTTCCCACATCCACACCATTATCCAATCCTGTCTGTTTTACTTCCAGAATATATCCTGAACCTGACCACTTCTCACCGTTTCCATTGTTCCAGCCCTTGTTCAGGGGCTCGACATCTCTTCCCTGGACCACTGCAGCGGCTCCCGTCCAGGAGCGGACTCCCTGCCTCCAGTCTCCCACTCTTAAAATTCATCCTCCACACTGAGCCAGAGTGTGGATCAGGCCACATGACTGTCTTGCTTATAGCCTTCCAGTGGCTTCCCATTGATATAGGTATAAAATTTAGACTCCTTACCCTAGCCTCAAGGTTCCTTGTGACCTGGCTCCTGTCTGTCTCTCTGATTTCCTCTCCCTTCACCATCTCTCTGGTTATCGTGGCACACAGGCCTTTTCTCTGTCACGTAAACCTCCAAAATGTCCTGCCCAATCACCTTTGTCTCTGCTGCTCTTTCCGCTTCCTTTTCCTCCAAGTCTTTCATCTTCTGCTTTTTATCATTTATGTCTTGACTCACCCCCTTCCAAGCAGCCACGCCTGACTGTCCTAGGTGAAGTGATCCCTCTTCAAACGTCTCTCTTCGAAAGATCCTATTTCATCTTCTTCACAGCACATTTTAGTACTTGAAATGATTGTGTTTATATAGTCTACTCTCTGTCTTCCACCACAAGAACTTCTGGTCCTTGGGGGCCTGTCTATGGGGTTCACTGCTGTTCCCTCAGTGCCCAGAACAACAGTGCTTGGTACATAGTAGCTGCTCAATAAACACCGGTCGATTATATTTGCCTCTTGGTTTCTGTAGCTCCTTTGATTTATCTTTTAAAAAGAGAGGTAACAATTCCCTTTGATATGCTGGACTGAGTAAATTAGATTTGCCCCATTCATCTAAAGAAATTATCCTGCCAGAGCCTATTAATCTTTTTTTTGTTTTTGAATTTTATTTTACTTTTTATACAGGAGGTTCTTACTAGTTATCTATTTTATACATATTAGTGTATATATGTCAATCCCAATCTCCCAGTTCATCCCACTCCCCATGCCCCTTTCCCCGCTTGCTGTCCATATGTTTTTTCTCTGTGTCTGTGTCTCTATTTCTGTCTTGCAAACTGGTTCATCTGTACCTTTTTTCTAGATTCCACATATATGCGTTAATCTACGATATTTGTTTTTCTAACTTACTTCACTCTGTATGACAGTCCCTAGGTCCACCCACGTCTCTACAAATGACCCAATTTCGTTCCTTTTTATGGCTGAGTAATATTTCATTGTGTATATGTACCACATCTTCTTTATCCATTTGTCCGTTGATGGGCATTTAGGTTGCTTCCGTGACCTGGCTATTGTAAATAGTGCTGCAATGAACATTGGGGTGCATGTGTCTTTTTGAATTATGGTTTTTTCTGGGTATATGCCCAGTAGTGGGATTGCTGGGCCATATGGTAGTTTTATTTTTAGTTTTTAAGTAACCTCCATACTATTTTCCATAGTGGCTGTAACAATTTACATTCCCATCAACAGTGCAAGAGGGTTCCCTTTTCTTCACACCCTCTCCAGCATTTGTTGTTTGTAGATTTTCTGATGATGCCCATTCTAACCAGTGTGAGGTGATACCTCATTGTAGTTTTGATTTGCATTTCTCTAATGATTAATAATGTTGAGCAGCTTTTCATGTGCCTGTTGGCCATCTGTATGTCTTCTTTGGAGAGACATCTATTTAGATCTTCTGCCCATTTTTTGATTGGGTTGTTTTCTTTGTTTTTTAATTTTTTTTAAAACATCTTTATTGGAGTATAATTGCTTTACAATATTGTGTTAGTTTCTGCTGTATAACAAAGTGAATCAGCTGTATGCATAGGTATATCCCCATATCCCCTCCCTCTTGTGTCTCCCTTCCACCCTCCTTATCCCACCCCTCTAGAAGGTTGCAAAGCACCGAGCTGGTCTCCCTGTGCTATGCAGCTGCTTCCCACTAGCTATCTGTTTTACATTTGGTAGTGTATATATGTCTGTGCCACTCTCTCACTTGGTCCCAGCTTACCCTTCCCCCTCCCCGCGTCCTCAAGTCCATTCTCTATGTCTGCGTCTTTATTCCTGTCCTGCCTCTAGGTTCTTCAGAACCATTTTTTTTTTTTTTACATTCCATATATATGTGTTAGCATACAGTATTTCTTTTTCTCTTTCTGACTTACTTCAGTCTGTATGACAGACTCTAGGTCCATCCACCTCACTACAAATAACTCAATTTCATTTCTTTTTATGGTTGAGTAATATTCCATTGTATATATGTGCCACATCTTCTTTATCCATTCATCTCTCGATGGA
The DNA here is from genome assembly GCF_949987535.1 of Balaenoptera acutorostrata. Lineage (NCBI taxonomy): Eukaryota > Metazoa > Chordata > Mammalia > Artiodactyla > Balaenopteridae > Balaenoptera > Balaenoptera acutorostrata. The sequence continues at coordinate 70,640,990 of NC_080072.1, forward strand.
CACTTAGGTTGCTTCCATGTCCTGGCTATTGTAAATAGCGCTGCAGTGAACATTGTGGTACATGACTCTTTTTGAATTATGGTTTTCTCTGGGTATATGCCCAGTAGTGGGATTGCTAGGTCATATGGTAGTTCTATTTTTAGTTTTTAAGTAACCTCCATACTGTTTTCCATAGTGGCTGTATCAATTTACATTCCCACCAACAGTGCAAGAAGGTTCCCTTTTCTCCACACCCTCTCCAGCATTTATTGCTTGTAGATTTTTTGATGATGGCCATTCTGACCAGTGTGAGGTGACACCTCATTGTAGCTTTGATTTGCATTTCTCTAATGATTAGTGATGTTGAGCATCTTTTCCTGGGTTTGTTGGCAATCTGTATATCTTCTTTGGAGAAATGTCTATTTAGGTCTTCTGCTCATTTTTGGATTGGGTTGTTTGTTTTTTAAATATTGACCTGTTTATATATTTTGGTGACTAACCCTTTGTCCATCGATTCATTTGCAAATATTTTCTCCCATTCTGAGGGTTGTCTTTTCGTCTTCTTTATAGTTTCCTTTGCTGTGCAAAAGCTTTTAAGTTTCATTAGGTCCCATTTGTTTATTTTTGTTTTTATTTCCATTACTCGAGGAGGTGGGTCAAAAAAAATCTTGCTGTGATTTATGTCAAAGAGTGTTCTTCCTATGTTTTCCCCTAAGAGTTTAATAGTGTCCATTCTTACATTTAGGTCTTTAATCCATTTTGAGTTTATTTTTGTGTATGGTGTTAGGGAGTGTTCTAATTTCATTCTTTTACATGTAGCTGTCCAGTTTGCCCAGCACCACTTATTGAAGAGACAGCCTTTTCTCCATTGTTTATCCTTCCTTCCTTTGTCATAGATTCGTTGACCATAGGTGCATGGGTCTATCTCTGGGCTTTCTCTTCTGTTCCATTGATCTGTATTTTTGTTTTTGTGCAGGTGCCATATTGTCTTGATTACTGTAGCTTTGTAGCATAGTCTGAAGCTAGGGAGTCTGATTCCTCCAGCTCCATTTTTTTTTTTCTCAAGATTGCTTTGGCTATTCGGGGTCTTTCGAACACACAAATTTTAAGATTTTTTGATCTAGTTCTGTAAAAAATGCCGTTGGTAATTTGATAGGGATTGCATTGAATCTGTAGATTGCTTTGAGTAGTGTAGTTCTTTTCACAATAGTGATTCTTCCAATCCAAGAACATGGTATATCTCTCCATCTGTTTGTGTAATCTTTGATTTCTTTCATCAGTGTCATAGTTTTCTGAGTACAGGTCTTTTACCTCCTTAAGTAGGTTTATTCCTAGGTATTTTATTCTTTTTGTTGCAATGGTGGATGGGATTGTTTCCTTAATTTTCTTTCTGATCTTTCATTGCTAGTGTATAGGAAAGCAAGAGATTTCTGTGCATTAATTTTGTATCCTGTAACTTTACCAAATTCATTGATTAGCTCTAGTAGTTTTCTGGTGGCATCCTTAGACTTCTCTATGTATAATATCATGTCATCTGCAAACAGTGACAGTTTTTCTTCTTCTTTTCCGATTTAGATTCCTTTTATTTCTTTTTCTTCTCTGATTGCCGTGGCTAGGATTTCCAAAACTATGTTGAATAGTAGTGGCAAGAGTGGATATCCTTGTCTTGTTCCTATTCTTAGAGGAAATGCTTTCAGTTTTTCACCATTGAGAGTGATGTTTGCTGTGGGTTTTTCATATATGGCCTTCATTATATTGAGGTAGTTTCCCTCTACGCCCACTTTCTGGAGAGTTTTTATCATAAATGGGTGTTGAATTTTGTCAAAAGATTTTTCTGCATCTATTGAGATGATCATATGGTTTTTATTCTTCAATTTGTTAATATGGTGTATCACACTGGTTATTTGCATATATTGAAGAATCCTTGCATCCCTGGGATAAATCCCACTTGATCATGGTGTATGATCCATTTAATATGTTGTTGGATTCTGTTTTGCTAGTATTTTGTTGAGGATTTTTGCGTCTATATTCATCAGTGATATTGGTGTGTAATTTTCTTTTTTTGTGGTATCTTTGTCTGGTTTTTGTATCAGAGTGATGGTGGCCTCGTAGAACGAGTTTGGGAGTGTTCCTCCCCTTGCAGTTTTTTGGAAGAGTTTGAGAAGGATAGGTGTTAGCTCTTCTCTAAATGTTTGCTAGAATTCACCTGTGAAGACATCTGGTCCTGGGCTTTTGTTTGTTGGAAGATTTTTAATCACAGTTTCAATTTCATTACTTGTGATTGATCTGTTTGTATTTTCTTTTTTTAAAAAAAATAAATTTATTTATTTATTTATTTATTTTTGGCCATGTTGGGTCTTTGTTTCTGTGCAAGGGCTTTCTCCAGTTGCGGTGAGCGGGGGCCACTCTTCATTGCGGTGCGCGGGCCTCTCACTGTCGTGGCCTCTCTCGTTGCGGAGCACAGGCTCCAGACGCTCAGGCTCAGTAGTTGTGGCTTAAGGGAGTAGCCGCTCCACGGCACGTGGGAGCTTCCTGGACTGGGGCACGAACTCGTGTCCCCTGCATTGGCAGGTGGATTCCTAACCACTGCGCCACCAGGGAAGCCCCGTTCGTATTTTCTTTTTCATCCTGCTTCAGTCTCAGAAGATTATACCTTTCTAAGAATTTGTCCATTTCTTCAAGGTTGTCCATTTTATTGGCATAGAGTTGCTTGTAGTAGTTTCTTATGGTGTTTTGTATTTCTGTGGTGTCTTTTGTAACTTCTCCTCTTTCATTTCTAATTTTATTGATTTGAGTCCTCTTCTTCATTATGAGTCTGGCTAATGGTTTATCAGTTTATTTTATCTTCTCAAAGAAGCGGCTTTTAGTTTTATTGATCTTTGCTATTGTTTTCTTTGTTTCTATTTCATTGATTTCTGCTCTGATCTTTATGATTTCTTTCCTTTTGCTAACTTTGTGGTTTTTTTTGTTCTTCTTTCTCTAGTTTCTTTAGGTGTAAGTTTAGATTGTTTATTTGAGATTTTTCTTGTTTCTTGAGTTAAGATTTTATTGGTATAAACTTCCCTCTTAGAACTGCTTTTGCTGCATCCCATAGATTTTGGATCGTTGTGTTTTCATTGTCATTTGTCTGTAGGTATTTTTTGATTTCCTCTTTGATTTCTTCAGTGATCTCTTGGTTATTTAGCAGCATATTGTTTAGCCTCCATGTGTTTGTGTTTTTTACATTTTTTTACCTGTACTTTATTTCTAATCCCATAGCGTTGTGGTCAGAAAAGATGCTTGATATGATTTCAATTTCCTTAAATTTACTGAGACTTCATTTGTGACCCAAGATATGATCTATCCTGGAGAATGTTCCATGTGCATTTGAGAAAAAAATGTAATCTGCTCTTTTCAGATGGGATGTCCTGTAAATATCAATTAAATCTATCTGGTCTATTGTGTCACTTAAAGTTTGTGTATCCTTATTAACTTTCTGTCTGGATGATCTGTCCATTGGTGTAAGTGAGGTGTTAAAGTCCCCCACTATTATGTTACTGTTGATTTCATCTTTTATAGCTGTTAGCATTTGCCTTATATATTGAGGTGCTCTTATGTTGGGTGCCTATATGTTTATAATTGTCATATCATCTTCTTGGATTGATCCCTTGATCATTATGTATTGTCCTTCCTTGTCTCTTGTAACATTTTTAATTTTAAAGTCTATTTTATCTGATATGAGTATTGTTACTCCAGCTTTCTTTTGATTTCCTTTTACATGAAATATCTTTTTCTATCCCTTCACTTTCAGTTTGTATGTGGTCCTAGGTCTGAAGAAGGTCTTCTGTAGACAGCATATATACGGTCTTGTTTTTTTTTTTTAATTTTTAAATTTTTTTTGCTACATTGTGTCTTTATTGCTGCACACGGGACTTTCTCTAGTTGTAGTGAGCAGGGGCTACTCTTCATTGTGGTGTGCGGGCTTCTGATTTGTGGTAGCTTCTCTTGTTGCAGAGCATGGGCTCTAGGCACACAGGCTTCAGTAGTTGCAGCACACAGGCTCAATAGTTGTGTCTCGCGGGCTCTAGAGCACAGGCTCAATAGTTTTGGTGCTCGGGCTTAGTTGCTCTGTGGCTTGTGGGATCTTCCTGGACCAGGAATCGAACCTGTGTCCCCTGCAGTGGCAGGCAGATTCTTAACCACTGCTCCACCAGGGAAGAACCTGGGTCTTGTTTTTGTATCCATTCAGCGAGCCTGTGTCTTTTAGTTGGAGCATTTAATCCATTCATGTTTAAGGTAATTATCGATATGTACGTTCCTGTTACCATTTTCTTAATTGTTTTGGGTTTGTTTTTTAGGTCCTTTTCTTCTTTTGTGTTTCCCACTTAGAGAAGTTCCTTTAACATTTGTTGTAGAGCTGGTTTGGTGGTGCTGAATTCTCTTAGCTTTTGTTTGTCTGTAAAGCTTTTGATTTCTCCGTCGAATCTGAATGAGATCCTTGCTGGGTAGAGTAATCTTGGTTGTAGGTTCTTCCCTTTCATCACTTGAAATATATCATGCCACTCCCTTCTGGCTTGTAGAGTTTCTGCTGAGAAATCAGCTGTTAACCTTATGGGAGTTCCCTTGTATGTTATTTGTCGTTTTTTGCTTGTTGCTTTTAATAATTTTTCTTTGTCTTTAATTTTTTTCAATTTGATTACTATGTGTCTTGGTGTGTTTTTCCTTGGGTTTATTCTGCCTGGGACTCTCTGCGCTTCCTGGACTTGGGTGGCTCTTTCCTTTCCCATGTTAGAGAAGTTTTTGACTATAATCTCTTCAAATATTTTCTCGGGTACTTTCTCTCTCTCTTCTCCTTCTGGGACCCCTATAATGTGAATGTTGTTGCGTTTAATGTTGTCCCAGAGATCTCTTAGGCTGTCTTCATTTCTTTTCATTCCTTTTTCTTTTTTTTTTTTTTTTTTCTGTTCCACGGCAGTGAATTCCACCATTCTGTCTTCCAGGTCACTTATCTGTTCTTCTGCTTCAGTTATTCTGCTGTTGTTTCCTTCTAGTATATTTTTCATTTCAGTTATTGTATTGTTCATCTCTGTTTGTTTGTTCTTTAATTCTTCTGGGTGTTTGTTCTTTAATTCTTCTAGGTCTTTGTTAAACTTTTCTTGCATCTTCTCGATCTTTGCCTCCATTCTTTTTCCGAGGTCCTGGATCATCTTCACTGTCATTATTCTGAGTTCTGTTTCTGGAAGATTGCCTATCTCCACTTCATTTAGTTGTTTTTCTGGGGTTTTATCTTGTTCCTTCATCTGGTACATAGCCCTCTGCCTTTTCATCTTGTCTATCTTTCTGTAAATGTGGTTTTTGTTCCACAGGCTGCAGGATTGTGGTTCTTCTTGCTTCTGCTGTCTGCCTTCTGGTTGATTAGGCTATGTAAGAGGCTTGTGCATGCTTCCTGATGGAGGGACTGGTGGAGGGTAGAGCTGGGTGTTGCTCTGGTGGGCAGAGCTCAGTAAAACTTTAATCAGCTTGTCTGATGATGGGTGGGGCTGAGTTTCCTCCCTGTTGGTTATTTGGCCTGAGGTACCCCAGCAGTGGATGCTACGGCCTCTTTGGTGGGGTTAATGGCAGACTCTGGGAGGGCTCACACCAAGGAGTACTTCCCAGAACTTCTGCTGCCAGTGTCCTTGTCCCCACGGTGAGCCACAGCCCCCCCACCCCCCGCCTCTGCAGGAGACCCTCCAACACTAGCAGGTAGGTCTGGTTCAGTCTCCTATGGGGTCACTGCTCCTTCCCCTGGGTCCCCATGTGCACACTACTTTGTGTGTGCTCTCCAAGAGTGGAGTCTCTGTTTCTCTAGTCCTGTCAAAGTCCTACAATCAAATCCCACTAGCCTTCAAAGTCTGATTCTCTGGGAATTGCTCCTTCCACTGCTGGACCCCCAGGTTGGGAACCCTGACGTGGGGCTCAGAACCTTCACTCCAGTGGGTGGACTTTTGTTGTATAATTGTTCTCCAGTTTGTGAATCACCCACCTAGCGGTTATGGAATTTGATTTTATTGTGATTGTGCCCCTTCTACCATCTCACTGCAGCATCTCCTTTGCCTTTGGATGTGGGGTATCTTTTTTGGTGAGTTCCAGTGTCTTCCTGTCAATGATTGTTCAGTTGTTAGTTGTGATTCCGGTGCTCTCGTGAGAGGGAGTGAGCACACATCCTTCTACTCTGCCATCTTGAACCAATCCTCCCCTATTAATCTTTTTTATGTAACTTGCCTTTTTCTGTCTTCTTCTTGTACCCATTTGGAAGTGGATTTATTTTATGTCTCACTATGGTTGTCCCATTTTTAACCTGTGCATGGCAACTCTTGGAAGGAGACTCTACTAATCTCTCTCCCTCCTCTCCTGGATCGGGAGTGGCTTTGGCTTGCCTTAAGATTGCATCTTTTTTATTATATAGCTGTGTAAGAATTTAGATCAATTCTCTCAAGCAGTCATCCTCCTCCACCTTACTTCTCTTGGGTTGCAGAAGGAGAAATCCCTGGCTTATTCATCAAAGAGAGCCCTCTTATTGATGTCATTATAAATTCCTGCTCACATCAGATGTAGAGGTGATTATGGGAAAGAACAGTGAAACCACTGAAAGGTATTAGAGGGGAAATTGAGGGCGGGTACCATTGTTCACTGTACCCTACTTCCATGGGAGTCCCACCTGGTTGCAGATGACCAAGCAGGATAGAAGTCTAGCATGTAAGGCTGAGTGGCCTTTACCATCTTTCTGGCTAAGGGCTCTCTGTTCCAGCATAAAGTTTGCATTCGCATGGCACTATTAGACTACTTTCTGAGTTACTCGTAAATGTGTGACATTTTGTGAGTTGCTGAGTAGTCGTGGTGACAGTGGTTGGGAAGATAACTGAGACATGGATCATGTGCTCAGGGAGCTCTTCATTAATAAGTATGGAAATAATCAACATAAAGGGCATAATATGATTTAGGCCAGAAGAAAGAAAGAAGCAAAATGTGGTGGGTGTTTGAAAGGGGAGCGATTACACGTAGGTTGGAGGAGGATGAGGGAGAATGAAGAGGGAAGGCTGCATTGAAGAGGGGCTATTTGAGGAGCTCATGTGGTATGGGGGTGGGGCAGCCAGGGAAAATGTGCCTCAAATGACTGAAATGTTAAGGAAGGGTAGTCCTCAGGTGTCCTTCACTTCTGTCATTGTCAGTGACCTTGGACCACCTTGTTAAAGAAAGGATTGCCAAGGAAGCCTGCTAGACCTTTTGCAAAAGTCAGATCTGTTGAGCCCAATAAAGTATTGATCTGCAAACCTCCTGTCTAGCTTCAGACGGAGATCTGACCCTACACCTTGTCAGTATTGTATCTGTCAGCAGGGAAACTGGGCGAAGCCTCAGCCATGTACTCTGAGGTCCACTTTTTTTTTCAGTAGATAATCTTATTTACATTAATACAGAATCAGTTTACATTCTTGGATCTGATACTAGTAGATGCTTTATTTTAGTAAATTATGAAGGAAAACAAAAAGGAAATTAATCAGAAGTGTTCTCCATGAACCTGTCGTGCCACAGCAGGAGGATCTGGAAACACAACGGAACTGGCATGTCCTTCAAGCCCTGGCTGGGGAAACAGTGTTTTGCTTTGGCTGGATGATGGAGAACTTTCTACTGCTGTGACTGCGCTTTCCTTTTCTGAACAAACATTAATGCAGAAAAACATGATCGTCAGCATTAAATAATTTAAACACACTTCTGAAAACAGAAGTCAGCAGTGTGAGTCGTTTCCCTAAGTCATATTTTCGTGTATCGCCTCCTACTGACATGCCACTGATGGGTACCCCCTGTACCTCTACTTACGTCGTCTTTTCCTTTAAATCAGTCCTCTGTTTTACTTAAGTAAATCGAATCTCATCCTAAATAGTATCTGGAAATCATGAGTCTGATGTACCATATGTTTACACAAATTATAAACCACCTACCATTCATCTCATGTGTTTTATATAAGTGATGCTGAGATGCCGAATTTGTTTGTACAGAACTTATGTCTTCTGCCTTTAAAATCATTTCAGCTTTGGGGGAAAAATAAAATTACTTCTTCACCATCTTTGTAGCAGTCCTATTAAGCCCTCCGCCTTCATCTCTACCCCCTCCCCCTGCCGTCATCCTCGCCCCACCCTTCCAGAGTCTGTAACATTCTAAGCCTGCAGGGATCGTGGAGGACATAATAAAAAAGATCTTGGGTGTTTTAGGATTTGAAGTGCAGTGAAAGGAAATTACCGACACACTGAGTCGCCATTTAATGGGAGATGGTGATATCAATCTGGTAATGTTTCCTACGGTCCTAGTTGTGATAACTGTATAATATCATACACTTTATCAAAATAATTTAAAAGCTGGCAAATGAAGTTGTTATGGAGCCTCTGTGTAAAATGAAATGAAAGTCAGAGGGTCTAGAAGTTGGTGAAGGAGGAAGAACAGACTATATTCAGTCCTACAGGACCAAATTAGAGGAGAACTATAAAGCTCTGTAGCCAGAATAGATTTGTGAAAGTCAAGTTCATGTTGACATGGGGCTCTGAGTCTCTGGGCTCTGTTATTCTACAGAGAGTAAAAAATGATGCTCTCGTCCCCTCACTTGTTTTAACCATTATTATTCTTCTCAGCTGATGTAAGTTAGCATGCAAAGTTGCTTGATTTGTAGACTGTGATTAGGTTTACTAGAACATTTCTGGTATAATAAACTGACTTTATGAGGGGCCTGCTATCAGCAGGTTGCACGTTTAGTGCATAGCTCAACACATTGGTTTTTATAGCCCATAATGAAATGTCTGCTGTTATCAAAAATTTAATGAAAATTATGATGGTATCTCTCAGTGTCCTTATTAAAAAATCAGGTCTTGATATTTCTAAAACTTTCATTATTACTTTTCATCAGTTTGTACTCTCATTGTCTTTCTTGGGCACTAAAATGCTTGAAGTTTCACATTTTTGTCGGTATTGTTTTGTCACTGTTTTCTTCACATGCATAATCTAGAACATGATTATTGAGGAATGGTGGAGCATCATTAAGGGAGATTTCTCTTTCTTTTTTTCGGAAAATAAGCATAAGTTGGAAAATCACGCTCCTGTGTTTTCCTTTACTCTCATATTACTACCACACTTTACTTCCTGTCTGACACTGGATGTGTGGGTTTTCCACACAGCAGGCATTTCTGCAACACCAGCTGGGTGTCCTACAGTTCAGCTCAGTTCTGACGCTATCTACCTGGAGGTAGCATCACGTCCCTCATGTTGAGGATTCAGTTTCACAAGACTGCCTTCACTTAGGCACCAGTGGCACGTCTCACGTTGTCATCTGTACTTCTGACGGACTAGGCTATAAATCAGGGTTCCCGTGACCCCCTCCTAGTGTTCCATAATTTGCTAGAACAGCTCACATAAGTCAGGGGGACACTTACGTTTACCAGTTTATTGTATAATCAAGGATACCGGTGAACAGCCAGATGGAAGAGGTACACACGTCAAAGCATGTGGGAAGAGGTGCGGGGCTTCCATCCCCTCTCCGGGCACACTACTCTCCCAGCACCTCCACGCGTTCCAGCCTGGAAGCTGCCTGAAACCCGTACTTTGGGGATTTGTATGGAGGCTTCATCACATGGGCATGCTCAATCATTAACTCAGTCTCCTGTCCATCTCCTCTTCCCAAAGGATGAGGGTGGGGTGGAAAGTTCCAAGCTTCTAATCATGGCTTGGTCTTGAGAGTTTCAAGCTTCTAATCATGGCTTGGTCTTTCTGGTGACCAACCCCCCCATCCTGAAGCTATACAGGAGCTTACCAAGAGTCACCTCATTGAACAAAAGACACCTCCATTGTTCAGGAAATTCCAAGGGATTTAGGAGCTCTTTGTCAGGAGCCAAACACCAAATATTAGAACAAAATGATGCGCCTTGTGCTGTTATCACTTAGGAAATTAGAAACGTGTTAGGAACTCTGTGCCAGGAACTGGGAGCAGAGACCAGTATATAGATAGGTTTTTTATAAATTTATTTTATTTATTTATTTATTTTTGTCTGCATTGGGTCTTCATTGCTGCACGCGGGCTTTCTGTAGTTGCGGCGAGCTGTCTTCTCATTATGGTGGCTTCTGTTGTTGCAGAGCACGGGCTCTAGGCGCACAGGCTTCATTCAGTAGTTGTGGTTTGCGGGCTCTAGAGTGCAGGCTTCAGTAGTTGTGGCGCACGGGCTTAGTTGCTCCGCGGCATGTGGGATCTTCCCAGACCAGGGCTCGAACCCGTGTCCCTTGCATTGGCAGGCGGATTCTTAACCATTGCGCCACCAGGGAAGTCCCTAGATAGGTATTTTTTTCTATTATTTCACAAAGTAGGTATTCTTTTCGTTACTGTAATAATACCGCTAGTTTTCTTGATTTGGTCTTCGATTAAAAATTTCTGATTACTTGGAGGGTCACTAATGTTTGATTTAGAATTATTGATAAAAAGAGGGTTTTCTAAAAAATTAAATAGTATTGCAATTAATTGAAGTTAAATAACTTGTAAATGTTGGGTTTAAATTTAGAGTCCCAGAATTTGAGCACTTTAGATGCATTAATTTGTTTTGACCACTTCTGGTTTATTTTCAAATCTCATCTTCTGTGAATGTGATGTCAGTTATAAAGCATTTTTAAATAATTAAACTCTATAGGACTTCTAGAAGATTTTTTGGCCAAGGGTGTACATACACTTTTAAATCTTTAAAAGTATTTTACACTTAGTGAAAAGCTTTATGTTATTTCATTATATTTCTGCACTTTCTTTATCAGTTTAGGGTCAGAAGTATAGTATATTGGCCTTACTATCATCTTGATAGTCTCATTTTACCCATTTTTTTAAACTCAGAGAAAATAAAACACTGAGTTCTTGACCTTTCCTATGACTCTGTGGGCGCCCACATTTGTCTAGTCTTTCCTATATGTTTATTTTGCTGTGCTGTTTGCTTTTATGAATGTTAATATAAAGAGCTTCTCATAGTTGTGAAAGAAAGAACGGCGACTTTTAAATGAGGATTACTAGGAAACATTTTTCATATAAGGACCCATTTGCACACATACATGTTGGTCACTTCCACATTTTAATTGTGTATGTCAGATATTTAATGCAATATGAATCAACATAGCAACAATAACAGGGGACTTCTGCAGCAAGATGAACCATGGATTCTAAGCCCTTGATTCTTCAGTCTTCCCAGGCACCACACTGAAAGCAGGAGCCTTCTCCATCTCTCCCTGAAGGGTGCTATAATCCTGGGCCAGACCCTCATTTCCTTATCTCGTGCTGAATTAGGGCCATAGACATCTGCAAGACTTCTCTGCCTTTTTACTTTCTCCCTAGTTATTCATCCATGTTGCCAGAGTGACTTCCCACTTTCAGACACTTTCAGCATTAACTCCCGCCCCATATTAAATCCAAACGACTGTGTCTAGGTTTCAAAAGCTGCCATAATTGGTCTCAGTCTCTGTATTCTACCTTATTTTTCTCTAAATGCCAAGAGACCCCTCTGTTCATCTTTGATTCCATTGATTGGCAAACATACCACGCTTCTTCTTATTTCCATGACATCAGTTATGACTCCCTTCCCCCAGGTTTTCTGGACTGTATTTCCTAGGTCTCCTTCCTATTGTCAATACTTATCTATCCTGTAAAGTTCATCTTGATTCTTACCTTCATCATGTACACAAATCACTGCTCTTCCTCATTTGGAAGACAGCGCTTGTTTCTGCCACTAATTTAACACTTAACTACCAATTGAATGGTTACTTTTCAGGAGCACATGCACTGTGGAAAATAAGGAACACCTTTTAAATGTTCATTTTGATGATAATGATTCCCAAATTGGAGACTTGTGTACATTTATGCTTATTAATCACAACCTTTTATTTTCAATAATTCCAGTTTTCCAGCAACTTTCCTAACCTATAAAATGAAGGAGTTAAGTGTCTCATTTTTAGAATATTTTCACCATTAAAATTTCAGTCAAATTTAAGAGTGCATAGTTTCTCATATGCTTATGATATCATTTGTATGTGATACATATAGAGTAAGAATAGTTTTTAAAAGAAACTGATAACTCACTACATCAAGTTTTGAATGTGAAAAGGAGGCTGCTTAGCTGTCATAGGATGGAACATTTTTTCTGCTAAATTGCAGTTCTCTGTGCTTGAATCTGCATGGGTAACTAGACCTGAATAAAACTGTTTTCTTTAGCTCAAACTATTTAACACAACAATGCCGAAAACACTAAATCTTTTTATTTCTATTAACATTATCAATCAGTCCAGCAATACATTTTTATCAAAGTAGTCACAAAATTGTAACATCATAAAATGATAGAGCTAAAAGTGACTTTGACAATCGATTTTAACCAGAATTTTGACGTATACAAGACCACAAGGAAGCCTTTTACTTTGGTCTGTATGGTAGATTAGATTATTGTTGAAAATGTTCACTGCCTTCCCTGTCTCCATGGGAGAAATATACTTTCTCACTCTGGGATCTTGCACTTGGCCATGTGACTTGATTTGCCCTCAAGGTTAGTGGAGTCTACTACCTGTCCTTTGATGACTGGTGTGGCCAGGTGGCTTCCTTTGGCCAGTGGAATATTAGCACTCATGACACAAAAAGAAGTTTGAAAGGTGTCTTGTGCTTTGCCATTGCTGTGAGAAGAACTTCCCCCAGGTAGCCTGGGTACCTGAATGCATGTGTGTCGAGCAGACCCAGCCTCCTCCACAGTGAGGAATCAAGCTCAGCTGACCCACAACTTGAAGCAGAGATGCTGACCAGCCTAGATCCCAGCTGCCTTGGGGACCCATAAGAATAAAATGCTTATGATCGATTTTATGCCATTAAATTTGGGGTAGTTTGTTATGTAACATTATTGTGGCAATCGCTAATTGATGTAGTAGCATAGGACAGCCATATTTGTTTTAAAATCGTTTCCATTTCTGGTAGAAACTTTCCTAACTAACTGGTTTACTGAGTTCCTTTCTGGGTTCACAGACACTCCCTTCCCACTCTGATAAAACAGTCTGACTGATGCCCGTGACTCACTGATCACTGGCAGCTGGTAGCTTACTCGTTAAACTGCCCATATGCTTCTGTCCCCAACAGTTGTTAGGTGCTTACAAGAATACATTTTAGTTGTGCTCAAACTTGCTGATACCACTTGTACTTATATGTTTCAATTAAATATTACTGAAACGCATCTGTTTAAAGATAGTTGCTTCTGGGAAACCACATTAAATGCTGGGAAAAAGCTAGTTGCCAAAAAGTTTCTGTCAAATAAGGCAAGTGAGGTAATTGTATAAGAATGGAAAAATTGTAAGCTCTAGAAGGTTGCTATGGAAGTAGCCCTAAGTTATTACTTTACTTTAAAGAATGCCTAACTAGAAATCATAGGCAAACCTGTGTATGCCGTTCACATAGGATAGAGCTGAGAGAGGACTTGGCCGTCTCAAGTGATGGGTGAATGAACTCATATCTATGTATTTTATGTTAAAATTACATGGTTAAGGCATGATTTCCTACTTTAATCACCTGTTTTGATTAACTGACCAATTATTGGGTTGGAAAGCAGCTTTGTTAGGGATATTTCATTGGGGTTTGCTCCCTTGTAGTAAATTGTTGGGATATTTATGAAGTTTGGACTATGGGAGTAAACATTCCTTCATTTTTTTTCTTTATTATGATATTTCTTCTTATAGGTAGGCATATATTTGGATGTTCTACACATTTAGAATTTGCTGGGCCTCTTTGGATTTTCCACATACAATTTTAAGGGTCACAATTTTAAGGGTTATTAAATCTAGAAATAACTGTCTTTGAAATCAGTCACCAAATCTTGTAGATTCAGTCAGCTTAATATTCTTTGTACGTACCCTTTTTTGTGCATCACTGTAGCCTAGCTCCAGGCCATTCTTCGTTTGCTCCCAGATTATTAAAGTAGGTCTCCAGGGTGTCTTTTCCCCTCCAATGTACCCCCCATCTGTCATTGCCGCAAGAGTGGCCTCTAAATCATGAATATGATCATGTCCTCTTTTCCTTAAAATATTTCAGAGTTTCTCATAACTAACTCTGTGATGGAGTTAAATCCCAGTAGCTCAGCTCCCAAGACTGTTTGTCTTTATGAGTTGGTTCTTGGCCATCTCTTCAGCTCCATTCAGCCACTCCCTCATCCCAACATACACACCCCTTTGATCTAGCCTTACGGAATTACCTGAAGTTCCTGAACGTTGTCACGCTGTTTCATGCCCATATACTGTCATACATACTATTCCTTGTACTTCACTTCTATTTCTTCTTCAAAACTCAAGCCTATTTAAAATATGTATATTCTCTTTGACCTAATAATTCCACTTCTAAGAATTTACTTTAACGAAATAAATTTTATGTGCAAATATGTTTATTGCTACTGTTTATAATGGCAGAAGTACTGTATTTGAAACAACTTAAATATCCAGTAGTAGGGAAATGATTTAGTAAATACTATGCAATATTGCATTTACATTACATTAGATTTACATTTTCATAGGTTTTTGATAACATGAGAGAACATCTATAAGATAATGTTAAATGTATGAAACACAAACACATGTATATTTATTCTCATTTATTTCTTTTAGTGTCTGTTCCTTTATTTAATGAGGAGGGGAAGAGAGAGATTGGAAAATATCACCAGAAGGAGATATCATAAAATTGCTAGAAACGCTTTGGGTGATAGAATTGTAGGTGATTTTAATTTTTCTTTATATTTACATAATATGTAAAATTTATATAACATTCTTTATATTAATTTATTATGTTTTCCAAGTTTCCACAAGTGTATGTGTATTTTATAATCAAGAAAACAATTCTAATTAAACACATACAAATGAGTTCAAGGATCCACCTACCTGGGAAGCCTTCCAGGAACTCCCCTACCCATCGGGATCCCGTTTTCCCACATTCCCGCGGGCCCTGTGCTCAACTTCAGTTGTGCATCTGTGGTACTGGATGCTAGTCACTGATTTATTCACCTCTCTCCAATCCTAGACTGTGATATTCTTCAGGGCAGGCAGGAGTCTTAAATGACTTTTCCCCAGCACGGTAACTGCCCTATGATGAGTGCTTAGTCAAAGGTCATGAATCCATAAACTAGCAATGACGCCTCTTCTGGTGTTAGGCAGCCGCTCTAATCACTCACTGGTCCGCTGTGTGGTAACAGGAGACCTGGAGAGCATTGAGACCTGGGAGAAACGACTGTAGGTTTGGAATACTCCTTTTCTTAGAACTTAACCTAGAGTCCTTATATTCAAGGGTCCTACTATTCAAATCCCCATCCCCGCCATCTGACCTCTACCAACTGTGCCCCTTCTTTCAGGTCTGTTTCAAATACCATCAGCTTCCTGAATCTTTTCCTAATGTCTTTAGTCTTATCAGAGGTTTGAAATCTCTTTATCAAGACTTCTTGTCTCCTGCCTTGTATTAGTTATTTCTGTCTGCATCTTATTCTGTTAGGAGACTTGAAGAATCCTCAGGAGTATGAAGCCTATCTTTTTTTTTTTTTTTTAAACTGTTAAAATGATACATTTTATGTTATGTATATTTTACCACAATTTTTTTCTTAATAAATTTATTTATTTATTTATTTATTCTCGGCTGCTTTGGGTCTTCGTTGCTGCTTGCGGGCTTTCTCTAGTTACGGTGAGTGGGGTCTACTCTTCATTGTGGTGCGCGGGCTTCTCATTGCGGTGGCTTCTGTTGTGAAGCACGGGCTCTAGGCACGTGGGCTTCAGTAGTTGTGGCACGTGGGCTCAGTAGTTGTGGCTCGTGGGCTCTAGAGCGCAGGCTCAGTAGTTGTGGTGCACGGGCTTAGTGGCTCCGCGGCATGTGGGATCTTCCCAGACCAGGGCTCGAACCCGTGTCTCCTGCATTGGCAGGCAGATTCTTAACCACTGCGCCACCAGGGAAGTCCCTGAAGCCTATCTTGTTTAGATTTCAGTCCTTAACAGTGAGTGCCTAATGATATTTTTGTACACAATTTGTGCTTTGTAAATGATTGTGTCCTTGTATCACCAATTCTGCCTTAGGAATTCTTCTTCCTTGGGCCTTCCCTAACACCCGTCAATCTAAAATTGAAAATTTTCTTTGCCCTGGAACTTCACATGTCTCCTATTTGGTTTTTATTTTATTTTATTTTGCTGTAGAGTCATCGTCACCACCAAACATATATAGTTTACTCATTTATTTCTCTGTAACCTCCAATAGATGGTAGAGGTGAATAGTAGTTTGGTTCACAGCGATATCCCCAGAGCCTATGACTGTGTCTGGTACATATAATAGAAGGCGTTCAGTCCATATTCGTGGAATACACAGTGAAGGATAAATATATTCAGTTCCATTCACTTCAATAAGCAGTTACAAAATGCCTACTATTTGTAAAGCACTATGAAAAGAACTGTAGATAAATATGAGAAAGGATAGCTTCTGGTCCACAGAATTATTTCCCAGTCTCCTAAGAGATACTATATACAGACACGATACAACATGAACTTTGATAAGTGCAATGATAAAAATACTGACAGTGTTCAGGGGGAATTTGAGGAATAGAAGACTTGATTTCCACTAGGTGTATCTATGAGGGCTTCTTGGAAGAAGTAAAATATGAGTTGAATTTTGAAACACGGGTAAGATCTGGAGAGTGGTATAGAAAATAGTAGACTATGGGGGTAGCCAGAGGGAAAAACAAAGGTGGGAGATGACAAAATGAATTCTGAGGACAATTAAGAGCTCATTTGTCTTAGTTTAAATGAAGGGGATGGGCGGGCATGGCAGAGGAAGCAGTTTGGAATTTTACTTAAAGACATGAATGTTCCCACGGATGTTGAGCAAGGCCATGTTGTAAAGTCTTTGGAAAGGTGGTTTGTAGTGAGGAAAACCTGGAGTCAGGGGGGAGGTACAGAAAGAAGATAGATCAATTGGGAGTCTACAGAAATCCACCTAATATGAGTTGATAAGAGGCTGGATTTGGGTGGCAGGAGGTATTCTATCCACGGAGCTTGAGAGTTTACAGTGTAAAGTGAAATTTGGAAGATGGAAACAGTAGAACTCATCTTCTTACTCTGTTGCCTCATTTATAGAACAAGAATAGCGATTCGCTTTGGCCTCCTCTAAAGAGGCTGTTTAGGAAGTATAAATTAATTTTCGTTGAACATTAACTTTGCTGTGAACGCAGGTAATTTCAGCACTGGATGGGACTTTAGTAATCATCAGCTCTATCTTGTATCCATTGCTTTTACCTGAAATTTACAATCTGATTTAACTTTTACAAAATAAGCCTCTGAAATAAGCATGCTCATCCTTGTTTTATAGACAAGAAAACTAGGGTATAGAGTTTGAATGATTTCTCCATAGTTACAATTAAGTTATGGGGCTGGTACTGGAACATAACCTTCAGAATTCTACTCCTGTGCAAATCCTAGTTCAGTGCTCTGCCTACAGCCCAGACCAATTCTCTGGAAAATCTTCCTCTCTCATCTTGGTGTTATCTCCTCAGAAAGATCATACCACTAACCATTTTATTCCCATTAAAGTCAAATCAAATCTGAGACTTACTTATCTGTGACAAGCTTTGCTCCTGAGTTGAGAGGCATTAGGATTTTTTACTTGGTGTGTCGGTTGGAGTATTGTAATGTTTATCAGACAAAATTTTTGACACCAAACCGCCACCTCAAGAATTAAACCTTAGATCATTTTCTGAAGCATCTTAGATACTGTGACAGTCAGAGAAGCCTGGTTCTATCAAGATACTGGCTCCGTAACACCTCCTAGATTCTCTACTCATTAGTTTTCCTAGTTTGGGTTGTGGAGACTTTTTAGCTAGCAGTTCAGTGAATGCCCTAAAGAGTCGAATCCAGTTTCTTTTGCAACTTTTACACTTAATGATGGCCTGTTCACTTGAATAAGCTTCTGGTCTCACCTTCAATTCAGGAAGAGCTAGTGATGTACTTATCAGTACCAGCAATTGGAAGCCTGGTGCTTTCTGGAAGTCTTCGTTAAAGTGTCCTTGCACAAAGTGAGAGCCACAGGGTGCATTGGCTATGTCATTCATTCATCCGTGCATTTACTCCTTTATTTCACAGACTGTTTATTGGGCTAGCACACTTTGAGAGAACGAACCAGGTGCTGACCTTGCCCTAAAGTAACTTAACGTCTAAAAAGGGTGATAGGGCTTCCCTGGTGGCGCAGTGGTTGAGAATCTGCCTGCTAATGCAGGGGACACGGGTTCGAGCCCTGGTCTGGGAAGATCCCACATGCCGCAGAGCAACTAGGCCCGTGAGCCACAACTACTGAGCCTGCGCGTCTGGAGCCTGTGCTACGCAACAAGAGAGGCCACGATAGTGAGAGGCCCGTGCACCGTGATGAAGAGTCGCCCCCACTTGCCGCAACTAGAGAAAGCCCTCGCACAGAAACGAAGACCCAACACAGCCATAAATAAATAAATAAAAATAAATTTAAAAAAATAATAATAAAAATAAGTAAATGAAAAGGGTGATAAGACCTCTCCCTTAAAGCCTTTGCGGTCCCCACTGAAGCAGATGATATTCTTCCTTTTGTGTCTTGGGACACAAAAGTTTTCTTGGGACTTTATTTAAAGTCTTATATCCTATTGTATTGCATTTCTGTATGTCCAGGTCTCTGTGAGTTTTGTGAGGGCTTGCAGAAATTCTGTTCATTCACTTCTACCTCTCTAGTACCAGGCATAGCACAGGATAGGTTTTTTTGTTTTTTTAAAAATTAATTATTTATTTATTTATGGCTGTGTTGGGTCTTCGTTTCTGTGCGAGGGCTTTCTCTAGTTGCGGCAAGTGGGGGCCACTCTTCATCGCGGTGCACGGGCCTCTCATTATCGCGGCCTCTCTTGTTGCGGAGCACAGGCTCCAGACGCGCAGGCTCAGTAATTGTGGCTCACGGGCCTAGTTGCTCCGCGGCATGTGGGATCTTCCCAGACCAGGGCTCGAACCCGTGTCCCCTGCATTGGCAGGCAGATTCTCAACCACTGTGCCACCAGGGAAGCCCCAGGATAGGTTTTTAATATATGTGTGGTGAGTATATAAACACATAAGAAAGTTAGGTGCAGAATGAAGTACAATTCCATTGGGAAGATGGTAGAGGAGGTGGCATCTGAGCTGGCTTTGAAGGATGGACATGAAGAAAAAGGAGAGAAGGCATTACAGTGGTGGAAGCAGCATATTAAAGATATGGAAATGGGAAAGAATTAAAGCTTCTGTGATTCCAGGAGTGATTCCTTTTGGATGGAGTGTGGGGTTCACCAAGGTAAGAAAATGGAAATCATGTTGGAAAAGGAGCTTTGGTCCTTTTGGGTCCAATATGGGTTTTGCAGAGGAGGCAACAAATAGCCAATAATGTTGCAGCTCACTGCAACATTAATAAAAGCCTCCTTTGCACCAGTTCTAAAGACTCCACCTCTTAGGTTTTAAGGTAAAGAAAGGTGAGGGTTCAGAATGGGAATATCATGTTATGAGACTCAAAGCCTGGACAATCCTTCAAGGAGCTCAGGACTGAGTAGGACTAGGATGGGAAAGAAGCCAGGGCCCTTGGAATGGGCCCATCCCACCCTAGGGTACTTGAGTATTGTTTTCATTTGTCAGTCTTGGGCCATGCTGTGTTTCAAAACACCTGTGCTGGATTTTTTTAGATGAACTTTGCAGAGGCTGAGTGCTCAGAGGACTTTGTTGCTCTGCCCCTTAGCTCTTTGCACGTGCTGCCAACATAGTACCTCAAATACGGTAAGTCCCCTACATACGAACCTTCAAGTTGTGAACTTTCAAAGATACGAACATGCGTTCGCATGTCCAATCATGTAAGTTAGTTCACGTGTCTGGCGTACATTGTCACATGCGTGCATCCTCTACAAGTGGTTGTGCTTTTGTGTACTTTACAGTACTGTATAGAGTAGTGTCGTACACTATCTTTATTTCAAGGCCAGGATGTCCGGAAGCAAGCGTAAAAGCAGCAGTGATGTAGCTGGTACTGCTAAGAAGCGTCAAGCGATAACGATGGAAACAAAAATGAAAATAGTTCAGAGTGGAGGGAGGGGAAAAGATGGTAGACGTTGCTCATTCTTATAACGTGAATCGTTCAACTATCGGCAACGATTCTAAAGAACAAGAAAACAAGAACAAGATCGTGGAACGTGAAGTCTGCTGTGCCATGACGTCGACAATAATATTGAAAAAGCGTGGAAAAGTGATGGAGGAGATGGAGAAGCTTCTCAGTGTGCGGATGCAAGACCAGCATCAGGGTTGAGTCCCACTCAGCTTAACGCTGATTCAAGAGAAAGCTAAAAGCCTTTATGAAGATTTGAAGAAGAACACTGCAAGGCATCAGAGGGTGCGTCTTGTAATGCCAGCCATGGCTGCTTTCATCGGTTCAAGGCTAGAGCCAACGTTAACAGTGTAAAAGTAAGTGGCGGGGCAGAGAGTGCAGATATGGTAGCTGCCCAGGAATTTCCTGAAATGCTTCAAGAAATTATTGATAAAGGTGTGTATTTACCTGAGCAGGTTTTTAATGTGGATGAGACAGGACTGTACTGGAAGAGGATGCCAGACTGAAATTGCATCAGTAAGGAGGAAAAGTTGATGCCAGGCTATAAAGCAGCAAAGGATAGGCTAACTCTGTTGTTTGGTGGCAATGCTTCCAGCGAGATGAAGCTGAAGCCTCTCTTAGTTTGTCATTCAGAGAACCCAAGAGCCCTTAAAAACATAGTCAAGTGCTCTCTTCCTGTTGTGTGGAAGAGTGATGCCAAAGCCTGGGTTACACAGGCCATTTTCTAGGACTAGTTTTTCCACCACTTTATCCCAGAAGTAGAGAAATATTGCTTGGAGAAGGACATCCCATTCAACATTTTTTTGCTGCTTGACAATGCTCTGGACCACTCCCCATTCATGGATGACTTTCATCCTAACATCAAAGTAGTGCATCTGCCACCAAATCCTACGTCACTCATCCAACCTATGAACCAGGGAGTTATAGCGACTTTAAAGAAATATTATTTATGTCACACTTTTTGTCAGGCAGTAGAGGCGAGTGATGAATCAGGAACAAACTTGTGACAATTTTGGAAGAACTATAACATCTACAAGGCCATGAAAAACATTGACTTTGCTTGACGTGAGGTTACGGCCGTCACCATGAAAAGGGTTTGGAAGAATCTTTGCCCGCAGTTTGTTCACGATTTTCGTGGATTTGAGAAGGTGGATGAGGAGTCCAAAGAGGTCTCCAGCAACTCAGTGACCCTCAGCGAGAAGCTGGAGCTAGATCTGCAAGAGGACGACTTCACTGAACTCCTTGCTGTGCAACACGAGGAGCTTACTAATGAAGACCTGATGGAATTGGAGGGCCACACAAAAGACGAAGAGAGACAAGAGGAAGAAGAAGTACCTGAAGAACTGAAGAGATTCACGATGCAGGAAATGGCAAGGGGATTTTCTTTATCTGAGGAGGCACTGTTAGTTTTTGAGGCACAGGACCCGAACGTAGAATGGTACACGAAGGTTCCAGCAGCTGCTCAGAATGCAATCCAGTGCTACTGTGTCACCTATGACGAGAAAAAAAGAGCTACTACCCAGACATCACTGGATCGTTTTTTCAAGAGGGGAGATAGAATTGAATCCAGCAAGGAACCAGAACCTGTGACATCAACGTCAAGTGTGAGTGAAACTGCAGCTTGCCCTCCATCTCCTATTGCTGACGATCCCTCAGCTCTACCATCTTCCACCTCCTCTCCCTCCTCCAGTCAGTAACTCTTCTTGCCTGTTCACTCGATGCCAGCCCCTGTATGCCAGCTGTCGTACGGCACTACTGTACTTTTCAAGGTACTGTACTGTAAGATTTTAAATGTTTTCTTTATTTTGTGTGTGTGTTTGTTTTTTATGTATTATTTGTGTGAAAAGTATTATAAACTTATGCCGATTGTGTTAGTTGGGTACCTAGGCTAACTTTGTTGGGTTTACAAACAAACTGGACTTAAGAACGCACTCTCGGAACAGAACTCGTTCATATGTAGCAGACTTACTGTATTGTCCTAGGGATGCTTGCAGGTAAGTCGTCTCCACAGATGGGTGCAACTGGCTGAGGCTGCTTTGTTTCCCCAGATTCAGTGCAGTGCTGGCACATGGAAGATCCTCTGTAAATATCATCTGAGTGGAATTGAATTGCTGAAGTATAGCCAAAGATAGTATTACTCACCTCGGGGACATCAGAAGCAGAAGTTTCCATCTAGGTCGGAGTTAGGTGCTCTTAGCTTATTGGTGATAGAATTTACTACTAGGAAAATGACACTACAGGTATGATCTTCCTGGTTTCCTTATGCCATGGGGATGGGAGGGAGCAAAAAGAGGAAGACAGCGAACTGTCATCAAATCGGTGGTTATCCCTAGGACGTGAGTGCGGAGGTGGTTCAGGAAGGTTGAGGCTGCATGGTGAAGTCAGAGACTGATGTCTCCCCTTTTTCATAGGGGAGGAGTGAGAGAGAGCAGAGTATTTAACATAGCTCTGCAGGCTCTGCTTATGAGTTGCATGTGCAGAGCTACACATGCAACTGGGGTTTCTGAAAACCTACCCAGTCTGTTTGTTTTTCCAATTAGATACACACTGGTGTGCACATCCAGTTTTTACTAGGAACAAGCTGTTATCTATTAACGTGGTATTTTTATTATTACCATTGTTTTGCCAAATGGTTAGGCTTTCTAGAATGGGAGTAAATTGACTATGTGCAGGAATGGGAAAGAGTTAGGATACTGGGCAGAAGTAATGGTACAGCTTGTGAAGTGCTGAATGTGTTTTACTCAGAGGGTCATCCCTTTCTTGCAGCTCATTTGAGTAGTCTACTCAAGTGGCTATTTGATCATCCGTGTGATATCTGGGGACAGGCAGTTAGGTCTCCTCTGTTTTCATGAAATCATGTATCTTAGCCAAATTTGGAATTATTTCCTTTATGCTTAGGGAAAACCAGTATCTTGGCAGAAGAATCCTCTCTCTGGTTCTGTTGTGCAGGTCAGTGTTTTGTCTCCTAAGAGGAGGCATTCGTATATTTTTGATTCAGTGCCAAAATTAAGCAAAATTCTCTTTAGTCACTTATGTGTTTGTGTATGTGTGTTGAATTGAGGCAGCAGAGGGTGGGAATGGCAGCGTATTGGGGGAGTCTGTGTTTTGTTTTCTAGAATGTTCCACCTTGCTCCCCTGCCCCTCCGTGGTGGATGATGGTGGGGTCCGTGGGCAGGATGGCAGGCTGTGGGTGCATTGTTGGGTACCACTGCTAATGCTCTTCCCCAAGATAAGAGTGTTGGCAAAACCTGCTCCTAGCCAGCAGCGTGACTCCCCTCCTCTCCCTGGAGACGGACTGCCTCCCTTCACTGTTGGCTCGAGGCTTTAGATCAGAGATGCCTCCTAATGGGAAACTCTCCCCAGTTTTGGCAACGGGGATACACATTGCTGGTGATGCTTTGTCATTCCAGCAGCTGATTTGTTGCAGGCATTCAGTATGCGGTGTCTGTGGCTTGGAAAAATTCAGGGGTCAAGTCTATTTTATTGACTTCTAAGCAGGCAATCACTGCCAGTGACAGGATCAGTCCAGGGTTTTTGATTATTCTAAATTTCATGTCCCAGAAGCCTGGATAATCTAGCGGTGAGTAAAGGATGCGAATGCCCAGATTCTGGAAATAGCTTTGAGAAACCTTCCCTTATATATTATACATGGGAGGGAACTTACTCTGTTTGTTCTTTATGTAATCAACAAATAGTTACTGGAGTGGAATGGCTCCTGTTATTTAAATATAGAACGTGGTTTTGGTGTAGCTGTTTTCCTGAATGATCATATGTGAAGTGGCAATACTCTCTGATAACTAGTTTGTTTAGAAAAGCCTCGCAATTCCCTCATCTTAATAATACGTTAAACACTTAGGGGCCTGATTATGAGCATTTTACTATAGTGATAGCATGGGAGAAAAAACTCCAGCCGGTGCTAACCAGTTTTTAGGTTATACACTAAGAGCTCATTTGCCTTTTCCTATTAAGGCTCGTGGCGTCTGTTTAAGAAAAGCTGCTCCTGGTGGTTTGGACTGCGTTAGGGGTGTAGCCTGAAGTATTCAGTGACTCAATCTGTGACTTCACGTTGGCTCATTACTCCCTCTTGAGCAAAAGACAATATGTGAAGAATTCTGATTATAGCTCAGATCTTCAGCTTTAAGAAGTTGCCCTTTGAGCGTGCTCTGTAAATACTGATGCGTGTCAAACCTTCAATTTTGGTCCTTCACCACCCAGATTGGTGCCTGGGTACTGAAGAAAAGTGCTTTTCTCACTGCAGGAGCACTTGAAACAGTAGATCCTTGTGCAGGGAAACGAAAATCGGTTTCCTGTTGTTCAAATGGGTGTTTTGAGTGCTTTGCAGGTGTTTCTTAGAGAATGGAGGTATTTATTTTTAATGAGGAGAGCTGAAGAATAAAAACAGTCGCAGCCTTGGAGAATTGCAGATGAAAGCTTTTTTCCATTATAAAACAAATGAAGGCCTCCATCCTAGGAGTTAGTAAATTTATTAATTTTTAATAGAGGAATAGGCTATACATGGTAATTTAATTCTTTGGGAGAAGATCGTTTAAGTGGTATTTAAAAATCTGCATACTTAGGTGGTTTGAAGTGAGAACTTGCTGTGATATCTAAGGTAGTAAATGTGCAGGAAACACCATGAGTGTTCAGAAACACCTTGAGTCCTTTACCAATGTTCTTCTTCTACCTGGTGTACAGTATAATGTTTTGTACTGTAGCCATATTTAACTCTTATTTTGGACCTGGGTTTCCCATCTTGCCATTTGAATCAGAAATGCCACTGTCAAGAAGTAGAATTTTGTGCAGAAATAATAAGCAAATCCCAAATCTTCCAAATCTTCTATTTCACATTTTTTCCTCCTTGGTTAAGATCTCCCCTCACCATTCTGAATACCTGTGCTCCCCTCTAAGTGATCCCCATCTTTTTTCCCCTTTTGTCTTCAAGTAGCAGCCATACTATTTCTTGAAGAAGCCAGCTCTGCTCTCTATGAGTTGCTTTGTGGAGTTGGATTTCTAAGCTGCTGATTTTTGTGATCACTGCCCCGAGCCCTCCCAGCCTCTTCAACATTGTGATGGCGGCTTGGAAAGAGCCAGTCTGCTCCAGAATGCCCCCTGTGCCAGGGGGCAGCTCTTCCAGAATGGGTCTGCTGTGAACTGAACACGTTGGAATGGCCACAGAACCGAGGGCGTTTGTTAAAGTGACCTGAGTTTGAAGCCATTTGGCAGGCGCAGAAAAGTTGCAGAGCAAATGAGTTGCCTCTGATCTAGGTGTTTGTATGGAGGTGTGCATTTGTCAAAGGGAAGTCACTGCTGGGCTGAGAAATACCTTTTGGGAAATAAGATGAATCGTGAGGTCTGAAAAGCATTGAGGTAGAGGAGGCCCTGCCATCTTCTGGTTCTATCCCCTGCTTTAGAGATGAGGAAACTGTGGCTCAGAGCTATGAAAGGACAGCTTTGGAGCCTTAGAGCCAAATACTACCTGGGTCTGCTTCTTACCTCTTCTGTCCTTTAGCTCTGTAAGCTGGCTATTTACGCATTTCCGTATTTCAAATCTTTCCTGGAACAGGGCAGCACATCAATAACTGAATGAATTTATGCCTTCTGTGTTTTAACATGTTCATTCTTATCATCTGTCTGTTTATCCATATTGTAAATCTGCAAGTGATTGTCTATCTTGCTTGCCTCCCCTCCTCTACCCCTCAAATTGGAGTCGCAGGAAGGTAAGGACCTTGTTGAAACAAAAACAAACCTATAGCATCTAAAATTCCATCATGTTCCTATGAGTATTCAAAAAATGTTGCTAGGGAATGAGCCTCATGAATCAAATATTTGCAATTTTTAAAATCTTCCTGGTTTGCTGGGACCACACTTGGTTAACTCTTTGGTGAAGGGTAGTTGTTAAACCTGATCTAGGAAAAGCAAGGTTTCCCATGTCGCTGCTTCCCTTTCTATTCCTTGTGAATGTGCTGACAGCTCCACCTCAGAACTGCTGGAGCCTGAAAATAATCTGTTGTGAGCTCCAGGCCCTCGCAGGGCTCAGGAGTCAGGGCTCTAGGTCAGGCCTTGAGGCAGAGAGGTGCAGGGCTGTAAAAACAATCATAGATGACCCTTCTGGGGCCCATCTAAGAGCAGGTGTTCTCTAAATGACCTCTGTGATGGTTTTAGTCACACACGTTGGCTGGCAGTTTGGAAACTTCCAGTGTTGGAAGGGTTAATCCCCCAGGTCCGACTCCAGTGCCTGTCGAGGTGGGGACAGTTTTCCTTGCTTCTTATCTGTGTTTTAGTTCCAGGCTCAGGTTTGGGGACCCATTTCTGGGTCCCTTGATTCTGAATGGAAATTCCTATTGCACTGTCTCTTTCTCCTGTGTCATCCTCTGCTTTCTGTTACTTTCTAATGGCATGCATATATGTTGGAATTCCCTTCATCTTAAAAAAAAAATCCTTCATTTGATTTCACATCTCCCTCCAGACACTGCCCCATTTTCTGCTCCCCTTTCAGTAAAACTCCTTAAAGAGTTGCTTATTGTTTCTTTCACTTCCTTTCCATTTCCTCCTCATCACTCCACTGAAACAATTCTTGTCAGTGTCATCAGTGGCCCGGTGGTCACTATATCCAGTGGTCAGTACTCAGCCCTCTTCTTAATTGACCCATCAGCAGCATTGGATACAATCTGTCATTTCTTCCCTCTTCCTTGAGATTCATTCTTCATGGAAGGAAACACTGGCTTTCCTCCTACTATTCTGCGCATTCCTTCTCAGTCTCCCTTGCTGATGTCTCCTGATCTCCCTTGTCGCAAAATATTGGGGTGCCCTGGGATCAGTTCCCTTCTCTTCTGAAATAAGATTCATTCTTTAATGATCTCCAGTCTCGTGGCTTTTAATGTCATCTATACATCCTAAATGTAGAGCTCTAGCCTGATACTCCCTCATACTCCAGACTCGTATATTCAGTGTTTCATTCAACATCCAAATGGGATCTTCAGAGGGCATGTGAAACTTCACATGACCAATATGGATCTGCAAGTCTTTACCCCATATACTTGCTTCTTCTGCCATCTTCCTTAATAATGGCAGCTCCATCATCCTTCCAGCTTGGTGTCTCCCGTATATATATATATATTATATATATATATAAAATAATTAATAATAAACTTATAAATTGTATTTATGAATTATGTATTTATATTTTAAATATATTTATTATATATTTTAAAAATTAAATAGTTCCAGAATCTGACCACTCTTCATTGCTCCCACCTCAGTTCAAGTCACCATTATCTCTCTTTCGGATTATTGTAATAGCCTCTTAGCTGGTCTCCTTACTTCTACTCTTCTGTGCTGTGGTTTTTTTCAACACCTCAGCTCAGTACTATTGCTAAACCTTCGTCAGATTGTCTCGCTGCCCTGCTCACAACACTGTTGGCTTCCTGTCTGACTCCGAGTCAACTTGGCAAAGACTGTACGGAATTTGGACCCTGTTTCTCTCCGACTTTATCTTTCCTGTTCTCTGCCTCATTGACTCTTGCCACAGTGCTCTCGTTCCTGTTCCTCCAGCAGATCAGGCCTCTTCCCACCTGAGGGTCTTCACTTGTGCTGCATCTTCAGCCTGGCATCCTCTCCCCTGCACCCCTACATAGCTCACTCCCTTATCTCCTTCCCTTATTCAAGCCCCACTTTCTTGGTGATACCTTCCCTGAATGCCGTGCTGAAAACTGTTACCTGCCTGCAGTGCTGCCTATCTCCTTTTCCTGCCTTCTTTCT
This sequence comes from Balaenoptera acutorostrata, assembly GCF_949987535.1. Classification (NCBI taxonomy): domain Eukaryota; kingdom Metazoa; phylum Chordata; class Mammalia; order Artiodactyla; family Balaenopteridae; genus Balaenoptera; species Balaenoptera acutorostrata. The sequence goes on from NC_080072.1 coordinate 70,668,864, forward strand.
CTCCACAGTCCCTATCATCGTGCGTTTTAGTTATTCTCTTCATTTCTTTTCCTTCTCCCTCCACCAGAATGTAAACCTCTCTGCAGCAAAGATTATATCATCTGCTTTTTGTCTGGGCCTGTATCGCTAGCTCCTTAATGGGGCCCGATCCATAATAAGCCATCAGTGCCTTGAATAAATGAATGCTTTCCAGCAAGATCTGCCTTTTCATGGCTCAAAGGTTCTGTTTTCTGTGGTGTTAATATTTAATAAGAGATATTCCAAGCTCACCAGCAGAAGCAATGGATTTAATGTATATAATGCTTTCTTCAGCTGCACACCGGCTACCTTAGAACACCAGTGTGACTTGTCTAACTAATCAGGGGATTTTTGCATAATTATAATGGTGATATTATAAATACTAAATTGAAAGGCTTGGACTTGCTAAGATATATGAGAATCCAGATGCTCCCCAAGTGTGCTTTAAAGAGACCAACCATGGGGCTTCCCTGGTGGCACAGTGGTTGAGAATCTGCCTGCCAATGCAGGGGACACGGGTTCGTGCCCTGGTCTGGGAAGATCCCACATGCCACGGAGCAACTAGGCCCGTGAGCCACAGCTACTGAGCCTGCGCGTCTGGAGCCTGTGCTCCGCAACAAGAGAGACCGCGATAGTGAGAGGCCCGCGCACCGTGATGAAGAGTGGCCCCCACTTGCCGCAACTAGAGAAAGCCCTCGCACAGAAACGAAAGACCCAACACAGCCAAAAATTAATTAATTAATTAATTAATTAAAGAAAAAAAAAAAGAAAGTACTCTTCTTATAAAAAAAAAAAGAGACCAACCATAACAAAAATAACTAACACTTGTTGAGCCTTTACTATGGGTTACACGCTGCTAAATGCTTTTTGTTATCACTCACGCACATACACACACACACACACACACATTCTGTGACGTAGGTGGGCATCTTTTTCATTTTGCAAATGAGGACCCTAAGGTTTAAAGGGCTTAAGTAACTTGTCAAGTTCAAAGGTGAGGAAGTGGCCGAGTCAGGAGATGTCTTAACTCCTCTACTCTGTTGGAAGGACTGACTCCTTAGAGATTCACTGGGTGGGTCCTTCCTTTCTCACCAGGCAGGTGCTTCTGCCCTTGGTGGGAGCCTGACACTCGCAGTCATGAAATCAGGTCCAGTGGGAGAGGAGAGAGAGAGGGCAGGGTGAGAACAGTACGGATCTTTTGCTCAAGGGCTAGGCTGCTATCCAGCCCGTACCCTCAGCTTTGGGACCCAGCTCTGTGCTTCAGGCTGCGGAGGGAGGAGTGTTAGTTAGTTCGTCAGAAACTCAGTTGGGAAGAGAAGCCTAGTCTCCAACTTTGCTGGATGTAGATATAGTGCCTGCCTCCTACCTCTCTTTCGACAAAACAGTTTGGTCTAAATGTGATGTCTTGCTCTGGGGGCCAAAAGTTATTTCTGCTTTCCCAGGTCTGAGCCACAGAAAAAGCCCTGATCTACTCTGATCACCCAAATAGGAGGATTTCAGAGCTGGAATGGATTTTAAAGATCCTGCAGTACTTCCTTATTTTGTGTGCTCCATCCTTCTGGAAGAATACACAAGTGCTCCCACACACCCTTCTCTCCTCACCCTGGCCCTTGGCTTGCTCTGTTCCCTCTCCTGTGAAACGTTCTCTCTCTGTCTCTCTGGCAAATACTTTAGGATTTAGCCTAGTATGGAGAACACAACTGAAGATTTGCAATTATTGTTTTTAATACAAATGAAGGACCGTTAACAGCATCATGATTTGCTTTCATGTTTGCAGTTTATTCTCTGAAAAAAATATTGATTTGCATATGCAGATGCTAGCATCTGAAAGTTTGGTCAATCTTTTAATCCCTCTTATCTATCACAAGGCAAAATTTAACCATGGATGTGAAACCCAAACAAGTGTATTAATTAATGGATATCAATGGCCTGTAAAATCAAGGTACAGCCTGTTGGGTAAACATATTCTCAGATTAATGATAAACAGAAAAATATTTTTTAAAAAAATATGCTAAGTGCATAAGTTTGTGACTACATCAAGTGTGGGTTTATCATTATTATCCTTAGGGAGAGAAGGGGCTACGTTATTTTTTAATGAATCCAGATGTCTAGAACTGTATTTCCCCTCAAATTTAAACATACTTCCAGCCAGAGTTTCAAAGCTGGAGCTGTTGAACATGACCATGGAGATGGGAAGTGAGGTAAGACAGCTGCTTTTGTCTGTGAGGAAACTTAATTTGTGTGACACTTGCCTTCTGTCTTCCAGAAAATTAGCATGTGTCATTTTAAACCACAGAATGGAGATGCTTATTTATTAAGCAGATCCAGTTTATGCCCCTGCGTAGCTCTGTGACTACGTACAAAAACTTTTAGACTGTACTGTGTATAGCCAGTTCCTGTGCACCTGAAATGCCACTTTTATCTAAAAGAGGGGTTTCAGCGTGGAGCCCAGTAGGAAGGAAGGGAACTGACATTTATTGAGGGCCTTCTGTGTGCCTGGCAGTGGGCTATATGCATGCTTTGGGCACGAGCTGGCATTTCCTACTGAACTCTGAAAGCGAGGGTGTTTTAAGAAGGGCAGGGTAGTGGGGTTGGACATCCTGAACATTTCTGAATAAAATCAGCTCTCAGTGACCTGAGCCGATGGAGAAGAGCAATTTGGCAACTGTGGTGGGTGCTCTCCCAGGACCTCTCTGATCTCCAGGGAGAGGGTGACAGTGGAGAGCAGAGAGGAGAGTGAGGCCCTGGAGGAGGTGTGAGGTCTTCTACCAGCTCCACGGCTCCTCTCTTCCCTGCAGAGGGAGGGGCAGTGGCGAGGATGCTGGGAAGGAGGTCACTCTTTTCTTTAGAGGGGTCCATAGCCTTCACCCCGTGTGTTTTTTTTTCTTTCTCTTCATTCAAAAGTAATTGAATTATTTGTTGAAGATTTAGAGAATGTACGTGAATATAAAGAAGAAAATTATAATCATGCCCGTAACCACCTGACCCTGATATAACCAGTTACCATTTTAAAGTGGAGCCTCAGATATTCTGTAAGTAATTTTTTCCTCATCCAATTTGAATACACAGTACATACCTTTTCAGTTAATCTATTAGCCATCGGCTTTCTTAATCGAGCAATTAGAAAATAATTGTGGTGTGGGTAGAGAGAGGCCTCCAGGAGAGGATCCCGAGCCCTTCCAGTGTGCACGGCCACTGGAGACTGAGTCAGAGCACCCAGGAAGGGACCCCAGCTCTGTCTGTAGTAATCATGCTGCACAGCCTTGCTTTCATGAAGCTCTTTATAATTTTTCAGAGGTTCTCTGACCCTTGTAGTGTCATCAAGATATATATACATCTCCACGTGCTTCCACAAAAGCCTGAGATGAAACCAGCTGTTCTGTTGACTGTGGGAAGAAGGGGCCTCAAACCCTTGACTTTTTTTTCTTTTTTTAAAAAATTTTATTTATTTATTTATTTATTTATTTATTTATTTATTTATGGCTGTGTTGGGTCTTCGTTTCTGTGTGAGGGCTTCCTCTAGTTGCGGCGAGCGGGGGCCACTCTTCATTGCGGTGCGTGGGCCTCTCACTATCGCGGCCTCTCTTGTTGCAGAGCACAGGCTCCAGACGTGCAGGCTCAGTAGTTGTGGCTCACGGGCCCAGTTGCTCCACGGCGTGTGGGGTCTTCCCAGACCAGGGCTCGAACCCGTGTCCCCTGCATTGGCAGGCAGATTCTCAACCACTGCGCCACCAGGGAAGCCCGAGTTTTTTCTTTTAACACAAGAATTCTCATTCTCAGATGCACAGTCAAATCACCTTGGATTTTTTTTTTTTTAATTTATTTATTTATTTTTGGCTGTGTTGGGTCTTCGTTTCTGTGCGAGGGCTTTCTCTAGTTGCGGCAAGTGGGGGCCACTCTTCATCGTGGTGCGCGGGCCTCTCACTGTCGTGGCCTCTCTTGTTGCGGAGCACAGGCTCCAGACGCACAGGCTCAGTAGTTGTGGCACACGGGCTTAGTTGCTCCGCGGCATGTGGGATCTTCCCAGACCAGGGCTCCAACCCGTGTCCCCTGCTTTGGCAGGCAGATTCTCAACCACTGCACCACCAGGGAAGCCCACCTTGGATGTTTTGAACACCCAGGTCCTGCTCCAGACCAGTAGAGTCTCTGGGGTGGTTCCCAGGCCTGAGGATCCAGTGTGCAGCGAGGTGGAGAACCGCCATCTTACCCCGTTGAGTTCAGTTTTCACCAGGTTTCGGTTAGTTGGGTGATTGATCACGTGCCACTGCTGCTGGTAAATTGGGGGGATAGAGTGTGAGGAACAGATGAAGAAAGATACTTAGTGGTTTCTCTTGGTTCAGTGGTCAGGGCCAAACTCAGAGTGTCTAAATATAGTTGAGATAGATTTTCCAGGTCTAGACCCACATTCTTTTTTAAAAACATTGAGGTATCGTTGATTTATAATATCACATAAATTTCAGAGGTACAACATAGTGATTTACAATTTTAAAGGTTATACTCCATTTATGGTTATTATAAAATATGGCTATATTCCTTGTGCCGTAAAATACATCCTTGTAGCTTATTTAATTTACACTAGTAGCTTGTATCTTTTAATCCCCAACCCCTATCTTGCCCCTTTGTTCTTCCCCTTCCCCACTGGTAACCACTAGTTGTTCTCTATATCAGTTAGCCTGTTTCTTTTTTGTTATATTCACTAGTTGGTTGTATTTTTTAGATTCCACATATAAGTGATATCATACAGTATTTGTCTTTCTCTTGGACTTGGAGGGTATTATGTTTGGTGAAATAAGTCCGACAGACATAGACCCACATTCTTGACAGCTTCCCTAGGTTAAAAACTCAGAAATCCACCTCTAATTTCCACACTGTTTCTGGGAAGCATTACAGAGTTGTGGCTAAGAGCACATGGTCAAGGTCACAGGCTTTGAAGTTGGAAAGAAAAGAATGCAAATCCTGGATTTTACACTTATCAGGTGTGTGTCTGAAGCAGCTACTTTATGTTTTCATGGCTTAGTTCCACCTCTGGAAAATGGTAGAATAATCCGTGCATTTCAGGATTTTTAATGGTTAAAACAAACTATGCACAAAGAGTAAGCACTTCATTCTATCGGCTACAGAGGGAGACTCACTAGACATTGACTCTCAGGGTAGCTGTGTATCTAGTACGAGGGTCAACCAGAGATCCTGGGCTCTGAGTGCCAATCCCAGCACTAGCAATGCTGGTTATCACCATCTAAATGATGACCTAGGGATGGAAAGCAAGTTCAGGAGGCTACTAGTGGCCAACTGCATATCAGGTCCAACTTGTTATGGCCTGTCTGTTTGATGTTTTTTTTTTTTTTTTAATTTTTTTTAAAAAATTAATTAATTTATTTAGTTTTGGCTGTGTTGGGTCTTCGTTTCTGTGCGACGGCTTTCTCTAGTTGTGGCGAGTGGGGACCACTCTTCATCGCAATGCGCGGACCTCTCACTATCGCGGCCTCTCTTGTCGCGGAGCACAGGCTCCAGACGTGCAGGCTCAGTAGTTGTGGCTCACGGGCCTAGTTGCTCCGCGGCATGTGGGATCTTCCCAGACCAGGGCTCGAACCCGTGTCCCCTGCACCAGCAGGCAGACTCTCAACCACCGCGCCACCAGGGAAGCCCTGTTTGATGGGTTTTTGACAATCAGTGGAATAAACTGACGAAATATTTAATAGATGTTTTGAAACCCAGAATGAAATAGAACTGAGCTAGCAGCTAGCCTGCTTTCTCCACCTCACCACTGACCTCCCTATTTGTCAGGATGGGACGTGAAGGATGACTCCATTGCACCTGCTGGCCAGAATCATGGCAGTCCAGATGCCTTAGCACTCTCCAGGCTCAGAGCCTAGAAAGAAGGACTGATTTCTTTCCTGGATTTGAATGTGCCTCCTGTGTTATTTAGACCACTCAATGACCCAGAGCAGTGAGTATTAAGTGATCCCTAGATTTCATTTTAGTAATGTAAACCTCTTTAGGCATCAACATTACCCACGCTTCAAATAAGCAGCAGCATTAGAGCTTGATTTTAGTTATCTTGCTATTGCCCTGTCCTCTAGAAACAAGCAAAGCAAAGTATGACAGGAGGAAGAGGAGCAGCCCAAGGACTAGATGGGCCACAGCACTGGAATAACTGTAGTTGACTGGACTGAGTTCATCGCTGGTAAAGTCCTTCTTCTTCATGAAGCTGTCCTCGAATTCTTGTCCTCCTCCAGCCAGATGCAAGGTGTTGCCTCTTCTGAATTCTTGTGGTGTTTCAGTGACTTTTTAATGACAGGCTTTCTTTTATTAAAATTATTTATGCACATATGTCTACGAGCTTCTTGTGGAAAAGGACCTGTATTAGTTATTTTTGTATCTCCCTTAACATCTAAGCCTTTTTACAAAGTAAGTACTCAGTGACCGTCAACTGAATAGATGCATGTTTTGGGCACAATTACAAGAAATGAATCTGTACCATCAAGACTCACCACTGGGGCTTCCCTGGTGGCTCAGTGGTTGAGAGTCTGCCTGCCAATGCAGGGGACACGGGTTCGAGCCCTGGTCTGGGAAGATCCCACATGCCGCGGGGCAACTGGGCCCGTGAGCCACAACTACTGAGCCTGCGCGTCTGGAGCCTGTGCTCCGCAACGAGAGAGGCCGCGACAGTGAGAGGCCCGCGCACCGCGATGAAGAGTGGCCCCCGCTCGCCGCAACCAGAGAAAGCCCTCGCACAGAAACGAAGACCCAATACAGCCAAAAATAAATAAATAAATAAATAAAATAAAATAAAAAAAAGAAAAAGAGAAAAACTCATACACACAGACATACATATACATTTATATACTTACACTTTAAAAAAAAAAAAAAGACTCACCATTGTAATCCTGACCATTGAATGACAGCTGTCATTAACTTTTCAGGTGTTTAATTGCAACACTGATATCCAGGCCTTGTAGAGTCCTTTTAAGAATTTTTTGATATCTTAATTTTGATGTCCATCCTCCAGACAAACCCCATGGCCAAAAGCAATGAAGAGCTTTCACCATTAATATTTTTTCCTCCAAATTCACAACTATTATGTAAGCACACATTTGCAGACGTACTGTTTTGTGTGTTCTGCTGGTGTCTAAGTGAGCGTAGTTATCATTTAGAATTCTCCCACCTGCTTCCAGATGTCAAAGGTGGGGGAGGGCTTGCTCTTGAGAGCTCATCAATTCTGCTTCAGTGGACACTGGGAAGGTGCACGATGTAAATTCTCTTTTGAAATCTTGAATTGTTCACAATCGGTGGCAACTCTGGCTTTATTTGAATATGTTGGAACGATGGGGTGGCAGTAACTGGAGTCAGAAATTCTGTCCAGCAGAAGCTGGACATAAAAAACCCAGCATTTTCCTGCCTGGTGGTAAGCTCTTTGGGGAAGAATAAGCTTGTTTCTGTGTGCACAACAAGGAAATGGGGGTGGTGAAGACATCCAGGATAAGACAAGTGGTGATTGACAGCCCAGCTGGTGGAAATGGGTAATTGGAAATTCATGGCACATAAATCTCCCAGTACTTATCTTGAAGCACAGGAAGAGAGGAGATCTGAGCAGGGGAACATTTAACTCCTTCAAAGGGATCTAATAATGTAGCAAATCTTTAAGTTCTTCATTTTAACTTCAATTAAATTACGGTTTTCTGTCTTGGAGAGATAAATGCATTCAGCTTAAGGAAATGTTTCTGTGCATAGTCAATGGAAATGTGCAGAACTGTTGAAGAAAAGTTGTTCGTTTGTTAGTTTACTTTGAATCCGTAGTCCTTTCCCATGGGTCTCATTCCTTTAGAGAACAATTGTTTCCCTCTCTCTTGATGGGTTTCTGGATTCTCTGTGTATAGTGATGTCTCCTTTATGTGCCTTACCTTTCTAATTTCCGAATTGGTGTTTTGTAAAATGAGGTGGTATTAGAGCATTAGCCAGTAACTTGAATTACAGATAGTAGCATAGCGAAAGGGACATTCATCATACTTGTTGAAGTCTCATGCTTTCTCTGATGATCTGATTTTTGGTTCAACATTTTTGACCTGGACAACTACCTGCCATTATCTTTTTCATGATAATCCATCATACTATTAAAGATAATCATTAAGTTACTTCTAATTTTTATCTCTAAGCCAGTCAACCCCATGCAGACTAAATAACTAAAAATTTTCATCCCAACACAGTTTTGGACTTGTCAGGGTATGAGTGAGATTGGGAAACTCGGGGTGTCCAGTTTGCATCTGAACCTGATCAGTGGAGGTCCCTGGTACCTTTCCATAATTGGGATGGGTCCCTTGAAGGATTGGATCTATTTTATCAGCTGGGCTTCCTCCATCTCTGCTTCATTTTCGTTGAAATTCAGACACGTATCTAATCTTAGTGCCGCGTATGCCTGAAGATGTGTGCCCACATCTGTGCTATTTCTGGCTGGCCAAATGTTGCATCTGTTGCCATGCCAGAGTTCCTGCTGGTGAACAGCGATATGCCATAGGGGGCCAGCTCTCTATGGCTTCAGGGCTTCCATGAGCCTAATGGCCTGACATCTGGCTGAGGTCTGAAAAGGGGGTAGAGATTGGAGAGGTACGCTGGGGTACAGAGATAGACATGACAATAGTTATAATGGTGGGGCACACGGTGGATGAATTAATCTGAGGTGCATTGAGCTTTGGAAGTGCTGAGCCATTGTGTCAGGCATCCTTCAAAGTACTCAAGAAGGACTAGGTGTGGTCCCTTGGTGACCTGAAGCCAGGAAACTCAGGTTATCATCTGAGCTCTTCCAGGAGCCAAACAGGTTACCTGGTTTGGACTAGATCTTTAAGATGAAATGAAAGGGTTGGACTGATAATCATGTACAGTAGGAACAAAAATGCTATAAGCTTTCTTCCTCTAGTCAAAGGCCATTAAGGCTATTTTATGATTCTGATGTGTGAAGCATATGTTATCTCACACGGTGCTCCTTGCTGTGCACAGAAGAAGATGATACGTACATATGGGTTGACTGATTCAGCATGGAGCTGGGTAATGGCAGAGTGGTGGATCACAGGGAAGGGGTGAAGACTTATATATTTGACAATCACAGCAGGAAACCTTTAGTAGACGAGATTATCAAGCTTTTAAAACCATGTTTCATGTCTGAAAAAGCACTGCAATGAATATATGTCTCTTCAGTGAAGGACACAGAAAAGCCAAATCTTCATTTAAACCACGTCAGCAGTAGCTGTTAGCGCTTACCAGTATAGGCTTTCTAAGGGCAGGCTTCCGGGTTCATTGGTAGGTTAAGCTCACTGTTGTCATCCTTGAGGTTTTCTTGTGAATTGCAAAACCTTTAGTGGCCCCCGTATCTACAGAAAGAAGACCAGCTCTCTCCAACTTTCACCTTCCAGCCTTCACTAACTGCTGTGAACCTGTCTTTTTACTCTTCACCCAATGCATTGTGCTAGATTATTACGATTCAAAATGAGTCTAAGTTTGCTGTTGTTAAAGAATGTACATTCTAACAAGGGGGAAAGACATGGAACAAATCCATACAATTCAGTGCTTAAATGCCATAAGAGTAACTTCTACAGGGTACAAATGTCATTCATAGACATGTCATACACTCCCATGCCACTGTTCCTTCCCTCATTATATTTCCTGGGCCCAGAATATTTTTAACAAGTCCGGTGGCAAAATCCAACTCTTCAGTCGAGGTCATGGTCGAAGGTCACTTTTTAGAAATGTTCATGGACTCTTCCCTTCGGGGTTTGGGTGGGAGTTCGGGGTACACTTATTATGTCACTGGGTCTGTGTTCCCCACTATACCATGGGGCCTTCAAAGGCAAGGGATTTGTCTAGTTCACTTTTGTGAAGAATAGGAGCTTAATGAAAGTTTACAGGCATGCAGGCCGGCTGTTACGGCAGGGCCTTTGCCATTGCTGTTTCCTCTGTCCAGAATATGTTTGTCCCAGATCTCTGAATTGATGACTCAGTCTCAGAGAGGCCTTCCCTGACCACCTTCTCTAAAACAGACACTTCCTTTCATCCAGGTTTCTCTTCATCACTTTGTCAAGGTGTTTTGTCTTTGTAGCACACATCACTGTGTGAAATTACTTCTTAATTGCTTTTATTTAATTGAAGAATAGTTGATTTACCGCATTGTGCTAGTTTCAGGTGTACAGCAGGTGAATTATAAGATATTGAACACCCTGTGCTATACAGTAGGTCCTTGTTCTTAATTGCTTTTGTCTGTTAAGACAGCTTAGACAGCTCTCTAAGAGTGGGGATCTTGTGTGTCTTGTTCACTGATGGATTACTTGCACCTAGAACAGTGCCTGACTGGTAGAAAGCCTTCAGTATGTATTTGTCTAATCCATGAAAGGCGTTTGGTTCCCTTTTAACCCAATTTGTATTTCTCATCTAACATACATTTTTATTATTTAAAAATGAGCTCTTCGCACATCTCCAGTGTTTTCTTCTCTCTCTGGGCTTGTTTGAGTTTTCCTGGCACCTGGAAGATAAGGGCAACAGGATGGCATGTTTTCTTTTGCCACATTTGGGTCCGGGCTGCTGGCCTTTCATGACTGGTCTTCAGCAGGTGTTGCACAGAGTTTTTTCTGAATCATGGAGGCCTGGACCCTCCACTCTTGTGCTTTTGGGAACTGGCATCCCAGGGTCAGAGTCTGGCTTCTGATCTCCTTTGTCTTTTTCAGCTGTTTGTCTCCATCAAGTCAGCTGGCCCACCCTGACGTATGAGTTACATTTGAGAGGGACAGCACTCCTCTCCCTCCCCCTGTAGAAGCTGCTTCTCCTTCCATAGGCATAAAATGCCCCCATTCTGGGCCTGCAGCTCTCTGCCAACCAGTCACCCTTACTTCAACCACCCTCTTCTACGTAGTCCAGAGGTGGGCAGTCGGATAAGGGGTGTGGAACTAGCTTTGCTGGATGGCAAGTCCATCACCCCTCTCCAGTGGGGACAGTTATACCTACTGTTCTCAGCCTTGGGACTCAGAACAGCCAGTTAAGCTGTTATTATTGTTTGTCTGTTCTAAGGGAGCTTATAATTTGCTGCAGTTATTACCGGGGAGCTTGGGGATCAGAATGCTTGAAGTGTCGGATGTCATAACTGGATCATCTTTGTATGCCTTATACTAGGTCTAGAGTGTGTGTCTGTGTGTGTGCGTGTGTGCGTGTGCGCACGTGTATGTTTTAGGTTAAGCTGTAAGCACAAGTATCCACACAATCCCCCACCTCTTTCTAAAGGGCCCATAGAAGCCCTGAATCATTCAGGGTACAGCCTAACTCTGCAGAACCTCCTAGAATCCCACTGACACATCCTAATGAAACATCAGGGTGTTAACTTCTGTAGTCTCTGCTTTAGGGATGGAGATGCAGAGACACACACACATACACACACACACACACAGTTGACCCTTGCACAAGGTGGGGATTAGGGGCACTGGCCTTCCTGAAAAAAATTCGTGTATAAGTGGACATATAACCGCCTCCACCATGAGAGTATTGTTACCTTGTTTCTCTTTGGTGATCATTAGCGAAAGATGGAAGTATTTCTCTATGCAGTTTTAAAATACTATTGGATAACATTGAAACCTCCTGGTGGTTTCATGTTGCTGAAACTGAAATTCTAAGGGAAAAAAATAGCCTTTGTCTGTAGCACGGCTACATAATGAACTAGAGTACATTTAGTTAGCTGAAAAACTCTGGCAGTTTATTGTGTGGATGTAAATTGTAATTATCTACCTAACCTTTTCTCATGTTAAGCTTGTTGTTGAAAAGGTTGTTTTATCTCCTGAGTTTTTTTTTTTCTTTCAGGCTTAGCACCATTTATATGTATATTGAATTTAATTAAGGGAAAAGAAGAAAAAAATTGCTAATACCAATTGGTAGAAATCACCCCTTTGTGGAATATTATCTAACTTCCATGGTAGCATAGAAGCATAGAAGGCACTGCATTTACAAACAGTCTCTACATTTATGAACAATTTTTTCTCAATCCAAACAGAACTCATAGATCTATTTTGAATGAGAACTAGTCTCAAGTTGGAATTTATTATTATAATCACTCTTTTTATTAATCATTTAACAATTGTGTGGTGTTGATTAATTTTCTGGCAGTGTTATGTGAACAAGGTTTCGAGGAAAGGGAAGAAGTCATTTCATGTGTGTGGGTTTAGTTTAATTTTATTCACCAAAGTGGTATTTAATTAATAACAATGATGGAAATAAGCACAGATTCAGAATTTGTCACCTTCTATTTTAGTGCATAGCTAATGAGTGGAGCAAGTGCTTGTGGAAAAATAGGTTGTGAGTCACAGGGGCGCCCGACCTCACTGGAGTGTTTGCAGTTTGGATCAGAGATGGTTAGCTTCTACCAGACTGTGATGTGTCTGTGGACGCTTGGTCGATGCCAATTAATGAGGAGGGTTGAGATCCCCTGTATCATTTTAAGTTTGTGCTGGTTCTTAATGCACAGATTTCCCATTAAGTGGAAATCAGTTTTACGAGGAATTTATTTACAAATTTGTAGGTAAAATTTATTTTAAAATTAGGATTGGTGCTAGTTTTAAAATTCTGTTGTGTTGTTTTCTCTTCCATTTTCCCTCTCTTAATTGCATGGTGATGGGGTTATTAACCCGTTTGTCAGAATAGAGATCTCTGTCTCTTACACCAGCCCACGTGGTTGTATCTTGTGAGTATCTTCCAAAGGTTCACCTCTCAGAGTATTTAGTTTTCCAGCTCTTAAAACACGTTAGTGTTTTACTAACGTAGTTGGTTAAAGGGGCTAACACAGTTTTCATCACCTTAGGATTTGAAGAATTGAGTCTTGCACTTTGAACCAAGTGGTGGGCGTTTCTTCAGTATATTGCTCTTATAGAGTCTAGATGGTCTTTGAAATTCTGGCCCTAACGATGAATTTAAGAACAATAAATGTACTGTTTATCTCAGAGTTTCAGTAGCAGAGCTTAGGTGCTGAACTAGCTTTTTAATTTTTTTCCCTTAAAAAACATTTGTAGCTTGGGGTGGATAGTCAGAGCAACCATGGTATCATAGCAGGCGGTGGGCTGGCTTCACCTCATCCCATAATCGTTTCATTTTGGATGAAAATTTAACACCTGGTGTTGAAAACCTAGAGAAAGTTTTGACAGCCTATTAAAATGTAATTTAGAGAGTTTTCGATTCTAGTAATATAATAAATATAGAAGCCTGTTTTAGCAGTCGTATGGTTATGTAAAGATTTTGATGCAGAGCTCATGGGGTTTGACGACATATTCTGTTTGGTGGTTTAGTGATTTTAAAGGGCGTTTGCAGAGTATGTACCTGGAAAGTAAGGGAGCTATGTGATGTGGTCTTCAAGCCACTCTCTAACCTTTTCCTCATAAGATTTTTCCTTCCTTAATCCTCTCCTGGTGGTTTTCTGGTTCTCCGAGACATGCCAGCTTGAGGAGTGAGCCTCAGGATGGCTCTCCGTGGGTGCTTGGAAGGAAGGGGGCTTGGTAGCTTTTTTGCTGACCTCTACCTGTATTCCTGCCTAATGAATCAGGGTTCCTCCTGGGTCTAGATTCTACAGTGGAGAAACCTAGCAACCACCACCTTAACCAAATGATCAAAGTTATCTTTACACGACATATCACTATCATGTAACCCTTGGTCTGATGCAGGAGAAAGGAGAACATCACTTCTATGGTATTCTTTCCAAAAATACACACCGTGAGTTAATCATGAGGAGACATGAGGTAAACTCAAATTGGGAGTCATTCTACAAAATAACTAGCTAGTACTTTTCAAATGTAAAAGTGATGGCTGTTGTGGAAATGTCACAGGTTTAAGGAGAGTAAGGACCCAGGACAACTAAATGCAGTGAGGGCTCCTGAATTGGATTCTGGACCAGCAAAGGGACATACCTGTGATAATCAGTAAAAATTGTGTAGTCTGTTGATTAGTTAAGAGTGTAACATCAGTGTTAATTTCCTATAATTGTTATATGGTTGTATAAGATATGAGCATTTGGGAAAGCTGAGTGACAGGTATATGGGAACTCTTTGTGCTAGTTTTTCAACTGTTTTGTAAATTTGAAACGAAAAAAGAAGTAGAACTCTCTTTTCTTTAGGAGATATTAAGCTTCATTGAAGTAATGGTTTCATTAACTCCCTCATATCCTGTCTCTGCATATACCTAGTCGCTCTTCTAGGAAAATTAAAGCACATGGAGACTCCCCTTTGATGTTATCATTTTATTTGAATATCAGACTAAATTTTTTAGCTTCTCAAGGTTGCTCTCTCCCTCATCATCACCAATAAGAGAAGACACTCAAAGTTCTACCGAAGGGGGCAGGGACGGTCCAGCTTTTCCCACCCAGTTACCTGAGCCTTCCTACCCTTGAGTTGCTCTGAAGGGAGACCCCACTGATGATAGGGCATATTTATCGTGAAGTTACTGAAGCTTCAGCTTCAGAACGCTTCTCGCTCAGGGGCCTCTTCCAAAGCCTTCTGACTTAATTTTGAATTGATAATTTTATACTTGTTTCTTAAAGAGGGTCCTCCACATGGTATAGGCTTCAGGCCCCACAATACCTGAAATGCTCCTGCTTCCTGGGAATATTTTGCCTGAGGCGGCCCCATACAAGGTCATGCAGTCTCTTTCCATTCTGGCTCACCAGTTCAAAACAGCAGAGAAGAAAACAACATCAAGTGGATGCCGCAATCAAATATTTCAAAAGTTTTCCTTCGGGACTTCCCTGGTGGTGCAGTGGTTAAGAATCTGCCTTTCAATGCAGGGGACACGGGTTCGAGCCCTGGTCCGGGAAGATCCCACATGCTGCAGATCAACTAAGCCCGTGCGCCGCAACTACTGAGCCCGTACTCTAGAGCCTGCGGCCACAACTACTGAGCCAGCGTGCTGCAACTACTGAAGCCCGTGTGCCTAGAGCCCGTGCTTGGCAACAAGAGAAGCCACCGCGATGAGAAGCCCGTGCACTGCAACAAAGAGTAGCCCCCACTTGCCACGACTAGAGAAAGCCCGTGTGCAGCAACAAAGACCCAATGCATCCAAAAAATAAATTTAAGTAAATAAATAAATAAATAAAATTTAAAAATTAAAAAAAAAAAGTTTTCCTCTGCTGGATTTGGTTCACTACTCGGCTAGGCAAAATTAGAATCAAATAAAAGCGAATGCAAATGAAAAGCATCCATGTCAGCAGTCAGAACCTGAGCACATTTGGTCAGAAGATCAGCTTTGCTGCATCCAAAAGGTCACCGCCCAGAGGAGCACACTTCGGACACTTAGAAGCAACATGGCTTGGACTGACTTGGAGTTGCAGCTGATACTTGAAAATTCGACCCCCAGCCCAGCTACCAGCTCATCCCACTTCATCTATCTGTCAGATAAGCTCACAGCCCAGATTTTCAAGTACCAGACCTCCCAAGAAGAGGCCAATTATCCATGTGTAGAAATCTGTGTTAAATAAACTATAAGATCAAGCCAAGGAGCATGAAATTCGGAGCTGGTGTTGACAGCCCCTCATTCCTGTCACTTATTAATTTTATTTCCCTCCTCAGCTTGTGTCATTGCCTAAAAATTATTTACACATAGGTTTTCATATTCTGTGATTTAACTCTTGAAGACCTTTTGTAACACATGGGAACTAATGACCTCTTTCTCTATGAACATTTTAGATTGAGTTTATTTTTAGGGAAATTTGATCTTTAATAATTTTATCAGAGTGATTTTTTTTTTAAAGCCTAGCTATTCTAACCCTGAATTTACCAAGGACATTTTCTTTTTCTGGCTACACACTTTTGAAATCGAAGATTAGAATTACAAGACACAAGGCATTCATTCTGAAGTTGCCTTCTCTCTCTTGACTTTTACAGTCTGTGTGTGTGTGTGTGTGTGTGTGTGTGTGTTCAGAAATTTTTACTTCCATATCTATGTTTCCAGAGTAAGCAGAGGATGGAATGTAGAAGTGATTTGAAATCACAAATTAAACTAGTTATGCTAGAAATATGAATAAAATATTGTTAAATGAAGAGGCTGATGGTTTGGAACCCTCACTCGACAATGGTTCCTGTTTTTAATGAAATACATCTAGCAATATTTTAATTGAAGTATAGTTGATTTACAGTGTTGTATTAATTTCTGGTGTACAGCAAAGTGATTCAGTTTTATATATAACCCTTTTTCGTATTCTTTTCCATTATGGTTTATTACAGGATATTGAATATAGTTCCCTATGCTATATGGTAGTACCTTGTTGATTATCTATTTTATATCTAGTACTTTGTATCTGCTAATCTCATACTCCTAATTTATCCCTCCCCTACCCCCTTTCCCCTTTGGTAACCATTAGTTTGTTTTCTATGACTGTGAAACTTTCTGTTTCTTAAATAAGCTCATTTGTGTCCTATTTTAGATTTCACATATACGTGATGTTATGTGATATTTGTCTTTCTCTTTCTGACTTACTTCACTTAGTATGATAATCTCTAGGTCCATCCATGTTGCTGCAAATGGCATTATTTCTTTCTTTTTTATGGCTGAGTAATATTCCATTGTATATATGCACCACATCTTCTTTATCCATGCATGGGTTGATGGACATTTAGGTTGCTTCCATGTCTTGGCTATTGTAAATAGTGCTGCAATGTATCTATTCAGGGTGCATGTATCTTTTTGAATTATGGTTTTCTCTGGATATACACCCAGGATTGGGATTGCTTGGCATATATCCAGAGAAATCTGGATCATCTGGTAACTCAATTTTTAGTTTTTAAAGGAATCTCCATACTGTTTTCCATAGTGGCTGCACCAATGTACATTCCCACCAGCAGTGTAGGAGGGTTCCCCCTAGCAATGTTGTTTTTGATGTTTTATCTTTGGTCTTTGAAAAAAATCAATTGTTTGATAATCAAATGAATCAGAGCCAGAGAGAATACCATTTTTAAGGAAGACTTGCTATGAAGTATATTGAGGGAACCAAGTCAGGTTCTTTAAAATATATATGAGTGAATCATTTGCCAAAACACCAGAATTCAGCTATGAAGAACCCAGCAATCACCAGAGTCCCTTATGAGTTAAAGCTCAGGAAACCTCACATGTGAAACAGCCTGCTGGCCATCAGAGACCTGAGGATACAGCAGAGATGATTTCATTGGCTTCAAAACTCTATTAGAGGGACTTCCCTGGTGGCGCAGAGGTTGAGAATCCGCCTGCCAATGCAGGGGACACGGGTTCGAGCCCTAGTCCGGGAAGATCCCACATGCTGCGGAGCAACTAAGCCCGTGCGCCACAACTACTGAGCCTGCGTGCCACAACTACGGAAGCCCGCGCGCCTAGAGCCCGCGCACCGCAACGAAGGGTAGCCCCCGCTCACCACAACTAGAGAAAGCCCGCACTCAGCAACGAAGACCCAACGCAGCCAAAAAAAAAAAAAAAAAAAACTCTATTAGAGTTAAGCTTCTTAAAGATGTTCAACCAAGTAATCATGCTCTTCTATCCATACACAATGTCTCGTATGTGTGTGGCTTTCCCCCACCCCCTGCCGCCCCCAGTTTGGCTGTCACTCTACAGAGGAAATAAAAAAGCGGTAGACCCAGTTTCTGGGCTGTGTTATTTTATGGAGATGCTAAAAGGCAGTTTATTTCATATTGATCATACCAGGGAGCTAGCCAAGTATGGTGTTAATTGGGTCCTCTGGAATTCTAAACCCTCGGGACTGAAAGCTTTCTAGTGAGGAGGGGAAATAACCCACAAGCTGCATAAAAAATGAAATCCAGGAGCCCACAGTGTCCCAGTTGCTGGTGATTTGGCCAGCTCATTTTGTATCCAGTCGCTTATTTCAATTAGCTTGTTTTGTGTTATGTTTCCCCACACCCCCCTTTCCTGCAAAGCTGTGAAGCCTTGTTTTGAAAACTGCTGCCCCAGAGTACACTGGTTTGGCTGTCCTGTCCTCATTGTTCTAAGGCTTATTCCATATGTGGGTCACATCCTAGCTCTCTCCTCCACCCCTCCCCCCAATCCCTTCAGTAGTCTCCCCTTCCCTGTGCAGGCATCCAGACATTGGCATGCACTTGCTAGTTCCCTCTCTCTCTCTCACTCACACACACACACACACACACACACACTTTTTTCCCCTTATGAGGCAGAGGTAAAGAACATTCTTTTAGGAGCTTGCAGGCAGAGCCATTCAAACTTAACAAGCTGGTAGCTGTGCATTTAGTTTATGGCAAACAGCACTTCACCTTCATGGAAGTCATTATTCTGTTCCTCTCCCTTTTTTCCCCTCTTCCTACCCCTTGCTCTTTTCCCTTCTCTTTTTCCAGGACAAAGGTCTTTAAGAAACTAAGATTGCTGCTTAGTTTGGCCCTTTCTTGTTACCGTGGTAGCGGGTGGGTATCTCAGACGGTGAAGGATGGAGCAGGCTGGTGTTTTTATGTGCAGTTCTTTGCGGGCTGCAGAAGGAGTCTGCTGAGAAATGTGTGTTGCAGGCATGCCTGCTGAGTTTAGTCTGCTGGTTATCTGTCACTTATTCTGACTAAAAGGTAAGGGCTTCTGTAGTTTGCTGCTGCAAAGAATTGGTGCATTGTTCTATTTCTAAGGCCTTCAACTAATTGGCTCTTGAGGGAAGATTGGAAGGAGAGTTTTTGCTTGACTTCTGTGGCCTATCCTCTTAGATCTCTCTGATTTTTTTTTTAAATATCTGAAGAAAATATAATCTTGGCTAATCTTATGGCCATTAATGGAAGGTCTATTTACGTGTCTTCCAGGGGGAAAAAAAAAGCAAAAGATTTTTGATTCCATGATGTTTCTTTCTTTTCATCTAAAACTTTTAGTTTACCAGTGAAGAGGGATGGGGTACATGTAGTCACTATTTTCAGTGATTTTTGTAAACTTTGGGAATAGGACTTGTAGTTTTATCCCAAGCTAATAATATTTTCATTCAGCAGATTGCATTTTTACCAATTAAGAACTGTAATGCATTTGAGTAGTCAGAATGAGGAAAGTTAGAGACTATTTAAACAAGAAGTAGCATTTACAAGTAGCATTTAAACAAGAAGTAGCATAACTGTGGTCAGTTACTCTAGTGTGTGTAAATACATGTTGATAAATAGGAATCACCAATTATGCCTCTTGTTTTATGTGTGTTTAGAGGAAATTTTCCATTTCTGATTAGAATTCAGATATGAACTGAAATATAGGCAAAAGAATCTTAACAATAAGAACTATTATGCAATTATATAGACCTTAAACTTATGTTTCTCAAACTTATCTACTTAAAGTAATTGAAACTAGAATATCAGATGCCTGTTATCCCTGGGGAAAAAAGCTTACCTTTGGTTAAAGAAACATAATTTCAAAAACAGATTGCGCATTGCTATGGAATTTGTACAGTTGGAAACCAACTGAGTTTTATTGAAAAAAATGATTACACCTTATTTTCGTAAGCACTGGTGATTTATGGAGACTCTTTGGTAGGAGTGTAGGATGTATTTTATTGGAGATGGAGGTCCCTTTAATGATATTTTCTTTTATGGTTGCTACTTGGGGCGTGTGACGTGTGTTGCAATCTGGCTCTATTTATCAATCTGTCTCATGAGCCATAAATGAAGGAAAGGTGTATGTTTGGACACCCAATTTAAGTCAACTTATTTTATTTATTACTTTATAAAATTTGGGCCAAAGAGCCTGTGGGAAATGTTTCCTCCAATATTGATGCATATTCCTCCAACATATTGATGCATCTACTTAAAAAACCTAGTGATATTAGCAAAATGAACTGGATTTCTTTAGTGATTAGACTTTGAGAAGAAACAAGAAGTAACGTGGATACTGAAGGGAAGATGCTGTCTGTAAAGGGGGAAAGTTTTATTTCCTTAACCCTGACTCACGTGTTCCTAGAGGGACTACTAGAGATTGAGTCGACAGAGTAGGGCCCAGATTTTAGAGGCTGCTTCTCTCCCACAGCTACCCCTCACCCCAACCCTCACTGTCCAGTGTCTTGTCATTAAGTCCCTCTGGTTTCTTTAATGTGTCAGCAGGATGGCTTTACCTTCCATTTATTTATGTATTTATTTTGGCCGCGCATGGCATGCAGGATCTTAGTTCCCCGACCAGGGATCAAACCTGCGCCCCCTGCATTGGAAGCGCAGAGTCTTAACCACTGGACCACCAGGGAAGTCCAAAACTAAGATTGACCTTCCATTTGAACTCAACAGGAGACGGCTCAGATCAGCACATACTCCTGGAGACCTTAAAAATCTTTCCTCCCATGTTTTATTCCAAACATCTCCTTCTTAATACAAAGAAAAAATAAACAAGGAGAAAAAAAAAAGAAACCAGATACTTCTTCATGTGAAAATTTTTTTCCCTTCCAAGTGTTTCATACTTTATTTTCTAAAATTTAAACTAGATTTGTCCCTTATATAAAATTGGATACTTTTTTATGTACTAAATCAGTGACTGTCAGCCTGGGCGTGTCCATAGGACTCACTTGTAAAGTGATGGAGTGATGCCACCGTCAGGGAGTTTGTTCTGGAAGTCTACATCCATGCCTGGTACATGTTAGGTGTTCAGTAATATCCAATGAATGTTAAATACTGAAATGTTTTCAGAGTGGATTCTCATAGGTCACACTGGATAAAACTCATTGCAAAATCTGTTCCTCTTCCTCTTTAGTTGAATTTAGAGAAGGGCATGTCCCAACTTCTATGCTTCCTACATGTAAGTTGAGAAATAATAGGGCTTCTTTTGAAAGGCTGGACTTCTTTTGCAGACTTTTTCAAACCTCTGAAAATAGATGAATAAGGGCCCTTTAATCATTTTCTAGCACACAAAACAAAGTGACTTCTATAGCAATGATACTAACATACCTCTTAGAAATTACTGTGTACTCCAGTCCCAGGACTCTCTCATGAACCTCAAAATGATACAATGGAAATAACCCAGCCAACTGAAAACATTCACTTTCCATATGTGTATTTTTGGGTTATGTGTGTATCTTCTCACTTGAACCAGTAGAAGTGTGCCTCTTGAATAATATTGGGTTGGCCAAAATTTCGTTGGGCTTTTACGGAAAAACCTGAATGACTTTTGGGCCAACCCAATAAGTATTATGTATTTCCCAAACGATTCTGAAGGCACCTAGGTAGACATGACATATCAGATGAGGCTCGGTCTCCATAGACCTGGAATTGGTATGTGACCTAAGCATTTGTTTTTCCTATCAAAGTTTCTCTCCTCCAGTGTCTTTTCTACTTTAGACTGAGCCTTGAAAAATTATGAGAGTATCTAGGCAATAGGGGCAAGACCCTTAAAAAAAGTTCAGAGATACTAATCTGTTAATATTATCTGTGATTTGAAGACTTGAATTAGAAGAGATGAGCCTTAAGTCATTCCCAGGTTTCTAATCTCTGAATTTTAGTCTTTCTTTTATACGTTTAATCAATTCTCAGTAGTCATTTCTGCTATAACACTTGCTTTGAAAATGCAGATTTGTTGCAAAGCAATTGATGTATTAGAGAACAGACATAAAAGAAATGTTGTATTTGCTTATGTGCAGTTTCCTCCTAGAGAGACACTAGGTGAAGGCAGAAAACGGCAGCCAAGCTTAACGCCACATAGGATTACCCCAAAGTGTGTACAACACCAAGTTATCTACATACTCATTTTACTTGTGAATTATGAGCCCCATCCATCCACATTTGGTGTGAAACAACTTTCCGTCCCATTTCAGATCGCTTTTCTACCACACTTCACAATAAACGCATCTCTTCCTGCACCCAAGTCCAAAGCAAACTGTAGCTTTTTTTTTTTAATGAGGTAAAGTGCCATATTTATTGTAGTTCTTATGTGTGTTTCTTAACCGTTTAACATAAATAAAACTTTGATATTAAATCCTGCATTTTAAAAATGTTACTGATATCCTTTCTGAGTGCTTACCCCTAATCCCATGTTCCCCCTAAGTCCTATGGTTTTTATCGCATGATGTGCATTGTATCACGATTTTCGGGAACACTCATGTTTTGTTATAGCAGAAGTGACTGTAATGGATCTTGGTGTGATAAAATTCTTAGAGACTAGTAATGAGAACATTTAGCATGTCCTAGCATTGTTTTCTATGAGTGCGGACAGCTTAGCATGCTTTTTCCTACCTGCATTTTTTTTTTTTTCCAGTGGCTGTATAGGTTTGCCTCAGAATAATCATTTTCCAAAACTGCAAACTTCAGGGAAAGTTGTATGACATTCCCAAAAGTGAAGACCATTGAAAGATGATTATATACTTGGTCCAATCTTAGGAATAAGGAGAGTTTTCTGGTCTTGGCTAATTAATATTGAAGGTCATTGGATGATGTAATTTTAACCGATTCTAAAGTTCAGATTTTAAAACATGTAGATGTTGTATTTTGCAGTATAAAACTTTATCAGATGAGTCCAAATTTGATCATTTTTACATTTACCAAAAAAAAAAAAAAAATGCTGGACTCTTCCTTGTAGGAAACAAGGAAGAATGCTGGCCTGGTTTGGTAGAAGGGAAAGGGGATTGTCATCTTCAGAGGTGGTAGAGAGGTAATCTATACTGTAGGGTTGTTGGTTTGTTTTCAGTGTCTGCTTACTGTGAGCCTGGGAATTGGAGTCTGTGTTTTTGTTTCTGATGCTTCGCAGGGTTCTGACTTTTGGCCACAAGCAGTTACACCATATGCCGCTCAGGGTATCCTCTTGCCACTACCTACTCTGTTAATATTTCTTTCACCACTGAACTTGCCCTCCAGAACTTCTCCAGGGAATTGAACATGACAGCCAGAGTTTGGAGCTGCAAATGGAGGCCTTGTGTTGTCCTAGGGTCTCCTCTGTTTTCTAGCTGTAGTGCCTGTCAGGCCACATGGGCAGGCTCTTTCGTCCTGACTTGTAAAATGGAGCTTCTGTCCCGCTCCTTCCTGAGAACTTTTCCCTTTGAACTGTAGCCATTTGAAATCTTCCTGGGCACATCCACGGTCCTTAAGTCAGATGACCATGCTCAGAACTTACTCACTGGGCTGGAGGGCTGGTGCCTTGATCATTATATATGCTTAACCCGTTTTTACTCTTAAATATTCTGTTAGGGACTGAACATTTGTGTACCCACCTCAAATTTATATGTTGAAGCCCTAACCCCAGTGTGACTATTTGTGGAGATGGGGCCTATGAAGAGATGAGGGTCATAAGAATAGGGCCCTAATCCAATAGGGCTGGTGCCCTTGTAAGAATAGAAGACACCAGAGTTCTCTCTTTCCCTATGTGGGGACACAGTGAGAAGGTGGTAGCGGTCGGAAAGCCAGGAAGAGAGTTCTCACCAGGAATTGAAACAGCCTTCCCTCCAATCTTGGCCGTGTCAGCCTCCAGAACTGTGAGAAATAAATTTCTGTGGTTTAAGCTGCCCAGCCTGTGGTATTTTGTTATTGTAGCCAAAGCTGACTAAAACACATCCACAATTTAATTCATCAGCTTAATGAATTTCTGGTTGAAGAGAGGAAACAAGAAAATTGACGTTGAAATACAAATAAGTTGCCAAGAAGCATAAAAATAATAATCCTATTAATAACCTTGAGATTGTCCTGAGCAGATCTTCAAGCTGAGCTGTTCAGTGTTCTTAAATAGCATATCAGGTGCTAAAAATAGAAGACACAGTACCTGCTCCATCCACTTTGGCTCTTCATTTACCGAGATTAAAAATTATTCACAGGGGCTTCCCTGGTGGTGCAGTGGTTAAGGATCCACCTGCCAATGCAGGGGACACGGGTTCGAGCCCTGGTCCGGGAAGATCCCACATGCCACGGAGCAACTAAGCCTGTGCACCATAACTACTGAGCCTGTGCACCACAACTACTGAGCCCACGCGCCTAGAGCCCATGCTCCGCAACGAGAGAAGCCACCGCAATGAGAAGCCCGCACACTGCAACAAAGAGTAGCCCCTGCTCGCCGCAACTAGAGAAAGCCCGCGTGCAGCAGGGAAGACCCGACACAGCCAAAAAAATTAAAAAAAAAAAATTATTCATATCCACTCTATGGTTATTTATTGAGATGTGTGTGCAAATAGAAACCTGAAACCATGAAAATTACCAAAATAAGTGGCTTAAGCCTATGATGCAAACATTTCAACTATCAGGTCACGAAGTTTGTTTTTTTTGTTTTTGACACAGTATGGTGCAGTTAAGCCTCAATGTACATGTTAATATGTGCTTGAGCCTAAGATGAAACCTGATATAATGTTATTTTAAATTTAAATTGTAGACAAATGATTAGTTTTCTTACAAACTTAAGGTAAATGAAATAGCATTTCTTACTTATTAAATGGGAAAAAATTGGAATTTGTCTTCATACATAATGAATGTTATTAAAATTTTATTAAATGAACTTTATGATAAAATCTTTAATAATATATTGATCTTAAGTGAAATGCTTTATTTTAAATCCCTTATTATCTACCATGCAAAAAGGATGAAATGATTAAAGGTTTTCCTAAGGGGTTTCCAGTGGTGATACATTATAGTGAAAAAAGGGATCCCAAGTGAAAAGCAAATAGACAGTGCTAGGCTGAAAAATCCCCAAGGCTTCTGTAGAGTCTATAGTTCTCTGATATGCCTGGGCAAAGCAGAATTAGGAATACAAAGATGGAAAGAAAGAAGCGATTCCTTAGGAAGTAGAAAGAAGACACTCCACTTGGAGCTCCGTAAGTGTAGAAGGTTTCATTGAGCTGAAAAAGAGACGTTTCAGTTCTCAGACACAGGCTGCACCCTAAGATAACATGCTTGTTGGCAGCAGTGTAACTGTTGGTTGTTGAAAAAATATATACAAAATACATATTTCTTAGTTGCTTTGACTTAAAAAAAAATCTGTCTGTTTTTGTGTTTACAATGGTCCTTTTAATATCATGCCAAAAATAAGCCCCTAGCTATCCATGCTTAACAAGTTGAATTGGTTTACCTCTTGACTACTTCATAATTAACTGATTCGGTTAGTCTTGGCAAATGACAGAACCAAATTGTTGATCTATTTTCTAATATCTCTGCAAAATTAAGCTGAAAAAATGCATACAGGGTAAATTACAGCAGGAATTGCACTGCACCCACCTTCTCTTTGTGTTGAGGAAGAAAAGATAATGATTAAATCACACTTTAGATTCATTTGATTTCACATCAACTCTACTTATGATCATAGGTCTAGGTTAGGGAAGGTCTGTGGGACCTCTGTGCTGCTGTGTGTTGAGCTGAGTACACTATTTAATAGCCTCATGGTAGCTTTTAGGCAATGATTTCCCACATTCCTCTCCTTCTCCACTCTGGAGCCAGGTGCCTTGGGAAAAGGGAAAGCCATGACTTAATTTGAACAAAGAAGGAATTAACCAGTTGCCTTTCCAGTCCTAGGACATACAGAGCATACTGGCTGTGCCACTAAGGAGTTGGCAGAGGAGGAACTGGGACCTCAGGACAGATGGCACTGAAGGGAAGGAAGGAAGGGAGGACGGTAGAAGGAAGGAAGGAAGGAAGGTGGAAGGTAGGAAGGAAGGAAGGAAGGAAGGTGGAATGTAGGATGGAAGGAAGGAAGGTGGAAGGTAGGAAGGTGGAAGGTAGGAAGGAAGGAAGGAAGGTGGAAAGTCGGAAGGAAGGTGGAAGGTAGGAAGGAAGGTGGAAGGAAGAAAGGAAGGAAGGTGGAAGGTAAGAAGGAAGGAAGGAAGGTGGAAGTTAGGAAGGAAGGAAGGAAGGAAGGTGGAAAGTCGGAAGGAAGGTGGAAGGTAGGAAGGAAGGTGGAAGGAAGAAAGGAAGGAAGGTAAGAAGGAAGGAAGGTAGGTGGATGGAAGGAAAAATAGAGGAAAAATGAAGGATGAAGAAAACCAGAAACATGTACTTTAAAATGTTTTCATCCTCTCCCTCCAAACATGTGGACATGGAAATTCACATACATTCTTCTTCAACTTTAGTTGTATTCTTTTGTTTGTGTAATATAATGTTTAAATTTTTTAGAGGAAGTCCTTTCCGTTTTGTTTTTTTATAGCTGAATGACCTCAGGTAGGTAATTTTGCTGGGAAATCAAAGGATTTGGTTGTTTCAATTGCATTAGCATCAGAAAGGCAAGTTGCCTGGTGCGCTGGCTAAGTTAGCCTTGTAGAAAGAGGCTGAGCTGGTGGTGGGGAAAGAGATTGTTCTTTGGAATTAAGAGAGAGCTGGAGTGTCTTTGTTGGGCAATCAATAAGGCCCTGCTCACAGGTATTGCTGAATATCAAGTTCTCTTTGCTGGGCTGGGTAAAGCCTTATTGCAGTTGATTGTGGCTTCTTCCTTGTTGTCAGTAAGTATATACTTGAGGCTAACTAGAGTGGCCTTATACTGTTTTAGTAATCACAACTTTTTTGAAGGCTTTTCAATGTCTTCAGACTCCTAGAATTACAGGCTACAGGGGACATGGTGGAAGAAAGTATTCTGGCTGGGGTCAGGATGCAGTCACTACTCTTAACCGACTGCTTTTGAGCAGCTCCTTTTACCTACATGGCCTCAGCCTTATCCAGCTTTAAAATATGGGACCTTGACTCTAACAGTCTTTATTTTTCTGTTTGCATTTATCTAATATGAAAGCTCCTGCCTGTGATTGAAGTTGGTCCAAAGTGACTGGAGGGAAAGAGTTATTCTTTAACAGAAATTATAAGTCCAACTCACATAACATCCCATGGGATAGAGAAAACACCATTTGGGCATGGATTTCGAGAAATGGGCAAACTGAGATACAGACAGGTGGTGTGGCAGCCTTGATATCCCAACTCGGATTTGGAAGTATTATGGGAATCTTCTTCTGAAAGTTATTTAAAAATTTATATATATATATATATATATATATATATATATATATCTCATATATATATATCTCATGATATATATATACCATATATATATATGATGAGATTCTGAGAATATGAAGGTTATGAAAACAGTGCATTTGCTTGTATTAGTGTTTACTGAACTTTATTTTTTTTATTTTTTTTATTTTTTAAATTTTATTTATTTATTTATTTATTTATTTATTTATTTATTTATTTTTGGCTGTGTTGGGTCTTCGTTTCTATGCGAGGGCTTTCTCTAGTTGCGGCAAGCGGGGGCCACTCTTCATCGCGGTGCGCGGGCCTCTCACTGTCGCGGCCTCTCTTGTTGCGGAGCACAGGCTCCAGACGCGCAGGCTCAGCAATTGTGGCTCACGGGCCTAGTCGCTCCGTGGCATGTGGGATCTTCCCAGACCAGGGCTCGAACCCGTGTCCCCTGCATTGGCAGGCAGATTCTCAACCACTGCGCCATCAGGGAAGCCCTGAACTTTATTTAATGGAAAAATGTTAATAGTTACGGGGGAGGGGAAGGGGGAGAACAGAAGGAGTTTCCCTGGTCAAAGCAGTTTAGCAAACATTGGGCTAAAGGAAGTAAGCAGGTTTTTCTTACGCATGCTCTTTTGTAATCTTTAATCTGCTGATGTGCATTGTAAACCTCCAATGTGGGTTATAGCGGTAGTTCCCAAATCTGAAATCATAATCACAAATTCCTGGGCTCCAAAGACTCACTGCATCAAAATTGTGGGAGGTGGGAACTGGGGACTTCCATTGAAGACAACTTTGGGAGACCACCTTTAGGCAGCGAGTTCATCTGTTTCAGCAGGGGTCCAAGGCACCACTGTCAGCCAGACTGCAGCCCTCCCCTCCCCAATTTATTTAACTGCTGAACTCCTTTTGTCTGAGAAATTCATGTCGACATTTATGGAACAAACAGTTTAGAAAATGCTGGTCAATGCATTCTCTTACTAAAGGCTTAAAGAAAAATACGACCATCAACAAGTATTGGTTTGGGACTTTCCTTTGAGTTGTGTATTTTGTGTTCGGTGGTGGTTCAGATAGAACTAAAGATCACTCCCATTTTTTTGAGCCCACAGTGATGTGTTATTTATTATTTTTTATAGTGGTGTTTATTTCATTTATATTATCCTTAGACTTTTTTTTTTCCTTTTTTGCAGCAGACATTCCCAAGAGGTTGAATGTAATATGTAGTAAGCTGTTCTGTTCTCTCACTTTGTTAGGGAATAATGCTTAAACTGATTTAATTTCTAAAACTCAAATCCCCAGAGATAGGGAATTTTGTAATTAAAGGGAGTTTGATAAACTCTTGGCATAAAATAGATAAGTCTTCCAAGAGAGGAGAGAGTGAAGGATCTCATTTTTTAAAAAAAATCTTTGATTGTTTCTAGTACTGGACTGTAGATTATAATTTATTATGCTGAAGGGGGTTATGACAGTGACTTAATTAAAATGATGTAATTAGACAAATACAATACAGAAAATACTGGTCCTGAAAAGAAGATGATTTTTCTGAGGGGGAAAAAAATTGGGAAAACCCCTCCAAAGGGGTTTAACTTTCTCCTCATTCGTGCTCTGATGCCACATTTGAAAGCCTCAGAGCTGAGCTGTGGAACTGAGGCAATTCACTGCAGACTTTGGGGTTCTGTGTGGACATCCATGAAGACGTTTGGGGTGCAGCTGTATTTTGAGAGGAGATGATACACTCTAACGGTAACTCCCTTCACAGCCATTAGAATCAGGTGAAATGTAAATACGACCTTCTTTTCATTTTGAATATCCTTCTGTGTAGAAAGCTGTTTCTCATAAACTCACATTTGAGTCTCTGCTCACTTATTAAGACACTGCAAACCAGATCACCATTTCTGTTCAAGCGACTGTTGCTGAGGTTCAGTACCATGGACCTTTGAGATCATAGGTCGATGAAAGGGCTTTGAACATTTTTGTTCAGTCATCAAAAACCTTAATTGCTGAAGTGCAGACTCAGGTTCACTGTAGACCTTGTCTTAGGGTCCAGTGAAGCCACGTGCATGTACAATATGATAACAAAGCACCAACAGCAGTACACACGTGGTGGTCTCTAACCCATTTCATGATGATAATAATTGATCTGAAGATTCTCTGAAGAAAAGACCAATTATCGCTGACATTCTGCAAGCTGGAACTCCCTGTGGGTTAGACAGAGGCCCTGACTGAAGACTGTCACCGGGAATTTGAAGATGATTCTGGCAGAGATACTCCAGGAACCAGGACCTTTAATCTGATCACATTTAAAACCCCTTTCAAGCATGTTAGGTAAATTATGTCAGGGCTCTGGGGAGATAGCTCTGGAATCTGAACATTCTCTGGGGATTGCTGTTTGACATTTAGAGCAGGTGAGAGTCCTATAGCTTGTGAAGTCATTAAGGAACAATTATGACCAGCTAGACTTGATCCTTTCTGATGTGCCCGCCAGACTTGACAGCTCCGAACAGTTGGTGGGGACCCGAAGACACCTCTTCTTGGTTCCTTGTAGCACAGTGAAAATATTCTGCTCCCTGTGGCTAGAGCTGCATGAAAGCAATTTTTGCTGAGAAACGGTAGAAGGCCCTCTGTTGACGGTTGCTGTTAAGTTAGAAACCTTGGGCCTATTATCGATGACTCCCTAGGTGTACAGAATGGGTGTAATTCCTCTTCTTCTTTTTTTTCTGTTTGTACTTGTGCTTTAATTGGAGGCAGACATTTCTTTATTCTGTCAGATAACTCCTTACCTTAGCTCTCATTTGACATCTGGCTAAAATAGTGTCTGGGCTTTTGGAATGCAGGACTGTGGCATGTCTACAGCAGCTTGAGTGACACAGATTAAGGGTCATTCTTTTTATTTGTGGGGATGTGTGCATTTCTTTCATGCATGCCTAAGCCTTTGTAATTTAGGACCTGGCTCCCAAGCCATATTCATGTTGGCAAAGTAGTTTAAAACAAGTACTTCTTGAGTAGGCAACGTAATCTTACTAAGAACTCTGAGCATCGGGGTCACCCAGGGTCCATCCTGTACCAGCTATGTGATTTAGCACAAGTAATTTAGTTTCTAAGCCTCAGTTTCCCCAGCTGCCCATCTGTGAAAAGCAGCTCATTAAAACTACCTCCTAGGGTCATCTTAAGGTGAAATGAGACAGTGCATTTAAAACACAAGTGTGAGGTACATAGTAAGTACTTTATAAGTGGTACTATAATTATTGTTTGGAGTCAATTTCACTAACATAAAATGAATGTATTTTTTATCTCTTTTCCTTGAAAGCCTAAGTGATAAATGATATGGATATGAACCTGGAATAGAATTTCTGAATGAATGCATCTCTGCTCTCAGGAAATTATCTTATGTTGGTGGCTGTCTTTGGTCTTCCTTAAGTCTTAAGGCGTTCCTTAACTTCTCTTTTTTACTTTGACTGTGTTTAGAGTTTCCCCCTTAGTTATATGTAAATGTATTTTATCTAACGCTTCATTTTGAAGAAGATAGAAAATGTCTGTATTCTTTAGAAATGCATTAGATAGCAAGTAATAGAAAACCCAACTACAACAGCTTAAACAAATAGTTTATCATTCTAATATAGCAAGTAGTCCTGAGGTGGGCGATTGCTAGCTTTGGTTAAGGACCTCAGCAATGTTAGGGTCAGTGCTTCTATGATTCTCGAAGATTTCCCTCCTTTTCTTCCCACATGGTTGCAAAATGGCTACTGAATTCCAGACATCACATCCCCATTCAGGTAGGAAGAAAGTAAGAAGAAGGAAGGGGCATACTGCCTGTCACCCAGTATCATCCCTTATTTCTGCTAGTCTCATTGGCCTAAACTCAATCACATCCTAGCTGCAAAGGAGATCAACTGTGATCATCACCTAGAGTTGGACATATTTGCTCTCTAAATAAATATGGTGTTAGTTAGGCAACAGCAGGATGATGAATACTGAGTAGACAAAAATGGTCTTCTGCAGTATTGCAGACCTCAGCTTAGTTTCTGTACCAGCTGCCTTCTGCACTAGAGGAATTAAATGCCAGGGGGGAAAACAGTTAATCCTAATCCCTCTAACTCTCCTCCATGTGAACTGAACACGGTTAATGTCTGTATTACTTATTAGGTGCAATGGGCAAAGAAGGAAGCATTTGAACCAACCAGTTGCCTGCCCCAGTCTCCATCCTTTGCTTCAGGATGGCTTCCCTTCCCTTGGTTACATCCATCAGGATGGTTGTAGTTTATGATGGGTATAATGGATGTGATGTTGGACCATCTTTGACCATGACTGGTTCTCCACCAAAAAACATCCAAACAAGCATGAAGCCTGCTGTTCCTGACTCATCCTCTTGCGACCCTGGGCAGCCCCCTGGTGTGGTCTCCTTGCACAGTCTGCATTCATCTAGGTGGGAGCCCACCCTTCCCCACCCCCACCCTCACTCCTACTTTATCAGAAACTGGAGGCTAATTTCCTATTGTCTTATGAACTCCCAAGACTCACTTAGAAATAGGGAAGTATATTGACTCAATTTCATTATCTAGATTAGTGAGTCCAAGTTGAGTAATTCTGTAATAGTTCTAGGGACTAAACCATTCCTAAAATCAGCACTCACTGGCCCAATACAAAGTAGCTACTTGCTTATCCTAATATTGCATCTGAGAAGCAACCTTGAAGTTCCCTTTCCTTTCCTCTATCATTTTCTCAAGGTGAAACAGGCATAACCAGAACTTTAAGGTATTCCTTATACAGTCTAGATAGCTTTTCAATTATATTTATGAAAAGACATGGAGTCGCTTTTGCTTATCATGCAGCTTGTTACTGACTTTTTCTTTTCTGCATAAAAAGAAAAAAAAAAAACCTCTGTAGGCTTCCTATTCAAAGGCACCTAGGCTGAATGGAAGATTTCCTTTTATTATTGCTATTTTTTTCTACTTGCAAAGCCAGGAGTCAGAACCATGGAATCAGAGAATTCAAGTTTCTTTATAGTTCAAGCAGAGTGAGGCAGGGAATGGACAGAAATAGGTCGCATTGTGTTTGAAAGACCAGGACAATGGCGAGTTTCTTGGAGTGCTCAGACTCTGATGGATTCTTATTTGGGGGCAGAGTGTTTCAGAAAAGTCAGAGGCCAAGAATTTATAGTATGGCAGCCTGTAAAACATTGAAAAAAACATTTACTAGTCTGTGTGTTTTTTCCTAGTAAAAGGAATTTGGCACTCTTCTTTAATCATTTGTCAAGAAGAGACAAGTGGCTTTTCCCAAGATAATTAGAAGATGGGTTGAATGTGTCTTTTCTGTTGCATGTAGCCCTTGAATGATCTTTGGACATCACCAGCCCCCCACAGGGCTGGGTAATGGAGACAGTAGCTGACCCCTTAGCTAAGATCCCTAGGTCCCAGCCACTGGTTTTGCCAGTAAAGAGCATTTGGCAATGACTTTGAGGAAGTCATTTAATCTGAGGGTGTTCTTACCAATAAAACAATGGGTCCGTTTGGCCTCTTCAGCTTCTAAAATCAGGGTGTTGCTCTCACTTTGGGGTGTGCAGTTTTAAGGTAATCTGGGGATTCTTGGGTTATTGCTCTGAGTCTAAACAGTCATAAAAATGGGTAAAGAAGAGGTGGAAGCTTCCATGGGCCCCTGTCACTATCCTTGTTTTCCTCTTCCCACAAGAGACAGGATAGTACCCAGAAAGGCTGTGATTTTTAATTTTGCAGACTAACTCTGAGTGTTGCATGGGCTCTGGTTCCTGTCTTGTTCTTGCTGCCCCTCCATCTGGGATTTAGGGACATTGCCCCTCTCCCTTTCTTCTCAGTTCTGCCCAGAGATTAAGTGCTTTGGATGCTTGTACGCCACCCAGACATGCCCTCCTGCTTCAGAATGCCACTCCCCTCTCCAGTTAGCTTTTCCATTCTCTGAACATAAAGCCAGACTCAGCTAGCTGCCAGATTATTTGATGACATTGATGGACGTCAGGTTGTTAAATGATGCTGAACCTTAGCAAGGATATTTGTATTTTTAAAGAGCATCGCCCTGAAAAGGATCTCTAGTTTGTGGAATATGTGGAGAAGATAAGAATAATGCTACGTATAATGTTTTATCCACTTCAAAAGCCTTTCACATTAATCATCATGTTTAGTCACACCAGGAAAATGAACTAAATAGGGATATCCCTCCGGGACTTTATTTCATTTGAGCAGCTGAGATGGGTTGAGCAGATAATGCTCAAGGCCGGCTGGCTAAAAAGTGAAACACCAAGACCTTGCACCTAAGTCTTCCCATCCTGGGCTCTGGCTTCTGTAAGAAGCACCTCTTCACACGTGCCACTTCCTTTTCCTCATCTTCCTTTTCCCTGTTGAATCAAGTACACTGGCCAAAGGGTCACCGTGTATTTAAGGGACATGCTGACTTTAGAAGATGACATAAATCAGAGGGTGTTCAACTGTAGGTAGGATCAGCTTTGCAGCCTTAAAACATCTACCACCATGTGCTTTTTTAGCTTTCCCCATCTTTTAAAAGTGGACTCAGTGAAGACCAGTGTTGGATTGTGTGGTATAAGAAGTGGGGCAATTTTATACCATGACGTGGGCAGTTGTCTACCTGGTGACAGTACTTCATGTGACACAGGGAGGGCAGTTGTGACACAGGGCTGCCATCTGCTTTGGTGCTTTAGAAGATTGTGTTTAAACCACCAAATAAAAAATCACAGTTCTTTTTTTTTTCTTTTTTTTTTCATGGTGGGTACATATATATATTTTCAAGTTAGTGTTTTCATTTTCTTCTGTTAAATACAAAGAAGTGGAATTGCTAGATTATATGGTAGTTTCATTTTTAATTTTTGGAAGAACCTCCATACTGTTTTCCATAGTAGCTGCACCAATTTACATTCCAACTAACAGTGCACAAGGGTTCTCTTTTCTCCACATTTTCACCAACACTTGTTATCTCTTGTCTTTTTGATAATAGGAATTCTAATAGGTGTGAGTTTATCTCATTGTGGTTTTGGTTTGCTCCAATCATTGGTGATGTTGCTCATCTTGTCATGTACCTGTTGGCTGTCTGTATGTCTTTGGAAAAATGTCTATTCAGATTCTCTGCTCTCATTTTAATCGATTATTTGTTTTTTTGGCTATTGAATTATATGAGTTCTTTACATATTTTGGATATTAACCCCTTGTCAGATGTACGATTTGCAAATATTTTCTTCCCTTTTGTAGTTTGATTTTTCATTTTGTTGATGGTTTTCTTTTCTTTTTTTTTTTTTTTTTTTTTTTTCCCACACACACACACTGTATTTTATTTTTACAAGAGATAGATAGACTGACACCAAGCATTGTACATGGATGACCACAACAAAAGCAACAATGATTGCAATTACCAAACATGAAACACACTTATACTATGTCATAATATTGACATTCAGTCCAGTAATCCTCCACAAAAAATCACAGTTCTTTTATTCTCCAAACAGTACGCTTTAAACAGCTCTTTATTCTTCAAACAATAAAGAAGAATGTAAAATAAAATGTAAAATCTCCTACCCCATTCGAATCCCTCTTTCGGGTGATTTTTGAGTGTGTAATCTTCCAGACCTTTTTCTACACCATACAATGTATGTATCTGTATACATATTTTTTAAAAAAATGAATTGTAGTTGTTTTAAGAAAATCTTTCCCTGTTAGTAAAAAAGACTTACTTGATTTTTCTTAGCGGGTGCCTGATATTCTACTGGGTGGATTCACCAGAGGTATTTACCCTTCCTTACTGAAGGGCATTTAGTCTTTCTTTAGTACATCACTACTAAACACAATCTCGTAAAACGTATTATGCCAGTATTTCTGTAGATAGATTCAAAGAAGTGAAACTGCAGAGTCAAAGAATGTACCATATTAAAATTTTAATAAGGGCTGTCCATTGTCCTCCAAAGCTATCATCCCCAATTACTCTTCTAGTCGCCGTGTTTGAGTGTGCCCGATTCCCCGCATATTCACCAACACTGGGGAATATGACTCTGGTTTGCCAATTTGATAAACAAAATAGGCTCTCATTTGATTTATATTTCCCTGGTCATGTGAAGGTTGTACATCTTTTTCATAGGTTTTTTTGCTCTTTGTATGTCTTTTGCCGTGAAGGGCTAGTTCATGTCCTTGTTCCAAATTTCTGTATCAGTACAGTCCTCTCTCTCTCTTTCTCTCTTTCTCTCTCTCCCTCTCTGTATCCATGGGGGATTGGTTCCAGCACCCCACTCCCCTCCTTGGAAACCAAAATCCTCGGATGCTTAAAACCCTTACATAAAATGGCATGGTCTTTGCATAGAATCTAGGCAATCCTCCCCTATATTTTAAATCACCTCTGGATTACCTGTAATGCCTAATACATTGGAAATGCTATGTAAATAGTTGTAAATACAATGTAAATGCTATGTAAATAGCAAGCAGCAAATCCAAGTTTTGCTTTTTGGAACTTTCTGCAATTTTTTTTCGAATCTTTTTGATCCATGGTTGGTTGAATCCACAGATACAGAACCTGTGGATATGGAAGGCTGACTGTATTTGTTTTCCCCTGTAAGAGCTCTCTCTGGTCTGTCGTTAAGTCTTTAGTTTATGACATCTTCTCTGCTACTCAGATGTTTTTAATTTATATGTGGTCAGATCTGTTAGCCTTTTTCTTTATGGCTTTCTAAGCATTGTGCCATCTTTAGGGAGGACTTCTCCCTGCCAAGATTTTGGAAATATTATCCATTTTTTTTTTCTCGTCCTTTTAAAGTCTTTTTCTTTTGCTTTTGTTTGTTTGTTTGTTTTAGGGTATAGATTCCTGATTCATGTATGACTGTAGGTGAACTTCTCATTTTACTATGAAGTCCTAAAAATTAACAGTTATTTAGGAAAGAAAATAAGATATAAAATTGCACCAAAAATAAAATGAACTCCTAGTTATCCAGGATCTGGAGGGCCATTCGGGGTGAGGTTGGTGATCTAAAGCACTCACAGGGTGTTGGGGTCCCTTGAAGCAATTTCCCCACCAAGATCTTAGAAGCTGTAAACTATCGCATGCCCCTACTTTTAAGCCCATCATGATGTGTTTCAGGACCAGTCCACCAGGGTTTAGTGACTAATGAAAGATAATGAGTTAGTCATTTGAATTGGTTCCTTAGTAGACAGTGCAAAAGAACAGGTGATGACCAAGAAGATATTTTCTAGGGGAAGCATCTTGAGATGAAGGGGAAAGTTTAGTGGAGTCTGGCAAAGACCTGCATTTATGCTGGATTGTAGAATTTAGTATATTTCTTCTGGAAGAGAATCCCACTCATAAAGCAGATGCATTGTTTTCAGTGCGGAATGAGAAAATAGCGGAATTCATGAAAAATGTCTTCAAGTTACCCGAGTGCATGAATGACTTAGGGAACATATATAGGTAACTGGCTTAGAGAATTGCTTACAGAGGAAATGAGGTCAGGACAAAAATGCATGCAGAAGGGATTTATCCTTAGCGAGTCTTTCTTAGAAAAACAGAAACCAGATCTTAGGTTAGGAAGATGGTGGGCTGCAAGACAGTTGAAGATCACTTGTGAAATTTTGATCTATTTTGAGTCCCCTTTTCTCTGAAGATACCTTTAGATTCACGAAAGGGAGCAGAAAAGGATATCGGGATGTGAAGGATGTGGTCATCCCAAGGTCAGAGGTGAAAGCAGGGAGGGAACCAGACCCTGAGCCTTGCCGTGTCTCTGTCAGGATGGAACAGACACACATAGATGCACGCCACTCACAAAAGGGCGTTCAGAATTTTTTTTCAAGAGAAATCTCTGAAGATTAGATTTTCACTAAACCAATTATAACAAACTAAAATCTACTGAAGAGAAACAGGCCGTCCTCATGAATTAATGCTTGTCTCATCTGACTTGAAGCATAGCTGAAGTAATTTTGCTTGGGGTCCATAATAATCGAGACCTCTGTGGACCAAGACCCTGGGATGTTTGTCCTTGCTGTGGGCCTTAGGAGCTGACTAATTTTCCCAAGTCACTTAACCTCTCTGAGCCTCACCTTCCCCACCTGTAAGATGAGAAATAATGCCTGCTTCAGAGAGTTACTGTGAAGAAAAAGCTAGCTGGTCCATATAAAAATTACCTGAATAATTAGGAAAATTCTATGCAGAGGGTGAGATTATAAGGTGTACTAGTGCTGTAAGTGATCGTGAACCTTTTTTGGCCTTCTTTCTGATATAGGTCAAGTTTCCTCTGATGCCACTGAAGGTTGTATCTTGACTCATTGTACCCTGAAGCATCTGGCATTATAGATACATTTTAAAGAACTATGACATTAAAAGGGAAATTTGAATTGTCTTTTCCACACTGTAAATATAGGGGTGATGAGTTAAGCTTTCTGAAGTGAAGATCACATTGTCTACTTTTGTTTATCCCCTGGTGTCCGGCTAGCATAGTGCTGTGCACATAGAAGATGCTAAACAGAGGTTTGGTGATGATCACAGATTATCACTGAACTCTGCTCCAAATTCACCTGCAATGCTGAGAGGTGGGGCGTATCTGTGTCCCTCTTCGAATCTCATAGTGCTTCTGTATTGTTTCTGCACCAGCTCAAATTAAAATGCTGGAATTCCAGCTGGAGTGTCAAAAAGTCCCCCCACCTCTCATTTTGGGGAGATGAAGGGCTGTTTAGAGACATGCACTAGAGCATCCATCCACCATTTGGCTGCGTTCTCACTTACCTGCTACAAAACCCCATGACTCTTCATTTACTCCAGAGCCGACATTTCCAAAACTAGACCTTGGAGAACTCTATGGGAATTGGATCTTGGCAGGCAATTTCTGAACAGGCACTAGTCTTTCTGCTTTCATAGATCCTTAGGAGTTGTTTGCACCTAACACAGTCTTGTCAGTTAAAAGCTCAAGCCAGCTGAGCCCTGAGGATTCAGGGAGTTGCTGGGGGAAAACTGCCTCTGTTTGCTAACTTGTTTTAACTTCAGCTTCTGAAAGATGGGGGCCAACTCAAATTCTTCCTGCTGCGCTTCCGTTGCTGGGCACCTATCTTTCTTTGTTTCTTGTCTCAGACAGTAAACAGAGGGTAATGGTTGCACAAGCATCCAGTTCTTTTGTGATAGCCTGGGAGCTTCATGCAAGGAGGTCTGAACAGGTTGCACAAAGGAGGCTGTTGCTGAATGAAAAAGAGAACACACACACACACACACACACACACACACACACACACACACACACAAGAAACAAAAGACAAAACCCAGAACACACACAGACGCACAAAACCCGGAAAACCTCTTCCTTTCTAGCTTGTTACCCTTTTCCAAGCCTTCTTGAGCCTTACCTGTTAGTGAGTCAGTACCTTGACAGTTTCTGCAGTAATAAGCTGTGGGGTAGGATTGAAACTTGCACACTTGGTGATATCATAGGAAGTTCATACCTGGGCTTAATAAACTTCAGCCTCATTTCAATGTATTTTTCATAGTCGCTAGAAATCGGGCATGTTCTTAAACTCAAACATTAATGGTTTTGTACTTTTAATGTTTTAAAGCAAGGGTTGTAAATCCTTAGCATAAGAAGAAAACTAACAGACAAACCCCAAAGCAATCGTAGGGTAGTGGAAAGAAAACTGAAGGAGACAGCAGAAGAGCTGAATTATTATCCTAGAGACCATATGTAAAACAAAATAAAATGCTATTTTGGGGGAAATGTCACAAGGCTCCATGTATATTGAAATTAAAATAATATATTTCTTGACTGTATGACTGCAGAATTTGGCATGGATTTATGGAAGCTACACTCTTCCCCTTTCTGCTTTGCTGATGCCCCCCAAATTGTGAGTCAGCCTCTGGGGGAATCTAGCCCGGCTGTCTTGGCTCTGTTGCCCACTGGATTTCGACTCTGCAAGACATCTCTCTCTTGTCCTTGGCTTCCTCCTCAGTATACTGAGAAACAGTTCATATGTTACATTTCTGGTTACTTTCAAATACATACCTTCATAGTAGCTCTGTGTGATAGGGGAGGTGGAACAGGGTCAGAAAGTTGAAATGTTTTGCCCAGGGTCATAAGCAAGCAGGAGTTTACCTCCTATTCACTTTCCAAATCCAGTTTCTTCAGCTCCACTGCTTGGCTAGGGTTTATTATAAATTGTAAGGACCTGACATTGGGTAATGGACAAAAAAGTATGCAAATAAATGGAGTACTTTATTGCTTCATTGTTATTTATTTGAGTAAATATTCATTTACATGTTGCTATTATGTCTCAAAATGTATAATTGTTTTATTATTGGGAGCATTAGCACTTTGGAAGGAAAGGCTTTAAATATCTGATAAACATAGCAAATATTGAATAATGTGAAGCATTTTAATGAGTTTCATTGACTTTAGTTTGCAAATTATGGTAATGGAGTAAAGGAAGGGATTTCTTGGTAGTGAAACTGACAGGAGGACAGTGTGTATGTGTGTGTGAGAGAGAGGGAGAGAATCTACAACCACATTTACAGCTTTTCAGATTCTGTTATTGAATCTGTACAGAGTTGAATGAACAAATGTTAAGAAAATAAAACCTGTAATAAAATACTTTATCATGTCAAATAAAATGTATACTTAGGAGTGCCGTTTGAGATAAGTTTTCAGCCTATCTCTAGATGTAATAGATCCAGAGTCATTTAACATTGTTTAGCACTCCTGTTGCACAGTTAAACATTATCTATGGTTGAATGGATCGTGAAATGCAGTGCGCATAAGGTATGTTTTCTTTCTTCCGTTTTTTTCTAAATGTGGGTTCCATCGAAACCTCTCTACGATATTAAAAGTCCTTCTCTGATCTGAATAAATATTTTCTCTTCAGGCAGATCATATATTATAGTTTGACCAAATAAAGGCTTATGGCAGAGGCACATGAAATGCAGATCATAGTAAAATAGCACTGGATACAGCCCCCCAGGGCATGTGCGGGCTGTACTTTTAGCAGTGAACCCCTCCTTATGAAAGTCTCTGCCACAGGGCTTCAGGAGAAGCTGATGTCCTTTTGAATCAAAGTGGCCGTAACATTGCATCCTCACTTCTTTGCCCTGATCATGGACTGAGATACTCCAGTAGTGCGATACTAACATTCTTGTCTTTAGCTTGTGAAATTCATAATACAATGAAACCTAATGTGAATGAAAAACAGAATTGGAACTTTGCTTTTAAAAAAGAGTTTTCTCTACTATATTCTTGTGATTTATTTTTCCTTCCAAAAAAAATCATT
The DNA here is from genome assembly GCF_949987535.1 of Balaenoptera acutorostrata. Taxonomy (NCBI): domain Eukaryota; kingdom Metazoa; phylum Chordata; class Mammalia; order Artiodactyla; family Balaenopteridae; genus Balaenoptera; species Balaenoptera acutorostrata. The sequence goes on from NC_080072.1 coordinate 70,708,975, forward strand.
TTTTACTTTGTTGAATAAAGGTAGTATTGATATATAACAAGCGGGATTTATAAGAGGAGAAATAATACATTAGACAGGAGTGCATATACAAAACACTAAAGCTGAGATGAATTAACTTGACTAAAGGCTATTATGTTTCTTAAGATCGCCTTCTCTTAGCTTAGTGTTCCTTATCAGACTTCCCTGGTTATTATCTCTTCTTTTAATTACATTCTACACATATCAGCTACAGAGCTATAATTTTCCTGAAGCAGCTCTTCCATCTTGATGCTTCCTTGATCAACAAAAATAGGTAGGGAGAGGGTTCCAGAATTGCCTCCAAGCTAAAGTTCATGATCTTCAGTTTGATATTTAAGGCTTGGAGGCCAACCTCTTGAGCTTTATTTACCTCTTTCCCTAACATGTCCTCTTGCTTCCTCTAGTCTAGCTACACTGGGTCACTGGTTCTTTCATGGCCTTGCACTTTCCCACATCTGTGTTTTCACTTTCTTGGAGTTGGGACCAAAAAGATTCCAATCAATCATTAGAATTCTTTCTGCCCTTTGTGACCGACCTCACATGAGGGTGTAATACTGTGGTGGGCAAGAGCCTGGGCATTGCAATCAGACACACCAAGCTGGAATTGTAGTTCTGTCATATGTGAATGAGAATGTGGGCAAGAACCTTAAACTCTCCAAACCTCAGTTTCATCATGTGTGAAACAGAGATAGTGATACCTCATGAATTTATTGTGAGAATGAAATAAAATGATATAGGCAAGGCTTATATGATCACAATGCCTGGCATTTAGTAGGCACTCAGTAAAATATTAAACGCTTCCTTCTTCATGGAGTTTCTCTATTTTCCATCCTACAAAACAATTAGCCTCCTATTTGAATTCTTATAATACTTTGCATCTTTATAGTATTGCCGTGTTCTGTTAGCATTTTCCTTCCCTTAAGCTCCTTGAAGTTTATCTCTGCTAGATGTTTCATAAATGTTGGTTGAATTAAGTTAGGTTGCTGAACCAGGGCTTAATAACAGTGGGGTTTAAATGATTTCATCATAAAATAAATGGGAATTTTAGATAATTAATGGTTCCTAGGTCATGCCAAAACCCAAGCATCATTTTTATAGTGTAATAGCTAAAGTTGAGCTGAAAATAAGCAGCACTGAAAGCCAGATACTTAAATTATAAAGAGCTGGGGAGGACCAAAGAGGTCAAATAGCTGATGCAGGGTCATTCAACATGGAATCATAACCAGGGTATTTGGACATTGGCACCAGTGATTTGATCTGCACTCTTTGTAAAGTTACAAATATTTATTGTAATGGTGATTTCTCTGTGTTTCAGATTCTCATTAAATCATATTAGCAATGCTAGCTTTCTAATAATTTTAACTGACTTACCTGAATCACTGAAATTCTGGTATAAGGGAGTCAGGCAGTCAAGTGAAGCAGCAGCTTGCACCCCGACCTGTGACCGGGAGGAAAGTACAGTCAGCACTCACTGTTTGGCTGTCCCTCTACACCGCTCCTCCTCCTCTTCTCTATACAGCTGCCCTTTCTCTCTGAATTTCCTTATCTGGTGGGGAATTTGGAGCTGCAAGTCCTGGAACGTACTCAGAATTCTCCAGATTCTCATCTTGAAGTATCAAAGACAAGAAAAACTGTGAAGGTTTTTTTCCAGCCTTAAATCATGTTCAAATTATCATCCTCCCTACATCTGCCTCATAAATGTAGGTTTTAATTTAAAAGTACTTTTATTTTCTCCATTAAGGCAACAGCGAGACATTTTTGAAGAAAGGACAAGATATTAGGGGCTCTCCCCAGTTATATCCCACACTCCTGAGCTGTGAAGAAGCATTAGTACTCTTCCTAAAGCATCTCTTTAATCATGACCCTCCCCTGATTCCCACCTCCGCCCCTCCACAAAATCAAAAGGGGAGAAAACCTATTTCATTTTGCTCCCAGTTAAGGAGATTACAATTGGTAAAGGATTGAGGGTGAAAACTGAATTGCTAAGCAAAGGAACTGACCAGTATTCCAGTATTTCCATATTGCCTTTCTTCTCTTTTAGAGTGACTTCACGAAGGAAGTGAGAGTCATAACTTAAAGAAAGTAACACCATTATCTTTGGTAGACTTTGCAAAATATCTTACTAATGCTTTATGACTTTTGTCAGGATTCATTTTATACTCCCACCTAAGAGGCTAATCTATAGCTGATGATTTTCTTTCTTTCTCCATTTTTAAATTTCAGTCATCTATAGAGGGATTCCAGAGAGTGCCGTTGATAAAGGAGTGATTCTTTCCATGAGTTAGGAGGGTGCATCTTATGTGCAAATAATGCCATTCATATCAAGCTTATAATTCTCTCCCTGGTAGAATACGAAAACACCACCTTGAGGAGAAAAGATAGCTGCTTCGATTATGGGAAGACTTTGAAACAGCCCTGGGCCAGCATTTGTGAAACCTTGTTCAGAGATGCTCTCTTCTGTCAGTGAAGACCTGACTCAGATAAGAACTGATCACAATTAAATTAGGCTTCTGTGAGGGAATGTCAGGCTGGAGGGACTGCCCTGTATGTTCCCCATTGATTAGACCTGTGGAAATTCTTATTCTGAAGGCACTCTAGGCCAGGATCCTGAGGAACTCTGCATGTATTAGAAAGGAGAAGCGCTGACTGCGTTAAATGTCTGATGACGCTGCATTGGGAACACGAGACGGGCCACCATCACTGTCGTCTGCTCACTTTGAGAATCCCGGGAGTTACCTTTAGCCCATTTCCTCCCCTCCTCAGTGTTGGATCCTTCTTCTGTTGATCTACATAGGGAAACCTACATACTTGTTTTTGTTCAAAAAAAAAAAAAAGGCAAACATTCCCCAACTGTCTTTCCCCTGACTCAGACACTGAATGTATGCAAAATTCCCAAATGACTTGAAACGGAAGATTTCACTCCTTTGACTTTTTATTTAGGTTAAGTGGTTGATTATGGTTTTCTTGTCAGGCAGGGGGGTTTTGCAATTGATTGATCGGATAGATGATGGACAGAGGTGATGTATTAGAGTTATTGGGTACTTCCGTGCGTTTGCGTGAGGTGATTGTTTGCCATTATGTAATCTACAACAATCACACCAGCTTTCAAAAAAACTGTGGCTTTTCCAAAAATCTCAGAGGCTTTGCATAGTACATCAGTATGTAAATCTGATGTAAAAAAATGTAAGAGCGTGGCTTTGAGGAAGGCTAATGTTTTTTATACTTTATTTTAAATTGTGATAAAAAACATATAACACAATTTCTACCATCTTATCACTTTTTAAATATAGTGTTCAGTAGTGTTAAGTGTTTTCACATTGTTTTCTAACTATAGGCTAATGGTATTGAGGAGGTCCTAGTCCAGAAATAACTGCATACAATGTGGCAGAGATTGTGAACATGTTGTTTAAAAAAAAAAAAAGGATTCTGGAACTGAAACTAAAATTAAATCCGTGGAAAAGGAAGAAGCTAGAGCAAGAAGGACATTCCAAAATTGTCCCCAAAATCAAAGTCCAAAGTTTCAAAGGAAGATTGATATGTATTGAATCACATGAGTATATATTCTGTATAATCTGTGTCTGACCTGTGAAGGGCAAAAATATATAAATCATTCATTTGTTGGCTTCACTTTTACTTAGTGGAGAGATCAACATTATGATAATCTGGAACAGAACTGACTTTTGGGGGCCATTTTTTAATAAAATCAAATCACCAGTAACTATTCGATTGTAAAACCACATAACCTTAAACTACCAAATAATGCTTCTTGACTCTGTCTTAGTGACATGTTGAATCCAAATAAACTCCGGAGTGGTAGAAGTAGGGTCGCAGACCATATGGCTTCCATTTGCAATTCTATGAGAGTATGGTAAATAAACATTCTCTTTGTACTTCTAGAAATTATTTTAAAAGATAATAGTTTTATAACTGCTTATTTTTGGCTTAGAGCTTGAGTTCTTATCCTGGCCCTGCCATCAGCAAGCCCATGTGATGAGTATTGATTTCTAAGCATCACCTTTTCGACCTCCATGGCAAGGTTGATGCACCAAACTGTTACCGAGCACAGGTTCACGTGCTCAGTACACAGTGAGGCCAAACAATACTGAAACGTCAGAGTTTGGAGCAGAGAAATGTTTATTGCAGGGCCATGCCAGGTGACAGGTGGCTCGTGCCCCAAAGACCTCGAATCCCCCCAAAGCGTTTCAGCAAAGCATTTTGAAAGGCAAGGTGAGGGAGGGGGCGTGGTTAGTTGTTGCAAACTTCTTGGTATTGGAATCCTTTTCCAGCTGTTCTTGCAGCTGTCCAGATAGGTCAGGTCATGATGTTCCCGTAAACCTCCAACAAGACAAATGTTATTCTCTGTTCTGCAACTTTTTATCTCTATATGAATGGAAAAATGTTATACTTTTAAAAGTCAGAGCCTTGAGAATGGACTATCCTGTATATTTCAGGCTATAGGCGACATTCTATTACAAAAGGTGCATAGTTAGCATGACTAAGCACAGGTAACAGAGTACAAAGGTTAAAGTAAAAGAAACAGAACTAATATGGAGTCAGATTTGTTCTTCCTTATTACAAAACTACCTCTGAAATTCCTTCCTCCTTAACCTCCCTAACTCTGGAAGCACCAGCGTTCAAGTTATCTTAGATAACAAAACAATGCACAAGGTCTGGCCATGTGGTAAGCACTCATTCTGTGTTAGCTGTTATTACCATTTCCCAAGTCAACAAATATTTAGTGAATGACTGGTATTTGATCTTGCAGAAAATATGGGAGGCAAAGTGTAGCGACGCCTACAATTCTAGTTAGGGACATTTAATCTAAGTAATTTTTCACTAATATCATTTGTTCTTTCTCCTAAAAACACATAAGTCGTGGAAGGATGGTATTGTTACCTTCGTGAGGCTGAGAGCTAGCACTTCTCTTTTGGATGTGGAAAGAGAGGTTTTTGAAAACTATAGTACAGCCTAGTGGATTCGTGAAGCTCAGAACTTAAAGTGCTTGGTATACATATTTTTCTGTTGCTACATTCTTTATTAATAATATTTACTCTTGTCTGTTCGCATTTACTAATAACACATGGACATTGAAAAGCATACTTCTGGGCTTACGTTTGTAATGGTTGGGTGAAATTTGCTCATAATGGTCAAACCACTAGGGCTTCTTTCCTTAGTTAAAAAAAGGAAGTGGGAAAGGCATGTGAAACACAACAGAAATCTGTTCTAAAGGAAAATTCAGATCTGAACCCCTTAGGTGGAATGGTTTGATAAAGGTTAAACAAACCTTCTCTCACTCTTGTGGGACTTTAAAGTAAATTTCATCTAAATTCTTGTCAGCTTCCCTGTACAGCTGTCCCTAAACATCTGCCATGGCTGCTCGGTATGGTGGCTTCCCCCTTTCACAGTTTACATATGCTTGTGTAAACTATTTATTTGTAATACATAATTGGTGGAAAAGTGTAGACTTGGCTTTTAACTACATCGACTCAGGGTAGACTGGAAGAAAGCTCTATTTAACTTCATGGAATGGAAGTAGTTGGTTTAAGGCTTGTTACAGTTGCAACCCCATTTATTTTCCAGCAACTGTTGATGTAAAGGGGTGTTTAAAAATCTGTTTAGGTTCTTGTAGCTTGGGGTAATTTGGGGAGTTGTGCTTGGCCTCTCAATCCAGGACTGGGTTTGAGAACCCTGCCTCGTAGACCACGCTGCTGAGGAAAATGACTCTTTTGAAGCCATGGAAAAGTGAGGCATCTCAAAGCCTGGGGAGGCTGTGGTCTTAGTCATCATGCAGAGAAAATTGTGTGACCCTTGAGAGAGGTGGCCCTCCATTGACCTGGAAAGATCAATCTTCCAGGGTCTTGACTCTGTTGGCAGAATAAATGCTTCTGTAAAGAGTGAGATCCCAGTCAGGTTGCTGGAAAACTGGAGAACATTAGTCCTTGGGAACAAACAGGGAGTCTAGCTGTCAGGGTGACTGATGGTCTTGCCACACGTGAATACTTCCTGGAGAAGTCAGGTCAAATGGTTCCACCACTGAGAGGTGAAGGTTTCTTCATTCTGTGTTGTGGGCAGGTAGCTGAGAACCCAGCCAGGTTCATACTGTGGGGATGGAGGTCATCCCATCCCTAACAGAAGGGAGCTCAATTCTTAGTACCAGATACTCAGAGCTGTTCTCCCTGGGTCAGTATCCTGGGAACATCTCAAGGGCAGCAGAAGGGCTCTGTGCAGTGTCTCTTCCATGAACCATTCTTCTTGGGAGTCGTTTTATTTCATATACTTGCTACTACCCTTCTCAATATAATTGCCCTCATTGCCCTACTCCAGTTGCAACCTCAGCATTAATTGACATCTTACTCCTGATGCTAATTCTTTGTTTGGGAGCCTGTCTTGTGTCTTGTAGGATGTTTACCAGCATCCCTGGCCCATGCCCACCAAATGCTAGTAGCACCTCTCTCCTCATTGTGACAATGAAAAATGTCTGCAGACACTGCCAAATGTACTCTGGGGACAAAATTGTCCCCAGTTGAGAACCACTGCTCTAATCCCATGTTTTCAGAAGACATTTAGAGTTGATCCAACAGCAAATATTGGGCACCTGTTACGTGCCAAACACTAGGTTTGGTGTGGGACAAGAATGATGGCCCTAAGAGATGGTCCTTTTCTTCACAGAGTTTATAGTCCAGCTGGGAGAGCAGATAGTAATCAAATAGTCTTATTAAAATATAATTAAAATGGTAATAACTGTGATGAAAGAAATGTTCTGGGTGCTCTGAGGACCAATAACAAGAAGCCACAGCTAGTCTTGGGGATCGGAGAAATGTGCCTGGAGGGATACAGAAGCTGTGGTGACTGTGAACGTGTTTCCTGATGGAGATGGGGCTGGGAAGAGTTAAACTCAGGGGCCACAGCATGTACAAAGCTCCTGGGGCAGGAGGTGATCTGCCAGGAACAAGAAAAAGGCCAGTGTGGCTAAATGCAGAGTGGTTAGAGATGAGTCCAGAAAAGAAGCGAGGGCCAGAGTCAGCAGAACCTTCTCAAGCATGTTCACAGTTTTGGTCTCTATTATCCTGAAAGCACAGGAAATGTGCCCTCAGCGGTACCCTCATTCTCATCAGCCGTGAGTGAACTTCAATCTGTTCCAGCTCCAAAGTCCTGGATTTGAACGCGCTGCATTCTTATAACATTCACTTTCTTTCTTTTTTCACTTTCTTTTTGAACCTACTACATTTGACTGCTTTTCCACTTCTGGCTCTCAGGTTCCAAAATGATACGAGGGTCCCAAGAAGCGGGGTGAGGGGATGTCCCAGGAAACCACTTCATTAGCCACGCCCACCACTTTGGGTCCTAATTCTTCCAAAACTGTGATGTGCAGCAGTATTGACAGAGATGCAGAAAGTAGCAGTTTAGCATCTCTCAGGGTGACTCCACTGACCAGCCTTGTCTGTGTGTGCTTAGTAGCTATTCTCCAAAGATAGGACCTACCCTTGGCCTTTTGGCTCCATTCTAGGGGGCAGAGTTCTTGTCAAGCCAGCTCTGAGGCACTGAGTGTTCACACCTAGTCCTTTTACAAGTGCTTTGGGATAGTAACCCCGCCCTGGACCTAATATGTTAGGCTAAGGTTGGTTATGCTGAAAATTACTATCTAGGTGCTCCGAGGTTCTTTTGACAACTCCTTCAATGTGGATCTACAGAAATGTTACAAATATCTCATCCCTCTCAGGAAATATGTTTTTTTTTTTTTTTTTAAAGGAACTCCTTTATTTATTTATTTTTTATTTATGGCTGTGTTGGGTCTTCGTTTCTGTGCAAGGGCTTTCTGTAGTTGCGGCAAGCGGGGGCCACTCTTCATCGCGGTGCGCGGGCCTCTCACTATCGCGGCCTCTCTTGTTGCGGAGCACAGGGTCCAGACGCGCAGGCTCAGTAGTTGTGGCTCACGGGCCCAGTTGCTCCGCGGCATGTGGGATCTTCCCAGATCAGGGCTCGAACCCGCGTCCCCTGCATTGGCAGGCAGATTCTCAACCACTGCGCCACCAGGGAAGCCCTATGTTTTCTTTAGTGAACGTGAAGACCCCACTGACACGTGGTTCTGCATCCTTGGGCTTCTCAGTTGAGATGGAGGGAAGTTGATGTTCAGCTGTCCTTGATGACCTGTTCTTAGGAAGACTCTGGGTAGTCCCGTGTGGGGATTGAACCTGTGACCTTGGTCTCGTTAGCACTGGGTACTAATCCAAGCATTGTCGGTATAAACCCATGAATCAGTAACAAATAACCTTAATGGAGAGTATGGGAGAGCTGAAGGAAGCCAATTTGCATTTATGCCTAGTTTGCTAAGGCACAGTTGTCAGTGATGGCAACGTGAGGAGACGTGACTGACAAGATTTCTGGATTGTCAGCAAACTTCGAGACTGCATTTCTTGACCTACATGTGAGCTGTTTTAAATCCTGGCCAATTTTTTTCGTTGCTTATTCCCAAATCATCTTCTTTGCCTTCTCCTATATTCTTTACCTCTCACCATGGTGTGTTCATCTTCTATAAGTTAACCTGTTTTTTCATCTCTTCTCCTTTTTGAGTTTATTGGGATTGCTGCCTAGAGTGCCTTTTTTTAAAGAGTCTCACCCATTCCCGGATGTATTGTTTCTTCATTTCTTGCCCACGTATTCTTTTTCCCATCTTCATCTGCCCGTTCCCCAGCCTTCAATGAGGTGACACGTATAGTATCACGCTGTTGTAGAGAGTTGAGCGTGTATCTCTTTTCTTATTAGATCCATTTAGCAATGCTGTACTGTGCATAATATTTAGGGGTCAGTGCTGCTGCCTTCTTACATTTGGGGGGGGGGCATTTAGCCAAACACATAGGCCTTTCCAGAACTGCCTTCTAGAACTCGTGACCTGCTTTGTCCAGAATAAGACCAGATCCCATGTGTAATTTTGGAAACATTTGGAGTTGAATGAATTCTCCCAGAAGTCCTCCAATAGTCTTTAGGATGTTTTATCATTTTCACATCTTCCTTTGGTGATTAGGTTCTTTGGGATGAGGGAAACCTGATACCCCTGTTACCTTGTTTTGGTCCCAGAGCTCTGGGACCTCACCCTTCCTCAGCTCTCCCAAGGATGCACTTCCTAACATTACCATCACTTATCACAGTGGGAAAGGGAGGTACTGAGGGATGCTTCCCCATATTCTGCTTTCCTGATGCCTGATTTTACTATGCAGAATACTCTTTTCCTTGAAGGAGACCCACTTTTAAAGGGGTACAGCAATTGGGATGGCTGAAAGGATGTTAACTTTTGGAAATAGGACAGACCACAGGGACTTATAAACAGCAGTAAATATGGGTTGTGTCAGAACGTACTAAGCTAAGGGCTCAGAGAACACATTTCCCTTCAACTGCATTTTGCCCCCTAACTATTGGAATGAACACTGTTAAAAAGAATTGTTGCATCTGAAACTATTCGGGTTCTTTTTTCTTTCAGGCAGTTATGCAAGAGTAAATGCTATTACTTGGAAAACGCTCTTTTTTGCTTTTTTTTTTCCTTCATTTTTAAAAAATCTTGAGCATAAGTGAACACTAATGTATTTACTCTTTGGTTTCTGTCAGCGAGGCCCACCAGAGAAAAATTGAAATCATGCATTTTTCTGGAACATTTTCCCAGACAGCCAAGCATAGAAGCAAATTATATCCACTCCATACATTTTTTTTTCTCTTACCCCATGATGAATTTCTTTCTCCAGAGGGAAAAGTGATTTTTAAAAGGCTTGAACAACATGCTAATCTTCCTTCTTATAGCCCCTGGTTGAATTACCCCTGAATTTGAAGCATTTACTGATGAAATGATACTTGACATTAACCACTGTTGTATGGAAATATTTCTAGCACCTGGGGAGAAAATAAAGGAAGGTGTTCATAACACTGCCGCTGTGTGGCCTGAATCTTCCATTTTGCTCAGGACCAACTTGAATTACACTTGCTTCATGCTGACTGACCTTTCTCCTGAGAGACCACTCTTAGACAATAGAAAGATGTGCACAACTGGAAAAAAATGAGAATTTACAGTATTATTATAATGAAAAAGATTGGGTTTGGATAACTTTCTGCTTGGCTGGTTGGCAGAACCAACTGGAGGCTTTGGTTTGGGATTTGGTCCTTGTTCAGAATGACAGAAGTTGATATCTTATCCTTGTCAATGAAATACTCTTTTGCTTGTAAAACGCTGCTTAGGCTTGGGGCTCAAGTAGACAAGCAGAATTTTCCAGAGAGGTGTGAAATATGAACTTGGTTTTAGGTTTTGCATCTCAGAATATTTTTGATTTGGCAAACTGCTTTTGATCATTGACTAAGTAAAAACAGATAATAAAAACTATGAAAATATAAGGATGATTATTTAACATTAATAAGGTTCTTCCCCTCATACCAGTCTTTGTAGCTCATAGGACTGTGAAAATTCTCTATTTGCCTTTTTTTTTAATGAGAAAAGAAAATATACAGCACACTATAGAACATTCAGCTTTTTCTTCAGTTGGAGCATGGAGATGTGTTTATATGACAAGTATTGAAGCAGTTTCTTCAGGGATAAGTCTCAGCTTAGTTGAAATGAGAAAACATACCCTGTGATATGGTGAAGAGTAATGAACCAGTCTCAAGAATCTTGGGATTAGCCCTCACCTCCAAAGCTTTCCAGGCAGCTGTTTGACCTGTCTGAGCCACAATATCTAGCTTGGACTCAATCAGTGTTTCCCTAACAAAATATTGTTTCTTCTCCTGCCGGTGGTGGTATGGGGAGGGGGTAGGAATGGGGAGGAAATTCATGATCAAATACATTTTAGAAATAGTGCATATACTATCCCTTGGGATCACAATTTACATAGTATGTCTGTGCATGCAATGAGAATTTCTGAATCCTGACCAAGTACCAAGGAACTTTACTTCTCCTTGTGTAAGTAGACAATAAATACAGATTGTGCTTTCCTAGGGAGTTAACAAAGCAGGGCAAATTATTAGAGGTGACTAAGGAAGGGAGATGGGGAAAGTTTATTTTGGAGCATACTAAAGGCTCCAAGAAGTTCTAAATTAAGAAATCCATTAAGCTTTGTTCAACCAGCATTTCCTAAAACGTTTTTTAGTTGCACACGTATTTTCATATCATAGAATGATGTGTCATGGGACACAGTTTGGGAAATGGTGTACTGTTTCTCCAAGGTGTCTAGGTTTATTGACTATAATTCCTGATTTGTCCAATGCTCATTTTCATCCTCTCCCTGGAGCATGTTGTGGAGTTACAGTGTACACTGGCCAGACAAGTTTCACTCGACAAAAATTGAATGAAGTTTTGCCTTTTCAAGTTAGATACTGTAAAAGAAGAAGAAACAAGGGAGCTTACTGTCCAGTATGTAATTTACAAACACACATAAGTAACTCTGATACAAGGAAGGCAGTGCTATCAGGAGGTGCATATAGATAAGCTACAGACAGTTTAGGGCAGTGGTTCTCAAGAGTACTGGTCGTCCCAAGACCAGCATCTCCTGCGAACTTGTTAGAAAAGAAATTCTCAGCCCCTACCCCAGACCAGTGTATCCAGAATCTCTATGGTGGAGCCCTGCAATGTGAGCTTTAGCAAGTCCTACCATGTTTCCGACATTTGCTAAAGTTTAAGAATCGCAGCTTTAGATGTGGAGCTCATTTTTGGATTGGGGGGGGGGGGCGGTATCTCCAGGATTGCTTCATAAAGTATGTGGCATTTTAGCTAAATCTAAGAAGATGGAAAAGAATTATAGGCACGAACAAGTAGAGACCTGTATTATAAAGGAAGCAATAGTAACGAGACAAATTCACAGTAGAGATCTGAGGTCTAATTTTAGCTTTTTTACTGGCGAGCTGTGTGACCTTGTCCAAATTACATAACCTCTCTCAGTGTGTTCCCTCAACTCTCTAAAACTGGGTTGTTGGATGAGACAATTTTATGATCCCTGTGTCTGTAAAACTCATTGGGTTTCCATGCCTCTGGTTTAGTATATCATAATGTCAGCTGAGTAATGGCATGACATGAATTATTTGTGACGCAAATGCTTAGTATATTATCCTGTACACTCTCTAGCTACAATGGTTTGTACTAAGAAAACTACACAGTAAACATTTTTTCTACTTTTCAGGCAGCCAATAGCATCAGCCAGAGAGTAAAACTTTATTCCCAAGTGTGTCATACAGCCAGTCTATAACTGATTTCAGGAGCAAGGACCCAGAACATAAAGTAGTGCCATGAGGATGGTAATTTAAGCCATATCGAAATATGCTGCTCTGGAAGATAGGGCTTAGCAGTATCTGGCTGTGCTGGGGCTCATCACTGCAAGGAGAAATCCTGTTAGAACTTGTCAGGAATTAAAGGCCACGTCTGAGGAGTATCTCCCTAATGCAGCTATGGTTTCCTAAGTTTGAAAGTGTGCACTCAGGAGTTGGGAATGAGTTACAGAGCCTTGGCAAGAACCCTTAGCCTAGGTTACCATGCAAAAGACCCCTCCCTGGCTCTGACCCCAACGCATGGCAGGAGCCTGGGTCTGTGGAAAGGTATCTTTCCTATTAGGGATGGACTTACCCCGTGGATTGTCTTCCTCTTGACCCCTTATCCTCAGCCCAGTTTTCAGTTATTTTCTACTTCGTATCCCTTCTTCTGAACACCTTAATCATTATAGTGCCAGTACATACTTGTGAAACATTTACTGTGTGCCAGACACAGTTGTAAGCCTGTTTCATGAGAGTGGGAACTGGTATAATCCCTGTTTTAAAGATAAGGAAACTGAGACTTAACAAGCTTTAAGTGTTACCCCAAGGTCACCCAGCCAGTAAGTGGCAAACCTCTATTCAAGTCAGATATCTCTGACCTTTAGGTCTCATGGAGTGATCCTTTGCTTTTAGTAAAGAAGACGTCCTTTCCTTTCCCTTCGATGTGGCTTCTCTTGTTGGAAAAAAAAAATGTCAGCGTAGGTTGTAAATTTCCTCCATTATCCCTCTCTTGTGACTCACAGATTTTGCCCTCTCTAAAAACTGCTTTAGTTAATGATATTAATAGCCAGCGGTTGTATACTTACCACGTGCCATGGACTATTTTAGGTGCTTTATATTTATTAACTCAAATCCGATTTGGTAGGCAGTATCATTCTCACTGTGTAGTCGAAGAAACTGAGGCACAGACAGGTTAAATAGCTTGCCCAAGGTCACACAGCTACTAAAGAGCAGTGCTAGGGACTTCCCTGGTTGCGCAGTGGTTAAGAATCCACCTGCCAATGCAGAGGACACAGGTTCGAGCCCTGGTATGGGAAGATCCCACATGCCACGGAGCAGCTAAGCCCATGCGCCACAACTACTGAGCTTGCGCTCTAGAGCCCGTGAGCTACAACTACTGAGCCCGCCTGCCACAACTACTGAAGCCCACATGCTTAGAGCCCATGCTCCACAACAAGAGAAGCCACCGCAATGAGAAGCCCGTGCACTGCAATGAAAAGTAGCCCCCGCTCTCCACAACTAGAGAAAGCCCGTGTGTAGCAACGAAGACCCAACACAGCCATAAATAAATAAATAAATTTATTAAAAAATAATAATAATAAAGAACAGTGCTGGGATTCAAACCCAGGCAGTCATGCACCAGAGTGTGTGTTCTAGAACCACTGTACACAGAGCGTTTGTGTAGGTTTCAGACACAGTCACAGCACACCTGAGCCGTGACTGACCTTCCCTTTGCAGTTCAAACATAAGGCATCTTCATCAAGGATGCCTGTAAAGGGGCGGCCCTTCAGATACTGACTTTGTTCTTTCTTTCACAGGCTGTCATAGCACATTCCCCAAGCATCCTCTCTGGCTTACAAAACCCTTTGAAAATCTGTAAGATACAAAGAGATGGAGTAAAAATAGAATGCTTTTCTAAGATGCTGTTTCTACTCTTCAGATAGCCCAGCTGTTTAAAGAGGCCAGCTTACTGATGGCAAAATACAGCTTCCCCAGGTTACCCAAGCAAGCAGAGGCCCTCCGGGACTCCACTGAATCAAGGCACTCCCAGAGAGGTGGCCGTTGTAAGAGCTGTTCATTGCCCTGAGGTCTGTGGTATTTTTTCATCCCTGGAAAGAAAATCCGCATGCCCTTCTACATCCCAGGCTAAGATCCCCTCTATCTGAGTGGGCAGGGCCGGATGGTGAGGCATGCTGGACTGCTTCTGGAAAATAAATGTCTCGAAGATTGATGACTTGATGATCTCTTTGGAGATTATATCAAAAATTATTGATTATGTTACTAAGTCGTAGAAAATAGGCTCCGAGGTTGGGAACTAAGTGCTTTCTTTAAAATAATCCAGAAGCAGTAAAATAAATCAATGTGCGGGGCTTCTCAAACACCATCACTATCATACTGGCTTCACAAATAGCTTGGCTTCAATATGGAAAAAGCAGGACTCTTTTTTTAAGAAAACATCTTAACAGTCGTCTTGGCATACTAAAAAAAAGGAAGCCAAAATCTAATTCTAGTACTTACTTTGCAGAATTTAAAAGAATTTCTCACTTCTAGCACTCGTTTATTTTCTAAATTGATGGAGAAGACTTCAAGGTTTTGGAATAATTTGTGCCATGTAAGACTTTTTTTTTTTTCTTTTTTTCCAAAAATAAAGATACCAAAACCTCATGAGATATTTTTTGGTTTTAACAACTGAAGCCAAGAATCTCAGTCCTGCTCAGGTTTTTTGTAGTTAAATCCAAATTTCAGAGCACAATAATACAATTCCATTTCAGCGTGGTTTGAAGTCTTTTCATTTGCATTTAAGACCATTGATTCTGCTTTATAAGAAAAGTATTCCAGCAGTGTATCTTGCTGAAAGAAAAACTCAGTATGCAAAAGTACTGATTTTCAAATAGTTAACATGAATGATGTTTTTCATATTATGACAGCATTCTGTGTTTTGAAGGATTCACCAGAAGGGTTTGTAAAAGTACCTGTCCCCCAGGGCACTTCAGTGTTTACTTATAAATAGTTAACTACTTAGAGGAGGCAGTAACACCAGGGAGACTAATAAGATGTCAGAAAACAAAAATGGCTGCAAAATGTTGATAAACCACAGCGCTAAAATTGTAATATAACTCAAAGGAAAACTAATTCAATTGACACACATTTCCATTTGGTATCAGCTCGAACCTGGGAGATCTGAGACCTCATGTTAGGGAATCTCTTCCTCTTTATGGGCCTCAGTTTCCTCATCTGTGAACTCAAGAGATTGAAACAGATGTTCTTTAAGGCTCCTTTCAATCAGTATAATTTCTTGATTCTGTTTCCTGAAGTAAGATGTGCTTATTTTGGGGATTTGGAAACTGAGCATGTTAAAGGCTTCTGGGCCTCTGTTTACTGCTGTACCTTAATATTCTGTTCAGCAAACCAGTATTGTATGCCTCCTACGTGGTATGTGGTCGGTGGTACATGCCGAACTGCATGCTGGGAATAGAGTGGTGCCCAAGTTCGGCTCATCCCATCAGGTTTCCTTCAATCTGGGCTTAGGGTGGGGATGGGGGACAGACGAAGAAAACTTCAATTGAACTGAATTCACCATTGGAATGGTTTTCTTCTCTGGTGACCAAAGAGTCCAGACTCCTTGGGCCAAGTATTGGTGAAACCACAGGAGTGCCCTGGGTGTAGACTAGTGAGTGGGAAACGAAGCAGAAACTTGCTTTGTATTTCCCTGGAGATTCTGGGAGTAACCTGTTTTCTACCTTAAGAGAGTGCACATGCCTTCGGTCATCCCCTTATAAAAACCTTGTCTCCTTCCACTGTGTTCATAGTGAACCTAAAAATACCTCTTCTGCTTTGGAGCATTCTCAGATGATGAAATAAAAGAATCTCATGAGTCATCTGGGTTCCTATCAAAGCTTCTGCTGGTTTCTATCTGTGGTCTCTACAGAGGGCTCTGTCACTCCCATCTTTCAGCCAAGTGTCCTCCATGGAGAGGCATCTCCAGTCGCACTGGTCCCCTGGGGTTCACTCTCCTGAACCTTCTGCATCCAAGCTGCTGCTTCGCACAGAACTTAGCACATGGGGCATTTCCAAAGGACAGCCAGCCAGAGGAACTGCCTGTGAAATTAACTTCTTTTATAAAAAGTCATCCCATCTTTCTACTTTACGTTTTTATTGTCTGTGCTGCTTACAAAATCCCTATAGTAAACTGTACTCTTTCTACCCGCCTACTCAGTGTTTCCTTGGTACTTCACCAGGTGACAGCAGCAAGGCATATTTCCTCCTCAGTTGGAACCAAGCAAATGCAGGCCCAGAATTTCACTTCTGAGAGTCTCCTGTAAGGCAGAGTTGAGGGGAAGAAAATGAGAACGCGTGTGGGGTGTGGAGAGAGTCTGCTACTAGGAAAATGAGGTTTGATGTTCTCATCTAAAAAAGGGTGTAATAGCATGTGCCTTGCCAACCTTGGATATTTTTATAAACTACAAAGATATCTTTGTAGATGCTAAACTTCCATAAGGGATTTTTTAGCTTGCAGCCAGTGATTGCAACTAGTTTAAACCCAGAATGGAGATCATCAAATAGAGAGGGCGTGTGGGTTTTATGCTTTTCCGTCAATGATAAATACTGACTAGTTCAACAGAATGAAATTATGTCATATGTGCTTCTAGGGAACCTTGATTATTCCATTCTTGCTTATAGATAATTTAGGAAGAATGGTGGTGTGATAGGAAAAAGCATGGCTTTTAGAGCAAGAAAGACCAGGGTTCGAGATCCTGCTCTGCTACTTACCAGCTGGGAGACACTGATTGGGCCAGTGTTCCAACCAAGTGGGTTAACTTTTCTAACTTTCAGTTTTCTAACATGGAGTTGGGTGAAATCGTACTTAGGGTGTTGTGAGGATTAAATGTAACAAAAGGGCTAAGTCACAGTGTGCCGGCTAAGGGATTCATTTCCTATCTCCTCTTCTCTCCCATTCTGTTTCCCATAGAAGAGACGGAGAGAGGAAATGGGAGGGTCCGGTGAATATGTCTTGGTAGAAGAACTAATACATTTGGTTGTTCTAAAAATCTGAGCCATCATGGTATAAATAGACTTAGCTCTTCCCTGTTAAATAGCATTTCCCCTCTCTATTTTTAAAGCACTTGACAGATTTTAGAGTTAAAATAGGAAAATGTTTTGATAATCTACGTAGTCATAGAGCTGTGGTGACTTGGAAATTTAATAGTGGCTGATAAAAATAATTGGAAGTAATTCCTTCAGTTACTCTTAAGAAAATAAATTTCTGTCATTCTTTAAATTTTTCTTGCGCAAAATCTTTCCTACCTCCCTTGTCCTGAGGGGCACTGTCCACTTGTGAATATCGCTTGGCTCAGGCAACTCCTTAGGGATGGTCCTTCCTGCTTTGTTTGTTACATGATGTTTTGTTCATCCTGGTGGTAGTAGATTATGCCTTAATCTTGATTAGTTTAAAAGTCAACACAACAGAAGATGGTGATACCTTGAAAACATTTCTTTAAAGAGCATAGTTAAAAAAGTAATTACACAACCATAGATGAACAATGTTAACTGAAGAAATATTAGAAAATACAAAGATGCCCCCAAACCCACAACACAGTTAATTCACTTTAAATGTAAAAATGCAGTTGTATATATAAATGTTTAAATAATAATAGAATGATATCATATATACATACTGTTTTATGATTTTTTTAATTTAGCATTACATCTTACTTCATCGGAAAATATACATCTTTTTATTATTTTTTTTAATGGCTTCATAGTATTTTGTTTTATGAAATGTGCCACAAATTAATTGCTTGTCTATTGATAAGCAGTTAATATCCTTTCAATCTTTTGTATTTTAAACTGTGCTCTAAATGTACAATTGTCTAATTATTTCTATAGGATAATTGCCTAGAAGGTAATTTTATGTCAGAGGTAAATGCACTTTTTAAGGCCTCCAGAACATATTTCTAAATTGACCTTCAGAATGCAAGAAATCTTCTACCAATGAACAATGCTATCAGCAGTGTAAAAGTGTCATTTAAAAAAAATCAAATAAGATAAATTTAAATCCTAGTGGTTTTGAATTCCTTGTCATCTAGTAGTGGTAAGGATTCTAATTTTTTTTCACATATTGATGTTTTAGTAAAAAGATTTTATAATAAAGTTTTTAAAAAGCACTCTTTCGTAACAGTTATTTCCTGTTCCTTCTCCCATGTTCCTCTAGGTTAATTTATCTTTTCTCTCTCTCTTTTTCCCCCTCCAGGATGGAAGTATGATGTGATGGATATAACTATGGGATACTGTGTAGGTACACGGCCTCCCTCTTGCCTCATCCTCTTGCTTCTCAAGCTTTTGGCCACTGTCTCTCAGGGGCTGCCGGGGACCGGGCCCCTTGGTTTCCACTTCACACATTCCATTTACAATGCTACCGTGTATGAGAACTCGGCAGCAAGGACCTACGTCAACAGCCAGAGTAGAATGGGCATCACCTTAATAGATCTGTCCTGGGATATCAAATACAGAATAGTGTCTGGAGATGAAGAAGGCTTTTTCAAAGCAGAGGAAGTCATCATTGCAGATTTCTGTTTTCTCAGAATAAGAACTAAAGGTGGCAATTCTGCCATATTGAATAGGGAAATTCAGGACAATTATTTATTGATAGTAAAAGGTTCTGTTCGAGGAGAAGATTTGGAAGCATGGACTAAAGTGAGCATACAGGTTTTAGACATGAATGATCTGAGACCCTTATTTTCACCCACAACCTACTCTGTTACAATCGCAGAAAGCACACCTTTAAGGACTAGCGTTGCACAGGTGACAGCAACAGATGCAGATATCGGTTCCAATGGAGAATTCTACTACTACTTTAAGAACAAAGTTGATCTCTTTTCAGTTCACCCCACGAGTGGTGTCATCTCTTTAAGTGGACGATTAAATTATGATGAGAAGAATAGGTACGATCTGGAAATTTTGGCTGTGGACCGGGGGATGAAGCTCTATGGAAACAATGGAGTGAGCAGTACTGCAAAGCTTTACGTTCACGTTGAACGAATAAATGAGCACGCCCCAACTCTCCACGTGGTCACTCATGTTCCTTTCTCACTGGACAAAGAGCCCATATATGCGCTGGTGACAGTGGATGACCTAGATGAAGGAGCCAATGGAGAGATTGAGTCTGTTTCCATTGTGGCTGGGGATCCTTTAGATCAGTTCTTCCTGGCTAAGGAAGGAAAGTGGATGAATGAGTACAGGATTAAGGAGAAGAAGCAGGTTGACTGGGCGAGCTTTCCCTATGGCTACAATCTCACTCTTCAAGCCAAAGACAAGGGGTCACCTCAGAAATTTTCAGCAGTAAAGATAGTCCACATTGCCAACCCCAAAAGAGACACTGTCCCAGTTAGGTTTGAAAAAGAAACGTACGATGTGAGCATTAGTGAATTTTCCCCTCCTGGTGTCGTGGTTGCTATAGTAAAATTAAGTCCCGAACCTCTAGATGTGGAATACAAATTATCCCCTGGAGGGGATGCACAGTACTTCAAAATTAATCCTCGGTCAGGTCTGATCGTCACAGCACAGCCACTGAATACCATTAAGAAGGAGGTTTATAAACTGGGGGTGACAAATAAAGAAGGAGATTTAAAAGCACAAGTCACCATCAGCATAGAAGATGCGAATGATCACACCCCAGAATTTCAGCAGCCAGTGTATGATGCTTTTGTGAATGAAAGTGTTCCAGCGGGAACAAGCATTTTGACAGTTTCAGCTTCTGATAAGGATAAAGGAGAAAATGGGTACATCACCTATAGTATTGCCAGCTTGAATATGTTGCCATTTGCCATTAACCAGTTTACAGGTGTTATTAGCACAACTGAAGAATTGGATTTTGAATCCTCGCCAGAAATATACAGGTTCATCGTCAGAGCCTCTGACTGGGGTTCGCCGTACCGCCATGAAAGTGAGGTCAATGTGACTATTCGAATAGGAAATGTCAATGACAACAGCCCTCTCTTTGAAAAAGTGGCTTGCCAGGGAATTATTTCCTATGACTTTCCAGTTGGGGGCCATATCACAGCTGTCTCAGCGATCGATATCGATGAACTGGAACTTGTAAAGTACAAAATCATCTCTGGAAATGAACTTGGTTTCTTTTATTTAAACCCAGACTCTGGTGTTTTGCAGCTTAAAAAGTCACTGATGAATCCTGGCATTAAAAATGGAAATTTTGCCCTTAGGATTACAGCCACCGATGGGGAGAATTTTGCGGACCCTGTGTCTGTTAACATTTCAGTCCTGCACGGGAAGGTGTCTTCGAAGAGCTTCAGTTGCCGAGAAACTCGTGTGGCTCAGAAGCTTGCAGAGAAACTACTCATTAAGGCCAAAGCAAATGGGAAGCTGAATCTGGAAGATGGATTTCTTGACTTTTATTCAATTAATAGGCAGGGACCACATTTTGACAAGTCATTTCCTTCTGATGTGGCCGTGAAGGAGAATCTGCCCGTTGGTGCTAACATCCTGAAGATTAAAGCCTATGATGCCGACTCTGGCTTCAATGGAAAGGTGCTATTTACAATATCCGATGGGAATACGGATAGTTGTTTTAATATTGATATGGAGACCGGGCAGCTTCAAGTCCTTATGCCCATGGATCGAGAACACAGAGACCTCTATCTCCTAAATATCACTATCTACGACTTAGGTAATCCACAAAAGTCCTCGTGGAGGTTGCTTACCGTCAATGTGGAAGACGCTAATGACAATAGCCCGATTTTTCTTCAAGACAGTTACTCAGTTAACATTCTTGAAAGTTCAAGTATCGGCACTGAGATTATTCAAGTGGAAGCCAGAGACAAAGACTTGGGTTCTAATGGTGAAGTGACTTACTCAGTCTTGACAGATACACAGCAGTTTGCTGTCAATAGCTCCACTGGAATCGTGTATGTAGCTGATCAATTGGACCGGGAATCCAAAGCAAACTACTCTTTAAAAATAGAAGCCAGAGACAAGGCAGAAAGTGGCCAGCAGCTGTTTTCCGTTGTCACCCTGAAGGTTTTCTTGGACGATGTCAATGACTGCTCCCCAGCTTTCATTCCCAGTAGCTATAGTGTGAAGGTTCTTGAAGACCTCCCCATTGGCACTGTCATTGCTTGGCTGGAGACCCATGACCCAGATCTGGGACTGGGGAGTCAAGTGCGCTATTCTTTGATCAATGATTATAATGGGAGATTTGAAATAGATAAAGCAAGCGGCACTATCCGTCTGAGCAAAGAGCTCGACTATGAAAAGCAACAGTTCTATAACCTCACCGTTCGGGCCAAAGACAAAGGGCGGCCTGTCTCTCTGTCATCCGTTTCCTTTGTTGAGGTGGAAGTGGTGGACGTCAATGAAAACCTCCATACTCCCTATTTCCCAGACTTTGCTGTTGTTGGATCTGTAAAAGAAAACTCACGGATTGGAACAAGCGTGCTGCAGGTTACCGCCCATGATGAGGACTCCGGGAGGGATGGAGAGATCCAGTACTCCATCAGGGATGGCAGTGGTCTTGGAAGGTTCAACATAGATGACGAGAGTGGTAAGTTTCATATTTTGTGCCAGAATTGTTGTTTCTCTTCTCATGAATTGTCAACATTGGAAAAGTGCATGGCTATTCTTGCACTCAAACGGAATGACAAGTGAGGTTGCATTTGGTGCAGAGGTGATGCAAGTAAAAGCTTTTCCTTAGAATGCATTGACTTGTAAGAAGACCTGTTTATACAGTGATAGCCAGTGGTTTTCCGTGGGAGTCCCTGGTTTTTGTTTTTCTGGTTCAGCATTGCCATCACCAGGTTATCTTTCAATACGTGTAAATAATTGTCACCTCTGTTGAGTGTGCTTCTGACCTTCACTAAATTAAGGGCCCTGATAAAGTAAATTACATTTGAATTGGCTCTAAATTAGAAGTGTGAAATGGATTTTCAAATGGATCTTATATACCAGTCTTTCCCTTTATAGTAAGGCTTTTCTAAAGTGATATTGCATTAGTTGCTTGGTCTCTTGTGTTTCCCAGGCACATCTGGCCCTTGAGTGACAGGCATTTGCACTGTATCGGCCCCATTAATGCATGGAGGCAACCTTCTACAAATGTTTTCATGATAGAATAGAGGAGGCATGTTGTGGCTTTTATTTATTAAAAAAAAATGGTCTTAAGATTTTATCTGTAAGGATTTACCTTTTATAGAAACACTTTAAAATATGGGACAAAATAGTCCCAATATTTTCGTTGTCCCCTACCTGTTTATTTATACACTGTCATAGATACAGATATAGATTTTATTTCTATTCTTATTATTCTCATTATTTGCCTTTAAATGTACAGGTGCTTGGACACCTGCTTGTGTGTGTGTGTGTGTGTGTGTGTGTGTGTGTGTTCCTCGATCAACACAGTGCCTTTTTCTAGTCTTCTCTAGATTGTACACATCTCAAGACAAGGGCTGTGTCTTCTCTACTCCTGTGTGAATGGTACTATTAGCACTTTACAGTTTGGGGGCACATTTGTATCCAGTAAATCATTTTCTACAACACTCACAGGGTGTTTTGTTCCCAGTAATGATGATGATGATGATGATGATGATGATGATGAAAAAAACAGATAGTGGGAAGGTGTCATCATAGGGATACTAGTTGTACATTAATTATACTAGAAAAAGGGTTTGAGAAAGTATTAAATTTTGGATAGGAGTTACAAAACTGTGTATACTGTCAAAAATTTAATCTGTAAATTGTAAATTTTTTGTATAAATGGTTTCTCATTTTGGCTAGTGTAAATTGTAAAATTGATCTCCATAGCCATGATGAAGGAAAAGGTAAATGTCCAGAAAACTGGGTTCTGATGTAGCCATATACTCTATCTTATTATATATAACTTGTCATTTGATTAGAATATATTTTTACCTTTGAAGTACAAAATGAGAAAGAAAAAGTAGTAACCTTTACTGGGTGTCTATTCTATGCTAATACTTTACTGTTAGTAATAAGGACTTCATTGAGTACTTGCAATAGGCAACACACCATATGAAGGGTTTTATAGTCGGGTCTTATTTAATTCTCCCAACAGCCCCTCCAGAACTAATACTCATCAACTCATGAACTGATGTTAGAGGAGATACATAACTTGGAGCCTGGTTTCAAGTTGAGCTCTGAGTAACTGTAGCATACACTGCTGTCTCCCATCTAAAGACAAGTATGGGCTTCCTTGCATGTTCCTAGATACACATGAATTTGGTGTTGATCTAAAATCTGTAAGGCAATAAAGTGTTAAATGGGTTTCAAAGTCCTTACATTCCTGGGCTCCTTGACTGATGGCATCAGCCATTAATCACCTTCCTTCTTCCTCGCAGTCCCATTGTTTGTGTGGCTCTTCAGTGTGAGACGCTTACCTTTGGGGCTCAGGTGGATGTAGGTAGGTAGGTCAACAGGAAGGTGTCAGGCTGGATCATTAACAACTGCAACCTTCATGACTACATCAAGCCACAATGAGTTGTTTTCATTAGTTTCCTCTTGGTGTAGCTTGATGCAATTTGGTGAGAGTGGCTTAGATTTTCCATGTTTGTAACGTGCTGTTTTGTTCTCATCTTGGGTGTTATTTCAGAAAATGTGTGTGTAGTCGTCTGATGATGTAGCTGCTTTTATAATTCTTTACATAAATAGAAATTATTTTTATTGAAGTATAATTGATTTACCATGTTGTATTAGTTTCAGGTGTACAGCAAAGCAATTCAGTTATATATATGTGTGTGTGTGTATGTATATATGTGTGCACATATATACATATTCCTTTTCAGATCCTTTTGCATTATAGGTTATTTGAAGATATTGAGTATAGTTCCCTGTTCTATACAGTAGGTCCTTGTTGTTTATCTACTTTATATATAATAGTGTGTATCTGTTAATCCCAAACTCCTAATTTATCCCTACTCCCTTTCCCCTTTGGTAACCATAAGTTTGTTTCCAATGTCTATGAGTCTGTTTCTGTTTTGTAAATAAGTTGATTTGTGTTTTTCTTTAGATTTCACATATACGTGATATCATATGATATTTGTCTTTGTCTGACTTACTTCACTTAGTATGATAATCTCTAAGTCCATCCATGTTGCTGCAAATGGCATTATTTCATTCTGTTTTACGGCTGAGCAATATTCCATTGTGTGTGTGTGTGTGTGTCTGCATACATATATATACACCCCACATCTTCTTTATCCGTTCATCTGTCTATGGACATTTACGTTGCTTCCATGTCTTGGCTATTGTAAGTAGTGCTGCTATGAGCATTGGGGTGCATGTCTGTTTTCAAATTAGTGTTTTTGACTCCAAGAGTTTGATGTCTTTTGCCTCTGTTGTAAAAACAACTCCCTACTTTGCATTGTTCCCTTATATTCTGGATTATATAAAATAAGTTTTGCCATGAGTGATAATAATGCCACTTTCATTTTGGCATTGCTTTGTGACTTAAAAATCTCTTTTCTTATGACATCAACTCCCTTGAGGTAACAAATAGCTAAGTGTGTTGTGCAAACCCACATACCCATTAGAGGATTTAGATCTAGAACCAGCTCTCCTCAGTCCTAACTCAGTGCTCTTTTCTTTGCATTCATTACCCATGTTTCTGATTTACTTTCCTAGAGAATGATTCATTTTTAAAACCATAGTGACTATTTCTTTTTCTCCTTTTTTTTCGAATTTTATTTTATTTTATTTTTTTATACAGCAGGTTCTTATTAGTTATCTGTTTTATACATATTAGTGTATATAGGTCAATCCCAATCTTTTCCTCCTTTTTATTTCATTTTGTTTCCCTCTTTTAGGAAGTAAAACTATCTTTTTCTCTAGGTTATAGGAAAAAAGTTTCAACTTAATGTTGACATTTTTATGAAGATTAGAATTTCCATATGGTAATATTCTTAACCATCTTCCTTCTGTCTCACTTCCTGCAGATTTTAACATCCCAGCCCAAAAAGCTGATGAGGAATGATTGCCTGGACTTGTGCCACGGGGATGCTAGGGGTAGGGGGAAGTTTGGCAAATGTATGTCCAACAAGAGAAGCCATCACCATGGCGCTATTGGGTTTGCGCTACTGTTGAATGATCAATCAGCTCTTTGCCTCCAAGCTCTAAAAATCATGGCTGGAGCTGCTGGTAGAATGAGTGGCTGTTTAGCCCTACAGCTGTTATTGGGTCTTAAGTTCGGACTCTGTTGTTTCATTTGACCCCTTGGGCATAATAAAATGGCCTAAAGTTGTTTGGGTTTTCGTCTTTCAAGAACCTTAAGTCATCCGGCAAAGGTTCTGTCTGTCGTGGCTTGCCTTGTTTAATGGGTCTAAACTTATGCATGCACATGAATCAGCTGGAGAGTTTGTCAGCAATGCAGATCCCCAGGCCTGATTCCCAAAGATTCTGATTCAGTTGGTCTGGGGCAAGAGCTGAGGGATCTTCATTCAAGCACTCCAAGCGGTCCTTCTGTGTGTGGTTCAGAAACACTACCCTAAATTTACCTGGGCTCCTTAGAGGGTGTCTATCAGATTATATCTTTTCTGTAAAATCCTGTTCCTTATTCTTTGGAAAGGCAGGGAATTGAGCTCATATTTTAGATAAATTTCTTTTCTAGTCAAGTTTTCCAATCCAAATAAATTTTCTGTTATTCATGAGTGGTGATAGTTTTCTGAATGCCTTCCCAATGGATCAAAATCTATTTCTGTGCTTCAGTAATTGCAGTGCTCCTGTTTTGTGAGACAGCTTATGCTGGGATTAGTTGATCCATTTAGTAGTTTTATGTTCTTGACCTTTTTGGAGCTCAGTGAACAAAACCATACCTTTGAAATTCTTTACCATGCACGGGCATTTAATAAACGTTTAATAATGTTCACAGTAAATGGATTAACTGAGGGGCCCCCAACTACAGTGGATTTGACAATTTAAATGACCAGTCTGGAAGATGCAATTTAATCTTTTTTTTCCTTCACAAAGAACGCATTCTTATTCTTTGACATAATAGGAATGCATATTCTTGACTACTCAGAAGTTTTAGAAGGTTTATACAGAACACACTGTACATTTTAAACAGTGATTTTCTATTAGATTCTTTTGTAAACTGCAAACTTGAGCAATGACTTCACTCTTTTATTTACCTGGTGTTAAAGAAGTATTTAATCCAGATAAACAATTTCCAGTTTAGCACATTAATCATGGGTAATTAGGAAGATATTTTACCATCCATTATTACTAATTATATTATTTCTTCCATTTATCAAGTACCTGTTGTGTGCTTAGCACTATGCTAGGTGCTTTGTGGGTACTTTCTAGTTGTCACAGTAATCCAGCACGATGAGGTTCAGTGAGGTTTGCTCAAACAGGGCCAGGCATCTGGAAGTTGTTAGAACTGGAATTGGTGCTCTAGTGCAATGGACTCCAAATCTCACGTCAGTTCCCCTCTTTTCCACTGCAGTGTGCCGTAATAACCTTGCTAAGCATATGTATTAGTCAGATTTTTTCTGTATTATTACTGCATAACAAACAATCACAACATTTCAGTGGCTTATAAAAGCAGACATTTTTTTCTTCTTGCTCTTAAGTCTGGGAAGACAGTTGAAGTTGTTGCAAGCTGTAGATTGAGTTACGATCTGTTCTACATGTCTTTCCTACTTCAGGACCCAGGCTGAAGGGAGTACTCACTGTCTGGGATGTAGTGTTCTCAAAGTCAGATCAGGAGTGCAAGAGGCTGATGGAAGCTTGTGGTGCCTCTTCAAGCCTCTGCTCAAGACTGGCCCACATTCCATTGGCCAAAGAAGGTCTTGGGGCCAAGTTCAATATTGATGTGGGGTAGAGAGTAATACTTCTCTTGCAGAGGGAGGGAGGAAGAGGAATGAATAATTACTGAATAATGAATAATAATAATTACTGAATAATAATACAGCCTAACATAGCATGTGACAGCTCTCACTACTGTCTTCATAACTTAACATTATTTGGACCCTACCTTTGTGGAAGGCACTGGGCCAGGCAGTGGTGACACAGAGAGCTACAGGTATCAGACCTGGGCCTTCTATAGTGGGACTAGGATCTTTCAAGCTCTCCAGTGTTGAGATGCTGTACTTGATCTTCTATAGGGAGAAGGATTCATTTCAACTGGTGGCCAGGGAAAGAATAAATACATAGAGCTTTTATTTATTTAGTTCAACTGAAGAATGTTTACTGGCTGCCAGCGCTGAGTCTAATACTCTTTTATCTGCAGACTAATCATTAGAGAGTTAAGAGTGGGTGAATGAAAACCAAGAACGGGAAAATTTGTATTGTTAGAAATTTGAGAAGCTTTTGTCATTGCAGAAATCGGATGTCCCAACACAGATATTTAAAATGGTGGGTAATATCCATAGGATCATGTTTCTTGCATAATGTCATAAAATATAAGCTTCCCTTTTCTGATATTCAGAGGCACCAGAAATCATATTTTATCTTACGGTTGGCTGTTAATCTTTCCAGTTTCTTCTCCCCAAACTTGCCTGTTAAATTCCTTTTTGACAATTTGAGGTGTAAGGCAGATGCTATTCGGCGGCTTTGGTGCAATTCATGATAATTCCAGACTAAATGGTGTTCCCCATCCTTATTCTTTTTTCAAGATGATATTTTTGTCTCCACCCGTCTAGGTCAAAAGAGACTCACTGCTTTTTGGCTCAAAATTTGCCCCTGGGACCAGAGCAAGTAAAGGAGAGGAATGAAGTTATGATCAAGTGATAGCAGAAACTTTTCTCGGCTCTGGATTTTTAACCTTAGCTCTAGACTTCTTGATCATAATTATTTGAGAGAAATGTAATGTTCCCAGAGGAGCTCTGAACACTCCATAACATTCAGATGAATGTAGTAGTTGTCATGTAAATCAGGCCAGAGAGAAGTTTAGAAGCTTCTGGAAAATAAAGAAGAGCATGTTTTTATTACTGTTTTCAGCACGTGCCTTCTTCTTGACCTTTTTTTCTTAACTGTTGGCTGAAGGCAGTTTAGGTTTTAATAGAAGACTGTTGGTTCAAATCTGTAATTATGCCTGCCTTGTATATCAACTTTGAGCCGCTATTGCCCCTAGGTAACTAGTAAATGATAAAACTAGTGACCAGCATAAAGACGAAATCCAAATAGGGTGGCAAGCCAACAACCTAGAAACTTGTGTGGTCTTTTCTCTGAAATCAGTCTTCCTTTTATATTTTAATAATAGAAGTTTCCCATGGCTTACCTGGCCCTCCATGTCAGGGTCATGATTTCCTCAGTGCCAAGTGATACTGAATTATATTTACTTCTTCAGTTAACAAAGAATGAAATTTCAGAGGCCTAGTAAGCAGAGGTTACAAAAACAATCAAATGCTTTCCTCATGTATTAGTGACTCTCCAGAAGGTAGTGGGATAAATTTATTGCCTTCGGTGACTTCGGATAGCTTGCGTCTCATTTCAGTCTTCTAAAAATGTTTTTTTGGCAGGTGTTTTATATGCATGTTGAAGGATACTTTCATTTATCATTACATTTGGAAGGTTTATAGAGTTTGATAAATATTTATGTGATGCCGCTACATTCACAGTGTTTCATTGAAAAGAAAATGAAATGAAAATGAAAATGTGCTGCAGCCTGTAGTTTTAGCTTGCCAGTTTTTATGAACGCATGTCTTATCGAAAGAGAATCTACAAAGAGTTGTGTGTGGGATTCAATTCAACTTACATTAAATTCTGGGCACTGGTATACAAATGATTGAATATAATAGGACTCTCCAAATTTTCCCATTGGACATTGGAGGACTTAGTAGCTCCTCTAGGGCCACACTCTTTGTGATTAAATTCACCGATTTTCATTTACATAACATAGTTAGTATTCGAGTTGCTTTTAAAAAGCAGCATGCTAGTGAGAATAGTACCAAGTAAAAATAATATATTGCATAGGAAATGTTTTGAGTCAAAAAGTGAATAAATGTTGAAAGAATTAAGATAAGAATTTGAGGTACACACACACCAGCATACACACACACGCGCACACACACAAACACACACACATTATGGTAAAAACATAAAGGCTTTGTGGTTTAGCCCCAAGATCTATAATATAGAGCTTAAACCATTTTCAGTTTTTCTCCACATTCTTAAAAGTCTGCCTCTTTGCTCTCGCTGCTTCTCTGCTGCCTTTTTTCCTCATCTTCCACCTTTTCCTTCTCTACTTGCCACAGTTATCGTGCACAGATTCCCTGCAGGCACAGTGCTTTGCGCTGAAGAAGATGCGTAGATGATTAAGTCAGGGATGGGTAGTAGAGACAGAAAAGCATGTAATTGCAAACCGTGGGATACATAAGTGACACAACGTTAAGTGAGTGCCTTGTGTTGGCCATTCATCATGTTTGCTGCAGCCTTAGCATCACCCTTTGGCACTGTGGGATGATTTTTACAAATTCCAGTTAGAGACAAGACAGTCTGAGAGATAACCAGGGCATTAAAGTCAGTGGATGATGATATATAAGCAAGGCTTAATTGTCAAGGAATGCATAACCCCAGAAATGGATCGAGGTTTTGTGAGGCTTAAAGCTCATGCAATTTGGTGTGCTTGCTTTGAGAAAAATTATAAAAAGTACGACTATAAAATCTTTGTATTTGTTTAGAATGAGGAAAGAAATCACAGTAAATCATGAGTTTGAAAGCCAACAAACACAAATATCACAAAGCTCAGGAAAAATATAATATTGTGTTGATTGATTGTCTAACACATCTTTCTGATACTTGTTTCCCCTGCATCTTTTGGTTGCCTTTTTTCTTTGATTGCCTCTTATAGGATAATAATCTTGTAATTGTTTCTATAAAAAGTGCAGAAAGATTATTTTTCCTCCAACGTGGTTGATTGAAGTTTGTTTTTTCACTGAGAGTTTAGAAATGTTTCTCTAGAGTCACAGCTTGTTATTGGTAGTGCTATGTGTATTCTCTCCATCAATGTCAAAGTTGAAAACATCTCTATCAAGTTTATTTCTCATATGAGTTGTTGCAGATCTACTTGCTCTTAATAATAACTGCTACAGGTCTGTGCTCTGTAAACAAAAAACGTCTAGTAATTTCCATGTCTGAGAGTCTAATCCACCAAAGGGAAGAACTCATGGTGCACTTATGCTGCATTTCAGTAGAGAACTTTGCTGCAAAACTTTGATTTTGACTCTATAGGCAAGAACCAAGTCTTCTAATTACAAATTTACATGTCTAATGATTGGGGAATTTTCCACAGACTAGCTCCTGGCTTTGTACATTTTGTACCTAGTTTCTCCTTCCCAATGGCCATAATTCTAGTGCTGGCCACCCCAGGATATGGTCATGTGGTGATACAAGTTCTTTCCCTTCACTTCCATGCTACAATGCTGAGTGTCTCGGTGCAATGGGTAGTAGAAGGGTTTTGGGAAGCCATTCCTACACTGGACAGCTAACGACAATTTGTCTATACATTGAATTGATGGTGAACCACATAAATATATGACACTAAGTGCAAACCTAATGTATCTTCAACTCATTCTCCCTTAGATCCCTCAGATGCTTACAACTACTTTATCTGGTGATGCAGAATATAATAGAGGAGAAGTTGAGGAGAAAGAGAAAGAAGTTTTAAATGATTGTGGTTTAGGTATATTACTTTTGCAAAATTTATAGAAATGTGTAACCCTGTGAACCATTGCTAGGGTCCTCTATGGGGCTTGGAAGCTTTGACTTTGATAGCTTCATATTAAACGTGCAGCTGCCTAGGAGTGTTGGTAAATGAACATTTTTCTGAAAGAAGTTAAGTCTTCAAGATCATTGGAGGGAGGGACTGAGCTGGACCAGGCCACAAAGGCTAGGCCTGATTTGTAGACTGCCGACCCCTAGACCAGGTTTAAAGTTTTTGTCACTCTCATGTATTATTGAGCCAACAGACAAAACTGTGCAAAGGACATAAGAGCACGGTTGCATATGAGTGGATCTGGCTCCCTGATATCTCCCAAGTATCTCAAGGAGGTGCCCTGGAAGTGTGTAGCCAAAGCAGCACTTGAAGAGTAAGAAGCCTGCAAGTTCAAAAAATACAGAGGTTTGAGCTCACTGCCTTTTCTGAGTGGTTGGCTGGTGAGAGAAATGCATTGTTCCTTGGGCCCGCTCTCTTTTATAACACCTATTTGGGAATTCACTAGGAAGTATACACTAGGATCTGGAAGCCAAGGAAAAAGGGTCTTTGAGAGCTGTCCTAATGACAGTCACAGAGTTCTTTTGCTCTGACTCATTATCTGTATCCTAAAAGCATGACTTTGAGGTTTCCCCTAAACCATTAGGGGTTTCACTTAATCAGAATTTCAACATTATTATGAAAGTGTTTTTTGATAATCTAATTTATTGCTATTATATCTTACATATCAGTAGCACATCTCGCAATCGGTAATTTCCATCCCCATGGGCTGCTGGCATTGGTAAGATGTTTCTGGAACCTTGATAAAGCCCTGTTATTTTTAAAAATAAACATTGACTTGAGGTCAGCTTCAACAGGGAATTCTATTCAATAGATATCACATCATATTGAGCCAGCATGAGGCCCTGAGATCTGGAATGAGGCTGTGGTGATACAAAGCAGGGTTAAGGTTTTCTTCCATGTTTGTCTGTCCCCTGTTCCCATGCATATCAGCATCTTTCCCTGAACCTGGGTAGATTTATACATATCTTTCTCACACCTTGAGTATACTTCTAAAGAAATATTTGCCACATGATTAGACTGAATGAGCCTTGAATTGAAAACACGGTGATTAACTTTTGGATGACAATTTCATAAAACATTGTCCTGATTGTTAAAAGTGCAGGTGTCAGGGTGTCCCTGGTGGCGCCGTGGTTAAGAATCTGCCTGCCAACAGGGGACACGGGTTCGAGCCCTGGTCCAGGAAGATCCCACATGCCGTGGAGCAGCTAAGCCTGTGCGCCGCAATTACTGAGCCTGCGCTCTAGAGCCCGCAAGCCACAACTACTGAGCCTGCATGCCACAACTACTGAAGCCTGCACACCTAGAGCCCATGCTCCGCAACAAGAGAAGCCACCACAACGAGAATTCCGCGCACCACAATGAAGAGGAACCCCCGCTCGTCGCAACTAGAGAAAGCCCACGCGCAGCAATGAAGACCCAAAGCAGCCAAAAATAAGTAAATAAAATAAATAAATTTATGAAAATAAATAAATAAAAAAATAAAAGTGCAGGCATCGTCCATCTGTCTGTCAGGTAGTTTTATCCTAGAAGGCAAATAATCAGAATTGGAATGAGTAAGAGTTTCATTTATGGTCACTAAATTCCTATGTTTCACAGCTAGGATAGTGTAGACACCCAATGGTGTTAATGCTAAGTCAGAATTCTATATTCCACAGTCATACCACATGACTCAAAAATGTATAATTAGCTAAATTGGAAGTTGATAATTGGTAGAATATGTTCAAGAACCAGAGTGTAAGCAAAAATTGCTATTGGGGGCCTTCTATATAATCTTTAGAATGAATTTGTTCTGCTATAGATGAACTCTTGGGTTTTTACCTAGACCTTTTTCTTTTCATTAATTAATTTTATTTTATTTATTTCTGGCTGCGTTGGGTCTTTGTTGCTGCGTGTGGGCTTTCTCTAGTTGTGGCGAGCAGGGGCTACCCTTCACTGCGGTGCGTGGGCTTCTCATTGCGGTGCGTGGGCTTCTCATTGCGGTGGCTTCTCTTGTTGCGGAGCACGGGCTTTAGGTGCGTGGGTGTCAGTAGTTGTGGCTCGCGGGCTCTAGAGTGCAGGCTCAGTATTTGTGGCGCACGGGCTTAGTTGCTCTGCGGCATGTGGGATCTTCCCGGACCAGGGCTCGAACCCGTGTCCTCTGCACTGGCAGGCAGATTCTTCTTTCCTGCACTGCGCCACCAGGGAAGCCCTTTACCTAGAGCTTTTTAATTTTACTTTGCACACAGTTCTAGTAAGCTAGACTTCTTGATGTATAATCCTACAGTATTTTAGAAACTGCACAGCAGACAGATTGCTGTAGGTAGGCATACTAACAACAGCTAGGACTAACCCTGTTAATCAGACAGGGAGAGAAATCAGTGGCTAACCCCCATTGCCACTGGTGTTTATTATGTGCCAGGCATTGAAAAGTATTAACTCATTTACTTTTCACAAGGATTCTGTAAGGTAGGTACTCCGATTATCGACATCTATGGATGAGGAAACAAAAGCTTGATTTTAAATTACTTGTCCAGGGTTTCACAGCTTGTGGTAGAGCAGGGATTTGAATGAGGCAGGCCAGCACCAGTCTGAGCTCTTAATCACTATACCTCAGGCACTTTCTGGATGAACAGCCCTGAGTATCTCCTTAAGGGCTGACCCGAAGGGAGCCCATCACTTCATTACCACACAGTATAAGAGCTGATCATTATAACGAAGAGTCCCAAACATTGTAGAGGCCCAGATTCCCTAGAAAACAGAGCCCAAGGCAAAAATTACAGTACATGCTAATGTTTTATTAAGGGTGCAATCCCAGGGGAACAAGAGCGAGGGAAAGAAGGAAGCCAGGCCTGAAGGAAGGGAGTCCAAATATAAATTGGTATGTTATTAAATTAGTCACAGCTTTACCACAAAAACCAGCCTGTTCCTCAGTCACCCTGCCGTCTCCAGGGAGGCCACTTAGAACCTCTGCATCTTGGGCCATTTGGCCTGGAGTTGGAGGGAAGGGCAAGCAATTTTTCTCTTGGCTCTTGCCCATTTTTGACCTCTTATTGGTCAGATCTGCCACCAGGTGGGGGGCATCAACACCCCAACTCTTCTGGGTTGCGTTGGGTATGCTTGGGCCGCTGGTGGGAAAGCCAATACTTTGTGGGTACAGCCTGGTCAGCATTCCTGAGTTACTGTGAGGGAGCTCCTTCTCCTGCTGTAGCACTGGGGGTTCGTCACAGGAAGCTGGTGAACAATTGAGGCTGTGGGAGAGTAGTGGAGCAGATTGAATTGAGTGGATCTTGGCGATGCACAAACAGGGTCTGGGCAGAGACTTGCAATGTATTTGGGAAAGATTTTTCGTCGAAACAAACAAATAAAATCTAAGCAAAATGAAACACACCCCATAAAATTGTGACGCCTACCTGAGCAGATGCTAAGCTACTTAACAAAACTCAGTTACACAAAATGACATAGTTCCCCATAGCTCTGATTTGTCAGGGTGTTGCGATTCCTGTTTCTCTGGGCCCTGGACTGCTAAGAACTGCATGGGAAGAAGTGCCAGCACTTCATAGTCTTTGATTGATGTGGGCAAAACCTCTTTTTAACACCTCTCCTTTCTTGACATCTGAGTGCTAGTTTATCAAATGTTTGTGTGTGAATTCATGGGCTAGAAATGCAGGGGGAGGTAGAAGAGAGACTAGGAGCTGAGGATTTTGTGAGAATTTTGTCTGCTGGACTTACTTTCCCGTCTTCATTCCTTGTCACAATACAATCATCTTTGTTCTCCTCCTCATTGGAATCATCACCACCATCATCTAGCACTTTATTGGAGAGCTTGTTATCTGCTAGATGCTCTGCAGGGTGTTTTATGTACTGGAACTCATGCAGTCCTCACATTAAACTTATGGGCCAAGGACTCTTATGACCCCAGATTTATGGGAGTGGGAACTGAAGTTTAGAGAGGTTGAATAACTTGCTGAATTTCACAAAGCTAGGAAGTAGCAGAGCCAAGGTTTCAACTCAGATCATCTAACTCTCAGCCCTTGCTCTTGTCCTGACCACACACTGTTCCTGGAGCCCACGTGTTTGGGTCCTCTTAGAAACATGCCTCCCCCCCACCCCTGCCGCTGCCCTGTGCATCGATTTTCTTATGTGCCTTTGTTGCTAGGAGCTTAAGGGGAATATCTACAGTATTCAACAATTCATTAAAATAGGCATTGTATATTATGGCATGCAATATATAATATAATGAACATATATAAGCGAAATAGAATATGTACTAAATATAATAATATATAATACAGTATATAATATAAATATAATTATAATATAAAATATATAATATAAAACAACATAATTTATAATATATATGTCATATAGTATTACATGTTATACAACTTATAATATGTATTTGGTATTTTCATATATGGTATGTTATTATATATTATATATATTGA
Organism: Balaenoptera acutorostrata; assembly: GCF_949987535.1. NCBI lineage: Eukaryota > Metazoa > Chordata > Mammalia > Artiodactyla > Balaenopteridae > Balaenoptera > Balaenoptera acutorostrata. Next base: position 70,744,147 of record NC_080072.1, read on the forward strand.
GCACCTACTATGTGCTGAGCATTGTTCTAGGTAGCAAGCTAGACCAGCGAATCAAATGGACAGAAATCCTTATCCTTTTAACATTCTAATGGAGAAGGAGATAATAATCAAGATAAGTATAACATGCAGTGTGTTAGATGGGTTTAAGTGCTAAGCAGAAAAATCACGCAGAAAAATCAGGTGGTGGAGTGTTCCAAAGAAGGCCTCACTAAGAAGATGGTCTCTGGATTAAGCCCTGAAGGGATTTTAGGTGTGGAAACTTATTATTTCCACTTGGAGGAAGGCAAGAAAGATGGGGCACAAACTCGGTTGATTGCCACAGACAAACTCTGTAACTACTCTTTGTGATTAACAAAATCACTATGAACTGTAGGAAGAGTATAATTTAAAAGACACAATTGTAAATGCAGATTTGTTCAACACAGAAGTATCCTGTTTTAAAGTATTTTCCAGTGACTCAAAAGTCTTGATGTAAATGTATCCCATCTCAAATTTCCTTTAACTCCAACGTGCCTACGTCATAAGAGGAAAAACTATTTCCCTTGTTAATTATACAACTATTTCCCATCTTCCTTCTAGAGTCTATTTTTCTGATACTGTTTCACAGCAACTGTACTTTCATTTTTATCAAATGTATTGTATTAAAACATGTCCAACTGAGCAGGTTGTAATGCCTTAACTGCCGGGAGTGGATCTTGGTTCCTTGCTTGGAGGATTTCTATTCTAGTTGGGAAGATAAGGCATGCATGCAGGCAAAGTGGAAGTGTTCTGTCCTGTTTAATAAAATAAACATGTACACACCCTGTACCTAAATTACTAATTTTCAAAGAATTGGAGTAATTTAATACACTTTCTGCTAAAATTATAATTGAACTGGATTTTTAAAAACTCTTTGATGATTCTTTGGAGCACATTTCGCCCAGTGCCCCGCTTTGACATTTGAGGAAGATGAGACTTACTGAGATAAAGTGACTTTTCCACAGCCCCAGAGCTGGTCAGTGGTACCACTGAGCCTTGAACTGAGGACTTGTAAGCATGCGCACTGTTTTGCTCAGAGCTGTCTCCATGATTCAGAAGATGCTTTTGATGTCTTAGGTTGTCATCGTTAACCTTATTTATTACAGAGGTGGGGAGTTGCCCACTTGGCCATAAGCAGACATCACCTTTTACCAGAATGGCTTACGCTGGAGTTGACTGTATGTTCACTTTACACTTGTGAAGATTTTGGGTGACCATCCTCTATGGTATTTTACAACTTATTTTACATTCTATTGTATACGGCCCTAAAAACATCATACCTAGCATTTGAAGCAAAGATGAAAGCACACTTTTTTTTTTTCTTAAATCACACATGCTCAGTTTTTAGTCATGGAACTCTTGAAATGAAATCATTAGCATATGCAAACACTCTTTTTCCCAAAGTGGTTTCCTACTCTGCAATTATTATGTTGTTTGGGGTAAGATAAATAAGCCCAACATGAAAACACTACGCATTAAAATGAGAAACAGCATTGTCGTTATAAAATATTCGGGAGCTATGAAAAACACAAACACACACAAAGATCCCCCTGTGGTTCCTGGCAGGGTCTGTTAAACACAGTGATGCCCGCCCCCAATCCTGGTCCTCTGGCTTCCCTGGGTGAACACTGGGCTGTTGAATATTCTCTGCTGGAATTGGCTGGCCAGGCCACTCGTGGGGGTAGGTGGGAGAGAGAGGTTTCTGCCTTCTTTTGTTCTGATCAAACCCAATGCAGTTTCTCCAGCTGTGAGGTCGAATTTCCAGCCCTTAGTAAAATTAAATCATCTGCTTTGTCTAGTACCAGTTCTGATTTCAGGCAGACGGAGCTAGAGTGGGAAAGCAACCGTGTGGATAACACAGAGGTAGTGTTGGCTCTGGGACAAATAGTTCATCATTCTGGGGACCTCAGATCCTCAGTTAACATACAGAGCTTGGTACCCAGGTTTGAGTAGATGGCCTGTCACTTTCAAGAAGATTTCTCTCTGTGGCAGGGGAATCTTTCCTAGTTGGCACATGGGATTCTTAATAAAGATGTTGGAAACAGCAGCCTTGCTATGTTTTGGCTTCTCACCAGAAGCCAAATAAAGATCAGAAGTTCTCTGTCCCTCTCAAATGGATCCTAGCATCTCTCACTTCGGAAAATGAGTGTGGTTTTGTTAGCTTGTGTGTTTCTTGTTATTGTTTTCTGTTTTTTTAGTGTTTGTGAGTCACTTAGATTTGGCAAACCTTGAATAGACATATGAACCCCAAATAACTGTAGTAAGAAATGCAGAACATACTGAGCGGGAGGTTATTGGATTTCCTTTAGTAAGCAAATATATCCTAAGAGCTCATGGGTGAAAATAGCTTTTTATTTAATGAGTCATTTTTATTGGAAGGTAATGATTATGTGCAGGTCGTAAATACGGTGTAAATTCCCTTCCGTGGTGGACATTAAAAACTTTCAATTGTAAGCAGCTTTAAAGGCTTAAGAATGCTGAGGTACAAATTTTCAAACCTGTGCATTCTGTACACATATGGTTATAAAGAAATGAATGAAACCCAACAAGAGTTCGTGCATAGGAACAAACGTTTCTGACCACCATCTGTAGTTGAATACAGCAACCTGAACGAGAACATATAATGTATAATGATAACGACTTTTAAAGTTATTGTTGCATGTGGCATCTCATTTTATTGTAATACCATCCTGTGAATTATTATCCTCTCTCCATTTCACAAATGAGAAAAATGAGGCACGAGGAGGTTTGGTGACTAACCCAAATACTTCATATTTCCAATGTATTATATTGACTCTTCTTGTGTCTATGAATATGTAGTTTCAGGACTAACAATTTGAGCAATCTATCTTCAAAGTTTAATTATATTTTTCTTCCAGGAACACTCAACCAGAAATAGGAGTTACTGCTGGTGGATCAACTTAATAGCTTATATATGATAATTAAAAAAAATCCAACTGTGCTCCACATTTACCTAGGAAATAAAAACTGTTGTCTAGTCGTGTAAAATCATACCTAGACTCTGTATCCCGTATTCTGTCTGTATTAAGATTCTGTTCAGCTGCCCAGAGAGCAGGTGACAAAACTTTTTCAGAACTTTTTTATAGTCATACTACCAAGGTATTGAACTGGCTGTTTCCAGCTAACTCTCTGGGATCAGCTGGTTTTTTTGGAATAGCCGAGCATGCGCAAGATTTAGGTGTAGAGGCCCAGGTTGAACTACACCCATCATCTTGGTTCAGCATCAGTTGTGCATTTGTCTTATTCTTTTTGCTTGATTGTAAGCTCCTTGAAGGCAGGATTTATTTCTCTCTTTTTCCTTTTTTAAAAAATTGAAGTATAGTTGATTTATAATATTGTGTTAGTTTCAGGTGTACAGTAAAGTGATTCAGTTATATGTGTATATATATATATAATACATATGTTTTTTTCAGATTTCCCATTATAGATTATTATAAGATATTGAATGTAGTTTCCTGTATTATACAGTAAATCCTTGTTGCTTATCTATTTTTTTGTATATAGTAGTTTGTATCTGTTAATCCCATACTCCTAATTTATCCCTCCTCCCCTCCTTTTCCCTTTGGTAACCATAAGTTTGTTTTCTATGTTTGTGAGTCTGTTTCTGTTTTGTATGTAGATTCATTTGTGCTATTTTTTTAGATTCCACATATAAGTGATATCATATAATATTTGTCTTTCTCTACCTGACTTACTTCACTTAGAATGATATTCTCTAGGTCCATCCATGTTGCTGCAAATGGCAGTATTTCATTCTTTTTATGGGTGAGTAATATTCCATTGTATATATATACCACATCTTCAGATGGCCAACAGGCACATGAAAAGATTCTCAATGTCACTAATTATTAGAGAAATGCAAATCAGAACCACAATGAGTCACACTTCACACCAGTCAGAATGGCTATCATCAAAAAGTCTACAAATAATAAATGCTGGAGAGGGTGTGGAGCAAAGGGAACCCTCCTACACTGTTGGTGGGAATGTAAACTGGTGCAACCACCATGGAGAACAGTATGGAGGTTCCTTAAAAAACTAAAAATAGAACTACCATACGACCCAGCAACCCCACTCCTGGGCATATATCCAGAAAAGACAAAAACTCTATTTCAAAAAGACACATGCACCCCAGTGTTCATAACAACATTATTTACAATAGCCAAGACATGGAAGCACCCTGAATGCCCATCAACAGATGATTGATTTAAGAAGATGTGAGACATATACACTACAAAGGATTTCCAAAGATTTGTTTCTTTTTTTTAAACTTTTTATTTTATATTGGAGTATAGTTGATTAACCATGTTGTGATAGTTTCGGGTGTACAGCAAAGTGATTCAGTTATACATATACATGTATCTATTCTTTTTCAAATTCTTCTCCCATTTAGGTTGTTACAGAATATTGAGCAGAGTTCCCTGTGCTCTACAGTAGGTCCTTGTTGGTTAGCCGTTTTAAATATAGAAGCATCTGCATGTCAATCCCAAAATTCCCAAGATTTATTTCTTATGCACAATTGTGTGCTATGTCTTGCCTAGTCAGAGCTTGGCATATAATCAATGCTGAGTAGGAATTTTTGAAAGGAAAGGAAGAGAAGAAGGGGCTGGCTGTGTATATCCAATTGCAGCTCTATGTCTCTGTCTCATTCCTCTCGAGAGGTTGGATTAGATGAAGGAGATGTGTTTTCTGGCCATCAGCTTCACCTGTTGAGTACATGGGGGTTTGTTCCAGTACCTTTTTCTTCTTCTGTGATTCAAAGCTTTGAATAACCAATATGTAGATAAAGAAAATTGAGACGTGGATTATCTACGGAAGAGCTTCCCTGCAAATACTGGCTTATTTTTTCCCAGCCATCAAAGGTAGAGACAAAAATAATGATAAAAGCTTACATTTGAAAATAATTTGACTTTTTAATGATTTTCACTATGTCTCATTGACCACCGTAGGGTTTTTAGCTTCTATTTAAGCTTTCTTTCTCCCTACCTGAACACAACCCACAAAATGTCCACAGAGCTGCCCATCGCTTCCTTATAAATTCCGTCCTCTCAGATTTCCAGTGCTTTCTTGTTACCTGGTTTCTTCTTCTCTTGTAATGTTTTTAATGCTCTTGTGGCCAGTTCTTAGGCTGACTCTTTCTATTTCTGTTATCGGAAGGACTTTATGCTCCACATAATTCTTGTATTCTCTTTCTTCTCTCCCCTCTGTCAGTAAGACCCCATAAACCTATTATTGGTCACTTCAGCTCACCAAGCCCCTCTGCATCCTTGTCTCCTTGAGCGGGTGCTACCTCATACCCTGGCTGGAACTTAGGGTTCATTTCAGCCAGCAGTTTTTATATAAGACTTTCCATACTATTTCCACTGTGCCAAGGGCCTCCTGTTTCACCACTGTCTTAAAGGTTATCTTCATCCTTAATTTCTACTTTATATGCATTGACTTCTTTCGATATTTCTTTGCAAAAGTACTTTACTGGTTTTCCAAGTTAGATCTTTGGCCTTGTCACCCCACCTACCGTCCTCCCGTCCACGTGCTTTCTGTCAGCAACACTTTTCTGATTTCTTTAAAAATCTTCAGTCTTCCCCTTCATTCCATCTTCTTCTTAGGTAGGAAATATTCTATTTTTCTTCTTGGGATAGCACAGTTTTAAGCTTGTTCCACAAATGATTTTGTACTATATACTAAATGAGTTATTTTATATACCAAACGTGGTCAGGATTCCTTGTATATTTATTTTAGCCTTTCTCATTCTGAAAGGAATGTAATGGGCATTACTGGTGCTTAGTAGTACCTGTCTCCATAGACCCAGACAGTCATAAATTTGAAACATAAAAGCATTCAATTATCAAACATTTCTGTATTTACCAAGCCATAGCTTCTTTCTTCTTCTGGCAAGTAGTGTATGCCACTTTTCTTGGGATTACCCTGTTTCATGGGGCCAGGAAAATGGTCTCCACGAGCAGGAAATCATCTCTTTTGTACATACCAGGCAGTTCTAACACTTTTTGGTGGTGGTAACCCAGACCAAGGCAGATTATTCTGTCTTTGCCTCCACCAAAATCACTTAGCTGGATTATAGATGACAAAACAGCCTGACGATCATGTAATCAGATTCCTGCGTTTGTGTGTGTGTGTGTGTGTGTGTGTGTGTGTGTGTATTCAAGGAAACCAGGAACAAAATGGTACGGGTGAGGGTCTGTTCTCAAGATAACTGGTGTTAAATTTTATAACAGGGATTTTATGTGGGGAAGGTGCAGTTTGAAAACAAATGTGAGTACGCCTGTCACATAGAGTGTGTCTCTTATACCTTCAAAATTCCCTCTTGGGGTTGACCTTTGACACTTCCTGTGCCTCTTGCTAATGCCTGGAGTGAACAGTGTGGACCTGGTACATGAACATTCCACTTGCTCTGTGGCCCTCAGCGTTTCGTGGTTCTTAATCGGTTCTGCATGCCCCCGTCATCCTTTTCCAGTCTTGGCCATCTGCTTGATCTGTCAACTGTGGTTATACAGCTGTTTCTTTTCTTCTTTTTTGAGCACCCCAAAAGAAACCATGTGAACTGTGCTTTGTCATGTGAGGTGGTGCCCATGTGACCTTCGCTGCCACCCTCTGAGGCATGATTATCCAGACTTCAGAGATATACAGCATAGTTTAGCTCTCTTCATAGAGCCAAGGTAAAACCCAGATCCCTTCATCCTTAAGCCAACTCCCTTTTAGTAGATAACCTCCTGGTAACACGTCAGTCTTTTATTTAGCAGCTAGAATTCTTTCATAGGTTGGGAGAGATACGGGGTCACATTTCCATGAGTGGGTACCAGAATATAGACTCCCACTCTAGGCCCCATACCCGCAACTGACCTCTCTCTGTCAATGAGCTGCTCATGGGATGGTGTCCTTGGGAAACATTGGCATTTTCCTGATTTGGTTTTTGGTTTTTGTTTGATTGAGGTGAAATTCATATAACATGAAATTAACCATATTAAGGTGTTCGGTTCCGTGGCATTGACACTGTGGTACAACCACCACCTCTGTCTAGTTCCAAACTGGGTACCCATTAAGCACGCCTCTCTCCCCTGCACCTGGAGACCACCAGTCTGTTTTCTATCTTCTGTTTTGGTTTTTCATAAGCATAGAGTATAGCCTTATGAAAGAATGAGATGCTACGTGATTCAATTACCCCATTGTTAAAAGAGAAAGTGGGATCTTAGGGACTGGGATTTCTTTGATGTTATCGTAAATCCAGGAGGTGAGTTTCAAGAATAAAACCACATCTTGCTTTATCTTCCCTTTAGTGATAAAAGAAAGATGTTAATTTTCTGAAGCAGCTTTGATCTGACTTTTAAGGAGTAAACCCATATATTTTTGTTCAAGCAGATAGCCAGAGAGCTGAAAGATAATTGAACTATTTTTTTTTTTTCATTTTAGAATTGTATTTTTTTGGCAAATCCTAGTAACATTCTGGAAATGTATGGATTAATTTCCCATTTTAAGTACCCCATTCTATTTTTTTTTTCTTAAATATTTTTGAACACCGAATATTCATTATGGGAAGACGAGTGTGACAGGCTCGTCTTAAAAAGAGAATGAAAGAAATATGAGATGCTGTCTTTTTATCAAACATTGGAGGGTAGTTTGTATACTTTCAGCAGGATTTTTGCTTCATGAGTTTTTGTTGCTTCTTCATTGCAGTATTAGTTACTTTCAGAGGTCCAGATCTCATAAAATTCCAGAAGATCCAGGAGAAAATTGAACCCTTTGGCTCAGATCAATTACATATTATGTTAGAAGACAGCAGACTTCATGAAAACACCTCCTGTTAGGGGGTAGGAGCTGAATTTTCCTTTGATTCCAGATTTTAATATCGACTTCCAGTATTTAATAGTAAAAAGACATGGCTTCACATGTAATTTTAATTTCCTCAAGTTTGAAAGTTGCATGAGTCTTACACTGACCCTTGGAAGTGGATTTCAGAGTTGCTATTTAAAATATAAGAATCACAGAGACTTTTGCGGGGGGGCGGGGGTCAGCTAGAGTGTCATTTTCAGGAACAAGCAATATGTACTTTGTCCTTTGTTCAATATTTTCTTCAGTTTTCATTTGGTAAATCTGGTTGTTATTAAAGTGCCAAAGCTAATGGAATTACCTGCTGAGGTACTGTCCCAGGAAGGCACCTGGAACAAAACCTTCCATTTACTGAGGGGAGATTCTTATGAGGTCCTGCCTCACAGGAGGGACCCCTGAGGGTTACACTGGAACATTCCTTCACTCTACCTGAGTGTCCTTTGCCACCACCTAATTCCTGTCAGCCTAAAGCTTAAATTCATTTTAAGATACTCCTTGGTCTTTCCTTGAATTATACACAACAATAACAACAACAAACACTCTGGAGGGTTTTTCCTCCTTCAGGTTTTACTAATTTTGAGATAGCCATAGTTCGATGGCCTTTTTCAAGTGTGTATCAGGAAAGATGTTCACAGACCCACCAAACTATAGGTCAGGACCTAATGTTTCAGGTGACTGTGTTCTTGTTCAGTGTTTCTGTTTTTAAATTTATTTTTTAATTGAATGAAAGATTCTTTAAATTGTACAGTGCTTTACAGTTTTCAAAAGTTTCACACATGTGATTTCATATAATCCCACAATAACCCTTTTTAAAAGATCCCCTACCCCTATGTTGCCCCTCCTCCCTTCCCTCTCCACACTGGTAACCACTAGTTTGTTCTCTATATTTGTGAGTCTGCTTCTCTTTTGTTTTATTCACTAGTTTGTTATACCTTTTAGATTACACATATAAGTGATATCATATAGTATTTGTCTTTCTCTGTCTGATTTATTTCACTTAGCATAAGGCCCTCCAAGTCCATCCATGCTGCTGCAAGTGGCATTATTTCATTCTTTTTTATGTCTGAGTAATATTCCATTGTGTGTGTGTGTGTGTGTGTGTGTGTGTGTGTGTGTGTGTATACCATATATATATGTGTGTATATATATATATATATATATATATATATACACACAACATCTTTATCCATTCATCTGTCGATGGACGCTTAGGTTGCTTTTGTATCTAGGAGATTGTAAATAATGCTGCTGTGAACGTTGGGGTACATGTGTTTCTTAAAGAGTGTCTGCCACGAGTCAGCAGGTGTGGAGTGGGCCAAGCATCTGCATTTCAAACTGGATGATTCATATTAAATCAGATGATTCTGAGATAGGTGATGTGCGGACCATACTTGGAGGACCACCGTCCTAGCCTATTGAAGCCACTGGGGGCCTTGCTTTGTTATCCAGCATATTTGTTGTCCCTCCTGATTTTGAGTCATGAGAAAATTTGGTGAGATATTCATGACCTAATCCCAGTCATTAGGAAAAATGTTGACGGATGCAAGACTGGATTCAGAGTCCCGAGGCAAGCCGCTGGAGACTCTTTTCTAAGTTGACACTGCCTTGTGTGCACTGAAATTCAATCAGTTTTATACCCCTTTCCCTGGCTTGTCATTTGGCCCACATTTTCCCTGTCATGTCCTCTGGGATTTCATGAGAGATTTTTGTCAAATGCCTTGCTGACATCCAGCTATGCTAGATCTATAGAATTTCCCTGATCCACGGTTTAGCAAACACATTTTTGGAAAGGAAAGAAGAAAAGAGATGGGCAAATAAAATTTTAAAAAGGAAAAGAAAATTGAGACTAATTTGGCATGCTGTCCCTTTTCCTGCTGATCCAAACATATAAATTTGAACCCACAAATTTCTTTGGTTATTTCATCTGGAACGCTCAGATTGTAAGGTATACTTCCCAGGAGTCACTAGAGCCTAACAAAGAAATCCACATGCATTTTACAAGGAGGTTTTGCCTCCCCACAGGAACATGTGCAGACATAAATGTGGTAAGTCATTAATACCAGCCTCCCTCTTTATGTGATGGGAAGCAGGGGGGCATCTTTTAACTCTGAAGCAGTGATTTTTGGGGAAGGGTATAGAGATGGGCATTTCCCTGTAAAAGTCTCTGAAGGTTTCACACTGGTCATCCCTCAGTTTCTCATCTGCATGCCAGATCCTCCCATTCTTGCTAAATGGCCCTGATCCTTTCTGTGTTTGTCTTGTGTATCAGGGAGGAAATAGGTAAAGGGTTGCTGCCCAAAGAGAAAGGGAAATTCCTGTAGCACATTTGAATGACAAAACTGTATTTTTTAGAGGGTTTATTCCTAGAAAAAGGAAAGAGAGTAGTTGGAATATGTGTGTGTCTCAGAATTCTGACCATGAAACCGCAGAAAAGAATTTGACTCACAACTCACTTAAGCTAATCCCTCCCTCAGCGCCCCCACCCCCACCCCCAGTCTCACAATGTGGTGATTCATTGTGGAAATCTGAAGCAAACTGAATTTAAGCACATGCAGGAGCTGCACTACCACGCATCTGGGGGATCACGCACTGCCATCATCCCTCGAAAATTGATGGTTCACAAACACTGCCCTTCTGATGTACAAATTTAAAAAGTGAGGGAAGCAAATTAATGATATTCAAAAGGAATTTAAAGTAGACTAATCAGGGCAGTGGAAGAGACGGTGGGGGGGGAGATGTTTACAGATGTGCTGATGTAGAAAAATCAGTATTGGCTTTGTCTGGAAGAAGGAGTGGGGTTCTTCTTCTCTAGCTAATTAAAATGGGCTTATCTGTAAATTTAGTCATTCATAAAGCTTGCTTCCACAAAGCTGCTGTTTTTCTAATAGGATGGGAAGGCTGGGTTTCTGTAAATGTGGGTCAGCCATGTGATTGAGTGACCCAGATTTCTGCAGACACCCAGAAGACAGAGCAGAGAGAGGATCTGCCAGCTCAGGCCACACAGCACAGCATGGGCACACCTAGCGCCTACTCCCCTGCGCTGACAACAGACCTTGAACTTGAATGTTTTCACTTGGAAATCATGTTGTAGTTTTCTCCTAAGAAAACAGCACCAACCACCAGGTCTTCCTGTTTTTTTTTTCTTGACCACGTCTCTTTCTTAAATTCGCTTTTAAGCATTGAAATTTCGGCAACATCTTCCTTGGCTGTGGCTCTGGCTGGGATAGCTGGCAGCACAGGAAGTGGGCTGGGGTCCCCGAGTGTCCATCAGTGGAGAGTCTGGAAGTGGACTCATGCTGATTTTAGATAGCTCATCAAATTAGCATTTTATTATCTCTCTGCATATTTTCTTTATAATATAACAGCAACTGTTTTCATCTCATGGTCAGCCAAATCATTTTTTTTTTGTTATAAATTATGCTCAAGATGACATGGCTCAATGTAGAAAAACTAGAAAACATGAACAAGCAAAAAAAAAAAAAAAAGAGGGGGTGATTAGAAAGGGAGAGAAGGAAACTCTTAACTGCCACCACTCAGAGATAACCATTCTTATTCTTTTGAAGCCATGAGCAAGAGGTGGTTTTGTTTAGAGGATTAAAAAAAAAAAAAGGAGCTCTGGAACCAGCTACCTGGATTGAAATCCCAGCTCTGCCACTTCTCAGCTGTGGGATTTGGGGAAATTAATTGATCTCTCTGTATCTCAGTTTCATCTTTGATAAAATAAGGATACCTACTTCAAGTAAATGCCTTGGTCTAATTAAAAGACTTTGAACATAGTAAACATTCAGTAAATGTTTGTTGGAAAAGACACTGAATGAATGCTTAGGTGGAATGTTTCCCGTGTGGTACAAAGTTATGTATCTGGTCCCTAGTCCAGTACCTAGAGCAACGCAAAAACATAATGGAGACTGCTTAGCCCAGTGTGTGTGTACGGTAAGTGCTGTATAAGTGTCAGTTATGATTATTGCCTGGCACATTAGTATTTGTTAGATATTTCTTGAATGAATGGATGTCAGTCACTGCCCTTGGGTCATTTAAACTTGAGAGAGAAGGCAAGAGAAGATTCATGAAATAATAAATAAGTTGTGAGAGCTCCCTGGGGGCTGTTTTATTTGGGAGGTTTCCTTGCTGTGTTCGGTTGATTAAACCGCTCCCACTACAGCCTGATTGTTACTGGGTAGTGGATCTGGGGCCAAATCATTCCATCACAGAATAAGAAATATGCTATGGCTTCATGCATTCATCTCTTTCATTTTTTTTTTTCCAACAAACATTTCCTGAGTCCTTACTGAGTGGCAGGAGCTATGTCAGATTCTGTAGCTCCAAAGACATTTGCAGGGGACACAGTTAGAGAGACCTGTGACTCAAAGGGGAATTATAATGTACTGTGTGATACATGGTGAAAGCCAGCAATGCCCAGGGGCTGTGGGAGCTGGTGTGTGTGTGCTTATGTGTGTTGGAGGGAGAGGGTATCAGAGCATCCTTTCCCCAAGGAAGCCCAGTTGGAACTACATCCCAATAAAGACTAGGTATTAGCTTCATGTGGTGGGTGCGGCTCATTATAAACCAAGGACACAAGAGTGGCATTTGCAAAGATTGAGGAGAGTAAGAAAGCTGGGAAGGTGAAAAATCATCCTTAGTTCAGCATGGCTAGAGGTCTAGGGTGAGGAGGAGTATGGGTCTTTAAGTTTAATGCTGAATGGGGCCGGTTGCCATTGAATGATTTTTAAGCAGACAGTGACATGATCAGAGCAGCCTTTTGGAAAGCTAGTCAATAGCCACATGTACGTGGAGTGGCAGCGGGGGTGCGTGCACTGGCATCAGGAAGACTAGCTGTGGAAAATCCAGAAGTAAGTGGCTGGAGTAAGGGTGGGGCAGCAGGGATGAGCGAAGGAACTGATTCGCGAGATATTAAGGAGGCAGAATTCATCAACTTTGGCAACCCATGAATGTGTCTATGTTGGAAGGATGGGTGGTGGGGGGGTGAATTAATGATGGTCCTCAAGTTTCTGGCTCGTCATGAGGCACATGGGATGGTGAGACCTTTTTCTTTTTTTTAATATAAATTTATTTATGTAGTTTTGGCTGCGCTGGGTCTTCGTTGCTGCGCGCGGGCTTTCTCTAGTTGCGGCGAGCGGGGGCTGCTCTTCATTGTGGTGCGCGGGCTTCTCACTGCAGTGGCTTCTCTTGCTGCGGAGCACGGGCTCTAGGTGCGCGGGCTTCCGTAGTTGTGGCACGTGGGCTCAGTAGTTGTGGCGCACGGCCTCTAGAGCGCAGGCTTCAGTAGTTGTGGCTCACGGGCTCTAGAGCACAGTCTCAGTAGTTGTGGCGCACGGGCTTAATTGCTCTGTGGCATGTGGGATCTTCCTGGAACAGGGCTCCAACCCGTGTCCCCTGCATTGGCAGGCGGATTCTTAACCACTGTGCCACCAGGGAAGCCCAAGACCTTTTATCTAGATTAAATATGCAAGGGAAAGGTCATTGTTCAGGTGGGAAGATGCCAAACATACCAGTGGATTTTGATGAGCATCTGACACATCAGTTTCCTATGGGAGTGGCCCAGAGAAAGCACTGCTGTAGAGGTAATGCTGGAAAGCATGGCTTTTTTCATGCAGATGACCTTCTTCTGCTTGCATCAATATATATCTCTTGGTTTTTCCTCATTAAATAGTTTGGCAGTTACCGGCTTACGTTAAGTTCTGTCTTCTTAGAGTAATTGTCCCGTCCATAAAGAACCGAGGTCTGCTGTGCTTGTTCTAAATACAGGACAAGGATCTTTTCTGGTGAAGGGAACTACTCTGGACAACTCATTTCCATTTTAGGGCTTTCTGCCAGGCTTGTTGGAGGCAGCACTTAGAAGCAGGGAGATGGAGATTAGCACCGACTCGTTTTTGATGCTTTGGCTCCAAGCTGATAAAGTAATGAAAGTTTTATGATTTCAACATGGTTTTGTGGACGGGTCATAATTATTTATGTGTTTGAAAGTGAAGGAAATACCGGTTCTTAGAGGGAAATGTGCCCTCACCTTGTGGCCGTGTCTAGATCTGGCGCTGCCCTTTCCCCGCCAGCACTGGGCCAGGTCATTTTAATATGCTCTTCGAGAAAGAGAGGCCTCCTGATCTTCTGACCATCGCCCAGGGGGTGGAAAGTAATATTTCTTGCCCATTTGTTTTATAGTGCTCAATGCCTTAGGTCAAGAGCGTTCCTGGAAGAGAAATGGTGGGAAAGAAAACTTAGGAGTCTGGGATTAACATAAACACACTACTATATATAAAATAGATAACCAATAAGGACCTACTGTATAGCACAGGGAACTCTATGGAATATCCTGTAATAACCAATAAGGGAAAAGAATCTGGGGAAAAATTATATATATATATATATATATATATATATATATATATATATATATAATTGCATCACTTTGCTGTATGCCTGCAACTAACACAACATTGTAAATCAACTATACTTCAATACAAAAAAATAAAAAACTTAAAAGAAATATTCAGAAACAGGAACCTGTGGCTATAATTTACTTCTTAATTGTTCTCAGGTTACATATAGGGGCAGGGTACCGAATTGGGTTCATGTTTCAACAGCATTTATTTAGGACTTACTATTGTGTACCAGATATTGTAGTAAGTTTCCTGGTGGCGTGATGAAGGGGTTGCATGTATAAAACAACAGGGCCTGGTAGTCCTGACCTGAAGAAGGTTACTAACTTCCTGGGGAAGATGGGTTTCCAAACAAATAAATGCAAAACAACGAGTAAAGTGTTGTAATAGAAGTATATCCAAAATAGTACGGGGGCTCAGAGCATAATTGCCTGGGGAGTGCTAAGGAATTCTTTACATAGGAATGCTATCTGGGCAGTCTGCATGCTTGTTTACCTTGTTTAAAATAGACTGCAGACTTGTTGAAGGTCATGTCCTTTTCCCTGCACTGGACTTTCTTTACATTCTGTCTGTGCTTCTTTGTATTGCAGTTTTTTCGGTCTGAGTCTTCTCTTCTCCACTATCCTGGAGCCTCTTCAGGGCAAGACCACTGTCTGTTCAACTTTCCTATTCCCTGCTGGGCCCAGCAAGTGCCATAGTAACACACAAAATTTATCATTTCACTCTCAGAATAGCACCGTGGCACAGATGTTATTGTTAGCCCCATGTTTAAAGATAAGAAAACTAAAAGTCAGAGCATTGAAAACTGTTTTCAAGGTGTTTTAGACAATTCTCGCCACTTTAACAAAATTCCGTAGACTGGGTGGCTTAAACAATAGAAGTTTATTCTCTGACAGTTCTGGAAGCTGAAAGTCCAAGATTAGGGTTACAGCATGGTCAGGTTCTGGTGAGAACCCTCTTCCTGATTTGGAGACAGCTGTCTTCTCTCTGCATCCTCATATGGCAGGGGGAGTGGGAGAGAGAGAGGAAGCAAGCTCTCTCCTCTTTATTTAAATTTTTTTTGAAATATAGTTGATTTACAATGTTGTGTTAGTTTCAGGTGTACAGCAAAGTGATTCAGATATGTATATATATATATACACATACACACACATATATATATATATATATATATATACACATATATATATATTCTTTTTTAGATTCTTCTCCATTATAAGTTATCACAAGATATTGATTATAGTTCCCTGTGCTATCCAGTAGGGCCTTGTTGTTTATCTAGTATGTATATATATATATATATATTTTTTTTAAAGCTGTAGCATTCTTTAAATTAATTAATTAATTTATTTATTTTTGGCTGCGTTGGGTCTTTGTTTCTGTGCGAGGACTTTCTCTAGTTGCGGCAAGCGGGGGCCACTCTTCATCGTGGTGCACGGACCTCTCACTATCGTGGCCTCTCTTGTTGCAGAGCACAGGCTCCAGACGTGCAGGCTCAGTAATTGTGGCTCACGGGCCCAGTTGCTCCGTGGCATGTGGGATCCTCCCAGACCAGGGCTCGAACCCGTGTCCCCTGCATTAGCAGGCAGATTTTCAACCACTGCACCACCAGGGAAGCCCTAGTATGTATATTTTAATTTCCAACTCCTAATTGATTCCTCGTTCCCTTCCCCTTTGGTAACCATACATTTCTTTTCTATGTATGTGAGTCTGTTTCTGTTTTGTAAATAAGTTCATTTGTATCATTTTTTCTAGATTCCACATATGTGATATCATATGATGTTTGTCTTTCTTTGTCTGACTTGGCTTCACTTAGTATGAAAATTTGATAGGTCCATCCATATTGCTGTAAATGGCATTATTTCATTCTTTTTTATGGCTGAGTAGTATTCCATTGTGTATATATACCACATCTTCTTTATCCCTTCAGCTGTTGATGGACACTTAGGTTGCTTCCATGTCTTGGCTGTTGTCAGTGTGCTGCAGTGAACACTGAGGTGCACGTATCTTTTCGAATTAGCGTTTTCTCCTGCTATATGCCCAGCAATCTACCCGAGAAAGAGTCTAGAGTAATGATTGTAAAGATGATCCAAGAACTCGGGAGAAGAATGGATGAACAGGGTAAGAAATTAGAAGTTTCTCCTGTCTCTTATAAAGGCACCTAATCCCTTCATGAGGGCCCCACCCTCATGACCTAGTTAATTACCTCCCAAAGGCCCCATCTCCAAATACCTCATTTTAGGGATTATGCCAACATAGAAATTTTGGGAGGACAGAAACATTCAATCCATAGCACAAGGTCACACAGCTAGTTGACTGAGAGCCAAGACCAAATCTAGATCTTTTGACTTAGGCTCCTTTCACTAAACCACCTTATTCACTAGCATCACCGTACCTGAAGGTGGGTGGAGGGGTACTACATCTCTGTGGAAGGTCTGTGAACAATGCACAGGTACAGGAACCCCTCTCTTAGCTTGGGTTTCCCATAATTTGAATTTAGGGAGATTATTAGCAGGGAGCAAAGAGTGTTAGTACAGGGAGAGAGGAAGAAATTCAAGAATGGAAGGCAGCCAATGAAGGACATTTACCACAGAGAATAACTGGGGCTGATTCCAAGGAGAAACTCTGGGAAATGGTGTACAACACATTTTGAAATTATTCTGTTCAAGGGGTGAGGGAGCTGAAGTATTGAGGTACCATGTTCGTTCAGTCATTGGTTGGGGGCTGCTGGGGGATGGGGACGATTAATTCCCTGGCACATTCAGCCTGCTATGAGATAGGCAAAATAGCCTTAATTAGTTTCAGGAAAAACTCTCAGACACAGAGATGCGGAGGGAAATCATACAAAGCACCCTGAAATGGCAAAGTCATTAGGATATCAGTGGGGGCCCTGACAGTATCTCCCAAGCCTCCTGCCTTCCCTGCATGGATTCAAGCTCATAGATGAGTTTCCTGAGCACTTGTTTTTTGCCCTTCAGGGATATAACAGTAATGGCTAGTGTTCTCTGTCCTGGAATCGGACTAAATACTCATAACCACTCCTGTTAATGATTATAACTTCACAAGGCACGTTATTCCTATTCTTGTTTTACAGGTGAGAAAACAGTAGACAAACTTAAAATCTAGTTGGGGAGAGAAGGCTCACATGCAAGGATAATGAAATAAAAATAGATTTAAATAATAAAGACTAATGATATTAGATATACCTTAAGGTAAAACATAATCAATTGTCAAATGAATGGTACAAAATTAAAACTCTCATTTATTGAGTGGTATGGCTGTGGCCATCTTGGTGAAGTGCTTTATAATAATCTTCTCAGTAGCAGTTAGAAGCGCGTACTGTTACTTTTCACTTTTACTGAGGATGAAATCAGCACAGAGAAGTTAATGATCACATATTAGTAAGTATCAGAGTAAATGTCAGGTCTGTTTGTTTCCAGTGCTTATTCTCTTAAAGGTGCAATCACGGCAGTGTTAACACCCTGACATATTAAACTTTGAGTTGTTCTTTTCCACACTGGCTTACATACGATCTTTCTAATCAGCTGGTGGTCTTCACATTGCCTTGTGGAGAATTAGGGGCATGCTAGGCAGGTAGCAGAATAAGCAGGAGGCATGTCCATAGAAAAGCAAAGAAAGCGAAAGAAAAAAAAACCTATATATATATTTTTTTACTTCCAAAATAGGCTTTTGAAGTCCACGTCAAAAATAACAGTTTTAAAAGCACAGGTTTTGATCTTAAGAGCTAAGTTTTGTTGGGAGAAGAAAAGCCTCCTGAGAATTAAAAATGAAGGTCTCTGAAAAAGCTGACCCTAGACTTTATGCTATAATCACAGATTGGAAAGGGACCAGAGGAAGATCTAGAAGCTTCCCTCTCCCCACTCGATTCTCCCAAGACTAGCTGAGGATCCTTGGGTTGGTAGAGAAGGAGAGTTAGGACTTGAGCAAGGAGGAGGGGTCAGAGACTTGCTTTGATGGGACCAGACATGGGCTGGTCAAGGAGACAAGCAAAACCAAGTGTGGAGAGTGTACCATATGCTGGCCATGACCATGTCTGGGAGCTCAGCCAAAACCTACTCTCCTTCACCTTTGGAATGGGCACCGTATGTCACCTCAAGGAACCACGGTGGTTGCTTACCACTGTTTATCAGACCTTCATTGATCGCTGTCTGCATGCTACTGGTGGACCACCCACTAGATCCGATATTTCCGCCTGAGATTCTGCTGAGCCTTGATGTGAACTGCCCAGTTTAGGCATTCCCCTTTTCATGACCCAGGATACTCAAAGCCTTGCAAAGGAAACCGAGCTCTGACCTGGGTAGGACTGACTATATTTTGAAAGAAGTGAAGACACTCTATGATGGTTTCCAGGAGCAGGTGGGACCAAAGCTGGACCTTGAGGATGAGTAGGACCCGGGAAGTGAGAGGGTAGGAGAAGCCTTCGAGGAGGGGATCAGAGTGCATGGCCGTGGAAAAGCATAAGTGTTGTGGATGTACTTAAATCCTGTAGTTACAGGTTGGGGCTAGAATCTGGCATCGGGGGCCTTGAATGTGAGATTAGAGTTCAGACTTCAGCGTGTGGGCACTGGGGAGTCACTGAGGCTATCTTTTGTGTGTTTGTTTATTGATCTTCATAGTGGCTTGATGAAATGCTCTACTAAGCATTTTGCACAGATGTACAAATGACCCACTTAATATTCAAAAACAGCTCTAGAGAGGCTAAATAAATTGACCCGAGGCTACATAACTGGAAAGAAGTAGAACCCAGCAGATGTGAACTCTGGGTTTGTCTGCCAGAGACAAAAATCTCGTGTTCTTCCAACTGTTCCAAGCTGTCCTTCAGCCTGTAGGTGCAGGTTGGGGCTAACATCCTTAATAATGCTTGGAGTCTGGAGTCAGACAGCTGAAGATCCCTAAGTGTTCCTGCAGCCTTGCCAATGTGTGTAACACCCCTGTCCCCCCAAAAGTTTTCTAGCCTAGTCATTCCCAAGTTGTGTGGCCCCTCATTCTCCTAATTTTTATTCTGACTGAAAAGTGAAATCAGTGTCAATCACCTATAAGCTTAGGCCCCAAGGCTGTAGGCAAATGGTTCTTTATCTTGACATCTTAGCTCCTGGATCTGTGCTTTGTACAAGATCCCTGTGCATAATGTTTTTCTTCCCCTCACTTCTTCAGAGTAACTTTGTTCCGGTGTCGAGGGAGGACAATTTGTATGCTTTACTGTGAGTTCTTATTTATATGTGGTTTAGCTCTGTGTTCTGTCACCTCATTAATTTGTCTGCTTTTCATTCAGTTAGTGACAAATGGACACTGCACAAATGTTTGACATTCAAAATAGACAGCTCGGCAGTTTTGTGCTTTTAGATCATTTACTCCCTCCAACTTGGAGATTTATCTGAATTAGCATGATAGTGGCCGTCTTTCCATGCACTTACTTCTACTGTCCTTTCTGGAGTTTTTCTTGGCACCTCACAGTTAGGGATGGGGTTCGTTAACATCAACAGTTCTTTGAGATAGATAGGATATGTGTCCTAGAGTTCTGTTCATAGTGCCCAGAAGTTATTCTGCTGTCCAGTGGAGTGGTGATGGTTGCCTGGAATGCTCAGTTGTGTCCATTCCATTGGAATTCAGCAGTTCAGCATCATGCTCAAGTTGGAAGTAACTTTGACATCTACTATCAGATAATCCATCTATTCTCTCTTTCTCCTTCTCTCTCCTCACGTCTTCCTCTCTTTTGCTCTCACACACATGTACACAAATACACATTATATTTCAGCCAAATTGAACCATGTTAATTTTCCAGAATGTTCCATATGTTTTCTTACCTCCAAGCATCTGCAAATGTTGCTGTTATTGTTATGATTAATACAACCAGAGCAATGACAGTGATGGCTATGAATTATTGAGCCCCAGGTTCTTTCCTCACATCCTCTTATTTAACAGACGAAGAGGAAGAGCTTGGAGTATTTGATGCACAAGAACAAATTTCTGCCTGGCTCTAGAACTGCTTCCTCTGCCTCGGCTGTGCTCCTCCCTAGCCACTTGGCTGATGGTGTTTTCTCTTTGGGACTCAGTGTGCTGCCCGCCCTGCAGCGTCTCTACACCATCTGACACCATATTGCAGCAGGATGCATGCTGCACTGTATTGGCCAGTATGTCTAGCTCACTCCTCTACTAGAGTCAGGGACCACCGCATCTGTCTCGTTTGGAACTGTTTCCAGACTGACTGTAGTGCTAGACTGTCCCTGCTCGGTCAAAGTGGAATGAATGGCAGAAAGTGGTGAGCAAGTATGGAAGGAGGATACTGCACAACACCCCTCAGCTATTTTGTGGTTGTGACTCTTGAAGTCCCCTCCCCTTCACGCCCATAGCGGGTGATCAGTAAGGATTTGTTGACCAATTGAATGAGTCTGATGAAGACGAATCTGAGCAATTTGTGACAGCTTTCGGGACCTGGCAGTGCCTCAGACTGCCAGGGAGACCAGGGGACCCTGATCCCATCTCTGAGTTGCTAACAGGCCATCTTTTCCTTGACTGCGAGTTGGGTGGAAAGCTGGTGGTGACTCCCTGTTTTCTGAATGGAACCTAAATGTCAGAGTTATGTAAGCAAAGAACAAAATAGGTCTCGAGTTGCCATTCCCTTTCTGGCTGGCTTTATTTACACCATTAGAGACAGATGAAAGAGACCCACGGAAGGCCAACTTCACCTGATGTTGTGTGCACGTGTGTGCATGTGGGGCACGAGTGTGTTTGTTCACACTCCTGTGTCTCTGCCTGTGGGGATTGGGGAGGGGTTCTGTTTTGCCACCAGCTTCTCGAGGAAGGCATTGCTCTCATCACAGTGAAACATGTGGCATCAAAGCAGCAGCGGCAATTATGCCACCATTTGGATGGCTGTGCTATGGCAGCATCTGCTGATGCTCTGAGACTCTTCCGCCAGGATTTCTCCTGCCAAACTACCCAAACCATATGTTCTCATCAGCAGTAAGACCCGCATCCCCAGGTCTTCTAGGGGGTGAGGCATCATAGATCAACGACCGGCATCTCGGTTGGGATAAGCACAGCTTGTGCTTGGCTTCGATAGCTGAGGGGAAGTGGTGGGATACTTTGTAATTTTGATTTCAGAAACAATAGGTATTAAAAATAATGTTGAATTTACTTCTGATCCACAGTAATTGACAGTGTAATGAATGGATTAATTAATTACAAAGAGCGCAGTGTTTTTCCAAGGCCTAATCTACTGGCTTGTTGTTAGTGAGAAGCATCATTAAACAGAATAGCATGAAGCAGTTGTTTTCCTAAGTGGCAGGAAAGAGTGTCTTAACTTCTGGTTGGGGAGTGTCCCACTTTCTATTGGCACTAACACATGAATGTTGTATGCTATTGATGTGCTACATTGCAATACCTCAAGAATTGATTGCTTTCTAGTTGTTTCAAAGTATATGTTTTATTTTCTACCCGCCTCTTCCTCCTAAAGAAGTGATGAACCTATTAAAAATAGGGCTACTCATGTTTTTCTTTTCTACTCCTAGGAACCCACTATGACGTTGAGCCCTGAGGAGGTACTCAATAAATCACTCAGAGAAAGACTAATATTGACAAATAAGATTTATTTAGGAGGCATTACAGTATGGTTAAGTCACCAACAGATTATAGAACTTTAAACTTTTATCGAATGATCTATATACAAGAATTAAAGCAGAACACTCTTTTATCCCAAATTAGATTCACAATCTTTCCTGAGTTTCCACAATTAATAGGAAATTAATATTTTTCCTTAATATACATGCCATAAAACATTTGAATCTATCTACACACAGATGGAGGCTATTGGAATCTTTAAAAGAGGTTAAAAGTTTTTAATATTTTCCTACTTCTCTCTAACTTTTCAAATTAGAACACATTAACTATATCCCTAGAATTCAGCTTCCGTTAGGGCAGGGATGTTTGTCTGTTTTGTTTTTCTGCCTCGCCCATTGGCTGGAAGAATGCCTGGTACATAGCAGGTATTGAGTATTTGCTGAATGAATACCTGAACCCCAAATCCTTTCTTACCCAGTTAAAAGTGCTATAAATAACGTTTTTTTTTTCAGTTTAAGACTATTAATTAAATATTTTCAGTAGTTCTAAATACTTTTTCTCTACAATTTCCCTAGATATATCCTCCTTTTGTCCTTTACTGATTTCTTGTTCTGTCTTTGTGTAAAATGAAAAGACTTAGTGTTGAAATGGACACTTGGATTGTTTGACAGTATTGACATTATTCAGCATTTGGGTCACACCGATCACTTACTGGGCGCTCAATAAATATTTGTTGAAATATTGCAGCCCATCTGATTGACTCTCAGTCCCCTTCTATATATGGGCACCTTTTTGCTCATTTGTATTTATAAAATGAGACCGTACGCCCAGGTGTTTCTTACTAGTTTTCTCTCTTACCATTGTCTAAGAGTCCTGCATTCCAGTTTCACCACATTTCACCACATTTCTTGCCGTTTTATAAAGACACACTTTTTTTTTCATGCTTTCTTTTTGCTCCTTACTCCGCATCCCTGTAACCCGGGTTCAGTGTCACCTTCTCTGGTCTTGGGCATCCCTGACCCCCAGTAATATTTAACCAATTGTGCTGTGGTGTACACTTGTCTGGGTGTCTCTCTCTGTAGGTGTTGAGCCTGTCCAGCTCAGGGAAACTAGCTTTTTCACCCTTGTATCCTTCCCCCGTCTCCCTTCCCTAACAGCCATCCCACCCTGATGCCTACTCAGTCCCCAGCCCATTCAGGACACTGAAATGTTTATAGAAGGACTGGGTGATAGCTTCCCTCACGTAGAAGGGTAAGTTTAAATCAAAGATGCATATAATAAATCTGAGCCCATCTGTGAGCCAGGCATTTTACAGTTACTATCTCATTTAATTCTCAAAAACTCTGTGAGATGAGTGTGATCGTAAATCCACCTTATTCCTGAGGAACCAGACGGGGAGCTACTGAGTGAAGTGTTACCCTGTGAGTGATTTCTTTCCTTATCTAAACCTTTGTGGTCCTACTTGCTCTGCTGCCCTGCTATCTCCTATGCGGGTATTTTATAGGGGCCAGAAGGGTAGAATTTAAAGGTCCATATCTGCTTGTTCTCATCTTGACACTGATCACGGTTCTTGACCTTCCCTTAATCAATAGAAATTGATAAGAGGCCAGACAAGAAATTCAGGCAAGGCTTTATTGGGGTTCCTGCTGCAGCAGGGGGGGAGCAAAAACAAGTAACAGTTTCCCTTGCTGGCTCCCCAAGAAGGGGGGCGAGCTGGTTCCTTATATGGGGTGAGGGTAGGGGTGTGCCCAGGGGTCAGGCTGGAGGGGTGGCTTGGGTGCTTTGCCCACTCCTTTGGTGGTGTTGTGTGCAGGAGGCATGCACAGTACCCTGCGTTTGCTCCCAACACCCTGTTTTTGCTCCCAGCTCTTCAGAAGTGGCAGTTGGATTTTTGGTCTCTTTGTATCTTGTCCACAATTTGACCCAGCCGCGCATGCGTGCGGTTGTTTTTAATCTCTCATAGTTTCTTTGTATTTTGTTGCTCAAGGAGACGTTTGTCCAGGTGTAAGCATTGCAGCACTGCAGCAAAGGGTCCAAGGTCCCAGGTCCCAGGTCCCAGCCTGTTTGAATCTGACCTGGGAGTGGGAGATCTGGTTTACACGGAGGGATAGCATCGTAGGATGGTTTGCTGCCAGTGGGTAATGGGTACTGAGGTGTGTATGAATCGGCGGCTTCCCCCAGCCCAGGATGCCATGCAAATACAGTGATCAGATGTGCAACTGCAGCTCAGGAGTGAATCATGCTAGGCTGCCCCATCTCACCCTCCTGTTCTGGTAACAGAATAAGTCATTGGGTTTCCTTTTGTTGTCCCTTTGACACCCTAATTGACTACGTACATTTATACATACAGGAGATTTGGTAATAATGCAGTTTTTCTCTGTTAATGATAATATGATGGTACGTTATAGGAATTTTGGGCCACATAATTTGTGTCACCATGTGCGTTACAATAGCAAGCCTAAAACTGTTTACAAAGTGGTTTTTGTTTTGCCCTCTGTTAAAAAAAAAAAAAAAAAAAAAAGAACTTGGAATTTTGGGGATTTGGGCATTAAGCAATACATTTGCCCAGATGTGAAAAGTTAATTTCTAAGGGATCGGGAGATCTTGTTTATGGTATGTGAAGGAAGCTTAAAGGGAATTAGTTTAATTGTGTAAGAATATTAAGCAATCTTCTGCCGTCTGCTGTCAACAGCGCATGGGTCCCTGAAGGTCTGCTTTTCCATTACTCTGATTTTCTCCCTGTCTGGATGGAGTTCCCAACATCATTAACAGGCCTCACAGTTTCTTTTGAAGCTTGGGCTGGGTTAAATCATTTTTACTTATGCAAAGTGGATTGGCAAAAACCTTTTCCCTAAATACCTGCCAGAAACAGCTATTTTTGTCTTCTCTTGCAAGTTGCATGGCCAGTTTCATACAGTATATTACCCCGACCAACAGCTACTCTATTTAATTGTACTGCTCTCCCTGCCCATCTTCCCAGAAAAGCTGGAACCTCCCTCCATTCCCCACCCTACAAACGCTCCATCTTTCTTTTTTTTTTCCCCAGAATTTTTTTTTTCCTTCCTCCTGTCTTAAGGAGATTGCCCAGATAGATTTCAGTGATAGTATATTTGCCTGTGTTATGGAACACTGTTTCACAAACTTTTTTTGGCCACAATCCACAGTAGGAATTAAATTTTACATTGTGAACCAGAATATACATCCATATGCACATAAGCACAAGCTCCAAAGGGACTCTACAGAGACTTTCTCAAAACAGTATTGTGTTAGTTTCCTAGGGCTACTGTAACAGTGTACCCCAAACTGGGTAGCTTAAAATAACAGGAGTTTATTGTCTTACTTCTGGAGGCCAGAGTCTGAGATCAAGTTTGGTTTGGGCCGTGTTCTTTCTGATGACTCTAAGGGAGAATCCTTCCTTGCCTCTTCCTGGCTTCTGGGGTTTTGTGGCAATCTTTGGTGTCCTTGGCTTGTAGATGCGTCACTGCAGTCACCTGGCTCTCTTCTCCCTGCGTGTCTTTGCATCGTCTTCCTTCTGTGTGTGTTCTGTCCCTGGTGAGATTTCCCTTTTTCATTAGGACACCAGTCGTATTGGTTTAAGACTCACCCTCATAATTTCATTTTAACTTGGCTACCTCCGTAAAGACCTTGTATCCAAATAAGGTCACTTTCTGAGGAACTGGAGTGGGAGATACTCCCAATTAGGATGCCACTGTATCTTTTTTGGGGGGACACATTTCAACCCATCCTAAACACCAACCCTTAAATAATGTCTTAATATCTATTCTCTTCTTTTATTAAAAATGTTGCTTATTTCTCACAAAATTAATTTCATGTAAGTTTGAAACACTGTTTGGGACAGTGGTTCTGAGTTTGAACCTGGCTTCTCTGATCTTCAGTTCCCTCCTATAAAAAATAGAGATGATAATCCCTACATTACAGGATTGCAGTGAAAATTAAGAAGAAAATATAATGAGATACTCGGTAAGTTAAATGTAATAAAAAACGAAGTGAAAATGAGAGGGAAATTAGGAGCAGTACCTTTTAATCTGCTCGGTGAAACTACACAGAATCCATTATGTCTGACGTGATCAGGATCTGTAGTTGTTAATCAAAAAATTCAGACTATTAACAATTATATACACAAACCATACAAGATATAAATTATTCATTTATTCTCCAGTCTTTTAATGTTGGACCAAGAGTTGTGTTTGTTACCGCTGCTGTTGTTGTCTTAAGAGTCCCATGGTTGGGGCTTCCCTGGTGGTGCAGTGGTTGAGAATCTGCCTGCCAATGCAGGGAACACGGGTTCGAGCCCTGGTCTGGGAAGATCCCACATGCCACGGAGCAACTAGGCCCATGAGCCACAACTACTGAGCCTGCGTGTCTGGCGCCTGTGCTCCGCAACAAGAGAGGCCGCGACAGTGAGAGGCCCGCGCACCGCGATGAAGAGTGGCCCCCGCTCGCCGCAACTAGAGAAGGCCCTCGCACAGAAACGAAGACCCAACAGAGCCAAAAAAAAAAAAAAAAAAAAAAGTGAAACAATATGGAGAAAGAAATGAGCTTGATAGATGTGTTTCTTTGTGCCCGCTCTGCTTCAAGAATGCTCTTGGGATGGACTTGGGATGTATGCTCTTATCTCAGTGCAGGGATTATTGGCTCCTCTTGGCTCTTCCTTAGCACCTCTGAGATTTTAAGGAAGAGAATGCATACTTCACAGTGAAAGAGCTTTCTCTACTGTTGTAGGTGACTTTTTGCTTGTGTCAGTATTTTTATCTAGCAAAATGGGTTTAAGCTGAACTTTTGAAAAGGCAGATATGTATCTTCACTAGGTATTTACTAGGAAATGTCAAGTGGTGTTTTTATTAACTCAGTGAGATAAAGCCAAAGAAATACACAGGAGATCTGCAGCCTGGCTTGAAACAACTAAGAGACGTTTTCTTTGTAACTGTCTTAGCCTTGGATCGCTTATCCACACAAGGAATATGCTTTGCCTTTGATTGTGCTCTTTTAAGTGTTTTGTCTGCAGATCACAGTGCTCAACAAACAGGTCTAATGCTCAGAAGATAAGGTTGGTAAGAAATGGTAAGCACTGTACATGAACCAGATTATGGAAGAATTTAAAATAAAGATGTCTGAAATGAAAAGTATTGTGGGTTGGCAGTCAACGGTCATATCATCTTACATTTGTGCATTACTTATTCTTTGTCAGATGTGCATTTTCTTACAAACATCTCTATGAGAAAAGTACTCTCCATGTAGTTTTCTTCCCAAAGAAACTGAGACTTGGACATTTAAATGCCAGATAAATAACAATAGGATGAAACACCCAAAGAGAGGGAAGATAAAAGTAGAAATTAAGTATAATATATGATAAAACAATGAAAATTGATATGATCAACAAATGAGAGGAAACACAAATCGGTAATATTCAAAAGAATGCTTATTTACAGGGTTATTAGAAATTTAAAAATTTGTGTATGTGCATACGCTCACAAAGAGAATGGCATGAACAACTATGCCAGTACTTTTAAAAATCTAAATCAAATGCACAAAATTCCAGAAAATATATAGATTACTGAAACTGACCCAAAAAGAAATAGAAAACCCGAAAAGATTAAAACCATAAAAAGGAGACTTCTAGCTCCAGCTCTGACATGCAAAGAGCTTGGATATTGTTACCCCCAACATTACAATGTCGATTGAAAAAATATGCACAAGCTAAAAGTTGAGTTACATTTTATTCTGCCGGCAAAACTGAGGACATAAGCCCGGGACACAGCATCTTAGATAGTTCTGAGGGACCGCTCCGAAGAGGTAAGGGGGGAGCCAGGATATATAGGAGTATTTGCAACAAAGACCAGGTAATTGGAACATCAAAAGATTACTGCTAATGAAAGAAAACCAGATATCTGAAGTTAAGGTATTTAGCGCTTTTCTATGTATGGGAAGATGCAAGAGTCTGGGCTCACTGAAATCATTCCTTTGATATGCATCTCAGATATCTGGGGCCAGTATCCTGTGCTTCTCATCCTGAGTATCCTCAGGGTGCATCATGGGGGAGTGACTGCAGTGTCTGATGGCCTGATGTCAGGCATTCTGTTTCCATCCTGAGATCCCTCAGGGCTTACCTTTGGGGGCAGCTGTAGTAGCTGATAGCTGCAGTTTCCTTTGTTTACTGACATGGCAGCCAGCATTCTTATACACATCAACAACAACAAACCTGATCAAACTGGAAACTGACTTTTTTTGGAATTTGGTTACCTGGAACAGAAACCAACCAGTAAGTGCTATAAACTGGTAGGAACATTTTGATAGAAATTTTGACGAATTCCTAGTGGCTGAGTGTAGACAAGTGGGAGATTGAGAAGCTCCTGGGAGCTGAAATAGACCCAGGAGAATGTGTAGGTCACCACATTTTCACAAGCTTTACCTTTGGAACCTGCCCAGTGCTCAGGAGGAGGATACAAGAAAGCTCCCGTCCTGGCTCTGGGAAAGGAGATGGGATGAAATAAAGGAAACCCTCTCAGATTCTTCTCCCTAACAAAGGTCTACTCTCAAGGGGGAAGGACTTCTCTAGAGGGCAATTCTAAAACCTTATCCCCGCTGAGGGAAGGGAACTGGCTCCACCACAGCTGCCTCCAAGCCTTTCCTCTCACCTAAGGGAAATATAAATAAATAAAAGCCATAGTCAACAGGGGAGGGAGCTTTAAGGAAATAGACTGGGAATGTTATAGCCCGGGAGCTGAGAAATAAGGCTCCTCTCCTGGAGAGGGACAAAACACTTCTGAAAGCCACACCCCTGAGACACAAGCTCACTAAGCCTGAGACTTAAGTGAGGATTTGAGAACACTCCTCTCCCCCACATCCTACCATTACACTAACAAGCTTCCAGTAATAATAACAGTGGGGTAGAGCCGAAGAGGCTGCAAAACACAGGTTCTTTCTGAGAAGCAATAAAAAGGGAAACCCAAAAGCTAAGAGAGGGGGAACACAGAAGCCCACTATAGGGATTTGAAGCCTTGGGTACCAATAGCTACACCAAACATTAAACACAGCTTATCTCCTAGCCAGATTAGTATAAATTCTCACACTAAAGTCCTATTTATTTCAGTAACTATCCTATAGGATATGTCTTGCTTTCAGTAAGAAATTACTAGTCATACCAAGAGGCAAGAAAAAATTCTCTCTCTCATACACACACACATATGCACAGTCTGAAGAGAAAAAACAATCATCAGAACCAGGCCCAGATATGACATGGATTTTGTCATGATCAGAGATTTTAAAATAATTATGGTTAATATGTTAAAGGCTCTAGTGAAAAAAAATAGATAAGATACAAGCCCATGTGGTTAATGTCAGCAGAGAGGTGGAAACTCTAAGAAAGAATCAAAAGGAAATGAAAGAAATTTAAAAAAAAAACAGTAATAGAAACAAAGAATGCCTTTGATAGATTCATAGGTAGATTTAACATAGCCAAAAGGAAAGAATAGGTGAACTTGAAGGTAAGTCAATAAAACTTCCAAAACTGAAATGTAAAGAGAAAAAAGAATGGGAAAAAAGGCAAGCAGAACATCCAAGAACTGTGGGACAGTATAAAAGATGCAATGTTTCTTTTATGAGCAGCAGAAGAGAGAGAGAACAGGGCAGAAGAAATATTTAAAGTAATAATGGTTGAGAACTTTCCAAAATTAATGACAGACACAAAACCATAGATCCAAGAAGTTCAGAGAAATCCAAGCAGGATAAATACCATATGACCAACCAACTAAACAAACAAATACCAAAAACCCATACCTACACATGTCATATTCAAACTGCAGGAAACCATAGACAAAGAGAATATCTTAAAGGAAGTGGGGAATTGTGAGGTGAACATGAGACAGTAGAATCAGAAATCAAACCTTTTCCACTCTCTTCCCACTTCTACCCAACGTGACCTCCATCACCAAGATACTGATCCATATTTTTACATCAAGTTTACCTAACTTTCAAGGAGTCCATAATCTCTATTTTATACAAAGTCTTCCAGGAAATTTTAAAAAGTGAGGATGGGGAGTGAAGCAGATGGCACAATTTGTTTTATACGGCTAACCTTTTTAATCAAAACTGGACAAGCCCAGGATAAGAAAAATGTAGGCAATTCTCACTTGCAAATATAAATGTGAAAATCCTAAGCAAAATATTAGCAACTGAACCCAACAGCGTAACCTACAGAAATACATTCTGTCTGAGAAGGATTTCTCCTAGGAGATAGTTCAACATTAAGACATTTGTTACCTAAGAGAACTGATTAACAGATTAAAGGGGTTAGTTAAGCAGTTGCTTACTCATATAGCTATTAATGGGTGAGTAAGATTTCAACTTGCATAGTTCAGAGCCTGAGCTCTCATCTACTATTCTGTCTCTGAACAAAGATAAAAAAGGATGAGGATGGAGACAAAAAGAAAACTGTAATGACAAAGAGTAGAAACAGACTGCAGTAGCTGAGCAAGATGTCTCATTACACTGATCTCTTATTAGGGTTTTTGTTTCTTTGCTATTTTACCCAATCTTCTAAGTCCCTACCCTCAGTGTCTTCTTAAATTGTTCCGTTCCTAGGTTTCTCACTGACTAGCTGTGTTTCCTTGAGCCACTCTTACTCCCACTTATTCCATAAAAAGAAGGGTTGCCCTTTGGCACATAGGCTCCCAGAAAAAGCAAATTAAATACAGTTCATTGCAACATGTGATTAAGTGTCATGTAGATATTACAGATCACAAGTATAGTAGGAGTTTAGAGATGAAAGCTGGGGATAACGTTTAGGAAGTCAAAATAAAGGAGTTAGATTTGAAATAGGCCTTAAAATTTGGGGTTGCCATTTTCAGAGGTAGAGCGGGTTTATAAGGATGTTCTAGTCCAGGGCTTCAGCGTTGTTAAAGGCCTAGAGGTGGGAATGTGTAGGTCAATGTAGGTCGTTCTGCTCCAGTGGGAAGAAAAAAGTTTATATTGAGGAATGGTAGAAGATAAGTATGAGGTATGGATTTTATCCTATGAAGGAAAACAAATAAAAGTTTTGGAACTTTCATCTGTGAACTTATTCATTTGTTCCTCCATTTAACAAATATCAAGCATCTATTCTATACCAGTCTCTCTGCCACCATTCAGAGTACAAAGGTCAAAAGGAAATGATTCCTGCTTTCAAAGAGCTTTGCAACTAAAAAGACAGATGTGTCTGTAACTAAAATGCACTGCAACAGGTGCTGTACTGGTGGAATGTATGACTGGGTATGGGAGGCCCAGAATAAGGAGTGATTAATTTTGTCAGGCAGGAGAAAGAATAACAAAGAGCTGGAAGAATCTAATCCCAAGTAAACTATCCTGAATAACTTAGAGTAGATGATCCATCTTTGTCAGATCCTCAGCACTACTCCTCACTGAGCATCTGTGGACTTTGGAGGTTTTCCATCTGTGTTTGGTCATGGCCTGACCCCGTAGTGTGTGGGTCATGGCCTCAGAGCCCAGTATGACCAGTGGATGAAGCTGGCTTACTGGCAGTTGTCCTAAAACACCTCTTATTTACTGCGTTTTCCTGTGTTCTTCATGGCCATTTCCTCCCAAGCAGAACTCTTCTGTTTGACAGATACTTCACTTCCAGGTGTAGAGGTTGCTTCTACTTTCCCCAAGTTTACATATATCACTCTTATCGTGGAAGATTCCATCCTAATGCCTTCCTGTGATGCTTTAGAGAAGCAAAGGTAGCATTGAGGTACATCCGGGGGCTGTGTGTGACATTCACGGTGGCACAGCCTCTCAAGCCCTGTTCCAAGAGGTTTTATTATTTGGCAAGAACTTGCTATATAACGTGATCTCATCAAGTCCTCTTTTGAGTGGTATCAAAGGATGGCATGAGAATGAGGCTCCCATTTATACATTAAGATCCTTGAACCAACTGGAGAACTTTTAGAAAAAGTATGTATTTGGCGGGGTAGAGAAAGTAAGGAGTGGGAGTGGCTAGAATTTTTTTTTTTTTTTTTTTAATTTATGACTGTGTTGGGTCTTTGTCTCTGCGCGAGGGCTTTCTCTAGTTGCGGCGAGCGGGGGCCACTCTTCATCGCGGTGCGCGGGCCTCCCATTATCGCGGCCTCTCCCGCCGCGGAGCACAGGCTCCAGACGCGCAGGCTCAGTAGTTGTGGCTCACGGGCCCAGTTGCTCCGCGGCATGTGGGATCCTCCCAGACCAGGGCTCGAACCCGTGTCCCCTGCATTGGCAGGCAGACTCTCAACCGCTGCGCCACCAGGGAAGCCCCTAGAAATTTTATATCCTTAGTCAATTTGCAAAAATTAAAAATTTTCTATAACCAGTGACATTTTGCTTTCTTTTAGCAAAATCGTTTTGGACTTTGCCCAGTTTTCTAGTTAAACCCATGAACATTCTGAAACTTTGACTCTTTCAGGACATAATCTTGAACCTTGAAATATGCCTTGTTACTGTAAAAGCCAAAAAAAAATGCTTCATTCCTTGGTTCATGAGTACATGTTGCTTGATTTATATATGGCTGCTCATATATCCTTCTCAGGCTCCACTAAGAGTTCAATTTTCGCTTTTTAGTGTGGCAACAGCAGAATTTTAAAAAGGATTCTTTTTTACCACTTGAGCCATACGTTCTATGACTTTGTCTTAATGTTTCTATGGAGATTGTCTTGTTCTTTGAGAAATTGTTTTAGGAGTTAGTAGTCTCCAGAATTGGCACTGTTTTGTTTCTTGTTCCTTGTTTCCCCAGTCCCCGATAAAACCATATTTTAGTAGTTTATACACTTCCTTTCTAATTGTATATTTAGCACATAAGGGATACTTCTTAAAAGTTCCTTCGTAACTAATTGTTCCCTTTCTTAAATAAATACCTTAGTGCTTCCTAAATCAGAGTAAGCTAGGGAACGCATCTCATTTCCCCAAACATAATCTGATTTCTTTCCTTCGTGAACATGCTTAGTTTGCTGGCCTGAAAGTTGTACAGACTGCATGGACTTCCAGAATTGTTTCCAAAGGGAAAGATAACTCACGTGGAATCCTTCCTATCATGGGCTCCATGTGAGCCTGGCCTGGAGGAACACTGATTTCAGTCCCTTTCCGGGTACCAGTCACAGCACATCCTCGTAGCTCCCCAGTGGGCAGATACCAGGTGCCTCTAGGACCCAGGTAACTGAGGCTGCCAACATGGATTAGATAGACACATCCTTCTAGGCAACAACAGATTCTCCAGGTTTGTGCCCTTTTCCCGACCAGCCGAGGAATCCACCCTACAGACCCCGGAGAGACCTCTGTTTCTTCATAATGTTGTCAAGTGAATGATTTAAGAAATTTCCTCTTATATCTTAGAAGGCTAGACTCCTGGAGACAATTAGAGAAAGGGACTCTGGAAGGCTGAACTTTTTTGAAGATGACAATTATTCTAATTGCCAGAGACCAGCCTCAAGGGAACTCTGTCTGTTCAGGCTTAAGCCAGATGATTTTATTTGCTAGAAAAATTATTTAGGAGATACTGCAAGAGAGTAGGAGGGGCAGAGTATGTTTAAGAGAGAAAGATTGGGAGATGGAGATTGATTAGTAACACTTAAGGGATCCTTTTTGAGAAAATGTGTTTATTCATTCATTTGGTGATGGAGCAACTACCAAGTCCGGGTGCTGTTGAGGAGGTGGGATTACAGTGGTGAAAAGAAAGGCAGGCACGGTGCTTCCAGAGCTTCTTAGAATGATACTCACATGTTATTGCTTCCTATATATCTCCCAAACACCTAGAACACTCTCTAGCACGTCGTAGGTACTCAGTAAATGTTTGTTGAGGGAAAGCATGAATAAATATTCAGTGAATTTCTCTGCTACCGTCGAACTGTTATTTTCTAAGTTTTTCAGTGCTCGTACCTTGGCTTTGATTCATGCATGTAGTGTAGTTTGCCTGCGAAACCCTGGGTTGATTTGAGAGGAAATGCCCTTGATTCCAGACATATAACTAGTCAGGACTGATCAGATTGAAATCTAATGTAGACCTCTAATTTAATGAGGAGAGAAAAAATTACCCAAACAAGAGCATGTGTAATTATGTTAAATTTCATGACTTCGGGGTCATAAATGGATTTTTCTTGATGTTCATCTGACATGAATTAATTCCAGTTGTTGCTGACTGTTAAGCAGCGGCTTGTAGGGTCCCTTATAGTAAGAGGACATTAATTCCTGTTAAATTGTGATGAGCCTGCTGCAGAATCATCCATTTCATTCATATGGATGCAGCTAATAAGGAGACAGTGAAAGACCAAGGGGACCAGAAGGAGGCTTTCGCTGCAGAAATTGAGGGGGAATGAACCTTTGCCTCCGGTGAGGCAAAGAGGCAAGGAAGAGTAGTTAGCTCGGACTGTGGTAACAAAATACCACAGACTGGGGGCCTTAAACAATAGAAATTTATTTTCTCAGAGCTCTGGAGACTGGGAAGTTCAAGATCAAGTTTAGAGCAAGATTCAGTTTCTGGTGAGAGCTCTCTTCCTGGCTTGTTCGATGGCTGCTCTGTCCTCATGTGGACTTTCCCTCTGACTGCATGCCGAGAGAGAGAGAGAGAGAGAGAGAGAGAGAGAGAGAGAGAGAGAGAGAGAGAGAGAGAGAGTTGGAGAGAGAGAGAGAGAGAGAGAGCTGGAGAGAGAGCCGGAGAGAGAACGAGATGGAGGGGGCAGAGAGAGGGAGCGATGCTCTCTGGTGTCTCATCTTATAAGGACACCAGTCCTATCAGATCAAGGCCCCATGCTCATGACCTCATCGAATCTTAATTACCTCCTATAGGCCCTGTCTCCAAATACAAACACATTGGTGTGCTGGGGCTTCAGCGTATGAATTTGGGGGACACAGTTCAGTCCATAGCAGTGGGATAGCCTGAGGTTTGAATTCCAGCCCTTTTTCTGCTTAGCTGTTTCGACCCTGGCTGGTTGCTTAGGCTCTCTGAGTCTCATTCCTCTAACTCCATATACCACGGGGGTAAGAATCACAGCCTGAGTCACGAGATTGCAATGAATTAAATGTGTTTGAGAGCCCTCACCCAGGCAGGGCACATAGCAGACACTCACCAAAGGCCAGCCCTCAAGCTCCTCCCTTACCCATTGTGCCCACTCAGACTTCATCCTTCTTTGCCTGGCCAGGCTGGGATCCAGGTTCTCAGGCGCATTTTTGGTGTGGATACCCCTTTCAGTGATCAGTGGATCATAGTCTAGGAGGGCAGAAAAATCTTCAGAAGCGGGGATTAAATGTGGAATGTGTGACGATCTGAATAAGTGGTGATGTTGAGAAAATGAGAGGATTAACAAGCACATTAATGCCAATGGAAATTATGGAACAGTGAAGCTAAGGAAGGCATTTTTAATGACTTGAGTAAATGAGAGAGTGACTTTAATTCTATTCTATCAAATTACGGGGATTAGGCTAAGGCCTTTCTTTGATGAGAAAATAAAATGGAATCATTTTCAGCAGAATTCTGTTTTAAAAGTATGCCCATCTTTAAATATTGTTAATAATCCTGTCAACTATTAATGAATTAAACATTATGTATAGACGTGTTGTTTTTATTTCCTGCTCTGCAGATAAATCTCCTAAGAAAAGATTCTACATCTTCTCTGGGCTTTCTTCTCATGGTATTTGAAATTAAATTCCTCTGGCCAAGTATTTTATATATATAATTCTTATTCCTGATTTTAGCACAGATGTTAATAAGTGTCACCCCAGTATATTTGCTTTCTTTATTAACCTGAATTAACAAAGTTTTCTTTTATATATATATATATAAATGTAAATATATATAAACACATCAGTGCAGACTGAACCTTGATATTTTTAAAGAGATAAGCATATTTTCCCCTCCCTTTCTTTGTACTGAAGAAAAAAATGTCATCAAGTGTTATGCCAGCTGCATTCCAATACCTTTACAGATTTTTGTTAAATATACTGTTTGTGCCTGCATATTAAGCCCTCTAATGAGCTAGTATCAGTCCTCTGCCATAGTTTATTGGTGGCATTTCTGCAGCTCAGCAAATACATCTTCTTCATTCATTCATTCATTGAGACTGTGGAGTTGTTGTCAGTTGGTGCTATTTGGTGTGACAGAAGGAAGGGAAAAAGCTGTGCTTGAAAGTGCTGTCAAATTATTATCGTTTTTTTTTTTTGGTCCCAGACCTTGTATTTGGTATACAGAAGAAACCCTTTTATTTTAAGGCATTGAGTACAAAATTAGATCAGTTCCATAAGATAATGACCGTATTTCACAGTTTGAGCTGGTGAGATCGCAGGGTAGCATTTCCAGCTTAGAGTCACTTCTTGTTGTGGTTCCTCGATGAAGTGGACTTGTATTTTTTAGTTTCTTTTGTGTTTTGCCAGCCTCAGACAGCGTTCTGTACTGGCAGTTGGGATAACAGACCTTGAATGTTCCTGAATGAAGTAGAGTGGAATAGACATCATCTTTTTGACTGCTAAATTGTGCTGGTGCATTTGTTTATCCACTCATTTGTAAGATGAAGTAACAAAGAGCATGCATTGTTTGTTTCTCGGAAAAGAAGAAAACATTGCACGGAGTAAACAAGGGTCAAACTGTAAGGACTAAAAACAAGTCCACTTTTTAGATTTCTTTTACCTGAGGATCTTTTCAGGATTATGACTCTATCTGCTCTTTGTAAGGTGGTCCGTGATTTTTTTGTTGTCATCAGATGTACTGCAGCTTTGGGATTCCACAAATCCAGAAATCCTTTGTACCATTTTCTGTCCTGGCTTCTTCACCTGTATGCTAATTGCATAATGTGGCTAAAATTTCACTGTACTTGAATTTCTTTTATGGTGTGTGTGTGTGTGTGTGTGTTTGTGAATAATCACTCTGGGACTAATCTGGGGGGAGAGTGGAGCTTGAACCATGCTTTTGAGACATCTGAGAGATTATGATACAGGCATACAATCTGATAAACACCTTGGTTGAGTCAATTTGAGTTAACTTGAAGCCCAAGAGGCATTTCCCCAGTTTTTCCATTAGGGGGTCCATATTTTTGCTGTTGTGTAAATTCTTGTGTCATTTTTTGCCTTTAGTTCTTAGCCAATAAGTAAGCTTAGTAGCTGATGGGAAGGAGGGTGAGTTTATTGAATAACTTTCCAGATCAGTTTCTGGCCCAGACTTCAGCTGCAACCAGCATGATTTCAGACATGCCAGGTCCTCATTTCCTCATTGACCTCCTTGGCCTTCCTGCCAGAACCAGGCAAAATAAACAATAAATTAAAAATATGGCTCCTTTCCTGCCGTTTTCTTGGAATATAGTCTTGGGGACATAAGCCAAACCTCTAATGAGGAAAAAGAAACCTTACTGGAAGGAAATTTTCATATATCACCCTAGATTTTTTTTCTTACTATTGAATGTTAGGTACAGTTGGCATATGTGACAATTTCCTATGCATAGATTGGAAGGTCCTGAAACTGTAGGGTCACTTAGGCAAAGAAACAGGATAAAGAAATACATGAGGAATGATAAAGCCAGGAAAACCTCTAGGCAAGTTACAGTCAGAATGACCCACTTTTTAAACAAATTTGTTTAACTATGGTTGATTTACAATATTGTGTTAGTTTCAGGTATATAGCTTCAGATTCTTTTCCATAATAGGTTATTACAGGATATTGAATATAGTTCCATGTGCTATACAGTAAATCCTTGTTATTTATCTGTTTTATATACAGTAGTGTGTGTATGTTAATCCCAAACTCTTAATTTATCCCTCCTCCTCCCACTTCTCCTTTGGTAACCATAGGTTTGTTTTCTATGTCTGTGAGTTTGTTTCTGTTTTGTAAATAAGTTAATTTGTATTATGTTTTTAGATTCCACAAAAAAGTGATATCATATAATATTTGTCTTTCTCTGCCAGACTTAATTCACTTGGTACGATCATCTCTAGGTCCAGCCATGTTGCTGCCAATGGCATTATTTCATAGAACGACCCACTTTTAAGGGAACAAGTTAAAGATGGTGTTACTTAGGCTCTGCACGCTACTCCCATTGTGCTAGGAACTGTAGAAATTTCAAAGTTGAATCAGACCAAAGTCTAGTAGGAAAGTACACAAAATGCCATAAGAACATTGTATAAGAACAATGACAGATGCCCAGAGAATTACAAATGTATTTTTAGGAGACATAGAGTAGGGAGAGATTGCATCTATTTCATTGCTTCTGAAAGTGTGTCTGCAGGCCTGCTGCTTGTTGGAAATGCAATTTCATGGGCCCCGCCTGAACCTGTGCTGGGGCTGGGGCCCAGGAATCTGTATTTTAGTGAGCCCTCCAGGTGATACTGACGCTTGCTAAAATTGGAGAAATATTCAGTGTATAAAGAGAGACTCGGGGTTTCCTGGGGGAGGTGCTATTTAAGTGGGCCAAGAGGAGCAGACAGGACATGAGTAGGCACTGCAGGAAAGCAAAATTAGCAAAGTCCTTAAGCCACCATCTATTTTAGCGCCCCCAACTCTTAGAATGAAAGATTTATTTTAGACTTAATCTAAATTCATCATGCTTTTCCATAAGGCTGTTTCCTCTGTTTTCATTCTCAGTGGAATTGTGAACATGGTGATCATATTTTGTGTAACAGCCTTTGCTGTATTTCAAGTAGAATATTAAGTTCCCTACTGTCTTTTCTTCCCCAGGCTAATTAATCCTCATTCGTCAGCTTTTTCTCCTACCTTCCAACCCTTTTATCATTTTTCATTGCCCTTGTCTGGGCTTTCCCCAAATCTTCCATATTTCTCCAAAGTTACAAAGACCCAGATTATACCTGGAGCTGGTTGAGGTCTTTGCCTCTGCAGGCAAGTGGATGAATATCTTGAGCCCCACATATTATTTTTCTCTGTGGGAATTTACCTACAGAAGTAAGAGAGTGTATTTTTCAACACACTGTCCTTGGATTCATGGGGAACTGGGGATTGTTCGCATGGAATCTTAGATCCATGTAAGTACTGGCCATTGTCTGCAGACTCAGTAACTATCATGATTTCCACCTAAATGCATTTCTTTATTTCCTCACTTATTTAGCTGTAATAGGGATTAGCAAAATGTTATTTTAACTTCTTATGCTTTCTTAACACAGTAAAAGTCCAAGTACCATGGTGGGAATCCATGGAATTTTTAAAGTCAGCAAAGGAGCGCTTCTTGGTTTGAAAACACATTTATTGGGGCAACAGGCCAGACAGTGAGCATGGTGCCCTGTCTTCGTCTGTACAATAGGAAGAAAAGGATCTGCCTTTCATGATAATCGTCATGAACCATGTGTCGAAAAGGTGGTTACTGTATGTAAAAGAACATAGTAGGAGTTATTATTTATGTGTACTGACTCTTGTGTACCATACGTGCCTTTTAAGCCACCCTGATCATTTGCTCATCTAGCCCTACAATATTTAGATCGCATCTGTCAAATGGTGCTGTATTTCTCTCCATTTACACCTCTGTTCTTATCACTTTCTCGTGTTTAAGTTTCTGTGGGTAGGGGATGGGGGAAAGATTCCTTTTGGAGAGTGTCCTTAGTCTGAGTTGGGCTTCTCTGTGCTGTATCTTGCCATGAGAGGCCCCTTCATACTCTACTGGATGTCTAGAGTTTCAGCATTTCCTGCTTGAACTAAAAGCAATAAAAGAGGAAATAGTGTGGGTGGATTTGCTGAACGGCACAAAGTTGAAAATTTAAGACACTTTTCTATATAGTCATTTGAGTTTTCACCAAGAACATTATTTCCATATAGGTTGACAGGCAGGAGAGGAAAATTTCTGACCCAGGAGTCTGTAAAGTGTTGAGGACTAAATAAATGTTCTTAGCGGAGCTGAGATGAAGGTGTGGCTGGTCTCAATGGAGCCTTTCATGAAAGAGATGCAATTTTCATGGCTCAATCTCTTTCCAACTCTGGGATCTGTGTGTTTATCTTGGTGATGTTGGCATAGGTTGTCCTCTTCTCTGTTGCTATGGAAACAGGTGATGGCCACACCTACCTTCTCTGTCTGCTTCGCATTTTATGTGCGGAGGTCTGAGAGGGCCCTGTAACACATGCTTCTTTGATGGGTCACTGCTCCGATAGTAATGCTCAGTTCTTATAATTTATTCTTGTGCTGCATGCTGCAATATCATTTCCTATCTTTGTCATTTCTATTTGTCTTCTATCCTTAGGCTTTGTTTGGTTTTTTTTCACCTCTAAGGATGTGGTACCTTTATTTTTATTTATTTATTTATTTATAAAATTTATTTATTTATTTATTGAAATTTCAAATACATATATAATTATTCCAAGTCTCCAAATTTTTTTTGTTAGTTTCTGCTTTATAACAAAGCAAATCAGCTATACATGTACATATATACCCATATCTCCTCCCTCTTGTGCCTCCCTCCCACCCTCCCTATCCCACCCCTCTAGGTGGTCACAAAGCACCGAGCTGATCACCTTATGCTATGTGGCTGCTTCCCACTAGCTATCTATTTTACATTTGGTAGTGTGTATATGTCCATGCCACTCTCTCACTTCATCCCAGCTTACCATTCCCCCCCACCATGTCGTCAAGTCCATTCTCTATGTCTGCATCTTTATTCCTGTCCTGCCCCTAGGTTCTTCAGAACCATTTTTTGTTTTTTTTTTTAGATTCCATATATATGTGCTGGCATATGGTATTTGTTTTTCTCTTTCTGACATACTTCATTCTGTATGACAGACTCTAGGTCCATCCACCTCACTACAAATAACTCAATTTCATTTCTTTTTATGGCTGAGTAATATTCCATTGTATATATGTGCCACATCTTTTTTATCCATTCATCTGTCGATGGACACTTAGGTTGCTAACATGTCCTGGCTATTGTAAATAGAGCTGCAAGGAACATGGTGGTACATGACTCTTCTTGAAATATGGTTTTCTCAGAGTATATGCCCAGTAGTGGGATTACTGGGTCATATGGTACTTCTATTATTAGTTTTTTACGGAACCTCCATACTGTCCTCCACAGTGGCTGTATCAATTTACATTCCCACCCACAGTGCAAGAGGGTTCCCTTTTCTCCACACCCTCTCCAGCATTTAATATTTGTAGGTTTTTTGATGATGGCCATTCTGACTGGTGTGAGGTGATACTGCTTTGTAGTTTTGTTTTGCATTTCTCTAATGATTAGTGATGTGGAGCATCCTTTCATGTGTTTGTTGGCAATATGTATATCTTCCTTGGAGAAATGTCTATTTAGGTGTTCTGCCCATTTCTGGATTGTGTTGTTTGTTTTTTTGATATTGAGCTGCATGAGCTGCTTGTACATTTTGGAGATTAATCCTTTGTCAGTTGCTTCATTTGCAAATATTTTCTCCCATTCTGAGGGTTGTCTTTTCATCTTGTTTATGGTTTCCTTTTCTGTGCAAAAGCTTTTAAGTTTCATTAGATCCCATTTGTTTATTTTTGTTTTTATTTGCATTTCTCTAGGAAGTGGGTCAAACAGGATCTTGCTTTGATTTACATCATAGAGTGTTCTGCCTATGTTTTCCTCTAAGAGTTTTATAGTGTCTGGCCTTACATTTAGGTCTTTAAAACATTTTGAGGTTATTTTTGTGTATGGTGTTAGGGAGTGTTCTAATTTCACTCTTTTACATGTGGCTGTCCAGTTTTCCCAGCAGCATTTATTGAAGAGGCTGTCTTTTCTCTATTGTTTATTCTTGCCTCCTTTATCAAAGATAAGGTAAGCATATGTTCGTTGGGTTATCTCTGAGCTTTCTATCCTGTTCCATTGATCTGCATTTCTCTTTTTGGGCCAGTACCATACTGTCTTGATTACTGTAGCTTTGTAGTATAGTCTGAAGTCAGAGAGCCTGATTCGTCCAGCTCCAGTTTTTTTTCTCAATATTGCTTTGGCTATTTGGGGTCTTTTGCGTTTCCATACAAATTGTGAATTTTTTTGTTCTAGTTCTGTGAAAATTGCCAGTGGTAGATTGACAGGGATTGCATTGAATCTGTAGATTGCTTTGGGTAGAATAGTCATTTTCACAATGTTGATTCTTCCAATCCAAGAACATGGTATATCTCACCATCTGTTGGTACCGTCTTTAATTATTTCATCAGTGTTTTATAGTTTTCTGCATGCAGGTCTTTTGTCTCCTTAGGTAGGTTTCTTCCTAGGTGTCTTATTCTTTTTGTTTCAGTGGTAAATGGGAGTGTTTCCTTAATTTCTCTGTCAGATTTTTCATCATTAGT
Source organism: Balaenoptera acutorostrata (assembly GCF_949987535.1). NCBI lineage: Eukaryota > Metazoa > Chordata > Mammalia > Artiodactyla > Balaenopteridae > Balaenoptera > Balaenoptera acutorostrata. The sequence continues at coordinate 70,786,238 of NC_080072.1, forward strand.
GTATAGGAATGCAAGAGATTTCTGTGCATTAATTTTGTATCCTGCTACTTTACCAAATTCATTGATTAGCTCTCGTAGTTTTCTGGTAGCATCTTTAGGATTCTCTATGTATAGTATCATGTCATGTGCAAACAGTGACAGCTTTACTTCTTCTTTTCCGATTTGGATTCCTTTTATGTTTTTTTCTTCTCTGATTGCTGTGGCAAAAACTTCCAAAGCTATGTTGAATAATAGTGGTGAGATTGGACAACCTTGCCTTGTTCCTGAACTTAGAGGAAATGGTTTCAGTTTTTCACCATTGAGAATGATGTTGGCTGTGGGTTTGTCATATATGGCCTTTATTATGTTGAGGTCAGTTCCCTCTATGCCTACTTTCTGGAGGGTTTTTATAATAAATGGTAGTTGAATTTTGTCGAAAGCTTTTTCTGCATCTATTGAGATGACCATATGGTTTTTCCCCTTCAATTTGTTAATGTGGTGTATCACATTGATTGATTTGCATATATTGCAGAATCCTTGCATTCCTGGGATAAACCCCACTTGATCATGGTGTATGATCCTTTAAATGTGCTGTTGGATTCTGTTTGCTAGTATTTTGTTGAGGATTTTGGCATCAGTATTCATCAGTGATATTGGCCTGTACTTTTCTTTCTTTGTGACATCTTTGTCTCATTTTGGTATCAAGGGGATGGTGGCCTCATAGACTGAGTTTGGGAGTGTTCCTCCCTCTGCTATATTTTGGAAGAGTTTGAGAAGGATAGGTGTTAGCTCTTCTCTAAATGTTTGATAGAATTCTCCTGTGAAGCCATCTGTTCCTGGGCTTTTGTTTGTTGTAAGAGTTTTAATCACAGTCTCGATTTCAGTGCTTGTGAGTGGTCTGTTTATATTTTCTATTTCTTCCTGGTTCAGTCTCGGAAGGTTGTGCATTACTAAGAATTTGTCCAATTTTTCCAGGTTGTCCATTTTATTGGCATATAGTTGCATGTAGTAATCTCTCATGATCTTTGTATTTCTGCAGTGTCAGTTGTTACTTCTCTTTTTTCATTTCAAATTCTATTGATTTGAGTCTCCTTCCTCATTTTCTTGATGAGTCTGGCTAATGGTTTATCAATTTTGTTTATCTTCTCAAAGAACCAGCTTTTAGTTTTATTGATCTTTGCTACTGTTTTCTTCATTTCTTTTTCATTTATTTCTGATGTGATCTTTATGATTTCTTTCCTTCTGCTAACTTTGGGTTTTTTTGTTCTTTTTTCTCTAATTGCTTTAGGTGTAAGGTTAGGTTGTTTATTTGAGATAATTCTTGCTTCTTGAGGTAGGATTGTATCGCTATAAACTTCTGTCTTAGAACTGCTTTTGCTGCATCTCATAGGTTTTGGGTCATCGTGTTTTCATTGTCATTTGTTTCTAGGTATTTTTTGATTTCCTCTTTGATTTCTTCAGTGATCTCTTGGTTATTTAGTAGTGTATTGTTTAGCCTCCATGTGTTTGTATTTTTTACAGATTTTTTCCTGTAATTGATATCTAGTCTCATAGCGTTGTCGTCGGAAAAGATACTTGATACGATTTCAATTTCCTTAAATTTACCAAGGCTTGATTTGTGACTCAAGATATGATCTATCCTGGAGAATGTTCCATGAGCACTTGCGAAGAATGTGTATTCTGTTGTTTTTGGATGGAATGTCCTATAAATATCAATTAAGTCCATCTTGTTTAATGTATCATTTAAAGCTTGTGTTTCCTTATTTATTTTCATTTTGGATGATCTGTCCATTGGTGAAAGTGGGGTGTTAAAGTCTCTGCTATTACCGTGTTACTGCAGTTTCCCCTTTTATGGGTGTTAGCAATTGCCTTATGTATTGAGGTGCTCCTATGTTGGGTGCATAAATATTTACAATTGTTACATCTTCTTCTTGGATTGATCCTTTGATCATTATGTGGTGTCCTTCTTTGTCTCTTGTAATAGTCTTTATTTTAAAGTCTATTTTGTCTGATATGAGAATTGCTACTCCAACTTTCCTTTGATTTCCATTTGCATGGAATATCTTTTTCCATCCCCTCACTTTCAGTCTGTATGTGTCCCTAGGTCTGAAGTGGTTATCTGGCAGACAGCATATATACAGGTCTTGCTTTTGTATCCATTCAGCCAGTCTATGTCTTTTGGTTGACTCTTTTCATCCATTTACATTTAAAGTAGTTATCAATATGTATGTTCCTATTACCATTTTCTTAATTGTTTTTGGGTTTGTTTTTGAATTTCTTTTCCTTCTCTTGTGTTTCCTGCCTAGAGAAGTTCCTTTACCATTTTTTGTAAAACTGGTTTGGCGGTGCTGAATTCTCGTAGCTTTTGCTTGTCTGTAAAGGTTTTAATTTCTCCATCGAAAGTGAATGAGATCCTTCCTGGGTAGAGTAATCTTGGTTGTAGGTGTTTCCCTTTCATCCCTTTAAATATGTGCTCCCACTCCCTTCTGCCTTGCAGAGTTTCTCCTGAAGGATCAGCTGTTAACCTTATGGGGATTCCCTTGTATGTTATTTGTTGCTTTTCCCTTGCTGCTTTTAATATTTTTTCTTTGTATTTAATTTTTGGTAGTTTGATTAATATGTGTTTTGGTGTGTTTATCCTTGGATTTATCCTGTATGGGACTCTCTGCACTTCCTGGACTTGATTTACTATTTCTTTTCCCATGTTAGGGAAGTTTTCAACTATAATCTCTTCAAATATTTTCTCAGTCCCTTTCACTTTCTCTTCTTTTTCTGGGACCCCTATAATTCTAATGTTGGGGCATTTAATGTTGTCCCAGAGGTCTCTGAGACTGTCCTCAATTCTTTTCATTCTTTTTTCTTTATTCTGCTCTGCAGTGTTATTTACTATTTTATCTTCCAGGTCACTCTATCCGTTCTTCTGCCTCAGTTATTTTGCTATTGAATCCTTGTAGAGAATTTTTAATTTCATTTATTGTGTTGTTCATCTTGTTTGTTTGCTCTTTAGTTCTCCTAGGTCCTTGTTAAACGTTTCTTGTATTGTCTCCATTCTATTTCCAAGATTTTGGATCACCTTTACTATCATTACTCTGAATTCTTTTTCAGGTAGAGTGCCTATTTCCTCTTCATTTGTTTGGTCTGATGGGTTTTTACCTTGCTCCTTCATCTGCTGCATATTTCTCTGTCTTCTCATTTGGTTAGCTTACTGTGTTTGCGTCTCCTTTTCGCAGGCTGCAAGTTCGTAGTTTCCGTTGTTTTTGGTGTCTGCCCGCAGTGGCTAAGGTTGGTTCAGTGGGTTGTGTAGGCTTCCTGGTGGAGGGGACTGGTTCCTGTTTTATGGTGCATGAGCCTGGATCTTGTCTTTCTCGTAGGCAGGACCACATCCGGTGGTGTATTTGTGGTGTCTGTGACCTTATTATGATTTTAGGCAGCCTCTCTGCTAATGGGTAGGGTTGTATTCCTGTCTTGCTATTTGTTTGGCATAGGGCATCCAGCACTGTAGGTTACTTGTCGTTGAGTGGAGCTGGGTCTTATCATTGAGATGGAGGTCTCTGGGAGAACTTTCGTCGTTTGATATTACGTGGACCCAGGAGGTCTCTGGTGGACCAATGTCCTGAACTCAGCTCTCCCACCTCAGACGATTAGGCCTGATACCCGGCCGGAGCACCAAGACCCTGTCAGCCCCACGGCTCAGAAGAAAATGGAGAAGAAAAGAAAGAAAAAGAGAAAAAAACTAAAAAGAATAAAATTAAATTAAAAAGTTATTAAAATAAAAAATAAAAAATTATTTCAAACGAAGAAATTAAAAAGTAATTTAAAAAAAAGTAAGAAAGAAAGAAAAAAGAGAGCAACCAAACCAAAAAACAAATCCATCAATGATAACAAGTGCTAAAATCTATACTAAAAAAAAAAAGACAGACAGAACCCTAGGGCAAATGGTAAAAGCAAAGCTATACAGACAAAATCACACACAGCAGCATACACATACACACTCACAAAAAGAGAAAAAGTAAAAAAAATATATATATATATATATATATCTATGTATATAAAAAAGGGAAGATAGCAACCAAATCAATAAAAAATCTACCAAACATAATAAATTCTAAATACTAAACTAAGATAAACATAAAACCAGAAACAAATCAGATGCAAAAAGCAATCCCCAAGTCTACAGTTGCTCTCAAAATACACTGCCTCAATTTTGGAATGACTCATTGTCTATTCAGGTATTTCAGAGATACAGGGTACATCAAGTTAATTGTGGAGCTTTAATCCGCTGCTCCTGAGGCTGCTGGGAGAGATTTCCCTTTCTCTTCTTTGTTTGCACAGCTCCTGGGGTTCAGCTTTGGATTTGGCCCTGCCTCTGCATGTAGTTCACCTGAGGGCGTCTCTTCCCCACCCAGACAGGATGGAGTTAAAGTAGCAGCTGATTCGGGGGCTCTGGCTCACTCAGGCCGGGGGAGGGAGGGGTACGGAATGCGGGGCGAGCCTGTGGTGGCAGAGGCCAGCATGATGTTGCACCAGCCTGAGATGTCCCATGTGTTCTCCTGGGGAAGTTGTCCCTCGATCACAGGACCCTGGCAGTGGCGGGCTGCACAGTCTCCTGGGAGGGGAGGTGTGGATAGTGACCTGTGCTTGCACACGGGCTTCTTGGTGGCGGCAGCAGCAGCCTTAGCATCTCATGCCTGTCTCTGGGGTCCGCGCTCATAGCCGCGGCTCGCGCCCGTCTCTGGAGCTCGTTTAGGTGGCGCTCTGAATCCCCTCTCCTTGCGCATCCCGAGACAGTGGTGTCTTGCCTCTTCGGCAGGTCCAGACTTTTTCGTAGACTCTCTCCCGGCTAGCTGTGGTGCACTAGCCCCCTTCAGGCTGTGTTCACGCAGCCAACCCCAGTCCTCTCCCTGAGATCTGATCTCCGAAGCCCAAACCTCAGCTCCCAGCTCCCACCCGCCCCAGCGGGTGAGCAGACAAGCCTCTCAGGCTGGTGAGTGCTGGTTGGCACCGATCCTCTGTGTGGGAATCTCTCTGCTTTGCCCTCCGCACCCCTGTTGCTGTGCTCTCCTCCGTGGCTCTGAAGTTTCCCCCCACCACCCCCGTCTCCACCTGCGAAGGGGCTTCCTAGTGTTTGGAAACTTTTCCTCCTTCACAGCTCCCTTCCAGAAGTGCAGGTCCCGTCCCTATTCTTTTGTCTCTGTTTTTTCTTTTGCCCTACCCAGGTACGTGGGGAGTTGCTTGCTTTTTGGGAAGTCTGAGGTCTTCTGCCAGCGTTCAGTAGGTGTTCTGTAGGAGTTGTTCCACATGTAGATGTATTTCTGATGTATCTGTGGGGAGGAAGGTGATCTCCACGTCTTACTCCTCCGCCATCTTGAAGGTCTCTCCCCCTTAAGCTTTGTTGTGAGTCATTTTGTTTACAACAAAATTCACTCACCCAAAAACAAGCTGGGAGAGATCATCATGCCCCAGGCCCCCAATTCATGGGCAAGGAATATGAGCTCTTATGAAATCTGAACTGCCCCAGAAACTAGTGAACAAGTGAGACACTGATGTTTGTAGAGAGAACACGAAAAATGCTCCATGGGTTGGTGTTCTGGCCAGTACAGGATACCTGACGTTGATTAGAAAGTTAAACCTTCTAGGTGATTTCTCTGCCACTTGCGGTTTTCCATTGCAAAACAAAATGTAGTGACGTTCATAGAATTTTAACTTTAGCCTGTCTTTTCTTATTTTGCCTTTATAAAGCATTGCATCAGTTTTTTATTTCTCCACTACCTCTTTGCCTACAAGAAATACATCACATGGACTAGATGATTTTCTTTCTTGGAAATGTGTTTGACAAAGCTGCATATAATAATAGCATAATTTTCTCAGCAGGAGAGCACAACACACTACCCTTTTGCAACTGGGCTTTAAAAAAAAAATCTAAAGAATACACTTACTTAGATCAATTTGGCTTGTGTTTTAATATTTTTGAAGTGGTGTCTTTGCTTCAGAACATTCCCAGTTGAAAAAATACGAAACTCTCTTTTACTGATGTGCTGGGGAAAAAATGGATTCTCCTGCCAGCTTCAGCTTGAATAATCATGGTGCCTGTTTAACTTGTTCTCTTTGTAAATTATCAGCCTAGAATAATCCTGCCATTTCCCAAGTTTTCAAATATGTTCTCATTTGATCAAATTTACTTAGCAATGAGCGCTGACGGCGTTCCACAGATTGATCAGCCTTTCGTTTTGTTACATGCCTTGGGTACCGCATTCCTGGATGTTTGTGTGTTCTTGGCATGTCTGAACCAGGATGGGCATAGAATCAGAAGCCTTGGATTGGGGACAGATGCCCCAGGCCATTTAGCTAATCTGTCCTCCTGCATCACTGGAGCAGCAGAATTGCAACTTATTTCCCTCATGTTGGCCACAGTTTCAGAAGAGTGGGGTCTCGGTAGACCATACTGTGCCTCTGTGCTTCATATATCAATGGCTGTACTTTCAGAAGACCCTGTATTATCACGGTTGAACGAAAGAACATCTAGAGTGTCAGAAAGGAACAAAAATACCACCAGGCACAAGGCAGATGGTTGAAAGCATCTGAAGTGTAGGGCTAATTTGAGGGGTTTCCCTGGTGCCATTGGCTTTGCAAGGTCCAGTTTGGCCCCTGAAATACGCTTTGTTAGAGCCCCCATCACTTGGAAGGTGAGAAAGAGTGTGAATAATCATGTGGGTAAATGTACTCATTTTCCAGTGTAAGATTTTTTTTTTTTTTGCGGTGTTTTAAACCCTATTGCTTACAATTCAGAGCAAACCGTCTTCACACAGACAGAACACCTTGAAACCTATTTGTTTAACTTTTCATGTTATCATTAACGATGATTAATTGATATGACACTCGAATTAGTGTTTCTTATACATGTTTCTTTCGTTGGGAAAATGGATATGCTGTGTTTTGTTAAGGCTATGTAAGAAACCATTGGCAGAGCCACCTGGATCAGACTGTGTCTAAATTTTGTCAGTGCTTTATCCATTACGCAACACTGACTTGACTTGTGACATGAAAGGCTCACATAAAAAGTTGTCACCAGTCCCTTGAAAGGAATGAACATTTTAGCAACCCACCCCAGAAACTTTGCCTGATGGATGAGATTTTTTGTGAGGCGTGAGGTCACCTATGAGATACCCTTGTTTTGTGAATCCCAGTTCAGAGGCAAACGCACAGAAACTGACGAGACCCTTTCTCAATGGCTCCTCTACATCCTTCACAGGTAGCAGGTCTGTCCACATCCTGCTGAGCAAGATGGATGTGTCTGACTTTTGGTTGGAGAGGATGGGTACCAGGACATATGCTAGAGGTTAGGCAGTGGCCTGGGGAATTTGGCCAAGGCAGCTTGGATGTGTGCCTTGGAAAACACCAGCCATGCAGAATGATCCTGGAGATGGAGCAAGGGAATGGAAGATAAAAGAGGGTATTTAAGCAATTGTTTGATTGTCTGAGCTCCCTTTTCAGGTTTAGAAATGAATTCCTAGTCATCGTTGCCTTGATACAACCTGCTGTTTTGATACTTCTTAGGAATTCGTGGTGATTTTATTGTTGTTTAGTTGCTACTTTTAAAAATGCTAACCTATTATGAAGGTTATTTCTAAATCAACAGCTGTGGGGAAGAGTTTGCTGTCAGCTGGTAACAGGGCTGTGTTTCTCATTATATAATTAAACCCGTTCCAGGGTCTCGATTTTGAATTGTACACTGTCAAATTCAACATTAAAAAATACATATTGGATACTTCTTAGGTACTTTGCTGGATTCTGGAAATAGCAACATGAGAAGAATGGACTCTGTTCTCCTAGAATGTATCGTATAGTAGGAAGACAGATGTGTAAAGAGTAACTACCGAGTGGTGTGATGGGTGAATGTAGGCACAGAAATACTAAGGTAAAAGCTGAGCATGGAAGAGGTCATGGTCAACTTTCCAGGAGTGTGTGAGTCAGGGAAGACTTCAGAGAGGAAAGGATACCTGAATCGATTTATCAGATGGATAGACATTTATCAGAAAGGGAAAAGATACAGTGGAGAAGTTACCGGGCAGAGCCACACAGCATGGGCTGAGTCACATAGATGGGAGTTTTATGTACTTAAGTCTTAAACTACTCTTTTTTTTTTTTTTTAATTTTTATTTATTTATTTATTTATTTATTTGGCTGTGTTGGGTCTTCGTTTCTGTGTGAGGGCTTCCTCTAGCTGCGGGAAGCGGAGGCCACTCTTCATCGCGGTGCGCGGGCCTCTCACTATCGTGGCCTCTCTTGTTGTGGAGCACAGGCTCCAGACGCGCAGGCTCAGTAGTTGTGGCTCGTGGGCCCAGTTGCTCCGCGGCATGTGGGATCCTCCCAGACCAGGGCTCGAACCCGTGTCCCCTGCATTGGCAGGCAGATTCCCAACCACTGCGCCACCAGGGAAGCCCTTAAACCACTCTTGATGGGAAAGAATTGACTTACAGAATCTTCAAAAATAAAATTGAAAAAAATCCCAAATAAGTAATAGATTCCGACTTTACTAATCATTATTTAAGCAATAGCTGTTCTTAAACTTACTTGAGAACCATCTTCCTTAAGTTTAGGAGAGGAAATAATAGTAGTAGGTTCAGAAGGTGCTTTTCCCTTAAACCAGCAGGTGCCCTGCACATACCTGTTGAGTGGGTGCTGGAAGGGGTTTCTGAGGTGGGAATTCTAGCCTCCTTTCTGCAGTCACCGATGGGGGGTGTCGCCTCGGGCTTATCACTCAGCGGAATCTCACTTATATCTTGATCAAAATGAGCTGTTTCTGTGTCTGATATCTAAATTCTCCTTCCAACTCTGATTCCATCACCTATCAAAACACCTCTTAATACATTTTGACACACGAAGGAGAATAATTCACACGTCTCGACAGTTCTCTCATACTGGATAACCGAGGTAGTATTACTAAATGCTAATGCTAATGCCGCGCTCGGTTTTTACCTTAGCATCTCTGCGGCTACACTTAGTAAATCTTTCACTTAGTCAATGTATTTTATGTAGTGATAACCTCATACCCTGAAGAAGCCAGCTTTACTAGGCTAGAGAAGAAATTATTTTAAAAAATAATATTTAGGAATAATTGTAACAACGGCAACAAACTTCAGTGAAAGTGTTAAACAACCTTCCTCTCTCCATAAAAGAGAAAAACTTTTCCATTATAGCACCACCAGGCAGCTGTCAGATTCGGTGCCTTGCTGAGATCCTCGCTGTCACCCTCTAAGCATGACCGGGCATGCCACGTCATCAGAAGGCGGTGAGCACCTTTGGTAAAGACGCAACTTAGAGCACGTCTGCCTCACTGTGCCTGAAGGTCCCCAGGAAACATTTGAAGGGCTTATTGACCCTGGTGCTCTGGGGACCAGAGGGCTTATCCGTGCCTGCAATAACAGATGGAAAATGTAGTTTGCTTAGGGAATTTGTTTGAGTTCTTTATCAAGTCAAAATTCTGTTCTGTCTTTTTTTTTTTTAATTGACATAACTTTGCTGGAAATTGCCTTTGTAGTACATGATACTAAGAGAGATATTAGAACCACCGCCCTCAGAGTGCTTTCAGTCTTTGCAAAACATAGATGTACCTATTGTAGCTTTTAGGAAATCACTAGGCCTGGAGAAGAAAACATTTTTATAATATCTGGACCTCCTGGTCAAACATCCATCTAGGTTTTAGAAATTACCAGCGAAGCAAAGGAGTGTTCAGAAGAGGCTTTGATCTTTCCCTGTCTGCCTCCCCACCAGGCTTCTGACTTACTGGATCTGAAAAACCTTTAGTGCAGGCTTCTTGCTCCCCTACCCCCAATTCATACTCTATATTAAATTTATTAGTGCTCTCTATAGAAACTCTCCAGAACCATTATTATGACTTCTGGATTTTATTTTCTTTAGGTAAGCATTTAATGATAAAACAGATTTCGTGAACACAACATTTCTGTTGCTGTTAAATTTTATGTTTCATGGTGGTATGCTATGTTCATTTCTATGTAGCATTCTTAAAAGTGGTTTAAGGGGACTTCCACATTTCTAAATTGAGCTGACGTCCAGGAAGACCTTGTACAGGTTGCAAGTGATGGATATTGACCTACAAAGATCCAGGAAATTCATGGGGCCTTACTTTTTGTTAATCCCATTATAAAGGGTGCCTGAAGCAGAAAGTTTAGGGCTTGAAAAAACTGAAGATCCCCATGGAGATAAACAATATGATATAAAGCAGAGATAGGAGGATTATATTACATTTCTTTAGGACCTCGGATTTCTTTAATCCCTAGGTGTGTTGGGATAGTGCTTATCTTCATGATTGGATTAGCAAGGTAACTGAGGAGTTTTGAATTTCACTTTCTACCTTTCTAATGCTTTATATTTATGACTGGTGTTACTGTTGTATATTTGTTCATCTCAACTGTGTACCCGTCACTAAAGCCAGGACCCCTGACCGGTCTTAAATGAGATAAATGACAATCTGGAGCCAGCAGGTCAATTTCAGGTATACTCTTTGTAACTTATTTGAAAGACTTCATGCCATCCCTCTGGCTAAATAACAAAATCACAAGTTGACTGAAGGGATACTTGCCATCTTTCAAGGATAACTTCTTACAGTCTTTAAGGAATGTGGGAAACTTGTTTAATATAAAGATCATTCCCTTAAGGATGTCTGAGGCAGAAGAAACTTGGAAAGTTCATTTAGATTATGTTTTTAAACATCTTTATTTGAGTATAATTGCTTTACAATGGTGTGTTAGTTTCTGCTGTATAACAAAGTGAATCAGCTATACCTATACATATATCCCCATATCCCCTCCCTCTTGGGTCTCCCTCCCACCCTCCCAATCCCACCCCTCTAGAGGGTCACAAAGCACAGAGCTGATCTCCCTGTGCTATGTGACTGCTTCCCACTAGCTATCTATTTTACATTTGGTAGTATATATATGTCCATGTCACTCTCTCACTTTGTCCCAGCTTACCCTTCCCCCTCCCCATGTCCTCAAGTTCATTCTCTACATCTGCATCTTTATTCCTGTCCTGCCCCTAGGTTCTTCAGAACCATTTTCTTTTGTTTTTTTTAGATTCCATATATATATGTGTTAGCATACGGTATTTGTTTTTCTCTTTCTGACTTACTTCACTCTGTATGACAGACTCTAGGTCCATCCATCTCACTACAAATAACTCAATTTGTTTCATTTTATGGCTGAATAATATTCCATTGTATATATGTGCCACATTTTTATCCATTCATCTGTCAATGGACACTTCAGTTGCTTCCACGTCCTGGCTATTGTAAATAGTGCTGCAATGAACATTGTGGTATATGACTTTTTTTTTAACTTCTTTATTGGAGTATAATTGCTTTACAATGGTGTGTTAGTTTCTGCTTTATAACAAAATGAATCAGCTGTACATATACATATAGTTCCATATCTCCTCCCTCTTGCGTCTCCCTCCCACCCTCCCTATCCCACCCTTCTAGGTGGACACAAAGCACCAAGCTGATCTCCCTGTGCTATGCGGCTGCTTCCACTAGCTATCTATTTTACATTTGTTAGCGTATGTATGTCAGTGCCACTCTCTCATGTTGTCCCAGCTTACCTTTCCCCCTCCCCGTGTCCTCAAGTCCATTCTCTACATCTACGTCTTTATTCCTGTCCTGGCCCGAGGTTCTTCAGAACCATTTATTTTTGTTTTTAGATCCCATATATACATGTTAGCATATGGTATTTGTTTCTCTCTTTCTGACTTACTTCACTCTGTATGACAGTCTCTAGGTCCATCCACCTCAGTACAAATAACTTAATTTCATTTCTTTTTATGGCTGAGTAATATTCCATTGTATATATGTGCCACATCTTCTTTATCCATTCATCTGTCGATGGACACTTAGGTTGCTTCCATGGCCTGGCTATTGTAAATAGAGCTGCAAGGAACATGGTGGTACATGACTCTTTTTGAATTATGGTTTTCACAGGGTATATGCCCAGTAGTGGGATTGCTCAGTCATATGGTACTTCTATCATTAGTTTTTTAAGGAACCTGCATACTGTCCTCCATAGTGGCTGTATCAATTTACATTCCCACCAACAGTGCAAGAGGGTTGCCTTTTTTCCACACCCTCTCCAGCATTTATTGTTTGTAGATTTTTTGATGATGGCCATTCGGACCAGTGTGAGGTGATACCTCATTGTAGTTTTGATTTGCATTTCTCTAATGATTAATGATGTTGAGCATTCTTGCATGTGTTTGTTGGCAATCTGTATATCTTCTTTAGAGAAATGTCTAGTTAGGTCTTCTGCCCATATTTGGATTGTGTTGTTTGTTTTTTTGATATTGAGCTGCATGAGCTGCTTATAAAGTTTGGAGGTTAATCCTTTGTCAGTTGCTTCATTTGCAAATATTTTCTCCCATTCTGAGGGTTGTCTTTTCGTCTTGTTTATGGTTTCCTTTGCTGTGCAAAAGCTTTTAAGTTTCATTAGGTCCCATTTGTTTATTTTTGTTTTTATTTCCATTTCTGTAGGAGGTGGGTCAAACAGGATCTTGCTGTGATTTATGTCATAGAGTGTTCTGCCTATGTTTTCCTCTAAGAGTTTTATAGTGTCCATTCTTACATTTAGGTCTTTAATCCATTTTGAGTTTATTTTTGTATATGGTGTTAGGGAGTGTTCTAATTCATTCTTTTACATGTAGCTGTCCAGTTGTCCCAGCACCACTTTATTGAAGAGGCTGCCTTTTCTCCATTGTATATTCTTGCCTCCTTTATCAAAGATAAGGTAACCATATGTGCGTGGGTTTATCTCTGGGCTTTCTATCCTGTTCCGTTGATCTATATTTCTGTTTCTGTGCCAGTACCATACTGTCTTGATTACTGTAGCTTTGTAGTATAGTTTGAAGTCAGGGAGCCTGATTCCTCCAGCTCCATTTTCCTTTCTCAAGACTGCCTTGGCTCTTTGGGTCTTTTGTGTTTCCATACAAACTGTGAAATTTTTTGTTCTAGTTCTGTGGAAAATGGCATTGGTAGCTTGATAGGGATTGCAATGAATCTGTAGATTGCTTTGGGTCACAGTATCATTTTCACAATGTTGATTCTTTCAATCTAAGAACATGGTATATCTCTCCATCTGTTTGTATCACCTTTAATTTCTTTCATCAGTTTCTTATAGTTTTCTGCATATAGGTCTTTTGTCCCTTTAGGTAGATTTATTCCTAGGTATTTTATTCTTTTTGTTGCAATGGTAAATGCGAGTGTTTCCTTAATTTCTCTTTCAGATTTTTCATCATTAGTGTATAAGAATGCAAGAGATTTCTGTGCATTAATTTTGTATCCTGCTACTTTACCAAATTCATTGATTAGCTCTAGTAGTTTTCTGATAGCATCTTTAGGATTCTCTATGTATAGTGTCATGTCATCCGCAAACAGTGACAGTTTTACTTCTTCTTTTCCGATTTGGATTCCTTTTATTTCTTTTTCTTCTCTGATTGCTGTGGCTACAACTTCCAAAATTATGTTGAATGATAGTGGTGAGAGTGGGCAACCTTGTCTTGTTCCTGATCTTAGTGGAAATCGTTTCAGTTTTTCACCATTGAGAATGATGTTGGCTGTGGATTTCTCATATATGGCCTTTATTGAGTTGAGGTAAGTTCCCTCTATGCCTACTTTCTGGAGGGTTTTTTTCATAAATGGGTGCTGAATTTTGCTGTAAGTTTTTCTGCATCTATTGAGATGATCATATGGTTTTTATCCTTCAATTTGTTAATATGTTGTATCACATTAATTATTTGTGTATATTGAAGAATCCTTGCATCCCTGGGCTAAACCCCACTTGATCATGGTGTATGATGTTTTTAATGTGCTGTTGGAGTCTGTTTGCTAGTATGTTGTTGAGGATTTTTGCGTCTATGTTCATCTGTGATATTGGCCTGTAGTTTTCTTTTTTTGTGACATTGTTGTCTCATTTTGGTATCAGGGTGATGGTGGCCTTGTAGAATGAGTTTGGTAGTGTTCCTCCCTCTGCTATATTTTGGAAGAGTTGGACAAGGATAGGTGTTAACTCTTCTCTAAATGTTTGATAGAATTCGCCTGTAAAGCCATCTGGTCCTGGGCTTTTGTTTGTTGGAAGATTTTTAATCACAGGTTCAGTTTCAGGGCTTGTGATTGGTTTGTTTATATTTTGTATTTTTTCCTGGTTCAGTTTCAGACGGTTGTGCATTTCTAAGAATTTGTCCATTTCTTCCAGGTTGTCCTTTTTAGTGGCATATAGTTGCCTGTAGTAATCTCTCATGATCCTTTGTATTTCTTCAGTATCACTTGTTACTTCTTCTTCATTTCTAACTCCGATGATTTGAGTCTTCTCCGTTTTTGTCTTGATGAGCTTGGCTAATGGTTTATCAATTTTGTTTATCTTGTCAACGAACCAGCTTTTAGTTTTATTAATCTTTGTGATCGTTTCCTTTATTTCTTTTTCATTTATTTCTGATCTGATCTTTATGATTTCTTTCCTTCTGCTAACTTTGGGTTTGTTTTGTTCATCTTTCTCTAATTGCTTTAGGTGTAAGGTTAGGTTGTTTATTTGAGATATGTCTTGTTTCTTGATATAGTATTGTATTGCTATAAACTTTCGTCTTAGAACTGCTTTTGCTGCATCCCATAGGTTTTTGGTCATCGTGTTTTCATTTTCATTTGTTTCTAGGTATTTTTAAATTTCCTCTTTGATTTCTTCAGTGATCTCTTGGTTATTTAGTAGTGTATTTTTTAGCCTCCAGGTGTTTGTATTTTTTACAGTTTTTTTCCTGTAATTGGTGTCTAGTCTCACAGCGTTGTGGTCGAGAAAGATACTTGATATGTTTTCAATTTGCTTAAATTTACCAAGGCTTGTTTAGTGACCCAGGATATGATCTATCCTGGAGAATGTTCTATGAGCACTTGAGAAAAAAGTGTATTCCGTTGTTTTTGGATGGAATGTCCTATAAATATCAATAGTCTGTCTTGTTTCATGTATCATTTAAAGCTTGTATTTCCTTATTTATTTTCATTTGGATTATCTGTCCATTGGTGAAAGTGAGGTGTTAAAGTCCCTGCTATTACTGTGTTACTGCAATTTCCCCTTTTGTGGCTGTTAGCAATTGCCTTATGTATTGAGGTGCTCCTATGTTGGGTGCATAAATATTTACAGTTGTTACATCTTCTTCTTGAATTGATCCCTTGATCATTATGTAGTGTCCTTCTTTGTCTCTTGTAATAGTCTTTATTTTAAAGTCTATTTTGTCTGATATAAGAATTGCTACTCCAGCTTTCCTTTGATTTCCATTTGCCTGGAATATCTTTTTCCATCCCCTTACTTTCAGTCTGTATGTGTCCCTATGTCTGAAGTGGATCTCTTGTAGACAGCATATATATGGGTCTTGTTTTTGTATCCATCCAGCCAGTTTGTGTCTTTTGTTTGGAGCATTTAATCCATTTACTTTTAAGGTAATTATTGATATGCATGTTCCTATTACCAGTTTATTAATTTTTTGGTGTTTGTTTTTTTAGTTCTTTTCCTTCTCTTGTTTCCTGCCTAGAGAAGTTCCTTTAGCATTTGTTGTAAAGCTGGTTTGGTGGTGCTGAATTCTCTTACCTTTTCCTTGTCTATAAAGATTTTAATTTCTCCATTGAATCTGAATGAGATACTTGCTGGGTAGAGTAATCTTGATTGTATGTTTTTCCCTTTCATCACTTTAAATATCTCCTGCCACTCCCTTCTGGCTTGGAGATTTTGTGCTGAAAGATCAACTGTTAACATTATGGGGATTCCCTTGTATGTTATTTGCTGCTTTTCCCTTGCTGCTTTTAATATTTTTTCTTTGTATTTAGTTTTTGATAGTTTGATTAATATGTATTGTGGCGTTTTTCTCCTTGGATTTATCCTGTATGGGACACTCTGCACTTTCTGGACTTGATTGACTATTTCCTTTCCCATATTAGGGACATTTTCAACTATAATCTCTTCAGATATTTTCTCAGTCCCTTTCATTTTCTCTTCTTCTTCAGGAACCCCTATAATTCTAATGGTGGTGCGTTTAATGTTGTCCCTGAGGTCTCTGATACTGTCCTCCATTCTTTTCATTCTTTTTTCTTTATTCCGCTCTGTTGTAGTTATTTCCACTATTTTATCTTCCAGGTCACTTATCCCTTCTACTGCCTCAGTTATTCTGCTATTGATTCCTTCTAGAGAATTTTTCATTTCATTTATTTTGTTCATCATTGTTTGTTTGCTCTTTACTTCTTCTAGGTCCTTGTTAAACGTTTCTTGTATTTTCTCCATTCTATTTCCAAGATTTTGGATCATTTTTACTCTTATTACTCTGAATTCTTTTTCAGGTAGAGTGCCTATTTACTCTTCATTTGTTTGGTCTGCTGGGTTTTTACTTTGCTCCTTCATCTGCTGTGTATTTCTCTGTCTTCTTATTTTGCTTAACTTACAGTGTTTGCATCTCCTTTTCACAGGCTGCAGGTTCGTAGTTCCCTTTTATTTTTGGTGTCTGCCCCCAGTCGCTAAGGTTGGTTCAGTGGGTTGTGTAGGCTTCCTGGTGGAGGGGACTGGTACCTGTGTTCTGGGGGATGAGGCTGGATCTTGTCTTTCTGGTGGGTAGGACCGCATCCATTGGTGGGTTTTGTGGTGTCTGTGAACTTATTATGATTTTAGGCTGCCTATTTGGTATGGGTGGGGTTGTGTTCCTGTCTTGCTAGTTGGTTGGCATGGGGTGTCCAGCACTGTAACTTGCCTGTTGTTGAGTGGAGCTGGGTCTTAGCGTTTAGACGGAGATCTTTGGGAGAACTCTCGCTGATTGATATTACGTGGGGCCGGGAGGTCTCTGTTGGTCCAATGTCCTGAACTCGGCTTCCCCACCTCAGAGGCTTAGGTGTGACACCTGGCCGGAGCACCAAAGCCCAGTCAGCCACACGTCCAGGTACGTGGGGAGTTTCTTGCCTATTGGGAAGTCTGAGGTCTTCTGCCAGCGTTCAGTAGGTGTTCTGTAGGAATTGTTCCACATGTAAACGTATTTTTGATGTATTTGTGGGGAGGAAGGTGATCTCCACGTCTTACTCCTCTGCCATCTTGAAGGTCTCCCCCATTTAGATTTTAAGCCCATTGTGATTTCTATAGTTGATTGTAGGAGCAGGGGTCAGCAAAGCCTAGCCTGCAGGCTGGCCGCCTGATTTTGTTAAGTTTTAATGGGACACAGCTTTTGCCATACAATGGCAGAGTTGAATAGTTGCCACAGAAACCATCCAAATCTACAAAGCTTAAAATATTTACTATTTGACACTTTACAGAGCAAGTCTGTAGAACCCTGCCTTGGTGTATTATTGATGCTTAATATTTATTAGGGCAATTTAGCTGATAATTATAATTTGTAAAATGGAGGAGTCTTAGATTAACATATGCACTACTATATATAAAATAGATAACCGACAAGGATCTACTGTATAACACAGGGAACTATACTCAGTATCTTGTAATAACCTATAAGGGAAAAGAATCTGAATAGGAATAGATATATACATATGTATAACTGAATCACTTGGTTGTACACCTGAAACTACCACAACATTGTAAATCAACTATACTCCAGTAAAAATAGGAAGAGGTATTTTTAATAAGTCATTACATTATGGTTTCCGCTTTCCCAAAAGTGAACATTTTTTTGACCACTCATAAAGGATGCAGTGGTGGAAGGGCTGAACCAAGATTGCACGTAGATAGCTTCACTCAGCGTTCATTCACGGAGACATCCTAGAGCCCCCGTTCTCATCTCCCACCCAATTTTATATTGAGTGGGATTTCACATCCAAGTTCTGGTCCCAAAGGATTCAACAGTCCTAGAAGACCTGGCTAGCGTAAGCGCTGATCAACCTCTCCACTCTGATGGGGCTTGGAGGGCAGAGAGAATACCCATCATAACTAAATGCTTACTAATAATTTAAATTCTACAAATTCTAGAACTTTTGCAGCTTGACTCAGTAAATCTTTCCTGTCTTTCTTTTTTTTTAAAGCAAGGGAAAAATAAACAGATTAAAGTGCACTTAGAAACCCAGCTGACTTGTTTTTAAGCTCCCAAAGGAGCACTTGATTCCCTGTTACACTATTTTCCCTTTTTATCAAATTACTAAGAAACAGTAACTCAATTGATTTAAATTATTTCTATCACACATAAGCTTTAAGACAAGTAATCGATTTATTATGCTCAGTCATAACAATGGTATTTTACTTCTATGAATTGTATTTTCAGCAGCGCTCATAAAATACCCAGTTTGATTTCATTTATTAAGTTTCTCATTTTTCCGTTAACTAATATTTTCCCGTCTCAGATAATTTTCCTGCCCGTTGATATTGCATAACTCAATAGAAATGTGTCTTTCAAAAGAACGAACAGAGTGTTCTTTGAGGTTTGGATAAGATGATTTTATCTGAATATATCTTGAAGAATAACTCTTCGGTTTTTGTTTTAGTCAAATTTCACTTTTAATGTAATGTGAATATCACTTTGAATTTAATTACATTAATTTTTCTGCCCTGCTATTTAGTAGTTTCTTATTGCTGAGAATCTAGGTGTTAAAAAAAATTCATTTTATGCATTTTAGATAAGAAGATATGATTCAGTTTTCATTCATTCAGCTCTTGTCTGCAAAATTAATTAGAAAAGATGTCTGGTCTTATATTAATAAGTTTCAATTTGGTGTTTTATTCTCTGTTGAGTCTCTTTCAGTCTGTTGCTGAAGCCATCTAGACCTGCATAAGGCATCTGCATTATTTTTTTAGCTTCCTCATGTTTTATTGGCAAGTGACCTTGTGTATGGTAATTGAGCAATTGTGTGCTTACATGGGTTTATGGAATTTGCCTCAGCAACTTTTGGAGATCTTAAATTTTTGTCTCTAAACAGACTTGAAGGGGAAGCTTTCTGAAATACTGTCTTTTGCTGAAAAATTTTTCATTTTATTGAGTGACAGTCAGTCTCAAAACATTAAAGATATATTTCCCTTTTCTCTTGGCCATATCTTCTTGTGCCTTTGTAATCTTGGAGACTGGAGCCAGAGGCAACTTTTCATTTATGAGGGGCTACGTGACTGTCAGGAAAGGGGACAAATATTCACTGAGCCCCAGGTAGACCGAGGTCAGCAAGCCAAGCCTTCACATGCTTCATCGTAGCCTCTCTTGTCCATAAACTGCTGTTCTTTCCTCCCTTTTTGACAAATGCAGATACTGACAAATGCAGATACTGACAAATGCAGATTGAGATAGTGAGGTGACCTTTGTCTGGGTCCACCATTCGACGTGGCAGAGCAAAGTTTTGAGCTCTGCTTTGTGTCTTTGCCACCTTTCTGTCACCTGTTCCTTGGTTTAGCTTGTCAAATGTGATTGATTCTGCCATCAAGAGAGACACCTAGTGGGACTTCCTTGGTGGCGCAGTGGTTAAGACTCCGCTCTCCCAATGCAGGGGGCCCCGGGTTCGATCCCTGCTCAGGGAACTAGATCCCACACATGCCACAACTAAGGATCCCGCCTCCTGCAACTAAGGAGGCTGCCTGCCGCAACTAAGAGACCCGGAGCAACAAAATAAATAAATAAATAAAAGAGAGATACCTAGTTCTCTTTTGTAGCTGCTTCCACAATGTTTCCTCCTTTGTTTGAGTCCTGACCCATTCATTCTTGAACTGGACCATGCCGTCCTGCCCCCTTTGCCTGACTCTTCCAATCCCATTCCTACTCTTGTCTCTGGCTTGTGCTTCTCTGACCCCCCTTCACTTTTTCAGTTCCTGAGGGCAATTTTTTCTGGGAAAGTGCTTGTGTTAAACTTGGGCCCCTCTGGCTTGAGACAAATTCCATCTTGAAGCTGTGGGGCTTGTTCAGTCCCTGGCAGAATCTGGAAGGCCATGTTAAGGGGGTGGAGTCTGTGTTTCCATACACATTTTATAATTTTTTGTTCTAGTTCTGTAACAACTGCCATTTGATAGGAATTGCATTGACTCTGTAGATTGCCTTGGGTAGTATGGTCATTCTAACAATATTGATTCTTTCAATCCAAGAACACAGTACATCTTTCCATTTGTGTTGTCATCAGTTTCTTTCATCAGTGTCTTACAGTTTTTGGAGTAAGGTCTTTTGTCTCCTTAGGTAGGTTTATTCCTAGGTATTTTTTTCTTTTTGACGAGATGGTAAATGAGATTGTTTCCTTAATTTCTCATTCTGGTATTTCATTGTTAGTGTATAGGAATGCGAGAGATTTCCGTGTATTAATTTTGTATCCAGGAACTTTCCTGAATTCATTGATGAGCTCTAGTAGTTTTCTGGTAACACTGTTAGGATTTTTTATGTGTAGCATCATGTCATCTGCAAACAGTAATAGTTTTAAGAAGAAGGGATGGAGTCTGAATGGCTTTGAAAAGAAGAAACTTGGTAGGGCGCATGGGGTGGGGGAGAAACGTGCTTGACCAGAGGCTCGGGCAGGATGCTGGGGCCAGGGGACATGTGTGGATAAGTGTGTTTGCATTGGGCATGGAAAAGTGTGTGGTGAGGGAGACAAAAGGCTGAAAGGAGGCTGACGCTGGGCCATGGAACCTGAAACACACCTGGGATTGTGGCCACTGAGAGCTGCTGGAACTTGGTGGCAGAGGAAACCCTGCCTGCCCTGTGCCTGGCAGGCAGTCAGTGGATATTTACTGAATGGCCACAGATGGGATCTGGACATTAAGGGTCCTCCTGCAAGGGAAATTAACTGAGTTGGAGGAGAGTGAAACGAGAGGCAGCATAACCCAGTAGAATGGATTCATTTTTCCTGTTCTCTGTGTGTAGGAGTCACAAGAAACTAGAGATGCAGTAAGGGAAAACACTCCAGAATCATATTCCTGGTTGACGGGTTTATATTTACTATTGCTTCATTTATATTTAGGAGAAGTGATACTGAAGACTGTACGGAGTATAGACAAAGTAAAATCTCTGATACACGGGCCTCGCTCTTCGTCCTTCCCTGTCCCCAGTGTGTCCTGAGGCAATTAGGAACACTGCACGCCAGCCAGCCCTGAATTCGTCCCAGTCAGTGCTTTTCAAACTGAGTTATGATCCCATCCATGGATCACGCAGTGAAGTTAGTGGGTTGCAGAGAGCATTTGAAATGACACATTATAAAATGTAAAATAGCCCATTGCATTGCACATCATAAGGGTCAGTTCTGTTTTGTGACAGAAAATATATTTCTTATTGTGGGTCACCGAGAAATTGGAAACACAACATTGTAAGTGAAAAGAGCTTATTACTTAGGAAGATCGTAAATCTATCTTTAGCTCTTTGTGTAAAGAGATCATATGATTTCTCATCCCAGCCGGGACACATTTCAGAGGGAAAGGGGTAGCTCTTAATTAGACCACAACAGTTGTAAACCGGGACTGCCTCAAGCTAATTAAGAAATATTGTCAGGGCTTCCCTGGTGGCGCAGTGGTTGAGAATCTGCCTGCTAATGCAGGAGACACGGGTTCGAGCCCTGGTCTGGGAAGATCCCACATGCCACGGAGCAGCTGGGCCCGTGAGCCACAGCTGCTGAGCCTGCGCGTCTGGAGCCTGTGCCCCGCAACGGGAGGGGCCGCGATAGTGAAAGGCCCGCGCACCGCGATGAAGAGCGGTCCCCGCACCGTGATGAAGAGTGGCCCCCACTTGCCGCAACTAGAGAAAGCCCTCGCACGAACCGAGGACCCAGCACAGCCAAAAATAAATAAATAAATAAATAAATAAATAAAATTAAAAAAAAAAAATGGTTAAAAAAAAAAAAAAGAAATATTGTCACTCTGCCTGTATTAGTTAGGCAGAGTTCTAGAGTTCTAGAGTTCTAGAGTTAGGCAGTCCTCTAGAGTTCTCCAGAGGAACAGAACCAATGGGATATATAGGTCTATATACATCTAGGTCCATCTATCTCTGTATAGAGGGGGAGAGACAGAGAGAGGGAGAGAGGATGGGGAGGATATTGAGATTTATTTTAAGGAATTGGCTTACATGCTTATGGGGACTGGCAAGTTGGAAATGCATAAGGCAGGCCAGCAGCAGGCTGGCTACTCAGCTAAAAGTTGATGCTTCAGTCTTGAGTCCAAATGCTGCTGCAGGACGGCAGGCTGGGAACTCAGGCAAGATTTTCATGGTTCAGACTTGAGGAGAATTCCTTCTTCCTTGGGAAACCTCAGTCTTTGCTTGTAAGATCTTCAGCTGATTGGATGAGGCCCACACACATTCTGGAGGGTAACCTGCTTGACTCAAAGTCTCCTGACTTAACTGTTTATCACATAAAAAATACCTACACAGCAACATCTAGACTGGTGTTTGACCACGCAACTGGGCATCATAGTCTAGCCGAGTTGTCATGGAAAATTAGCCAGCACACCCCACTTACTCAAGAAGGACAGATGGTGGATGAACGTAGCTACAAAGCTTTCTTTAGTGCCCCAAGGCTCTGCCGAGGCTGGACAGTTTATCAGGATTTTTGTTGTGCTGTTTACTTTTATTCATAGTTATTGGCAATGAACTTATTGAGTATTTCCAATTTGACCTTGTGACTTCTTGAAATAATGTTTTAAAGAAAGGTTTAACATCTCACTTTGGCGGTTTAGATCACCTTTTACCTAAATGTGAGTTATACGTAACTTTGTATTTAAAGCTGTTTTATATCTTACAAAATGTTTTTATGAAATGTTTGGAGAAGAATATTCCTGAAGAGCTTGGCTGCTTGGGACACACTGTTTATCCTATAGAAACTGCTACGAAAATTTCCTTATAAGTAGTCAACAATGTGCCACTTCTCTTGCTCCAGGATAAGCTGTGAGGGCCCTGAAGTACCAGAGAATTTGTAAAAGCTTTAATTCTCATGAAGTGGCAGGAACTAACCATTAGGCAGCTTTGCCCTATAGTTGGCTGCAACAGAGTAACTGGTAAACCCTGAGCAGAAAGCCGGCCTCGCTAGGATCTTTGAAGAAGGAGAGAGAATTCTGCAAATGTTCATCTTGAAAAATATCCAAGTGAAACTCTCATCCTTCATCTTTGCTGACCCGATAGTCAACTTAGTGCTCAATATCTTAAGTTTTGCAGTTTCCCTAGTTTTAGAAGGATTGTTTGCCAATTATAGAACATTTGGAAGCTATTGAAGAAGTACGAAGAAGGAGCAGAAATGAAAAATGATAACTCTGATCATGGTGTAGTAGGATCATTAATGTTTGAGTATTTTCCTTCCACCTTGTTTTCTGTGAACTTTTAAAAAAGTCCTAAGATTGCATGGCTTTCATACTTCTATGTCTTGTGTTTTTGGCAGGTGACTTAATAAGGGAACACTTTCCAGTGACAATAAGTACCTTTATAAGCGTCATATTTGTAGTCGGCATAATCTTTCATCATGTGAGCACATCATATTTAAGTCATTTAGCGTTCTTCCCTGTTGGACTTGCAAGATACTTGCCAATTCTTTTTTTTTTTTTTTTCCACACGCACACACTGTATTTTATTTTTACAAGAGATAGATAGACTGACACCAAGCATTGTACATGGATGACCACAACAAAAGCAACAATGATTGCAATTACCAAACATGAAACACACTTATACTATGTCATAACATTGACATTCAGTCCAGTAATCCTCCACTGTAACAGCTCCTTTACTTTGCAGTGAAAATTGATTTGTATATTCTTTTCCTCTGAGTCCTTGTGGGATTTTTTTTTTTTTTAATTCAGACAGAAAGTCACAAAAATTATACTCATCCTCATCAGTTCACTCAGTCCCATGTAATTAATTTCTTTTTTTTCATCTTGATCTTTTGTTAGCACTTTTATGAGTTCATCAGTTTTTCATTAGAGTTCTGAAAATGCTTATTCATTCAGTTCAGCAGTACAGTCAGTTACCAGAAACCTGTACTTGTCAGAGTCTTTTCCATGAATTTCTTGAAGATGAAACTCTTTTATAGGAACATATTTGCAAAATCATCAGAGTACACCCAGAACTGTCTGTAAATGACAAAAGACTTAAAAATGACCATGGTTAAAGATTTGATGAAAGTTCATAATAATGCAGTTGACAAGAAAATTAGTTATTTCTGAGATATACATTTTAAAGTAATAACTAGGATTATTACTTATAACATTATACCAGAACATATAAGATTTTTAGACGTTTCCTGTAATGTCTGAAACATTTATATTAACATATTTCCATACATATTTCCATACAAATACAAATATAAGATTTTTAGAAATTTCATGTAATGTCTGAAACATTTATATTAACATATTTCCATACATATTTCCATACAAATACAAATATAAGATTTTTAGAAATTTCATGTAATGTCTGAAACATTTATATTAACATATTTCCATACATATTTCCATACAAATACAAATATAAGATTTTTAGAAATTTCATGTAATGTCTGAAACATTTATATTAACATATTTCCATACATATTTCCATACAAATACAAATATAAGATTTTTAGAAATTTCATGTACTGTCTGAAACATTTATATTAACATATTTCCATACATATTTCCATACAAATACAAATATAAGATTTTTAGAAATTTCATGTAATGTCTGAAACATTTATATTAACATATTTCCATACAAATAACCCAATGAAAGTTTAGTATTAGTTGTTTTGTTTGTTTTTTTTATACTGCAGGTTCTTATTAGGCATCAGTTTTATACACATCAGTGTATACATGTCAATCCCAATCGCCCAATTCAGCACATCACCATCCCCACCTCATCGCAGTTTTCCCCCCTTGGTGTCCATATGTCCATTCTCTACATCTGTGTCTCAACTTCTGCCCTGCAAACTGGCTCATCTGTACCATTTTTCTACGTTCCACATACATGCATTAACATACGATATTTGTTTTTCTCTTTCTGACTTACTTCACTCTGTATGACAGTCTCTAGATCCATCCACTTCTCAACAAATGACTCAATTCCGTTCCTTTTTATGGCTGAATAATATTCCATCGTATATATGTACCACAACTTCTTTATCCATTCGTCTGTTGATGGGCATTTAGGTTGCTTCCATGACCTGGCTATTGTAAATAGTGCTGCAATGAACATTCGGGTGCACGTGTCTTTTTGAATTACGGTTTTCTCTGGGTATATGCCCAGTAGTGGGATTGCTGGGTCATATGGTAATTCTATTTTTAGTTTTTTAAGGAACCTCCATATTGTTCTCCATAGTGGCTGTATCAATTTACATTCCCACCAACAGTGCAAGAGGGTTCCCTTTTCTCCACACCCTCTCCAGCATTTGTTGTTTGTAGATTTTCTGATGATGCCCATTCTAACAGGAGTGAGGTGATACCTCATTGTAGTTTTGATTTGCATTTCTCTAATAATTAGTGATGTTGAGCATCTTTTCATGTGCTTCGTGGCCGTCTGTATGTCTTCTTTGGAGAAATGTCTATTTAGGTCTTCTGCCCATTTTTGGATTGGGGTGTTTGTTTCCTTGATATTGAGCTGAATGAGCTGTTTATATATTTTGGAGATTAATCCTTTGTCCGTTGATTCATTTGCAAATATTTTCTCCCATTCTGAGGGTTGTCTTTTCGTCTTGTTTATGGTTTCCTTTGCTGTGCAAAAGCTTTGAAGTTTCATTAGGTCCCACTTGTTTATTTTTGTTTTTATTTCCATTACTCTAGGAGGTGGATCGAAAAAGATCTTGCTGTGATTTATGTCAAAGAGTGTTCTTCCTATGTTTTCCTCTAAGAGTTTTATAGTGTCCAGTCTTATATTTAGGTCTCTAATCCATTTTGAGTTTATTTTTGTGTATGGTGTTAGGGAGTATTCTAATTTCATTCTTTTACATGTGGCTGTCCAGTTTTCCCAGCACCACTTATTGAAGAGACTGTCTTTTCTCCATTGTATATCTTTGCCTCCTTTGTCATAGATCAGTTGACCATAGGTGCGTGGGTTAATCTCTGGGCTTTCTATCTTGTTCCATTGATCTATGTTTCTGTTTTTGTGCCAGTACCATATTGTCTTGATTACTGTAGCTTTGTAGTATAGTCTGAAGTCAGGGAGTCTGATTCCTCCAGCTCCATTTTTTTGCCTCAAGACTGCTTTGGCTATTCGGGGTCTTTTGTGTCTCCATACAAATTTTAAGATGATTTGTTCTAGCTCCGTAAAAAATGCCATTGGTAATTTGATAGGGATTGCATTGAATCTGTAGATTGCTTTGGGTAGTATACTCATTTTCACAATGTTGATTCTTCCAATCCAAGAACATGGTATATCTCTCCATCTGTTGGTATCATCTTTAATTTCTTTCATCAGTGTCTTATAGTTTTCTGCATACAGGTCTTTTGTCTCCCTAGGTAGGTTTATTCCTAGGTATTTTATTCTTTTTGTTGCAATGGTAAATGGGAGTGTTTCCATAATTTCTCTTTCAGATTTTTCATCATTAGTGTATAGGAATGCAAGAGATTTCTGTGCATTAATTTTGTAACCTGCAACTTTACCATATTCATTAATTAGCTCTAGCAGTTTTCTGGTGGCAGTTTTAGGATTCTCTATGTATAGTATCATGTCATCCGCAAACAGTGACAGTTTTACTTCTTCTTTTCCAATTTGTATTCCTTTTATTTCTTTTTCTTCTCTGATTGCCGTGGCTAGGACTTCCAGAACTATGTTGAATAATAGTGGTGAGAGTGGACATCCTTGTCTCGTTCCTGATCTTAGAGGAAATGCTTTCAGTTTTTCACCATTGAGAATGATGTTTGCTGTGGGTTTGTCATATATGGCCTTTATTATGTTGAGGTAGGTTCCCTCTATGCCCACTTTCTGGAGAGTTTTTATCATAAATGGGTGTTGAATTTTGTCAAAAGCTTTTTCTGCATCTATTGAGATGATCATATGGTTTTTATTCTTCAATTTGTTAATATGGTGTATCACATTGATTGATTTGCGTATATTGAAGAATCCTTGCATCCCTGGGATAAATCCCACTTGATCGTGGTGTATGATCCTTTTAATGTGTTGTTGGATTCTGTTTGCTAGTATTTTGTTGAGGATTTTTGCATCTATATTCATCAGTGATATTGGTCTGTAATTTTCTTTTTTTGTAGTGTCTTTGTCTGGTTTTGGTATCAGGGTGATGGTGGCCTCATAGAATGAGTTTGGGAGAGTTCCTTCCTCTGCAATTTTTTGGAAGAGTTTGAGAAGGATGGGTGTTAGCTCTTCTCTAAATGTTTGATAGAATTCACCTGTGAAGCCATCTGGTCCTGGACTTTTGTTTGTTGGAAGATTTTTAATCACAGTTTCAATTTCATTACTTGTGATTGGTCTGTTGATATTTTCTGTTTCTTCCTGGTTCAGTCTTGGAAGGTTATACCTTTCTAAGAATTTGTCCATTTCTTCCAGGTTGTCCATTTTATTGGCATAAAGTTGCTTGTAGTAGTCTCTTAGGATGTTTTGTATTTCTGCGGTGTCTGTTGTAACTTCTCCTTTTTCATTTCTGATTTTATTGATTTGAGTCCTCTCCCTCTTTTTCTTGATGAGTCTGGCTAATGGCTTATCAATTTTGTTTATCTTCTCAAAGAACCAACTTTTAGTTTTATTGATCTTTGCTATTGTTTTCTTTGTTTCTATTTCATTTATTTCTGCTCTGATCTTTATGATTTCTTTCCTTCTGCTAACTTTGGGTTTTGTTTGTTCTTCTTTCTCTAGTTTCTTTAGGTGTAAAGTTAGATTGTTTACTTGAGATTTTTCTTGTTTCTTTAGGTAGGCTTGTATAGCTATAAACTTCCCTCTTAGAACCGCTTTTGCTGCATCCCATAGGTTTTGGGTCGTCGTGTTTTCATTGTCATTTGTCTCTAGGTATTTTTTTATTTCCTGTTTGATTTCTTCAGTGATCTCTTGGTTATTTAGTAACGTATTGTTTAGCCTCCATGTGTTTGTCTTTTTTACGTTTTTTTCCCTGTAATTCATTTCTAATCTCATAGCGTTGTGGTCAGACAAGATGCTTGATATGATTTCAATTTTCTTAAATTTACTGAGGCTTGATTTGTGACCCAAGATGTGATCTATCCTGGAGAATGTTCCGTGTGCACTTGAGAAGAACGTGTAATCTGCCGTTTTTGGATGGAATGTCCTATATATATCAATTAAATCTATCTGGTCTATTGTGTCATTTAAAGCTTCTGTTTCCTTATTTATTTTCATTTTGGATGATCTGTCCATTGGTGTAAGTGAGGTGTTAAAGTCCCCCACTATTATTGTGTTACTGTCGATTTCCTCTTTTATAGCTGTTAGCAGTTGCCTTATGTATTGAGGTGCTCCTATGTTGGGTGCATATATATTTATAATTGTTATATCTTCTTCTTGGATTGATCCCTGGATCATTATGTAGTGTCCTTCCTTGTCTCTTATAACATTCTTTATTTTAAAGTCTATTTTATCTGATATGAGTATAGCTACTCCAGCTTTCTTTTGATTTCCATTTGCATGGAATATCTTTTTCCATCCCCTCACTTTCAGTCTGTATGTGTCCCTAGGTCTGAAGTGGGTCTCTTGTAGACAGCATATATATGGGTCTTGTTTTTGTATCCATTCAGCCAGTCTATGTCTTTTGGTTGGGGCATTTAATCCATTCACGTTTAAGGTAATTATCGATATGTATGTTCCTATGACCATTTTCTTAATTGTTTTGGGTTTGTTTTTGTAGGTCCTTTTCTTCTCTTGTGTTTCCCACTTAGAGAAGTTCCTTTAGCATTTGTTGTAGAGCTGGTTTGGTGGTGCTGAATTCTCTTAGCTTTTGCTTGTCTGTAAAGCTTTTGATTTCTCCATCAAATCTAAATGAGATCCTTGCTGGGTAGAGTAATCTTGGTTGTAGGTTCTTCCCTTTCATCACTTTAAGTATTTCATGCCACTCCCTTCTGGCTTGCAGAGTTTCTGCTGAGAAATCAGCTGTTAACCTTATGGGGGTTCCCTTGTATGTTATTTGTCGTTTTTCCCTCGCTGCTTTCAATAATTTTTCTTTGTCTTTAATTTTTGCCACTTTGATTACTATGTGTCTCGGCGTGTTTCTCCTTGGGTTTATTCTGTATGGGACTCTCTGCGCTTCCTGGACTTGGGTGGCTATTTCCTTTCCCATGTTAGGGAAGTTTTCGATTATAATCTCTTCAAATATTTTCTCTGGTCCTTTCTCTCTCTCTTCTCCTTCTGGGACCCCTATAATGCGAATGTTGTTGCGTTTAATGTTGTCCCAGAGGTCTCTTAGGCTGTCTTCATTTCTTTTTATTCTTTTTTCTTTAGTCTGTTCCGCAGCAGTGAATTCCACCATTCTGTCTTCCAGGTCACTTATCCGTTCTTCTGCCTCAGTTATTCTGCTATTGATTCCTTCTAGTGTAGTTTTCATTTCAGTTATTGTATTGGTCATCTCTGTTTGTTTGTTCTTTAATTCTTCTAGGTCTTTGTTAATCATTTCTTGCATCTTCTCAATCTTTGCCTCCATTCTTATTCCGAGGTCCTGGATCATCTTCACTATCATTATTCTGAATTCTTTTTCTGGAAGGTTGCCTATCTCCACTTCATTTAGTTGTTTTTCTGGGGTTTTTTCTTGTTCCTTCATCTGGTACATAGCCCTCTGCCTTTTCATCTTCTCTGTCTTTCTGTAACTGTGGTTTTTGGTCCACAGGCTGCAGGATTGTAGTTTTTCTTGCTTCTGTTGTCTGCCCTCTGGTGGTTGAGGCTATCTAAGAGGCTTGATGGGAGGCTCTGGTGGTGGGTAGAGATGACTGTTGCTGTGGCGGTCAGAGCTCAGTAAAACCTTAATCCACTTGACTGTTGATGGGTGGGGCTGGGTTCCCTCCCTGTTGCTGTGGCGATCAGAGCCCAGTAAAACCTTAATCCACTTGACTGTTGATGGGTGGGGCTGGGTTCCCTCCCTGTTGGTTGTTTTGCCTGAGGCAACCCAACACTGGAGCCTACCCGTGCTCTTTGGTGGGGTTAATGGCAGACTCTGGGAGGGCTCACGCCAAGGAGAACTTCCCAGGACCTCTGCTGCCAGTGTCCTTATCCCCACGGTGAAACAGAGCCACCACTCGCCTCTGCAGGAGACCCCCCAACACCAGCAGGTACGTCTGGTTCAGTCTCCCCCAGGGTCACTGCTCCTTCCCCTGGGTCCCGATGCACACATTACTTTGTGTGTGCCCTCCAAGAGTGGGGTCTCTGTTTCCCCCAGTCCTGTCACAGTCCTGCAATCAATTCCCACTAGACTTCAAAGTCTGATTCTCTAGGAATTCCTCCTCCCTTTGCCGGACCCCCAGGTTGGGAAGCCTGAGGTGGGGCTCAGAACCTTCACTCCAGTGGGTGGACTTCTGTGGTATAAGTGTTCGCCAGTCTGTGAGTCACCCACCCAGCAGTTATGGGATTTGATTTTACTCTGATTGCGCCCCTCCTACCGTCTCACTGTGGCTTCTCCTCTGTCCTTGGACGTGGGGTGTCCTCCTTGGTGAAGTCCAGGGTCTTCCTGTCAATGATTGTCCAGCAGCCAGTTGTGATTCTGGTGCTCTCGCAAGAGGGAGTGAGAGCACGTCCTTCTACTCCGCCATCTTGGTTAATCCTCGCCAATTCTTTTTTATTATTGTAAATAGTGCTGCAGTGAACTGCTTTGTGAATGAAACTTTTCTCTTGTTTGGATTTCTTTAAAAGATAGCTTCCTGGTTGCTTTCGAATATAAGATTACAGCCTTCCTATTGGGCCCTGCGTGCTCTGGGTTCTGAGGTTGGCCAGGGGTGAACCAACCCTCAGCATCCTTGGATACCTTCATGGAGGGCTGAGCTGCTTGCTAAATGGCAACAAAAAGCTACTTTTTCAAGGGAGCCATTAACTCTGGTTGAGAGTGATAAGCTTCAGAGGATATTGATCAGGTGAGAGGTGCTATCAGTCTTGGAGTGTTTCACATCACAAGGGATTAAGGGAGCCTGGTGAGTCCAGGACTTGAAGAACTCATAGGCCAGGAAAGCAAGGTGGGGCTGCAATGGAAATTCTTGTTGGGGACGCTCACGTTCCTCCCTGGCAGTGCGTCACACGTGGTTTTTAGGAAAGAGGATGAAGGGAGACTGTCGCTCTCTTAGAATCTCATGTTCTGGTTTATTTACATCATTTCTGCTGACAGCCAACACAATACGGGCTCATGCCCAAGTACTTCTTTTCACTCTTGAAAATAAATCTGTGTTGAATAGAATCGTCATCAGCAGTTAGTCTGAACAGTCCTCAGACTGCCTTATTTCTATGGAAAATGTGGTCAGGCAAGCTTGAGGTCATCACTTTAGAAGCCCGTGATCATGATACAATGTGGAGAGAACCCAAGTAGGATTTAGGGACTTGGAATCTCTCCTGCATCTGCCGTTGTAGAACCTTTGCCCCATTCTAGAGTCTTTGATGTTGGTTCATAGCACTGGTTCTCGAGCCAGGTAGATCTTGACCTAAAATCAGTCTCCCGTACTCATTAGCTGTGTGACACAAGCTGCTTGACCTGTGGCTCTGATCCTCTGTAGCATGAATATGTCACATCTGCTTCTCAGAATTGTTCTGGCAATTGGATAAACATAATGTAATTCTAGCAGTGTACACATTACTTAGTATTGATATATGTATGCCAGGATTCGTTAAATGAAGCTATTTTAATTTTTTTGTAATGGCTGTCCCAAATAATCTCTAAATTTTTGTTCTCATGTATGAAATTTCGGTGCCCCAGTGGGTAGCTCTTCCCCGGTGTCTATACTGTGACCGATAGTAACTGGCATTAGAATCACAAGAAACAGCCAAAGGTAATAACACAGCTCCTAAGGACTTTATTCTTTGGGATTCTCTCTGCCTTCCTGTTTTCTTTGTATTTTCATTATCTGCTCTGTGTCCAGTACTGTGGTAAGTGCTGGGGATTTTAAGTTGAATGAAACACCATTTCTGACCTCACATCATCTTTGTGGTCTAGTAGTTCCCAGATTTCTAACATGTAAATGCATAAAGTACCTCTGATGATGCTTTCATTCATTTGTGACACACCCTGAGGATTCTCAGATGTGAAGGGCTCTTTATCCTCCCTGTAGTTTGATACCCAAAGTTAACTCTACTTTGACAGGAATCTTTTCTGGAAAGAATGGGTTCCCACCTGTCAAGAGGTAAGACACTGTCTGCCAGCTTAGCATAACTTCAGGTACCTGGCTCTTCCTAGCCCAGTTCCTAGTTCTATCAGGAACTACCTATCCTATGGACAGAGATGAAAATCTGCTTCTCAGATCCTGGAGCAAGGACCCAACAAGACATGGCTCTGGCCTTTGAGGTCCATCGGTTCCATTTTGGCCTCTGAGTTTCCAGTTTCTTTCTTTTTTTTTTTTTTAACACCTTTATTGGAGTATAATTGCTTTACAATGGTGTGTTAGTTTCTGCTGTATAACAAAGTGAACCAGCTATATATATACATATATCCCCATATCTCCTCCCTCTTGCATCTCCCTCCCACCCTCCCTCTCCCACCCCTCTAGGTGGTCACAAAGCACCAAGCTGATCTCCCTGTGCTATGCGGCTGCTTCCCACTAGCTATCTATTTTACATTTGGTAGTGTATATATGTCCATGCCACTCTCTCACTTCATCCCAGCTTACCTTTCCCCCTCCCCGTGTCCTCAAGTCCATTCTCTACATCTGTGTCTTTATTCCTGTCCTGCCCCTAGGTCCTTCAGAACCATTTTTTTTTAGATTCCATATATATATGTGTTAGCATACGGTATTTGTTTTTCTCTTTCTGACTTACTTCACTCTGTATGACAGACTCTAGGTCCATCCACCTCACTACAAATAACTCGTTTCTTTTTATGGCTGAGTAATATTCCATTGTATACATGTGCCACATCTTTATCCATTCATCTGTCAATGGACACTTAGGTTGCTTCCATGTCCTGGCTATTGTAAATAGAGCTGCAATGAACATTGTGGTACATGTCTCTTTTTTGAATTATGGTTTTTGCCCGTGTTAATTACACAGTGATTAATTGTAGGCAGAGAAACTGGGTTTGGATCCAGCTCTCCCTCTTATTAGCTATGTGACCTTGAGCAAGTTATTTAACCTCTCCAAGCTTCAGTGTCCTCATCTGCATGAAAGGGGAAATTGTTTCAATATAGCTCACAGGGCTGTTGTAAGTTAAATGAAATAAGCCCCCTGGTTAGTACATTTCAGTAAACATTAGCTATTATGATGATGGAACATGGAGAAGGGCAGGAACAAATCCGCACTGAGCTGGGCTGCAAAATTACATTTTCAACAGGTGTTCATGGTGGGTGAGGATATTCCAGGAAGGAAGGACACAGAGACAGGGAATTGAGGGTCTTAATGGGAACATTGGGAGTAATCCAGCTTGGCTCTGCTGTGTAATGCATGAGTGCAAGAGCTAGATGCAAACGCTAAAAAAGTAGTTGAAACCTGATCATGGCTGTCTTGGATGCCAACATGGAATTTGAAGTTCAATCATTAGTATGTGTCTGTCTGTCTGTGTGTGTGTGTGTGTGTGTGTGTCTGTGTGTGTCTGTGTGTGTGTGTCTGTGTGTGTCTGTGTGTGTGTGTAAGAGAGAGAGAGAGAAACGGACAGACAGACAGTAAGAAAGAAAGAGAGGCCGAGATATGATTAGACCTGGGCTAAGGGAGAGTAATTGGGTGAGGACGGATAGGAAGGGAGGCTTTCTTTAGATAAAGTGGAATTATAGCTTGTACTCTGATAGTGTATGTTGAAAACTTACCAATGTGTCTCCCTCTGGCCTGGCAATTCTGATTTTAGAAAAGTATGCAGAGATGATGGTTTAAAACTAACAACCTAGGACTTCCCCGGTGGTGCAGTGGTTAAGAATCCGCTTGCCAATGCAGGGGACAGGGGTTCGAGCCCTGGTCTGGGAAGATCCCACATGCCGCGGAGCAACTAAGCCCGTGCGCCACAACTACTGAGCCTGCACTCTAGAGCCCGCGAGCCACAAGTACTGAAGCCCGCATGCCTAGAGCCCGTGCTCTGCAACATGAGAAGCCACCGCAGTGAGAAGCCTGCACACCACAAGGAAGAGTAGCCCCCGCTCACTGCAACTAGAGAAAGCCCGCTCGCAGCAATGAAGACACAATGCAACCAAAAATAAATAAATAAATAAATAAATAAATAAATTTATTAAACAAAAAATGGAAAATCTAAATATCTAATAATGGGGTCTTGGTTAAAGGATGGCAAATCTATATAATTTAATGTTATCTAGTCATTAAAAATGATGTTATTTATCAACAAAGATTACCAAAATAATGCTAAAATTATTTAGAAGGTATTAAATATTATGTTGGTATGATCTCATAAAAAATATATGTGGATATATGATGGCCTATGCCTTCATTCATAAAAGTCCGGAAGGGATTTAAACTGAAATATAAATAGTGGTTACCTTTGGGTGACTTTTTAATTGAATTAAAATATACATAACATAAAATGTACTATTTAACCATCTTTAAGAGTACAGCTCTGTCATATTAAATACATTCACCATTGTTCTGCAGCCATCTGCATTCTCCATCTCTAGAATATAGGTGATTTTTTTCTTTATTCTTCATGCTTTTATCTACTGTTTGAATTTTTAAATTTTATAACCGAAACACAATTTGAGTTAAAAAATAAAAAGCGAGGTTCCGAGGCTCGCTGGGATATTATTGCTGGGATGAGGGAAATCACGTCCTGATTCAAGATCATGACGAATGGAGTGGAGAGGAAGTGCGGGGGTTGAGAGAAGGCCAAGTTGTCCTCGTGTTTTTGTTTATAGTGTTTGATACCCCTGGATTAGATGGTGTTTTTTTCCCCCAAGATAAATTTGGGGCACCAAGTTTATGGGAAGTGGACTTAGGAGCTGCTGGGGACCTGCAGGCTTTTGGTGTGCACAATAGATTGTAAGGCAGCTAAGCCACCAGATCCGTGATCAAGCTGTCATACCAACTTCAGGAAACCAAGGGACCCAGATCTGGTTCAGGTTGCATATATGAGGAAAAACGTTGATAGAGGCACAAATCCTTACTTTGGCCTATAGCTGCTTGTGGGAGAGCCTGCCTTTGTTATAGCATCAAGAATCTCCATGCCAATTTCATGTTGCATATAATTGGATTCTCTGATGCCCAAATTCCTTCACTTACAGGAACCTTTGTTTCATCAACATTAACAAATGGTCTCAAAGTAACAAAACACAAGACTATTTAAATTTTTTTTTTCTGCAGCACGCAGGCTCCAGGCTCCAGTACCTCTGATCTGAAACAGAACTGAGAGTATTTTAGCACTTTTCTTTCATATATTGTGTCTTATTAGGTATGTTTATTATACAGTGTGAAAGCCAGATCTCCCCATGAGATAGAAAAATAACTCCATAAGGAAGCATCCTTCAAGAAGAAACACAATGGTTTTATTTAAGGACATTTCTAAAAAGTTCACCTTTTTTCAGCAGACGTGGAGCAAAGCCTACCACGTGGAACCGCAGTTGCTCTGGTGGAGGTGAGAATGAACATGACAGGGTGTTGGCCTCCCAGGAGCTCATGATTTAGTCTGTGGATTGTAGTCAAAGTAAATACACATGTAAACATCTATACAGGGGACCTGTGCTACTGAGAGGTGCACAGTTCTCCGGATGGTGGCCGTCTCCCTGGCTGATTGGCTAAGGAGGTTTGGGAGGGCAGAGCCTGGCCCAGAGCCTTGAGGATGGGTAACTCGGAAAAGGTGGTTATGCACAGGAGGTGTCTCCTGATGGAAAGAACAGCCCAAGCCAAAGTGCAGAATTAGAGGTGTCCAGCATAGTGTTTGGATAATGGGTTTCCCCAGAAGCAGAATTGGAGGCAAGGATTTGAATTCAAGCCCTTAATTAGGGGGGGTCCTGGGCAACATTAGTAGGGGGTAAGGAAGTGAGGCCAGGAAGGGAAAGAAGCCAGTAAAGGGTGTGTCATGAAGCCAGTGAGCACTTTGGGCCAGTGGAGCTCAGCCCTGCTGGAAAGCTCTGGGAAACGATGTGTAACACACCTTAGATTTATCCCAGCTGAAACCAAGGCAGCCCCTGTCCGCAGCTCTCGGACCATTGCTGCTTGAGGACGGCTCCCAGGGACATGGATGCGGGCCCTTCCAGATTGTCCTGCACAGGTGGTTTGCACTTCTGTGGCTGGAATAGAAAGCTCTCGGGCAGTGATGCTCAGAGGTGCTTGTAATTAGAGTCTTCAGCATGTGAAGAAGAAAAACTAGAGTGTTAAGGTGCATCCGTTGCATGAGTGGTCATGGTGGACCGGTGTCAACTGAAGAAACTGAAATTAGAGACGGAGCGGAAAGCCATGCAGTGTCGGAGGAGAGTTTCCGTAAGGAGGGAAAGTCGAAAGGAAAGTAATATTTTACCAAAAGCATGGTCATAATTGTGCTTTCAAACCCCCAAACTAGCCGATTACGTGTTAACCGAGTGGTCTAATGGAATAGACTTGCTCTGAACGTTTGTTGTAGTTCTGGTTTTGCTGTTCTCCAGCTGTGTGACCTCAGGAAGGTCCCTTAACCTTTCTGGGTCTCAGGTTCCTGTTGTGTAAAGTGAGGTAGTTGTTTCCAATCTCTCCAAGTGCCAAGAGGCAATTTGTTTGGATTCAAAGATGTCGTGTGACCCCCGCCTCACTCCTTGTCCTCTATTAAGTTCATAAGTGTACTGCACATGAGACGGAGGAGTAATCTAATTTCACAGTTAAATAAAGAGCTAATTTAAATGACTGTTGAAATTAAAATGTTCATAGAATAAATTTGCTGGGTCTAATAAATGCACTCTCAAGCATTCTTCCCTCCCTCCCCTGTTCTCTGAACCTGTCACCCTGTATCTTCTCTGTCTGCTTCTGTTCTCCAGCCTCCAAATGGACTCTAGAATTATTTTTATTTCGTGTTTGTTTACTTTTATCTATGGCTGTTTTGGCAGCAGGAATTATATCTGTTTCCCTGACAGAGAGTTTTACGTGGAGCATGTGTTTGAAAGATTAATATAAGCGGTCACTTCTGAAACAATTTAATCCTGCTTTCCCGTAGTAATGAAAAATGAATAATCAAAAGCAATAAATTGTGTCTGGAAGATAATAAATACTTCTTCAAGCATTTTAGCACTGACTGTGAATTATAGCTGACCCCCAAATCGGGAAGGATGAAGATGACCAATGGAAACTCCACAGTGAGTGCCACCGGCCTTTAATATCAGCGTTTAGCTGCTTGATTGATTTCATTGTTCCCTATCAGAACCCAGAGGATCTGCTGTCTGTCCTGCTGATTTAAAACTCAAAATGGCATCTCAAATGCCCATTAGGGGGGTCTGTTTTTAAACCACCATAAAACAGTTTTCTCTTTCTGTCCGTTAACTAACGTACAGACCCAAGTGGAGCTCCATTAGGATTTAAAATGTAAATAGTAACAACTGAATAATTCTAGATCCAGCCACTGTAGACCAGGAAACTCCTAGGGATGTATTTTATCCAGGACTTCATCAATTTCCTGGGCATGAAAGCTAATTCAGTAAACTCTAGAAAGATCCCTCAGAGACTTAATTTTACTTTCAGCTGCCCACCTTCTGCCGGCACATTCATGAGCCAGGGCTTACTTTAGACATGATATGTTTTGAAGACTAGTGCATCTCTTTCATGAGACATTCTGTGAGGTATTGAAGCCCTGAAATAAATGGTTGGCTTTCTTTTGAGATGCAACACTTAGGAAGTCTATTTGAGCACCTGTGGCATTCAGATTGCTATGTGCAACACCACCAATAATACATGCATACATACATACATACATACATAAAACAGATGTATCCATACTGTCTCGGCATTGAAGAAACTTAAACATTACTTGGCAAATGTAGACTTAATGCACTTTACAAAGCAGCCGTCAGGCACAGACACAGAAAGTTTCCTGCAAAGCTGATGGATGGCAAAGGGAATCAAGACATGACCCTGGTCAAGCTCCTTCACTGTATGCAACTGCCTGCATTTAATGTGTTTTAATGTGTTTATACCTGCCTGCTGCTCTGGTACCCAGAGAGGCCATATTTTCACGGTACTGAACCAAAAAGCAGGATGTGTCCTCCTTCTCTGATGAAGCTTGGCAGGTAATTATCATGAACGCCAAACTACATCTTCATAGTGTCCGATTTTTTCCATGCTACCTAGTAGCTGAGATATTTGAGCTGAGGTGTTGGAACTTCAGCATGTCTAAAATGGAGGTAAGGCTTCCCTTCTTTCTATTTCCAAGAAACGTTTCTAAGCACAAATGAAATAGTGTGTGATATATACATAAGCACTTTGAAAACTCTATGGTGATGGGCAAACACAAGTTGATAGACCTGCCAAAAGTTGATTCCTCTTATATTGCTGTTTTGATTCTATTGTAATTGTAAACATAACTATTTAAGAGGTTTTGTCAAGGAGTATTTTCAGGTCTTGTACATTTATGCGAGCTTATGTTTTCAAACCTGGAAATATAATTCTGAAATCTCCTAAATCAGTGAGAGAAAAATCAACTCAGCAAACCAGTCTTTTGAGAGAGGAGAGGCTCTTCCTAGTTCATTGTTTCTAAAAATAAGCTTTCCAAATTTAGCACGGCTGTTTGGGAGCAGGGATGGGATGTCAGTAGCCTAAAGTCCCCAAGTGCATGCTGCGCTGTATTGTCAAATGCTTACAGAGCTACTGAAAAAATTCCTGGCATATGTGTTTCGTTCTAACAACTTAACGCAACGTGTTTTTTTTGTTTTTTTTTTTAAATTTTGTTTTTAGAGAAATGTTCAGGTTCTCCTGGAATCTTTTGAACTGTTGCCAGTATGTGATTTAAGCCCTTGACTTGGTCCTACAAACAGAAGTTGAAAACCAAAGATGAACAGCCATGTGGTCTCTTACACATGAGAATTGTCCAGTTAATATTTCAAGTCGCCAAGGCCAGTCTAGCAGGAAGCATGTATTTTATTTTTGTTCTAAAACATTTCTCTTTTGAGCTATTTCCTGAAGGGCTTTTGCAAGAAAACAATTCATTGTATGTGGGAAGATAACTATTTCTTTTTTTTTTTTTTTTTTTTAATTCACGTTATTTATTTATTTATTTATTTATTTATGACTGTGTTGAGTCTTCGTTTCTGTGCGAGAGCTTTCTCTAGTTGTGGCAAGTGGGGACCACTCCTCATCGCGGTGCGCGGGCCTCTCACCATCGCGGCCCCTCTCGTTGCGGAGCACAGGCTCCAGACGCGCAGGCTCAGTAATTGTGGCTCACGGGCCCAGTTGCTCTGTGGCATGTGGGATCTTCCCAGACCAGGGCTCGAACCCGTGTCCCCTGCATTAGCAGGCAGATTCTCAACCACTGCGCCACCAGGGAAGCCCGATAACTATTTCTTAATGCCTTCTTCTCTTTCAATTCCTTGCTCCAAAGTGTCAAGCTGTTGGTGGTGGGGTTATAATAATAACAAGAAGAAAAAGAATAATGAGGAGAAGAAAAAGAAATTAGGAAGAATGAGAGGATGAGGAAGAAGAAGAGGAAGAGGTCATAACAATGTCCTTCAAGTAGTTTATTGTTTTGTAATTTACAAAGTGAGTTAGTGAGGAAACTGACTTTTTGGTGTGACATTATTTTCTATGTGTCATATAGCTTAAGTGACAGAGCTAGAGCTTAAACTTCTGATTCAAAGGCTGACATTTTTTTTTTCTATCAAACAATTGATTCCATTTTTTCATTCCTAGCTCTGCGTGTACCGTGTGGAGTTTACAATGTGAGCTAATCTATTTGTAAAAAGGCTTGAACTAGGGTCCTCCATAGAGTGAGTGCTACACTGAAAATTTGATAAAGAAATATAATAAAAATTGTGTCATTAGAAGAAAGAATGAAACATAGATAATTGTTAGAATTTATCTCAGACAAAGGGGGAAATGTCCACCAGGTTCCCAAGAAGAAAAATACTTTAAGGATGCTAATGAATATTATTGGGAAAAATAATGCAGAATATAGGTTATATTACTTTCTTAGAAGCACGCATGTTTACGAATGGATGGCTCGGTTTCACAGAAGTCAGATAAGAATGCTCAGGATACTTGATTGTGGCAGCTGTCAATGAACATGCCCTTTCCTTTCTCAAAGATACATTGCAAGGAAATTAGCAGACACCACAGAATTGAAATGTAATGACTATTCCCTTTCAGTGGTTTCTGTCTTAGAAGGAAAAGGTTCTGTCATTTTGATAATACACAGTAAAATTCAAAACTCTTTATTATGCTCTGAATTGTGCCCCACTCCCCAATTTGTATGTTGAAGTCCTAACTTCCAGTGTCTCAGAATGTGACTGCATTTGGAGATTGTCTTTAAAGGGCTGATTAAACTAAAATAAGGCCAGTAGGATGGCCTCTAATGCAATCTGACTGGTGTCTATATAAAAACAAGAAATTTAGACACAGACACACACAGCAGGGAGACAATGTGAAGACGCAGGGAAGAGTTGGCCATCTACAAGCCAAGGAGAGAGGCCTCCAAAGAAACCAACCCTGCTGACACCTTAATTTTGTACTTCCCAGCGTCCAGAAGTGTGAGAAAACAAAATCTGTTGTTTAAGCCACCCAGTCTACGGTACTTTGCTATAGCAGCCCTAGGAACTAATACTTTTTAAAATCAGTAGCTCTCAAACCCAGCTGTGTTTTAGAATCACATTCGAATTTTTTTCAGTTAATGCTCAGGGTACCATCCCAGAACAACGGAGTCAGAATTGCAGGGGATAGGACCTGGGTGACTGTGTTTTGCAAAGACTTCCCCAGGGATTCTGATACAGTTTAGGTTGAGAATCACTGATTTACATTTCCTTCCCAGAAGAGTTCCCAACTGGTTCCTTTCGGGGAGGGAAAACAAACCTTCCATCCAGGTCTGGGTTGTTGGACCTCGTTACTCACAGCAAAGGAAGACATCCCACATGGACCCAGTGGTAGTGCATCCTGGCTGATACTTACAATCGTTTGGATGTCTGTTTAAAAATACTTATTCACAGGAATTCTAACTTGGGAATCTTTGGAGTTCTGGGATAGGGGGCAGGAGTTCGAATGTTTAAGATGGTCTGTGAGTGATTCTGATGATAGTTTAGATTAAGAATGGCTGAACATTTATTTTTATGTATGTGTGTATATGTGTATAGATGCATTATGTATGTATTGTCTTCAACAAGGAAAAATTACCTATAATTCCACCACCAAGGGAGCCTATTCACGTTTCTGATCTGTGATTGTCTCCCCATGTCTTTTTCCATCATTAGTTCAATGATGAAAGTGTTAAGGACATTGGGAGTGATTTTCACAAGTAGATGTGGGACAGTTTGGTGTTTTGTAGTCATGACCTCAGGTTAATCGGTATTTTCTCTTTATAAAACCTGCTGTTCAGGCAAAAGGTCTGATGCTAACAAATTATGTCCTTCACAATTGAAGTGTAAATTGAACTCCTAATCCATTTGTTTGCCTCCTTATGAATCCACTAATCAGCCTCTTTGGGGAATTTATCTGTCATGTATAGTCATATATGCATGCAACATTTCATTGACTCAAAGTCATTGATTCCCCAGCCAAACAAGTTAAAATCTTGTTGGAGGGAAAAAAAAGTCTATGGAAAGTGAAAGTCAGTTCAAAATAGTAACTGACATGTGTCATAAATGACATAAATGTTTGTATTCATAATCTCAAAACAACCTTGTGTGATTTGCTACTATACCCATTTTACAGATGTGGACATTGAGGCCAGGAGAGAGGTGTTAGGTAACTCACCCAAAGTCCTGCTGCTAGGAAGTGGCAGAGGCAGTTTCTGTATGCTCTTAACAGTTATACCTCTACTCGCCCTAAACTTACCAATTAACTCCTCCATGAGCCCTTTTCTCAGTGTCTTTTAATCTCTTTTATATCTAATTTTAACTAATTCTGGATTTCAGGTTTCCTAACCAATATCAGGTTTAAAACAAGCTTCCCAATCAAAGACCAGAAAGGATGCAATAGATACTTTTAGAGTGAGTGGTCCCTTAACACAGTTCTCTTATTTTCACTTTTAAAAAAGTAATATACTATGATTTTCTTGAATATAATATTTCTATAATAATCTTCTCATGTATTAAATTGCCAAGATATCCATACGTCCATAGGCTATATTCATAATCCCATTCTAATATGCAAACTATTTGTGTTTTGCCTACTATCTTTCAGTCTTTGACCTGCTGGTGTTTTTTATCATTGCAAATGGAACATATATTTTTTCATGTTCAGTTTTTCACTTATCTAAAGACATTTTGTGTAGTTTCAAAAAGTTCCAGGAAGTCATCAAAGTAAATATCTGCAAATAGTCCTTGGAGTTGATACATCTGGATTTGCAGTCTTATGTCATAACATTTTCAGCACTTCCTATCTCTTAAAATCACCTAGATTGTAAGCTTTTTGAGATTTACTATCCTGTCTAAAACCCATCTCTAAATTTACAGTTTGGCATACTGCAGAACAAATTTATAGCAAATAAATGTTGATTGAATGTAGCCTAATAATTGTTATTCACATATTCTCTAACTAGAAATGCTATACACACATAATACATATTTATATATATAATATACATAACAATATATATGTGTGTGTGTATATATATATAGTGGTTTAGAACACATATTTCAGAGTTAGGCTGACTTGGACTAATACCCTTTTTCTACTATTCACTCCCTGAGTCACTTTGGGGAAGTATTTGAACTCTTCAAATCTCAGTTTTCTTTTCTGTAAAGTGAGGACAGTAATATCTACTTGTAGGTGGAGATTAAATGACAAAATAAAGGTGGAGCTCTTCAAGATGTGCAAGCCTGGCCCACTAAATGCCCAGTAACAGCTAAACAGTATTATAATGAAAATTCCTGTGACCCCAATCTGAAATACAGTAATTGTACAAAGCAAGGTAAACTTTTATATGTAAGTACTATGAGGGTAAGGCACAGAGTGAAGTTTCCCCGGTCTTATTTGGAAATAGACAACACACTTCTTTTGCTGAATATGGGCAAGGTTTCCCTGTGTACGTTGCCAAAACAAGTGTCTTCATATAAGCATGTCCATCCACTGCTGTGAGCCAGGACCAATAGTCAGGGATGTGGAAACATTTCTGGAAGGAGAAGTGCAAAGGAAAGAACCAGAGTGGCTCCTTTTATCCAAAGCTAATCCCTTGAGCAGTAGGAAGGGAAGATAGTCAGGCCTGTCTAGAGTGCTTGTACCTTTGTAGAAGGTGGATGCTGAATAAAATCTTGCAAACACAGAGACAGGTAAGCAGGATCCAGAATGAGGTTCAAATCGACCTGGAGTTGTAAAAGCTCATTCTAGAGCCAGAGGGAGGGCTTGTGGGAGATGGCTGAATGAACTCATTCTGGAACCAGATGGCCTGGGTTTGGCTCCTGGCTTAGCTATTTACTAGTTGTGTGACTTTGGACAAGTCTTTTTGCTTTATTGTGGCCAATTCCCTTGATTGTAAAATGGGGGTAAAAACATCACCTACCTTCAAAGTTTGTTGCGAAGATTAAGGAAATTAATTTATGAAAGTGCTTGGAACAATATATGGCAAAAAGCAAGCATTCAGTCAATGTTAGCCATCATAATCTATCTACCCCTAGAGAGCTGAATGGTCAATTTTGCTCTCACCAAATTTTTTTCCCCTCTTTTTTCCACGATTGCACCTGGATTTGTGTGCATTTCCACTTAAGAGGTGACTCTTGAAGGTTTCTTGTTTTCTGGGGGCAGAAAAATGTATAGCATTATGAATGATAAGTCTTGAGCCTGTTCTGTTATTAAAGTCATGGAGACAGTTACTTTTTATATTAAGAATGGTTCATCATCCTTCCTAATCTTCAAGAGGCAAAATTTGCACTCTGACAGGCCTGGGTAGCACAGGACACATTTGCAGGCGGAAC
This sequence comes from Balaenoptera acutorostrata, assembly GCF_949987535.1. NCBI lineage: Eukaryota > Metazoa > Chordata > Mammalia > Artiodactyla > Balaenopteridae > Balaenoptera > Balaenoptera acutorostrata. Next base: position 70,830,232 of record NC_080072.1, read on the forward strand.
AAAAACTATACATCCACACACTTCAGAGGTTAGAACATGAATTAGTTTTTAGCAAACGTGTTTGCTCAGGATTCCAATTTCTTTTCTCATTCTCTGTGATAAGTTCCTTTAACCACAGCTGGAGTTTTTCGTAGGGCTGGATTCCCTCCCCCTTCGTTAATTTATTGTCCTTGTTGCCTGCTGAAAGTGTGCTGGGGAAATAAGACTGTGCTTTCAGGCTTCCTCCTCCCAGCTTTCTTGCATCCAGAGTCTCTGGGATTAGACTACTGTCACTAAGCCCACTTTAGAGCCAATGATCTCTGAATTCTGCCGTTAAGTTTTTCGTGCTGTTGCTCCAAAATGTATTACAAGGATTACAGATTTTGCTGCCCAGGTAGTTCCCGAGGGCAGTGTGTGGTTACTCAGGTGCCAGCCACTGTCTTGAGTCTGGAGATGTTTGTGGCTGGCTGGCCTATTGGTATGAGGCCCACTTGGGTCACCAGATCAGCAAAGGGGTGCAAGGTTCCGATTCAGCCAATTTTTGGTGAAATCCGACTCTGAATGGAGCTCAGTGGCAGATGGTTTCAGATGCCTCCTCATTTACTCCTCACAACATCCTGATACCTAGTCTGCAGATTGGCGGGGGTGCCTGAGGGAGACTGAGAAAGAGTATCGCTCCTCTCAGCCTGAGTTCTGAATAATTTGAGAAATAAAGCAGAAGAGCAAAGATGGAGGCCAGAATATCATCTTTATTGTAGAGACGCTACGTTGGCAGATGTAGGTTAGTGCCAGAGCCAGATGAGCTTGCAGAGAATGAATCCCAGAATTAGGCAGATGAATTGGGCTTCCCTATGGGCAGCTCAACCCCAAGAGGAGAAAGTGCAGAGCTGAGTGCAGTACACCTAGTCTTCTTCCCAAGTGTGCCAAACCAATGAGTCACTCCAACTAGAGGTGAATGGAATGAGTCAAGTGTTGGAGAGCGGGCATAGGAGCATGTTTAGGGAATATATGCTCTCATGAAAACAGTGTAGGGTAAAGTTCAGATGAGAAAACTGAGGCACAGAGAAACTCAGTAACTTGCAAAAGGCTTCAACAGCTCCTTAGCAGGGGAGCTGACATTTCGATACAATCTTTCCACTCTTCCACCGAGGCTGAGGCAGAGCTTTTCTCCAAATTGAATGACTGGAATCTTGACATAGGAAAGAACTGTAAAAGGTCATTCATCCTCTAGAATGCAAAACAAGATTTTACATAAACTATCCAAGAAGGATAGGCAGGTATTTTCTCCTTTGGGCTTGCTACTTCTGCTTTTGCTGTCAACTGTCTGTTGAAAGTTCCAGTGGCCTTGTTTTCCATACTATAGGTCACTTCCTTATGAAGTTATCTTGGCCACTGGACTTCTTCCTCGCAAAACTGACTCTCACCCTGTACACCAAAGCCCACGTCTGAGAAACTTGCTTTTAGACCACAGATTATTTGCAAATCAGCTTCCTTCCCCGTGCCATCTCTTGCCCAGCCATCCCACCTCCTTAGCCATAGAGGAATGCTGCCTCAGCACCAATGGACTGTGACAACCCTCTGTATACCTCCTGCCTGACCTGATGTTCTCAGCATTAGCAGGCCAGCTGAGGACCCACTAACTGCCTTGAAGCCTTGCTGTTGTTTTTTTTTTTTTTAAATCCCTTTCTTTCACATGTGATTATCGTGATGCTTAATATTTAAATTTTTAATTGCGTTTTTAAACTTTTGGCATTAGATGGCTGAGTGGCGTCATCTTTAAGGACAGCTTACACAGTTTCCTGCAGGGGTGGGACCTTGCTCTCAAGTTGTGTTCATGTTCAGAGCTCAGCTTCCTTGTGGCTCTGTGGGGGAGGTGTGGAGTGATGGTGGAGGGATTTATGGGTGCAGTTTCCACCAAGAGGCTTCCTGGAAGATCTTTATGAATAAGCTAGATAAATGTCCTGAAGGCGACATGGTATCACAGCCTCTGGTTCCTGAAAGGCTTTATGAAGCACACAGGGCTGGAAGCAATTAGCAGCAGCAGCAAGATTTGGGAAGTAGGAAGTAAAAGGTAAATCTTGTACCCAGAGTTGGACATGGGAATTTGGAATCTCCTTCCAGTGAATCAGAAGTTATAGCCCAGAAGCCGTGAAATCCCAAAGCCTACTTACCTCTTAGTAATTTTAAGGAAACTGATAGTATGGACATTTTATAAGTTATGTTCCCTTGAAATATTATTATCCAGATAGATTTGCATTGTTTAGAAACTCATCTTTCAGTATGGCCCGTTTCCATACTGAAAGCTTCCAGGTAAGTGCTCCTTGAGAAATCAAGACGATGTAAAACATGATCCTGATTCTTGCTGGTCCGTCTCGGGAAATTTTCTCTGGAGTTACTTTTCCCAGCAACTGTAGAACAGCTTTTATTTAAAATTCTGCAGAACACTTCCTTTCTTCCTTTCTCTCTTTTCTGTCCTCACGGCTGAAACCTCAGAAGATAAGCAGGAAGGTTTAAGTGGTGTTACAATAATAAGCACTTGCCTGTCCGTAAGAAGTTGCAGCTTTGAGGGACCCTGGAAAGAAAACTGCGCTCCCTGCATGTGGCGAGGAAGTGTTTCCTATTTGTGGCCAGGTTCATTGGCCGGTCACTCTGGGGAGCTTGTCCTAAACAATTTTATTCAGGTTGGGAAGCTAGTGAACCTTCAACACAGCTCTGTGGATAAGATTGTAACCAGCCTTCCATAACAAGTCCTGCCTCTGATTCCCTTGAGCTAGGGTTATTCTTTGGACTGTCAAACTGGCACCTTTGGATATTTCTATGACCTTGAAAATTAGAATAATTAAGTTTCCTCTGGCACAGCGGGAGTTGATATGCATGATTAACAGCAGCCAGCAGTCCCTGGAGAACAAATTTATGAAAGACATTAAAGGAGGAAAGAAGCAAACCTTTTTGAATGAAGGGAAGTGCACATTAGTTATGTGAGTGTGGCAGTATTTGGATGTTCCTTATCATATGCATGTAGATACTTCTGTGAAATTTAATAATGCATTTTCCCTTTATTTTTCTTGGTAGCACCCATCATGTGAAACAGAGGGACGTGAATAATTGGCAGCCAAATTAATGAACATGGGCGAGAACTAAACAACTTCCTTATAGGGGAGAAAAAAGTTAGTTGCAGGTTACATTAACGTTCTTGCAACAAAAACAACTTTTAGACCACAATAATTGTGTATGTGCATTTTCTTTTCTTAAGTTCTGAGGGTGCCTAGCGTGAATTGGTCACAAGTACCTGCCTAAAAAATGTGCAAGGAATGTTTTTGAGTGTATGTCTTTTTAAACATTCTCCAAACAACTATGATTCTTTATAGCCCTGTTTTCTCTGAAATTTTCTTTTTTTTTTTTTTAAAGAATTTCACTTTATTTATTTATTTATTTTTTGGCTGTGTTGGGTCTTCGTTTCTGTGCGAGGGCTTTCTCTAGTTGCGGCAAGCGGGGGCCACTCTTCATCACGGTGCGCGGGCCTCTCACTATCGCAGCCTCTCGCTGCGGAGCACAGGCTCCAGACGCGCAGGCTCAGCAGTTGTGGCACACGGGCTTAGTTGCTCCGCGGCATGTGGGATCCTCCCAGACCAGGGCTCGAACCCGTGTCCCCTGCATTGGCAGGCAGACTCTCAACCATTGCGCCACCAGGGAAGCCCCTGAAATTTTCTTTAAATGTACATAGATAGAGAGACTGATGGACAAATGAGAGAGAGAGAGAGAGAGAGAGAACAATCCATTAGGATAGAATTCTATCTATCTACCTAATGACTGCTCTGAATATGGGTGTTTGCTTTCAACCAATGGGAGTTAAAAGAGCAGACTGTAGATATGCTCTCAGCCAATGAGCATTAGCGTTCCATCTGTACATACTCTCTGCTGGTGAGCTCTGGTAAAGGGTGTGTTCTTCCTCTGGACTCATTATGGCCTTTATTTCATTTGGAACTAATGCCAAAAGTATGCAAGTGATAGTATCTGTGTGACCATAGAGTATCCTTCTAGCTGTAAAAACATGGATTCTTTTTTTAAACATTTATTTATTTATTTATTTAGGCTGCACCAAGTCTTACTTGCAACCTGTGGGATATTAGTCTCTGGCATGCGAGCTCTTAGTTGCAGCACGCGGACTCTTAGTTGTGGCATGCATGCGGGATCTAGTTCCCTGACCAGGGATCGAACCCGGGCCCCCTGCATTGGGAGCACAGAGGCTTACCCACTGGACCACCAAGGAAGTCCCAAAACATGGATTTTAACAGAGACGTCACACACCTTCAAGGAAATGATCCAGACATCTAGTAGTATTTACCAAGAGGCAATTAGAGATTAATGGAAATCCTTTGTCATTGTGAAGAGCGTCATAAACATCTTTGCCACTGAGGAGGGGTTGATCAATTACTTAGGAGTGGTAGTTGATAAAGAATATGGCAGAGCGGCTTCCCTGGTGGCGCAGTGGTTAAGAATCCACCTGCCAATGCAGGCGACACGGGTTCAAGCCCTGGTCCAGGAAGATCCCACATGCCATGGAGCAACTAAGCCCATGCACCAAAACTACTGAGCCTGCACTCTAGAGCCCACGTGCCACAACTACTGAAGCCCATGTGCCTAGAGCCCATGCTCCACAACAAGAGAAGCCACTGCAATGAGAAGCCCGCGCACCGCAGTAAAGAGTGGCCCCCGCTTGCCACAACTAGAGAGGGCCCGCGTGCAGCAACAAAGACCCAACTCAGCCAAAAATAAATAAATAAATAAATAAATAAACAAATAAATAAATAAGAATATGGCAGAGAAGAGATTTTCTGAAAAGCATGGAAGGATCGCTAAAGTACTGTGATGGGAATATGTATCCATAGGGACAGTGCTGTAATGACCTGTGCATTGTGATTCAGTTAATGCTAAATGGAAAAAGCACATATTAGTTCTTTGATAGAAATGTCTAAAAAGAGGGCAGGGGGATAACTGCCCTATAAACATCCACTGTGGCAACCCTAAATTGATATCCCTGTTTTTGTTACTGATTTCTACCCACTACCACTCACACCACTGCTGATTAGCTATATCTTCTTCTCGCCCAGAATAAATCAGCTTTGAGGAAATTTGAACGTTAAGAAATTAATCAAAAGATGTTCCTAGAGCCTGGGTTCAGTGAATGGGTCATAGTAAGACAAGATATAGCTCAAATGCTGCTTTTCATACTGTTCACCAATAAAACCAAATGCTATAAGTTAAGTATTTATCATTTACTACTATGTACTATGTACTGTATACATTAGGCCAGTCCAAATGGTCATTTCCCCTTTCTTTGGGTCTTTTTATTGTGCTAATCAAATTCTAAGTTCTCTAGTCCTAAATAGAAGACTCATCTTTTTTACCTCTTCACATTCCAAGTAAAGACTAGAGCCATTTCCCAAAACATTTTCTGGAAAAAAAAAAAAAATTAGTCCCTTAAGGTGATCAAAAAGAAAAAAAGAATAAAAACGATGTGTGATCAAATGAGTCTGAGAAACACGGGCCAAATATCATTTTTTTTTTTAACATCTTTATTGGAGTATAATTGCCTTACAATGGTGTGTTAGTTTCTGCTGTATAAAAAAGAGAATCGGCTACACATATACATATATCCCCATATCTCTTCCCTCTTGCATCTCCCTCCCTCCCACCCTCCCTATCCCACCCCTCTAGGTGGTCACAAACCACTGAGCTGATCTCCCTGTGCTATGCGGCTGCTTCCCACTAGCTATCGGTTTTACATTTGGTAGGGTATATATGTCCATGCCACTCTCTCACTTTGTCCCAGCTTACCCTTCCCCCTCCCCGTATCAAGTCCATTCTCTAGTAGGTGTGCATCTTTATTCCCGTCTTGCCCCTAGGTTCTTCATGACCATTTTTTTTTTTTAGATGCCATATATATGTGTTAGCGTATGGTATTTGTTTTTCCTTTGACTTACTTCACTCTGTATGACAGACTCTAGGTCCATCCACCTCACTACAAATAACTCAATTTTGTTTCTTTTTATGGCTGAGTAATATTCCATTATATATATGTGCCACATCTTCTTTATCCATTCATCTGTCGATGGACACTTAGTTGCTTCCATGTCCTGCCTATTGTAAATAGAGCTGCAATGAACATTGTGGTACATGACTCTTTTGAATTATGGTTTTCTCAGGGTATATGCCCAGTAGTGGGATTACAGGGTCATATGGCAATTCTATTTTTAGTTTTTTAAGGAACCTCCATACTGTTCTCCATAGCGGCTGTATCAATTTACATTCCCACCAACAGTGCAAGAAGGTTCCCTTTTCTCCACATCCTCTCCAGCATTTATTGTTTGTAGATTTTTTGATGATGGCCATTCTGACTGGTGTGAGATGATATCTCATTGTAGTTTTGACTTGCATTTCTCTAACGATTAATGATTTTGAGCATTCTTGCATGTGTTTGTTGGCAATCTGTATATCTTCTTTGGAGAAATGTCTATTTAGGTCTTCTTCCCATTTTTGGATTGGGTTGTTTGTTTTATGATATTGAGCTGCATGAGCTGCTTGTAAATTGAGGATATTAATCCTTTGTCAGTTGCTTCATTTGCAAATATTTTCTCCCACTCTGAGGGTTGTCTTTTCGTCTTGTTTATGGTCTCCTTTTCTGTGCAAAAGCTTTTAAGTTTCATTAGGTCCCATTTGTTTCTTTTTGTTTTTATTTTTATTTCTGTAGGAGGTGGGTCAAACAGGATCATGTTGTGATTTATGTAATAGAGTGTTCTGCCTATGTTTTCCTCTAAGAGTTTTATAGTGTCTGGCCTTACATTTAGGTCTTTAATCCATTTTTAGTTTATTTTTGTGTATGGTGTCAGGGAGTGTTCTAATTTCATTCTTTTACATGTAGCTGTCCAGTTTTCCCAGCAGCACTTATTGAAGAGGCTGTCTTTTCTCCATTGTATATTCTTGTCTCCTTTATCAAATATAAGGTGACCATATGTGCGTGGGTTTATCTCTGGGCTTTCTGTCTTGTTCCATTGATCTATGTTTCTGTTTTTGTGGCAGTACCATACTGTCTTGATTACTGTAGCTTTGCAGTATAGTCTGAAGTCAGGGAGTCTGATTCCTCCAGCTCCTTTTTTCCCCCTCAATACTGCTTTGGCTATTCGGGGTCTTTTGTGTCTCCATACAAATTTTAAGATGATTTGTTCTAGTTCCATAACAAATGCCATTGGTAATTTGATAGGGATTGCATTGAATCTGTAGATTGCTTTAGGTAGTATAGTCATTTTCACAATATTGATTCTTCCAATCAAGAACACGGTATATCTCTCCATCTGTTGGTATCATCTTTAATTTCTTTCATCAGTGTCTTATAGTTTTCTGCATACAGGTCTTTTGTCTCCCTAGGTAGGTTTATTCCTAGGTATTTTATTCTTTTTGTTGCAATGGTAAATGGGAGTGTTTCCATAATTTCTCTTTCAGATTTTTCATCGTTAGTGTATAGGAATGCAAGAGATTTTTGTGCATTAATTTTGTATGCTGCAACTTTACCAAATTCATTGATTAGCTCTTGTAGTTTTCTGGTGGCACTTTTAGGATTCTCTATGTATAGTATCATGTCATCTGCCAACAGTGACAGTTTTACTACTTCTTTTCCAATTTGTATTCCTCTTATTTCTTTTTCTTCTCTGATTGCCGTGGCGAGGACTTCCAAAACTATGTTGAATAATAGTGGCGAGAGTGGACATCCTTGTCTTGTTCCTGATCATAGAGGAAACGCTTTCAGTTTTTCACCATTGAGAATGCTGTTGGCTGTGGGTTTGTCGTATATGGCCTTTATTATGTTGAGGTAGCATCCCTCTATGCCCACTTTCTGGAGAGTCTTTATCATAAATGGGTGTTGAATTTTGTCAGAAGCTTTTTCCGCATCTATTGAGATGATCATATGGTTTTTATCCTTCAGTTAGTTAATATGGTGTATCACATTGATTGATTTGCATATATTGAAGAATCCTTATATCCCTGGGATAAATCCCACTTGATCATGGTGTATGATCCTTTTAATGTGTTGTTGGATTCTGTTTGCTAGTATTTTGTTGAGGATTTTTGCATCTACATTCATCAGTGATATTGGTCTGTAATTTTCTTTTTTTGTAGTATCTCTGTCTGGTTTAGGTATCAGGGTGATGGTGGCCTCATAGAATGAGTTTGGGAGTGTTCCTTCCTCTGCAGTTTTTTGAAGGGTTTGAGAAGGATGGGTTTTAGCTCTTCTCTAAATGTTTGATAGAATTCACCAGTGAAGCCATCTGGTCCTGGACTTTTGTTTGCTGGAAGATTTTTAATCACAGTTTCAATTTCATTACTTGTGATTGGTCTGTTCATATTTTCTGTTTCTTCCTGGTTCAGTCTTGGAAGGGTATAGCTTTCTAAGAATTTGTCCATTTCTTCCAGGTTGCCCGTTTTATTGGCATAGAGTTGCTTGTAGTAGTCTCTTAGGATGCCTTTTATTTCTGCAGTGTCTGTTGTAGCTTCTCCTTTTTCATTTCTAATTTTATTGATTTGAGTCCTCTCCCTCTTTTTCCTGATGAGTCTGGCTAATGGTTTATCAATTTTGTTTATCTTCTCAAAAAAACAGCTTTTAGTTTTATTGATCTTTGCTATTTTTTTCTTTGTTTCTATTTCCTTTATTTCTGCTCTGATCTTTATGCTTTCTTTCCTTCTGCTAACTTTGAATTTTGTTAGTTCTTCTTTCTCTAGTTCCTTTAGGTGTAAGGTTAGATTGTTTACTTGAGATTTTTCTTGTTTCTTGAGGTAGGCTTGTATAGCTATAAACTTCCCTCTTAGAAGTGTCTTTGCTGCATCCCATAGGTTTTGGATCATCATGGTTTCATTATCATTTGTCTCTAGGTGTTTTTTGATTTCCTCTTTGATTTCTTCAGTGATCTCTTGGTTATTTAGTAACGTATTGTTTAGCCTCCATGTGTTTTTGTTTTTTACGGGTTTTTTTCCCATGTAATTCATTTCTAATCTCATAGCATGTGGTCAGAAAAGATGCTTGATATGATTTCAGTTTTCTCAAATTTACTTAGGCTTGATTTGTGACCCAAGATGTGATCTATCCTGGAGAATGTTCTGTGTGCACTTGAGAAGAAAGTGTAATCTCCTGTTTTGGGATGGAATGTCCTATAAATATCAATTAAATCTATCTAGTCTATTGTGTCATTTAAAGTTTCTGTTTCCTTATCTATTTTCATTTTGGATGATCTGTCCATTGGTGTAAGTGAGGTGTTAAACTCCCCCACTATTATTGTGTTACAGTCGATTTCCTCTTTTAGAGCTGCTAGCAGTTGCCTTATGTATTGAGGTGCTCCTATGTTGGGTGCATATGTATGTATAATTGTTATATCTTCTTCTTGGATTGATCCCTTGATCATTATGTAGTGTCCTTCCTTGTCTCTTGTAACATTCTTTATTTTAAAGTCTATTTTATCTGATATGAGTATAGCTACTCCAGCTTTCTTTTGATTTCCATTTGCATGGAATATCTTTTTCCATCCCCTCACTTGCAGTCTGTATGTATCCCTAGGTCTGAAGTGGGTATCTTGTAGACAGCATATATATGGGTCTTGTTTTTGTATCCATTCAGCAAGCCTGTGTCTTTTGATTGGAGCATTTAATCCATGCATGTTTAAGGTAACTATCAATATGTATGTTCCTATGACCATTTTCTTAATTGTTTTGGGTTTGTTTTTGTAGGTCCTTTTCTTCTCTTGTGTTTCCCACTTTGAGAAGTTCCTTTAGCATTTGTTGTAGAGCTGGTTTGGTGGTGCTGAATTCTCTTAGATTTTGCTTGTCTGTAAAGCTTTTGATTTCTCCATCGAATCTGAATGAGATCCTTGCCGAATCTGAATGAGATCCTTGCCGGGTAGAGTAATCTTGGTTGTAGGTTCTTCCCTTTCATCACTTTAAGTATATCATGCCACTCCTTGTGGAGTTTCTGCTGAGAAATCAGCTGTTAACCTTATGGGAGTTCCCTTGTATGTTATTTGTCGTTTTTCCCTTGCTGCTTTCAATAATTTTTCTTTGTCTATAATTTTTGCCACTTTGATTACTATGTGTCTCGGTGTGTTTCTCCTTGGGTTTATCCTGTATGGGACTCACTGCGCTTCCTGGACTTGGGTGGCTATTTCCTTTCCCATGTTAGGGAAGTTTTCGACTATAATCTCTTCAAATATTTTCTCTGGTCCTTTCTCTCTCTGGGACCCCTATAATGCGAATGTTGTTGCGTTTAATGTTGTCCCAGAGGTCTCTTAGGCTGTCTTCATTTCTTTTCATTCTTTTTTCTTTATTCTGTTCCACAGCAGTGAATTCCACCATTCTGTCTTCCAGGTCACTTATCCGTTCTTCTGCCTCAGTTATTCTGCTATTGATTCCTTGTAGTGTAGTAGTCATTTCAGTTATTGTACTGTTCATCTCTGTTTGTTTGTTCTTTAATTCTTCTAGGTCTTTGTTAAGCATTTCTTGCATCTCCTCGATCTTTGCCTCCATTCTTTTTCCGAGGTCCTGGATCATCTTCACTATCATTATTCTGAATTCTTTTTTCTGGAAGGTTGCCTATCTTCACTTCATTTAGTTGTTTTTCTGGGGTTTTATCTTGTTCCTTCGTCTGGTACATAGCCCTCTGCCTTTTCATCTTGTCTGTCTTTCTGTGAATGTGGTTTTTGTTCCACAGGCTGCAGGATTGTAGTTCTTCTTCTGCTGTCTGCCCTCTGGTGGATGGGGATATCTAAGATGCTTGATGGGAGGGACTGGTGGTGGTTAGAGCTGACTGTTGCTCTGGTGGGCAGAACTCAGTAAAACTTTAATCCACTTGACTGTTGATGGGTGGGGCTGGGTTACCTCCCTGTTGGTTGTTTGGCCTGAGGCAACCCAACACTGGAGCCTACCTGGGCTCTTTGGTTGGGCTAATGGCAGACTCTGGGAGGGCTCACGCCAAGGAGTGCTTCCCAGAACTTCTGCTGCCAGTGTCCTTGTCCCCACGGTGAGCCACAGCCACGCCCTGCTCCCCCGCCTCTGCAGGAGACCCTCCAACACTAGCAGGTAGGTCTGGTTCAGTCTCCCCTTGGGTCACTGCTCCTTCCCCTGGGTCCCGATGCACACACTATTTTGTGTGTGCCCTCCAAGAGTGGAGTCTCTGTTTCCCCCAGTCCTGTCAAAGTCCTGTAATCAATTCCCACTAGGCTTCAAAGTCTGATTCTCTAGGAATTCCTCCTCCTGTTGCCAGACCCCCAAGTTGGGAAACCTGACGTGGGGCTCAGAATCTTCACTCCAGTGGGTGGACTTCTGTGGTATTAGTGTTCTCCTGTCTGTGAGTCACCCACCCACCAGTTATGGGATTTTATTTTACTGTGATTGCACCCCTCCTACTGTCTCATTGTGGCTTCTCCTGTCTTTGGATGTGGGGTATCTTTTTTGGTGAGTTCCAGTGTCTTCCTGTCAATGACTGTCCAGCAGCTAGTTGTGATTCTGGTGTTCTCGCAAGAGGGAGTGAGAGCATGTTCTTCTACTCTGCCATCTTGTTTCCTCCTATTGTTTCTTTTGGTAGGATTGTATTGCTATAAACTTCCCTCTTAGCACTGCTTTTGCTGCATCCCATAGGTTTTGGGTCGTCGTGTTTTCATCGTCATTTGTTTCTAGGTATTTTTTGATTTCCTCTTTGTTTTCTTCAGTGATCTCTTGGTTATTAAGTAGTGTATTATTTAGCCTCCATGTGTTTCTTTTTTTACAGATGTTTTCCTGTAATTGATATCTAGTCTCATAGCGTTGTGGTCGGAAAAGATACTTCATACGATTTCAATTTTCTTAAATTTACCAAGGCTTGATTTGTGATGCAAGATCTGATCTATCCTTGAGAATGTTGCACGAGCACTTGAGAAGAAAGTGTATTCTGTTGTTTTGGGATGGAATGTCCTATAAATATCAATTAAGTCCATCTTGCTTAATGTATCATTTAAAGCTTCACATATCTTTTTGATATATAGATTACGTATAAAGTAGTGTAGTAGCTCTGAGAAGTCCTGGACCAAAGAAATTTGCTTTATTTAAACCTACGCTTTGACTCACTGTATTTAACATGATAAAACTATATGTATAAATGACTAACATTTATTGAGGGAGACTCTATTGTGCAAGGCATTATTTTATTGTCTATTCCAGTTTTGTTTTAATGTAACACCTATTAGCTGTCTAATAAACCATCAGATGATTTTCCATTTAAGGGAAGCAAAATGTTGTACACACATGTATGATTTGAGGACCTCATGGTCTAAATCAGCACTATCCAATAGATAGATAATGCTAACCACATATGTGATTTTCAATTTTGTAGTGAAATGGACAAAAAAAACCCAGTTGAAAATAATTTTAATAATATATTCTATTAACCCACTGGATCCAAGATATAAAAGTTATATTAATATTAAAAATAGAGGGGGTTTCCCTGGTGGCGCAGTGGTTGAGAGTCTGCCTGCCAGTGCAGGGCACACGGGTTCGAGCCCTGGTCTGGGAGGATCCCACATGCCGCTGAGCAACTGGGCCCGTGAGCCACAATTACTGAGCCTGCGCGTCTGGAGCTTGTGCTCCACAACAAGAGAGGCCGCAATAGTGAGAGGCCGGCACACCGCGATGAAGAGTGGCCCCCACTTGACGTAACTAGGGAAAGCCCTCGCGCAGAAACGAAGACCCAGCACAGCCATAAATAAATAAATAGATAGATAGATAGATAGATAGATAGATAGATAAATAATCACATTTAAAAAAACAAAAAAAATAGAGGACATCCCTGGTGGTACAGTGGTTAAGAATCCACCTGCCAGTGCAGGGGACACGGGTTTGAGCCCTGGTCTGGGAAGATCCCACATGCCCTGGAGCAGCTAAGCCTGTGCGCCACAGCTAATGAGCCTGGCCCATGTGCCACAACTACTGAAGCCCGCATGCCTAGAACCCATGCTCCTCAACAAGAGAGGCCACCTCAATGAGAACTCTGTGCATCGCAACGAAGAGTAGCCCCCACTTGCCACAACTAGAAAAAGACTGCGTGCAGCAACGAAGACCCAATGTAGCCAAAAATGAATAAATAAATAAATAAATAAAATAATAAAAATAAAAATAGAAAAGTTATATTAAAGTATCTTATTAAAGATATTTTACATTTTTTCCCCCATTTTTCCTATTAAATCTTCAAAATTCAGGGCGTATTTTGCACTTAAACATTCCTCAGTTCCCACAGCTTCATTTCAAGAACTCAGTAGCCACGTGTGACCAGTGGCTACTCTTCTGGACGATGCCGGTCCATTCCAAGATGGCCCCTGTGGGAAAGTCTTCCCTGCCTTTCCTTCCAGGAGTGCAGTGCATCCAGTTCTCCTTTACTCCCAACAATACCATCTGGAATGCAGATCAGATGGTGAATATCCGTAGACACACATTTCTAATTCTTTGATGTTTCTGTTTCATTCAGCTCCAGTGTCAAGTTTCCCCAATGGAGAGGGAACACAAATGGGGGAAGCCTTTATTTTTTAATGAAAATCAGCAGAAAGGCATCCAGAAACCTCATTTAACCTTGTCAGGATAACACTTAATTTTACTTAGGTAGGCCCTTAAGTTGACTTTCTGTGTCTTGGAACCCTGATAGACAGTTGGATGTGGATTTTTAAAAAAGGTATTTCACTAGAACATTGGACTGGTCTTTGAGGGCCAGAGAAATTTCAACTACAGTGTAATTTACGTAGAAATGTGTGCATGCATTTATTAGGAAATAGATGATAATAGTAATAGTTAACCTTTCCTTAGTGTTTTCCATGGGCCAAGCCCTATTAATATGCATCCTCTCTTTTAATCCTTACAATTCTATGAATTGCCTCATTGTATAGATGAGGAAAATAAGGCTTCGGCAGGTTAGGAAATTTTGACTGAGCTTCCCCTGTTGTCAGCTCTATTCAGTGCTGGAGCCCATGCTCTTACAGAACATGGAATTCCCATGTGTCCTCCATTCAAGAATTGACAATCTTCTAGGATCTGAATGGAAGCCGAGTTTGGGCAGTCATGGTAGGATGGCTGTAGACCAACCACTGCATGAGAATGTGCCTCAGGGAACATCTCTGAATATCCTTGACACTAGGATGTTTAAATACTTTCTTCCTTTCTGTGAATGTGAAGATGATAACATTTCTATTTTAAAAATCAGGGGATAGTTTGAACCTAGTCTGGGAGAATCAAGGTAATTCTCTAAGTATAGTTTCAGTTTATCCAAGCCTTTCAATTTCAACATGATGACTCTGTTCCCAGAAACTGTGGCTCTGACAAGCTCCTGCTGCAGTCACTTCATTAATCTTACTCTACCAGGACACCTGTTCACTACTGTGCGGTGTCGGCTGATATCATGCGGTAATTATGTTGTTAATTCATGGGCTGATGTTTTCCAGGCTGAAGCATGGCTTCCTGTAGGCAGTGATCTGGGAAATCAAATCAAGGAAGCAAGGAAAACATTGACAATTGTCTGCTTCTGCCAGCTTGAGGATATGGCATGACTTTGGGTGGAAAGAATGCCTTTTGGTGAATATGGTCTTTTTCATTTGGCCACAGCAGAAATTCTGTTAATTGAATGGTGGGATAAAACATGAATTCTTGAGTGAGATGACCTAAATGGAGCTAGGACCTAAATCCTAGCTCTATTCCTTAATCTGGGATCTTGAAGTTACTTAACCTCTCAGAGTCTTTTCTTGTATGATAGAATGATAATAGAGCTAGCGTTATAAGATGCAAACTCTTAACCCAATAAACACTCAATATATGTTAACTTCTATTATTATTATTTAGCAAATATATATCAATGGCTACTATTAATTAGCAAGATGGAAAAGCTTCTTGAAGAATGTAATACTCTAGTTCAGCCATTTATAAATAAGTAGAGATAAGATAGAAGAGCATTACAGATGGGGGAGCAAGGCTTTGTGTGGTCTGGTATGGTTTGGATCCTTGGGCTCTGAGAATCTGCAGTGAGATTTTTGCCTTTCAGTTCTATGTGATGTTGTGATTTTCAAGGACTTGGACTAGAATCTTGCCTCTACTACTTCTTAACTGAGTGACCCTGGGCAAGTTTCTCCATCACTTGGTTCCTTCATCTAAAAAGGTGCAGAAATAATACCTACTTCATAGGGTCTCTATGAGTATTAAATAAGTAAAGCATATCAAGCACCGAAAGCTGTACCTATCTCCTGGTAAATGCTCAGGAACAATTAGCTATTGTGTATAATAATATTATTTTTTTAAATATTTATTTATTTATTTACTTTTGGCTGTGTTGGGTCTTTGTTGCCGCGTGTGGGCTTTCTCTAGTTGCGGCAAGCGGGGGCTACTCTTAGTTGTGGTGCGCGGGTTTCTCATTGTGGTGGCTTCTCTTGTTGCGGAGCAGAGGCTCTATGTTCGCGGGCTTCAGTAGTTGTGGCACGGGGGCTCACTAGTTGTGGCTCACAGACCCTAGAGCACAGGCTCAGTAGTTGTGGCACACAGGCTTAGCTGCTGTGCGGCATGTGGGACCTTCCCGGACCAGGGCTCCAACCCATGTCCCCTGCATTAGCAGATGGATTCTTAACCACTGGGCCACCAGGGAAGTCCTATAATATTATTACTTCTGGCGTTTATAGTTTCCCTTGGGAGGCAGACCTAGCATATGAAATTATAAGCAACCTATGATTCATTGCCACATATGTGGTATAACTTGTAATCAAGAACAGTAATTTCCAACTTTTTCACCCCAAGTTGAAACATTGCCTTCTCTAATGACTGTTAAAAAAAGCAAAACAACAACACAAAAACTTTAATTTTTTCTTATTGTAAAAGCAATAAATTGGACATCATAGACAAATTATAAAATATAAATACGCGAAGTGAGGAAGAACATTGAAATCCATAATCACACTACTCAGAGATACATGTGGTTATTAATACCTTGATGTACAGCTCTTCATATCCCTGTCTTAGTGTGTGTATATATAAATTTTCTGAAAATGGAATTATACTATCCATACTGTTTACAACCTATTTTTATCCTTAATGGTGAATATTTTTTATCTGTTAATAAATGTTTCTCGACAACAAATGTTTTTTAATGGCTGAAGACTATTTCATTGTGCGAATGCACTGTAATTCTTTCAACCAACCTCCACTGCTGCTTTCCTCTGTGTGTCTGTGCCATGGCGAACAGCACTATGATGAAGCTATCTTATGCCTACATGGCATGCAGCTCATTCCAGTGTTTTGCTTGACCTAAACTTATGAGTAAAGAGGATGGTCATGGGTCTATAGCTAGGAGGTAAGGGCCAAGGTGGAACTGTCATCCATTTCCTAGGTAGAGGAGGACACAGGAGCAAGATGATCCCAAGCAGTAAATCTAAGAGTAAGAGTAAGATGGAGTATAGAATGTGATATATTTAGATTGTGTTTTCCAAGGCAAGCAAAAGAGAGCCTGGAGGTCCTGTAGATGAGGGTTAGAAAGAACTAGCCCTTCTCTGCATTGCCAGTCGCCTGAGCCCCTTGCTATTTGAGGCTATGACCCTCTGCCCCAAGGGGTCAGAGAAAGGCCAAAAGCTCTGTGAGAGAGGGCAGCTGGAAAACCTTCTTGAAGTAGATATTGTGGGCGATATATACAAGATAAATACAAATAGGTCCAGAAGAAACATATAAGAGTGTTTCAGATGGGAGAATAGCATGTATGGTCTGGTGTGGCTTGGACCTGTGAGCTTTGAGAAGCTAGCAGTGGGATTTTGTGGTTGTAATCACTCTGCCGAGCTTCTGGTAGTTGCATGTGAGTTGCTTTGCAAAAAGGACCCTGGCCCACCTTGCATGTCCAGATAAATGGAGAAGAGCTAATTGATGAATATTAGTGGATATCCTTGCCTTAAAATAATCATCAAAAAAGACCTCATCCAAATCAGTCTGACCTTTCAGAATAAGATTCTATTTAATATAACTATACATTAAAACGAACAAACTGAAACATCTTAAGGCATTGGGTCAGAATTAAGCCAGCAGTTTACTTATCTCTCACAGAGAAACAGGTAAGAAAAAAAACATTACCTTCCTCTTCAAAGCCTCCTACTTATGACCAGAAGAAAATCTCTAGTTTTCCGCAAAACACCATCTTTTGTCAGTTGGCTTCCAAATTTTTTATTCTGTGGTGAAGAGTGCTATAATGGGACTGTGGTATTCCAGTTCCGTTGTTCTAAATATTTTAACTAATGGAATTTTATTGTATTTTTGCCCTGGGGACTTGAAGCGGTAGATAGAACTGTACAGGGCTAACTGATAAATAATAAATGCCACAATGCCCATTAATCTATATTTGGAAGCAGTGTTTCCGTTGTTCTTTCCAGGTTCTGACATTTACTTGTACACTTTGCCCCTGACTATGTAGGTTTACATTAGCTGCATTTTCCACGGAATCATTTTCTTTAAACTTCTAGGACCCGTAACATATATTTTTCTCCACCACTTACTTGTTCGTATGAGAGTGAGGTCGAACTTGTTTTCCGTATTTTGCCACGAAACTTTGAGAAACCCATCCCTGCTCTCTGCACCCCCCTTATTTCTGCCATTCCACTTTCCAGCCACAGCAGAGGGACTTTTCAGTTTCCTAAGTGGTGCGGGCCATTGTGACTGTCATTTGAAAGATAGATGGCTTTTCACTGGCTTTCCCGGAGATGTTTTACATGATGCGTGTTTATATGGTGTGATGTACTGTTGGGAAAATTAACAAGAAGCAGCACGGTTTTGCATGGTCTGGGGTCTGAGCAGGCTGCCAGGCAGAGCTGAACCTAGTCCTAAGGAGAACACGGGACTCTTTGCACTGTGATTCCATCAGCATTTAGCCCATTGCCTTCATTCAGCGAAATTCATCAACCAACATTGTGTATGCCTTCTGGGGGCCAAGCACAGGCACTTGATAATGATTTGTTAAATTTGAATTTAAGCAACCTTTACACCTATTTATCATAACATGTTGAGACCGTTGATTACATCTCTCCATATTAAGAAGACATCGGTTGACAACCTTGAAACGCGGATTGTCCTTTGTTACAGTCCTGTGACCCTCACTGCAGCAGGTCTGCTAAGGTGTGGGACCATCTGTCCTTGAGCAGTGCAAGGACCCTGTCAGAGCACAGCCCAGGAAGGACGGCTGCCTGAATGAGGTGGCGTTGGCGCGTGCGAGCGCAGCAGGTTGGATGCTCAGCCGTCAGAGCCCGTGGCTTCAGAAACCGCAGTGCGTCCCCTTGCCCATAGGGCCTTCCAGTTGGTCCTGACAGACGCTCCCGTAGTGCTCAGGAGGCAAAGGAGCGTGGAATGAGGGAAACTGAAGGAGGGACCTTGGTGCCTGGCTCCGCTCCTGGCCAGCTTCGCAGCTTGGGTAAATCTCAGCCCATCTCTGAGCCCGAGTCCTCTTCCACATTATAGCCATAATACACCATGTGTGCTTACCTTCCAAGCTGTGATCAGGTTCCATTGAAGGAGCTCTTCGCATGCTTGGAAATGCTCTCTAACTTCCCTGTCTACGCCTGGAGCAGAGGAGGGGCTTGGAAGTATTTGATGATGGAATGAATTGAAAGCACTACATGCATCATTCTGGTCAAATCTGAATTTTCACATTCGAGCAGATGGGGTCTCATTCTCTTCCTGCTCATTTGAGGGTAGAGCAAGTACCCCACTTGCTTAATTGGGGGAACGGCCAACACTGGTTTGAGGTCACCACGCATCTCTCTGGCCAACCATCAAAACCACGTTTCCCTGGGGATCAAGAATGGGAAGCTAGCTGTTGCAGGACATGATGTGTTTTTGCCATTGTCTCAAATGCTAGTTACTCTTGAACTTTGCACGCCTTGTCGGCAAACCTGGAGCTCCTTCAACGTGTAATATTAAACAAGAAGAGCTATGGTTAGTGCAAGCCAAAGAAAAAAAATATGTTTTCCTTTGTTTTGTCTTTAGCCCAGAGTTTATTGCTGCCAGAGACCTCTTTATTAGCCAGCTTTAAAAAGCAGCTGTTCTCTGTCTTCGTTTTGCCTCCATTGATGCCTGCCTTGGATATTTGGGCACAGCTTAATTTTAGCAGTGCTCTGTAAAGTGAGTCCTGGGAAACGGATTTTGTATCTCTTTCAGAGGTTAGAGAAATGGAAGTATAAATATTGAATCCACATATTAAAGAGAGGGTAGGTAATTAAGCTCTTGTATGTTCCCCGGCAGCTTGTTGATGTGTTTTCATTTTCTAGTGAATGAGTGATGTTTTTCAAAGGGAGGTGCCGTTTGGGAAATCAGATCTCTGCTGAAGCATAGCAGTGAACCCTGCATTGGTGCACACCGTGCATCGTGTTCTGCACGGGTCCGGCTCTAACCCACAGGCAGGCGGCAGGGCTGGACTAACTACGCAGCTGCCAGAATCACACAAATGAATGGACTGGGAGTGGTGCTGTCTTATCTGTGACGGTGTTTGTGGGTTTGGATTTCACTTTTTTAACAGTGATCTTTTAGCAGAAGCACTCGTGCGAAATTGAAAACTTTCTGAAAACAGTATTAGAAAGTATATCTGTCTGTGCTTGGGGGTCCCACGATATAGAGCGTGCTTGCTACCAATCCAAAGGCACCACTGCTAGTAAGACAAATAGATGAAATTTAGAATCATGCTGCAAGTCAGTGACCTTTATACCTTGCAGAAACATGCTCATTCACATGCAGGACACATGCACCCAGTATCTCTTCTCCCATTAGATGTATGTTACGGATGTTGTATAGCTAAAGTATAATTATGTTGTAGACATATAGTGGGAAGCTTTATGATTTAGAATGTTTCTCTGTGAGCAGGGGAGGGGACGCCCCTCCTGAGAAGCCATCACCACTGACGTACAGATAGATTGTGAAGTCATCCAGAAACCAAATAGGAGATGATTTTTGTTCTGAGCTGTAAGGACCAAGGAAGTGTTTGAAGGGCTGTAGCATGCCTCACCATCTTCGAGCCTATTGTTAAAGGAAAACTCAGTAATATTGATCCTGTCTTTATTTAAAATTTTGATACTTTTTAAGGATTGCATTAATGTTGATTTTTTTTTTAATGTTGTATTAGGATATTTTCTGTCCAGATTATGGTGTTTTGGGGGGGCACCCTCTTAAGTTTTGCACCTGGGACAGGTACCTTGCTTGTCTCACTCTAATCCTGGTCCCTTGGAGGGTCCTTTGCATTTTTCTAGAAGGTGAGAGCACAGAGATAGGAGCCTCCCTCATGCTGGCTCTGCTGCCTGGCACTTTCTCCTCCTTCCCCAGTAGGCCTGGTTGTGTGATAGTAACTGCATCAGGCGTAGTCCCCACGTTCATGGAGTTAATGGTCTGGAAGACATGATAAGACAAAATCAGATTAAACACATTTATAAAATCAGAGTAAACATGTTTATAAAAATTAGAGTAAACACATTTATAATTTGTTTGTTTACAAAACGCAAAGCACTGTTTTAAAAAGAGGACATTGGGATGTGAAAAAGAATGGGAGTTGTGATGCTGGAGCATCCTTAGAGCAGACTTAGAAGCAGTCACACACGGAGGAGGAGGTGGCATTCAGATCAACACCTGAGGAGACGGTGATGAGCTGGGGGAGGGGACTCCAAGGCAGAGGACACTGGCTGAAGGGCTGACTTCAGGGAAAAAAAAGGTGGTCTTTTCAGTAAATAAGTGGCAGATGGGGCAGAGGTGTAGGGAAGTAGCAAGAGAGGGGCCTGGAGTTAGTGGTAGGGGCCAGATGAGAGAAGCCTTTGAAGGTTAAGGTCAGAAGTCTAGGGGTTTAGAGGTCATCTCCTCTGAGAAACTCTCCTCTCCCTCCCTCTGTCTCATCTTTGTGCGCCCACAGCTTCTCCATCACGATACTTATCACGGTGTAGTAAGTGCTTTTTCAGGTGTTGTCTCCTCTTCTAGACTGAAACAAGGAATGTGACTTAACTGGTATTTCTTGTGTCTACCACGGGGCTCAAGAAGCATTGTGACATAACTAATCCTTACTGTTCAGGAAGACACGCTGGTAGCCAGAGATCAACCTGGCTGAGAAAAAAAGCAGGGAGTGCCTTGATACTCTCCCTTTGGGACCGAGGGTAACAATCTGCCGGGAAAAAACGATTTGGGCCTCAGGAAAGCAATTTGCTGTAACCATGGATATTCTTAGGACCAGAATCCTATACTCCGAATCCGTGAGTGTTTTTATATTGTTTATGTTGTCTTTAGTTCATTCTCTTTGCTTTGGCTTAGAAAGCAAATGCCCGCTCATCTTAGCTTTAAGATTTTATTTGGGGTGCTAAGGCAGATTCGTCATCCTTCTGTGTTTAGAGATGGCGGAAGAAGGCAAAACCAGATGAGAAAACACGAAGGAGAAGAGAGAACCCAGGGGAGCGTGGAGGAATACATCGAGAAGTTCCACAAAGTACAGTCTCCTCCCTTTTTATTCTCAGAGAAAATCTAGGATGCTTTGTGCATGTTTTACCCAGAGTCATTCAGTTCATGCTGGAGAGTTCCAAATCTACATTATTAATTAGCTTTCAAGTTTGAATATCCTGATGCAGTGACTGATTCTCCTTTGATAATGCTTTTCATTAAGAATTGTGTTTTATAGCCAAGATGTGGAAACAGCCTAAGTGTCTGTCGACGACGGGCAAAGAACGATGGATAAAGAAAATGTGATATATTATATATATGTGAATGTTATTCCTATATATAATATAATGGGATATTATTCATCCATAAAAAAAGAAGGAAATCCTGCCATTTACAACAACACGGATGAAACTTGAGAACATTATGCTAAGTAAAATGAGTCAGAGAAAGACAAATACAGTATGATCTCACTTACATGTGGAATTTTTTTTAAAGTCAAATTTAAAAAAGCAGACAGTAGAGTGATGGTTGCCATGGGCTGGACGGTGGAGGAAATGGGGAGATATTGGTCAAAGGGTACAAACTTCCAATTATAAAATGAATAAGTTCTGGGGCTCTAATGTACAGCATGGGATTATAGTTAATAGTACTGTGTGGTATTCTTGAAAATTGCTAGGAGAGTAGTTCTTAAAAGTTCGAATTGTACACACACAGCCCCACACAACGTAACTATGTGAAGTGATGGATTTGTTAACTAACCCTATTGTGGTAACCATTTCACAATGTAAACATATCAAATCATCTTCAACTTAGATTTGTTATATTCCAATTGAACCTCAATAAAGCTGGGGGCAGGGAGAATTGTTTTAGGAATCGGAATTCCAGTAAAATGTAAGAGGTTAAAAGAATGTTTGTCTTATTCCCTGGCCAACAAAACTTCCAACACCTCACGATCTCTTTTGTCTCAGAAAGAAATACAGCTTTCCTGCAACCAAATCTGTTGTCCGTTTGGCACCTTTTATGCCCTTTATTTTTTTCCTCCCATAAACACACGCTGGTGTCTGCTGAGAACTGTGCTAGCTAAGCACCCAGATCTACAAGTCCTGTGGCCTCTGGAGAGGCCCTGCAAGAGTAGAGGGGAGGTGGGGGGTGAGGACAGAGGGTAGTTTGATGGGCTTTGGAAGCAACCGTAGTAGAGTGAGAAGTTTATTTTTAAGGGGTATAAGCTTCATCAAGGAACAGATATTTCAGTCAGCACTTAAAAGATGCCTAACAAATGTATACAAATTTATATACTGTTTTCTAAATATAGTCTCTGGAGTGCATTTAGTTTATATCAGCCTTTTCTCAACAAATGAGTGGCTGATATTCTTTAACAAATTATTGAATCATTTGTGTTTATTGGGAGATAATATAGTACAATGGTTAAGAGTACTAGTTCCAGAACAAAATGGCCCGTGGACAAATTCCAGCTCTGCTAGCTGACAGCATGTGTAACCTTGGGGAGGACTCTGAACCCCTCCAAAGATCAGTTTCCTTATCTGTAAAATGGGGACAATACTGCAGCTTCCTCCTAGAGTTCCTGGGAGAATTAATGAAATGGTCCATGTAAAGCACTTAGTGTAGTAACCTGCAATTAATAAGTGTTCAGTAAATGGTAGCCATTTTTATTAGCATCAGATTTGACTTTGGGAGTTTGCTAAAAATGCCAGCTCTTGGTGCCCACTGAAACTCGCTCAGTCAGCTTTTCTAGGTTATTTTCAGAATCTGTGTTTGCACCCCAGGTTATTCTTACATAGGCACTCTGGTACCCATATCTGTGCTGAGGCTTGTCAATTACAGGACTGCGAAGGATCAATGTCTGGACTTTACAGTTAGAAAAGTATGAGTTTGAACTGCAGTTCTCAACCCCTTTCTGTCTGTGTGACTCTGGACGATTGAGTTCTCTGACCCTCTGTTTCCTAACTTGTAAAACAGAGATAAGACCTTCTAGGTATCTCATGAAAGTCCATGAATGTGGTGACACAGTGAATGTGGAATATTTAGCACATAGTAAATGCTCAGTAAAGCATGGCTGCTGGTCTCAAGAGCGTGTGCTACCCACTGCGCTAGATGCTGGGGATACAAGACCATAGTCATCTTTAAGTTTGCAGTCAGCAATGTAAAGGCTGACTAGGGCTTTAATGAAGAATAGCACCCAGTAGTAAGAAGGGCATTTAAAGATCACCTAGTCCCATCTGGTGGAGGGATGGTTACTCCTTTAACATTCCTCGGAAGTGATGGTCATCTAAACGGAACACAACTCTATCACAAGTGGGCCTGCCTCCTGATGCAGTCTAATTATTGGCTCTGGCATATCTGCCCCTCTCTCTTCCTGCAGAGTAAGTCTCATCCTTGGTGGAAGTTGCCATATTGAAATATCTGAGGGCAGATGTCATATACCCCCTGGCTTTGATTTTCCAAGTCAGCGTTCCCAACGACTTCAGTTTTTTCTCATACAGGATGATTTTGGGCTCCCCCCGCATCCCTCCATTGGGCTCCCATTAGCAAGGATCTCTTCAACCATGAGGGAAGCTCAGGGGACAGCTATCAGGCCGTGAATGCCTCAGTAGAAGTGCATCTAAAGCCCCTTAAAAGGCCTAGGTGGGAACTATTTCTCATATGAAATAATACCATTGCATTTCATAATCATGGATTGACCAGTAATGCTGAAGCAGATGGATTTGGTTATTGTGAAAGAACCTTGAAAGGGTGAATACGAAAATAAGTACTTCTGAATATTTCTTAGACTATCCCAAACCTTAATCGCAGGCTCCAATTTCTGTTTAAAGTTATCTCTTTGAAATGTTGAAATACCTGTAACACATAAAGCTTGCCTGACTTTGCTCTGCTGCTAACAAATAAAAATGCACTCGGACCTGTTTGAGAGGACAATGCCATTTAAACTCTGAGAGCTAATGAGAAGGCCAAAGCATACATTTGATAAGCTTTGTCATCTTTTTGTCTGCAGATCATAGACCTTGCATTTTAATTTACTATACATAATGCTTTCTTAATGAGTTCCAGTGGATGGCCATTGAAACATGCTGGAGCAGCTGCAGACATGATTATGGGGGGAGGGGTGGGAGGAGGAAGCATTTATTTGACTTATGTGATACGCAGTTAGGGTAACTAATATTCGCAGCCAGGGTACAATAACGGCAAGGGAAAAAAATCCTCAGTATTACTGTGGACAGGAGAAAGGTGCTAAATCAATTTAATTTTCCTGTACGTGTGAAAACTCCTAATTGCAAGCTAATGGAATTGCATTTTAAATGTTGAGTATCTTGCTAAACTATGGTTTGCTTTATGCCAGAAAGTTCGTATTAAGCCAGTATAATTATCAGAATTATTTTTAAAGTGAAAATTGAATTGAGGCTTCCCAGTACTGACTTCGGCTATGTTATAAAGCTCTGCCTTCAAAAATAAATGGTGGCTTGGCGGAAGAGAAGAGCAAAGATGGGGGATGAGTCCTAAGACTAAAACACGAACAAAGTCACACATGTAATTGCCACAGTTACAGGCACTAGTTATAGGGCTTTAGTGTTAATAAGTGTTGAAAAGCACATTCATGTATATCACCTCATTTAATTCTGCTAACAATTCTGTACAGTAGGTACTATTGTTCTCATCTTCCAGATGAGGAAACCGAGGCTTTAATAGCTTAATATATTTATCCAAGGTAGGAATGCTCAAACGGTGATTTGAACTCTTGACTCTCTGAACCTCAGTTTCATTTTTAGGGATAATAATACCTGTCCTTGGAACATTGTTGTCTCAACAAATCATGCTTTGAATGTATTTATTAAAGTATGGAGTACTATCTATGTAGATATACAGGATGATTATTACTGTTATCAATTATACAGTTAAATGAGAAGGTGGGAACATCAAATGGACAGCAAGCAATCGAAAACCTAAAACTGAGGGGTGTACCTAAAACTGAGGGGTGTATAGGCATACCTCGTAGATATTGCGGGTTCAGTTCCAGACCACCGCCATAAAGCGAGTATTGTAGTAAAGTGACTCACACAAATTTTTTGGTGTCCCAGTGCATATAAAATTTATGTTCACACTATACTGTAGTCTATTAAGTATGCAATAACATTATGTCTAAAAAACAATGTACATACCCTAATTAAAAAATACTTCATTGCTAAAAAATGCTAACCGCCATCTGACAAAGCAGGGTTGCCACAAAACTTCAATTTGTAAAAAAGTGCAATAAAGCAAAGTGCAATAAAATGAGGTAGGCTTATATATAAATAAGAGGAACATCATTCCTGGATGTTGAGTTATTAGAATTTTATCTCTAGGTTCTGAAACCATGATTCACAATCTATCACTTCTGCACTCAGCGTCCCTCACCTTGTCCCCATCGTGCCGTCCACTTGGCGTGGCCAAGTTGCCACATCTGTGACTCGTTTCCTAATGTCTTTTGACATGTATAATAACTATCCTCTTCTCTTTTGTGAACACACACACACAGAGACACGCACGCACCTTGGGGACCCTTTAGTTATTATCTTGCTTTTTCCATTAATCCTTCCCTTCCTTGGGTTAATGAGAAGAGTCATGATCCCAGCTTCAATTCCTACTCTGTGTAAAGAAGCAAACCCATGATGACCTCGCTCACCAGTCCTCCATGCCCTTACCCTTGGCCTCTATATAATTTAGTTAATCACGTCTGCGTACGTCCAGGGCTCTGTAGTCATAGATTGGTTCCTTTTTGTTGGTCTGTCGCCCATTGTCAGTTCCCTCAGGCTGTGCCTGCATCCTATGCCCAGAATGAACCTCACACTTGATGATGAATGTTGTTGAAGGCTGACCTGACCGTGGTGCCCTCTGATCTGGAGGCAAGAACATCACCATCTCTGAACATTTGCTGAGGTTTCAGTGTTTCTCCAACCCTAGGGCTACAGCATTAACTTCCTCCTTCTTCCCATTAGAAGAAAGAAAAATACAGATGTTAACACAGGTCCGTTATCCCATATCCAAACCCTTGGGACCAGATGTGTTTCAGAATTCAGAATTCTCCAGAATTTTTGAAAGGCAATGGGGAGGGGGCATATACTGTAACATTTACATGACATCCTCAGCTGGGTCTAGGGCAGTAGCTTGTAATCAAATACTTTAATATTTCAGTGGCAAAACATATGGAAAGTCACACTGGTGGGCTGAGTATAAGGGTCTCACATTGGGCCAGGTTGTGTTTAATCATTAAATCATTTCTGGTTAGATCAGGTTTTGCAGTTAAATGAGTTTTCAGAGCTTTTGGGATTTTAGAATTATGGATAGATCAGGGATTGTAGCCCTGTACTAACAGAGGAATCACTGTATAAAGTAACTCTCCATGCCACATGCCTTTTTATAGAAATTTGACTTTCTTTTCTTCAATTAGACAACAGTAAACGTTTTCTTAAAATAAAATGCACCAGATTAGGATATGGTTGACCTAATGTGGTGCTTTATAAACTTGATAGAAGCCTTAGGAAGTCCTCTGTCATACATACTCTTTCTTATAGCATCTATAATGCACTAGCTCTCAATATATTCAGAAGAGAAGTGTAACATAATGTCCCCTTTTTTCCCTCTGAGAAACTGAGATAAGATCAGCACAAAGGCAAACAACGTGTGGAGAACTTGCCTAGTTTTAGAGGCTTGTGTCAATCTTTATATATAACTTTTCTTTCCTGATCATTTCTTTTTCTTGGATGTGAGGCCATAGCCAAACTACCAAGGTGTCTCATCTTCCCAAAGTCGTTTTCAAATGTATTCTGAGTTTTAATGCTGAATAATAATTTCTCAGCATGGTTTCACTGTCTATTAGGGTCATAGCTTAATGAACCTATCATAAGGCTGATCAAGGTCAGTGTATATGTTAGTGATAATTAAAAGAGAAAAGGCAGGCATGTGGGATCTTGATTGTTTCATTCAAAAACCCAAAATTGTTCAGGAACTCATAAATTAGCCCTGTTTAATGAAGATAATTAGGGAAAGATTGCTTCAAAATAATAATTGTTTTAAAAATGAGACCTTTTTGGGCTTCCCTGGTGGCGCAGTGGTTGAGAATCTGCCTGCTAATGCAGGGGACACGGGTTCGAGCCCTGGTCTGGGAAGATCCCACATGCCACGGAGCAGCTGGGCCCGTGAGCCACAGCTACTGAGCCTGCGCGTCTGGAGCCTGTGCCCCGCAACGGGAGGGGCCGCGATAGTGAAAGGCCCGCGCACCGCGATGAAGAGCGGTCCCCGCACCGCGATGAAGAGTGGCCCCCACTTGCTGTAACCAGAGAAAGCCCTCGCACGAACTGAAGACCCAACACAGCCAAAAATAAATAAATAAATAAATAAATAAATAAATAAATAAATAAAAAGAAAAAAAAAAAAAAATGAGACCTTTTTAAAACCCTGATTTATAAAGTACTTATTTGCCTTCAAGAATTTTGGGGGCTGATTTATAAGCTGATTCACCATCTGCCTCTTCTTGGCAAAACAAAGGACAAATGGTTGGATGCTATTTTAGGAGCTAGATTAAAATATTAATTGTATATTTTACAGGAGCAAGACCAGGGGAGCTAGGCTTTGCCTTTGACTGTGGGTGACTCCTTTTTATAAAGTATCTTTTAAATTGTTCTACCTTGTGATCATTTAAGATGAAAAATAAATATAATCTAAATAGAAAAAATAAAGCTTGAAACCAACTGGTGTTGCTAGTAAGCTTTTAATCAAAGCTTTTAGAGTTTCATTTAGTTGACATAGTGCAGCAGTTACATATCTGGGGTATATTATCCAATGATGCTCCAATTCCATTTGCAGAAGAAACCACCGTATTCCTGGGATTCCCCTTTTCCCCTTTTTGAGTGCTTCCAACATGCTGCACATACTATTTATTCTCATTATTTCTAAAGGTCCAATAGCCATGCAAGGTTGATACTGTGTTATTATCCCATTCTTATGATGAGGAAATTGAGTCTAAAGAGGTTGAGAAACATGCCCAAGGCTGATCTGAGTCTGACTCTGAAGGATGTTCTCTCTCTTCTTTTCTACACTTGACCTTGATTCTTTCAAAAATTGGAGTAATTATAAGCAAATGTTTCATAAACGAAAGACAGTTATGCCAGTGGTTCAAACCATTAGACTTCTGGTCAAGGTGTTTTAAAATCAGTCTTTTCATTCTGAGTTGATGATGTCTTTTACCATCAACTGCATAAAATGTAGTTCTTATAGCCCTCAGAATCCAGTTCTAGCTATATTTTCTACGTAGATCTCGCTTGACTCTCCTTAAGCTGTCCTCAAATGCAAGCCTAGACATAGAAACCATATGCCCACTCCATGACTGAGGTACAAATTGCCTTTTCCATCCTGTGTCTGTTTGTCTTAATTGTGTCATCTGTCTTACTTAGATTGTAAATCCTTTGGGAAACACTGAGTCCTGCTGTATATGGAACCCACAGAACTTCTCGGGTTATTATTCTCCATTAAGGGAGACAGCAGTGATCCAAGGGTGATCATTTTCAGTGGGTTTGGATGAAATATCTGGTCTTGGGAACAGAAGTCTTGCATACATGTACACACTGGTCTCATTTGTAGCTTTCAATGCTCTTTGCAATCTGGTGCTTTTCAAAATTGTCTCTTAGATTAATTTTTCTCCTGATAATCCAATTCTGAAAGAGTCTCCCCATTATATTTATATGCATAGCTTTAAAAAAACATTTTATATCCTTTATAGAAAAAATTTTTTTAACATCTTTATTGGAGTATAACTGCTTCACAACGGTGTGTTAGCTTCTGCTTTATAACAAAGTGAATCAGTTATACATATACATATGATCCCATATCTCTTCCCTCTTGCATCTCCCTCCCTCCCACCCTCCCTATCCCACCCCTCTAGGTGGTCACAAAGCACAGAGCTGATCTCCCCGTGCTATGCGGTTGCTTCCCACTAGCTATCTATTTTACATTTGGTAGTGTATATATGTCCATGCCACTCTCTCACTTTGTCACAGCTTACCCCTCCCCCTCCCCATATCCTCAAGTCCATTCTCTGGTAGGTTTGTGTCTTTATTCCCGTCTTACCACTAGGTTCTTCATGACCTTTTTTTTTTTTTTCCTTAAATTCCATATATATGTGTTAGCATATGTATTTGTTTTTCTCTTTCTGACTTACTTCACTCTATATGACAGACTGTCGTATAGAAATTTTTGAAAAAAGATAAGAAGAAAATATACTTATAATCCCATAAACTAACAATGATCGCACTGTCATATTTTCTGCAACCTGCTTCTCCCATTTAATATATTTTTAACATTCTTCTACATATTAAACATTCTTATATAAATGCCAGTTTTAATGTCTATATAGCAGTCTATTTTATGGATATGCCAGTTCCTTTTTTTGTTGTTGGAGAATTTCATATGTTTCTGGCTATTACTTAAGTATATTGCTTGTAAGTTTTGTTATTACAAACAATGTTTTGATGAGCATCTTTGAAGCCTAAATCTTTTAACAGACTTTTATTACTTTCTTAGTTTTAATTAATTAAGTGTAATTATTGGGTTAAAGGGTATGAAAGCATTTTAAAGGCCTTAAAATTAATATATAACAATAACTTGTTTTCTATAAAATTTTTAAATGAAGGATTAGTATACAGAAAAGTAAGCCAAATGGTCAGTGAACATGAAAAGATGCTCACCTTCACTGGTAATCAAGAAAACAAATTAAAATGACAAGAACCATTTCACACCTATCAGCTTGACAAAAATTAAATTTGGCTCTAATCAAGTGATTTTGAGGCTGTGAAGCAATCGAAACTCATGCACTGCTGGGAAGGGTGTAAATTGTTTCAGCAACTTTGGACAACAATTCGACAATATCTAGAAGAGTTGAAAATGCACTGACGCTAATCAATATTGGAGAAAACTCTCCTAAAAGAGCGTGAAAGTTTATGACAGTGTTGCTTCTAATAATAAGAAACTGGGAACATCTAAAAAGTCCATTTCTGGAAGAATGGATCTAACATAGTGCAGTGTATTTATGCAGCGGAATACTATATGGATGTGAAATGAATAAATCAGAGCTACATTTATCAGTACAAATATATCTCAAAAAACATACTGAGAGAAAAAAGAGGAATCAAAAAAGCCAGCTTTTTGCGTTTTATATATATCATTTAAATAATATTTAAAACAAACAAAACATCATATATTATCTTTGGAGATATTCACATGGAGTAAATATATTAAAAAGTGTGCATGAAAATGAGAAATTCACAGTAGTGATGTATGGAGGGAAATGGGGTGGGGTTTTATTTACATCTGTGAGTTTTAGCTCTTAAGCTAAATAAGCAGTACATAGTGTATATATTATATTATTCCACTACCCTTTTTAGTGTTCTGAAATATAAATGAATGATTTTCACTTCCACGAGTACTATAAGTGATTATCCATTCCTCCTGCCTTTTCCAACACGGGCCAACACCGTTTCTGATGGCAGTTTGGTAATCTGGTCTCTGTAGCTTAATTTTGAATATTTTTTCTACCACTCGTGATAGGTTTGAACCCACACTCTCTAGTCTGTCTTGTGATAACCAACAAGCGACTGAAGACACTGACAAGAGTCAAGGGTATTTTTGAATGCAGCGGAACAAATTTTTCTCTGTAAAAAAGAACTATCTGGCCCTTGGTTAGACTCCCAAGTTGTTTCCAGCTAAGTTAATAATTCAAGTCAACACACGTTTTTGAGTGTCTACAATGTACAACCTACAGTGCTGTGAGCCTCCCTTGCAACTGAATTTTCTACATAAAAACTGAACTACTAACACCCTCTCAGAGTTTGAATCCACTCTTCAGTGTAAACACAACATAAATGTCATGGCCTCCAGACTGCCTGCCATCCCCACTTTGCTTCCCCTTTATCCAGTGGCCAGGAGAGTCTTTGTAAAGCTCTTATCTTGCCCTGCAGTTAAACGCTTCTGAAGATGCTAGATGATGTTCAGCCCCTTAGCCTGGCATTGGAGGCCTTCAGTCATCTGAGCTCTGCACTCTCCTAACCAGCTCTCACTCTACAGATCATGGTTCTTAGAAGGATGCTCACTCTTCCATTCATCGGTGACTTCCAGATTGTTCTTTCTGCAGGTTTGAAATTTTCTTTGCCCTTTATCTGCTTGGTAAACCCCACTTACCCTTTAAATTTTAGCTTACATGGAAATGCCTGGGGAAAGTCTTCCCTGCTCCTCAGTCTCTCCTGAGTACGCCTGGGTCCCTGTGAATATCAACTTCTGCAGGCTTTGGTCCTCACTTGTGACTCTTGGTGTGTGTATCTATTTCCCTAATTAGACTTATAAACTTCTTAGCGTCAGAGACTATGTCCTTCATGTTTTTACACTTAATTGGTGCGGTAGTTACCATACAACAGGTACTCAGTAAATGTTTGTTAACTTAATTGCAATTAGCAATAATCTTAGTCACGTGTGTGTGAGAAGGAGGCTGTTCAGGGAGTGGGGTGGAGAGAAAGAAAAGAGAAAGATCAAATCAGTCAGCCACCATCTTACCTTTTCACATCTTCTATCCATCTTTAGCATTTCATCCTTTTCCACTGGGATCCTTTTTTAGTTGATTGCAATTATTTTGAAGTTTTATCCAGTCATTTATAGTATTGGAATGTCACCTAGCTTAACTTTACCTGCAAATTTAGTAAGCACATCTTAGGCATCAATACGGGCAGAAATAGATTGCATTTTAGGATGTATTCCTGTGACAAAATGTGGTAGATCTCGCCAAGTGCTTATGAGACACTTGTTTTTCTTGTTTTTGCACTGAAGTTAAAAACTAACTCCTAAAGCCGGGTGTCCCATGAATCATATATTTTATGCCTCATGCAAGTCAGCAAGTCCCCTCACAGAGAAAACACTGTGTGAACGTCGGGACTGGCAAGAAACTCAGAATGTTTGTTTCACATAGCTTAAAAAAAATTTGCCATTCCTGCAGTCCTAGTACAGAAAGATTTGGGTTCTTCATGGGCCTTTTGTGTAGAAAGACTGTTAAAGAAGTGACCTCCTCAGGCATCCATAGGATTTTTTTGTACCTGTTGCTGTCACTTAAGGCTCTTGTCAGGACACTTCTGCTGCCAGCATGCTTGTGAAGCTGGGAATCACAAACATGGCATGGATACTTTGTTATTAGGTGATGTTAACTCAACTGGAAGGTATGATGCTTGATTGTCAGGAGATAAAGGAGCGGCCTTCTTTTCCTTTGGGATGAAAGGCTCTCCTGGACCACCCCAGTGATCTCCAATAAACCCTGCCTTGAGGCTCACTCCTCTGGTTTTTCCCAACACAAGTGCAGGTCATTTTGTATCAGTGGCTCCTAGGCCAGCTAATAGGCTATCATAATTTCTCTTCTAATGAAGGATGGTTGTGCGAGTGATACATTTCTTTATCAGAAATTTATTACCAGGAGGAGATATAATAGAGAGATATACCAATATGTTCCCTCAAAAGAGCATACATAAAATATAAAGAATAGTGAAGAATAGGTTAAAGAATAGTGAAGAATAGGTTAACTCCTATGACAGCCTCGAGCCACTACAGCCAAACTAATTCTGGGTTTGAGACTCATGAGGTGGGCACAGAGTCTACCTTTATTGGTCAGAGCTCACAGACTGAGTGTCCTCTATGTGCTGGGAATACAGGGATGAAGGGATAGATGCCATCGTGCCATCTCTGCCCTCCAGGTGCTTAGAATGTCGTGTGGCAGAGGCAAGAGGCCTCAGACAAGGGCTCAGAGGGTCGGGGTGTCTCAGAAGAGGAGATGCTGGACTCCTAGAGTAGGGGTGACTGCTGTAAGCTAGGGGCCCTCGAAAGGCCTTCTGAGACAAAAATCAGAAATCAAAGCTAAAGCCTGAAGTTATCAAGTGAAGAGGAAAAGAGTAGAGTGTTTCTTTCCATTTAGGTGATGCCAAGGTAAAGACTGATGTCAGATTACTCCTAGGCTGGTGACAAAAAAGAGTTAAGAAGCCTGCAAGGTGGGGATAATACTGGAGATGCCTAAAAATGTGCTTTGCTGTCTTTATAGTCTGTTGTTCCTCACTGATTCTATTATAAGCAGTAATGCCATCATGACGACGACACATGGAAGGCCCCATGGGAACATCACCTTTCTTAGCTGTCCGCTGGTCTTCAATAATTTTCCCTTCTCCATACCTTACCTGGATATGGATGGCTGTTTTAGGTCTTACCATTGTGGGTCTTGATTAAAGGCTGTTTTTTTTGTTTGTTTTTTTTAATAAATTTATTTATTTATTTATTTATTTTTGGCTGTGTTGGGTCTTCGTTTGTGTGCGAGGGTTTTCTCTAGTTGTGGCAAGCGGGGGCCACTCTTCATCGCGGTGCGCAGGCCTCTCACCATCGCGGCCTCTCTTGTTGCGGAGCACAGACTCCAGACGCGCAGGCTCAGTAGTTGTGGCTCACGGGCCCAGCTGCTCCGCGGCATGTGGGATCTTCCCAGACCAGGGCTCGAACCTGTGTCCCCTGCATTGGCAGGCAGACTCTCAACCACTGCGCCACCAGGGAAGCCCTAAAGGCTGTTTTTTACTTGAGTATCTCACCATTTTCATGGCATGGTCCTTGAACGTAGAGATTGTATCTCTCCTCTAGTTTCTGGGATACCACTCTTCCTTAGTTCTCCTGTCTCTTTGGAGAGTCTAAGATTCTCTGCATCTTTTTTTTTTTTTTTTTTTTTTAATCCTTGTGCTGTTTTTAGTGACCTCTCCCAAGCTGCATTGCTCCTCTCCTGGCAGAGAGCTCCATGTACCAGTAGCACTCTGCTGGCTATTCTGTTCCAGTCTGTCTGTTTATTGTCTTTGGGTCACTGATGAACAGTGGCCATGGACGTACCCTGGGATGCTGCTCTGAGCTGCTATTCATGTGGGGAGCCCAGGGTCGGGGAAAAGGTGAAACAGTTCAGAAAGAACCCACATATACATGTGAAAAGCTGGCTGCATGTTCCCCACGGAGACAAAGCCTTACAATTCTCACTCTTAGGGGTGGCATTTTTCAGTTCCTAACTTTACAAAATACTAAATTCCCTGTTAGTTTTTTAGCACTTACTTATTGACCAGAGGAAGGCGAAACAAAGAAACAGAGAACCTCAGCAGAACAAGAAAAATATGAGAATATTTCAAATAGTTAAGAGTTTTGATTATCCTTCGTTCACTTATTTATGTGTATGTGTTTGGAGCGTGATATTTTAAATCTACCGTTACAGACTAGAATCATCAGTCATATATAAATTGAAATTTATCTTTAGGGAGTCACCTCCATACAAATCTTTATAAAAAGGCTTTATTGAGAGAGCAGGTCATAAAATCAAGTGAAAAGGAAGAAACTAAAGACCTAAGGTTAATGTGGAGCAAAGGAAGAGGTTAAGTGATTTATGAGACAGCTCAACTGAGAGATCAACTCCCTTTCTAGGTTCATGTATCTAATGGAGGTACCAGGCTGGCCAGCAGTGCGTTAGTGAGCCTGTGTGTGCACAAGTGTGGGTGAGCATGTGTGGGGCGGGGGGGATTCCAGGACTGGGTTAGTGGGAGGTAAAGAGGCATCTACGAAACACAGAATATGACTGGAAGACTCATGTCAAGAAAGCAGCCTTGGGACCTCCCTGGTGGTGCAGTGGTTAAGAATCCACCTGCCAATAGCAGGGGACACGGGTTCGAGCCCTGGTCTGGGAAGATCCCACATGCCATGGAGCAACTAAACCCGTGCGCCACAACTACTGAGCCCGCGCTCTAGAGCCTGCAAGCCACAACTACTGAAGCCTGCTTGTCTAGAGCCCGTGTTCCACAACAAGAGAAGCCACTGCAATGAGAAGCCTGCGCACCGCAACGAAGAGGAGCCCCCGCTCGCTGCAACTAGAGAAAGCCGACGTGCAGCAACGAAGACCCAACGCAGCCATAAATTAATTAATTAATTAAAAAAAAAAAAAAGAGGGCAGCCTTTTGTTTTGTTTCAGCTTTGGCTAGATCACCACTATCATTTTGTTGGAGCCACCTGACCAGGTCAGCTCAAATCAGTTGACCAAATGGCAATGTTAGAGTGAGGATCTCTCTCATTTGTGTAACCCACTTTCAAAACCATTCTTAGAAGCCATCTAAATATATTTGGGTCATAAAATTACATCAAAGTCTACTATCTCTTCTATCTCTTATTGTGGAAGCAGAAAGAAAGTTTGGAATTTTATGAAATTCAGCAGCAGAGCAGCACACACACCATACGCTATATGCGCAGAAGCATGCAGCATGCACAAAATGAGTCAGTAGCGTGATAGTGCAGAAAGCGGAGAGTGAATGATTTAGCAGTTCACTTGGAGTGGCATAGAAGACATTTGATTGCACTGAATTGATCAAAATAAATTGACTGGGCTATGTGTTAGGTACTGAGTGAGCTCTGTGAGAATAAGAAGCTAATCCTTGCCCTCATGAAGCCCTCATGAAGCTTTATAAACTAGGACACCCAAAGAGCTTGGTGGGGGGAACATGGATGGAAGAGGGTAATGTACATTTACTAAAGTAAGCCAGCTATTCTGAGTGCTCTGCATTTGGAGTTGAAGAAAGTGGTACAGAGGAGCTAAAAACTAATTAAATTTGTTCTGGAAAATGGTAGAAAATTACCCATATCAACTATATTTGCTGTGACTTTCTCATCTACTTGTTTATTTCTTCCACCACCTTGACCAACATGTGAAGCCTTGCTTTGTGTAACCAGTTATTTAATTCTGTTCAGACTGCCAGCAGCCAAAGGTAGTAATGTAAAATGTTAATGGTGTACTTTAATTGCGTTGAAAATTCCTCTATATGCTACCATTTTTGTTCCTGAATACCTGATGGAAAGTTCATTGATGAACTTTATTGGTAAATCCAAAGGGACCATGATTGGTCTTTCGTTTATTATTTTTAATAGAGACAGCTTTAATCTGACAGCTTTATTTAAAATACTTTCCCACAAAGAGAGTGGGGTTTCTATGGTAACATAAGACTATTTGTTCTGTATAGCAGATGACAATGTAGATTTCACTATTTGGGGGTTTCTGGTGTGAAGTGTATTTTTGTCGTCCATGGCCTCATGCTTTTTGTAGGTGGTGAATGCAACATTCTAAAAATACAAACTGTCAGACTCCTACTTTAGGGAATTGAATAAATAGGTACAAAATGAGATATGCAGCCTAACCCCCCAAATTAAGTGTGCCTCTCCTCTCTTTTCTGGGTAATTCATATACCTATGCTTTTGTAAGCACTTGTTCTTATAGACATGTCTTCACTTTAAATAGTCCATCATGTTCTTTCCCTGACCTTATTTATTATCTCACTGGAATCAATTACTCTTTCACCCTTTATATCTACATCTCCTCTAGTACTTAACTTGTGTTAGTGTACTTATTTATTCTATTGTCCATGTGCAGGCTTGGATGTGAGCTTCTGGAAGGCAGAAAACATGTTATTCAGCTTTGTAGCTCTTACACTTAACACAGCTGGCGCCTGACCCCAGAGCAGAGGCCCAGGAAATGTATAGGGTTGCATCTGTTCAAGGTTCACTGAATTTTTCTATGTTCGTATTAGAACCTGAGATCGGTTAGAACAGCTTTGGGTATGCAAGTCATAATCAGCCTTGACCTTGGTTAACTTACAAGAGCATGCTCTGGGAGTTCTGTCAAAATGGCAGGATGGTGTGGGTCTGTGAAACCAGGTGGCTCATTTACAGTCAGTAACTCTATCCCTGGTAAAAGCCTTCAGAGTAGAAACCAGAAGTCCTGGTAGACTGAGTTGGCTAGCACGGTGAAGTGTTACTTCTCTGAAGTGTTCTTAAGGGAAAAATTACAGTGTAGAAAAGTTATTTAAGGCAGTTAAGAACCGCTGTGTTCTTATTAGTTAAGAACTGGCTATGTGAAGCCAAACATTTTCAAGATAAAATGCTTTTCTAGGGTCTGGAAAATACTAATTTCAGTGTTCAAGATATTTATTTCACAGAGAACATCATGAGCTGGTAATTCATCACCTTGGCTCTCTCTCAGAGTAGTTTAAAATTTCTACAGATGTCAACATCATTTTCCCAGTCACCCCGACTTGACATCCTGAAGGCCATTTTTCCTCTTCTTTAAAAGTTTCTTTCTGGACTTCCTTATTGAGTCACGAGCCAGATTCTGTAGGTTTAACTTCAACACGATGCTTGGTGTCCATGTGTTTCTTCCAGTTTCACCAGCATTGTCCTTCAGCTCATTTAGTGACTACCTGTGACTGCCCCCCGCCATGAATACCTGCCTCCTTGCTTAAGCGGTAGCATGTAAATTTGGAACTTTCCCGTATACTAGCTCACGGCTCGTGGGGATGTCCACTAACTTCTCTGAACCTCAGATTTTTTCCCAATGGAAAATAAGGTCAATAATAGTATCTAACTCTTGGAAATTTGGGGAGTATTAATTGAGGTAATGTTGGGAAAGCAATTGAAACAGGATTGGCCCAAGTTTAATAACTAAAAGTCACTACAACCAACCCTGTCATTAAGGGTCAGGAAATGGTGATTTGATAGGGCATGGTTGAAAATTGTTGTTCAAAGAGTAAACTACTTGTATTTATACCCCATTACAATGTAAACACATGACAGTAGTTACATGACGATGGTGCACCCACCCAACCCCTTCTACTGCTCTGGGTTATTAGTTTTCTTTTTTATAGCTTTTTGACTTTTCTTTCCAAGAAGATGTAAACTTCTTGAGGGCAGAAACTCGATGTTCTACTTCTGTTTATGTGTAGTACGTGAACCAGTTGACCCTGACAATATTAGATTGTTTTTGACCTCCAAAATTGGCTGTTTCGATGGTTCAACCTAATTATAGACAACCAGTATGCCAGTGCTTAATTGATAATCAAAACTATTATGTTTTAAATCTTTCCCACTCATTTACTTTCAGGGGAAAGAACTTCCCTTGAAGAAAAGGTTTTACCCCCTTTGGTGGCAAAAATACCTGCAAACATTTATATAAGAATGTATATGTATTTTAACTCATATCTGTTGAGTTTGGAAAAATTATGTTGCTTTGCTTCTGTTCACTCTCTTGCATGTCAGTATGGGAACCCACCATCTTTAATTGTCACACACACACACACACACACACACACACGAAAGGAAAGAACACTGCAGAAAATGCAGAAAAGAACATATATGGCTAGAGACCTGGATTTCACTCCAGCTTAGTTACTGGCTGCTAGTGTAACTTTGGGCAAGTCACTTCTGGGCCTCCATTTCTTCATCTTATAGACCAAATGATGAGGTCAGATGCCGTCCACAGCTTCTTCCACCAATAAAATTGTTCAGTTTGTGTAGAACTCTCTAAAAAATTGAGAACTTTTCATGATAATCTGTTACCTATAACAGTTGGGAGAACTGATTTCTTACAGACTTTTCTGGTTGTGTCAAATTCCATTTACACTGTAAAAAAAATAGATGTCTATTAATGCTGCAAGTTCTCCTCTTGCTTCGTGGGTGGCTGATATGGTTGCTCTGGCAGAAGCCAGCTCTTGGGCTGGGAAAGGTAGAAAGACCTGAGTGATCTGACCCACGAGCCCAGACCAAGTGTCCCTTCTCTGCAAGGCAGACAGCACCACAGCTATGAGGCTCGGGGCGGGGAGGCAAGGTGGACAAGGGTGTAAGTGAACTCTCCCCACAGTTGAAGTCATGATAATTTTGCCCTTTTAATCGTGTGTCATGCTTATAGCGTCTAAGCATGCTTTTACAGTTGTATCACATTCTATTCATTTATTCCACCCACAGACATTTTTCTGAGCGCTTACTGTGTGCCAGGCATTCAGGAGACATACATCAAACAGACAATTTCAACTTGAGTTGTAGATGAAATTCGGGGTGCTTTGAAAGCATGTTAAGGGAATATCTTTACCTTCCCGTTGCTCTTGCATGAAGGCTGTGGAGCCATCTATGAAAAAAGGCCAATGTGCCCGGAATATGAGGGAGATGGATGTGAAGGGTGATAGGTCATCTGTGGAGGACCCTTCAGGCCTTTTAGAGGCTTTGGGATGTTGTCCACATATGTTAATGATTTTATTCCCACAAACAACCTCCTGAGATAAACAGAAAAGATACTACAATTTCCATTTTATAGACTTTAAAAACGGCTGCAGTGCAGCTGAGACGTTCAGAGTCTAACCCAAGGTCCCACTTTCAACACTCATTTGCTCACTTGTTTAGCAAATATTTATGAGTATTTACTATGTGCCTCTGGGGTAAGTCCTAAAATTGGGGCTCAGTATTATGTGCTGCCCTAATAGCATCTGGTCAACTCAGGAAGGCCTTACATGGCCCGACTGCAAGTTCCTCTCCCCACTCGGCTCCCTGGTCAAATACTCCCCCTTATCAAAGGGACCAGGCCCGGCTCCTGCCAGCCTGCAGAATTATTCAAACAAGCCAATCACGTTGTCTGGTGAGAGACAGGGGCCACGCTACGGTCTTGGTATTAAAGCCTGTCTCCCATAGCCCCTGTGGGTTCACTTTGTTCCCAAGTGCAGCCCCTGTGTGGTCCTGCCTGGCACGCATTACCCTTCCCTGGCCTGTGAGTGTTTGGGACTAGTAAACTGCAGTTGATCTCATCTGTCCAGTGTTGCGTGTCCTGTGTCCAGCCATCCCCATGACCGTAGGACGGGAACCCTTCCCTTAGTAACAGGGTGAATAGGAGGCCATTAAAACTGTGCCAGAAACACACATTTTAAATGGAGGAAGTTCAAAGAGTTGATGTATTTTGGAGTTGGCTGCCTCTGTGTATTTGAATTATGAAGCAATCTAATACTAGAACTTTTACTATCAAATTAAGGAAAGCATTTGCATCAAAGGGCTCCCTATACCAAAATTGCACTGCTGAGTGTGTTTTGGGAATGCAACCCACAGGGTGAAAGGCAAGAGGAACAACTGACTTGGTGTTCTGCTTCCCTGGTAAGTTTACACGAAACAGATTTTCCAGTGTCCTCAAAGATTACGAGCAAAAGGTAGCTAATCCTCCATAGGTCCCCTTTCCGTAGCGTTGTACGATGTACGTGGATTTTCCAGGGAGATCAGAAAGGCTCCAGGATCATATAAATGGAAGCAGTGCCCATTTTATTGTGACCATAAGTGAATGTAAATGCTTTGTTATAAGCACAAGGGGAGTCAACCAGTTGCTGATTGTGACTTTAATAAAATCTTTTCATTGAATGCTGCATAGCCAAGTAAAGAAATGCGTAAATCATGTGGAGTGAAACGATCTTTGTGGATGAGGCCATAAGAGAAGATGCTAAAGGGAGTTCCTGCAAACATGTGTTGTGTGCATGAAGCTTAGGGAAGCGACTAAGCTGGTGATATTGTCCAGTCCCTTTTGTTCCTTCATATGTGACAAAATATTGTTGCAAACTTAAGAGCTTCTTCCTTAAAGATGACTAAGAGGGCTTCATTTATAAGAACCTAAACTGGTGATCAGGAAGGAAGACTTGGATCGTCAGTGTGATCTTTGCTTCATTTTAGCATTTGTTGACTTGCTCTCTCGTATATGAGTATGCATTGCAAGGAAAATACTCAATTATTCCAGTCAGTTAAACTGGAATCATGCTGTTTCTACCCTTGCTCATCTTAGTAAAATTGCCTGGGCAATGATGATATTCCAATTATATATAGTTTGAAAAATTATGTTTGTCTAGTATATTTACCTCTTTGTATTATATATTGGGATCCTTGTGATATTTTTAGCTTTGCATTATTGCTTCAGAAATCAAATTCTAAAGCTCTGGGGAAAAAACAATCAAAGCATAAGCTATGAGGTTAGAGGAAATTTCTAAATTCAAGGGAATAGTATATTACCTATTTTAGTGCATTAATCCAGTTTATTTTGTTGCAAAATTTTTCTGAAGAGTGTTTTTAATTGAAGGTGGACTTGGATTTGTTCATTTAGTATTATGCAAGGAAAACTACAGAGTAATGTTGAATTGGTTCTGATAATTTCTCAGGATTTTAAGAAGCAAATTGACTAATGAAATGAATTGAGTCAACATCTAAAATACAAGTGTTTCATGCTTGTAGCTCTTGTCCTGTCAATTACTGCACTTTTTGATTTCTCTCTTTTGTGAGTTATCAGATCAGGGGTGGCTTTAAATTTCTGACTAGGAAGTAGAAAAATACCAGATATGTGATTCTAGTGCCCATAAGGACACCATGTAGCAAACAGACCATTGAGAAAAGACTATTAAGGGAAAGCTCAGCCATCTCAAAATCTGCTCCTTGAAAATAATAGTAAAAAGTATGATTACAAAATGGATACATTTTTGTTAAAACACACTATGCAAAGTATAATTTAGAAAATTAAAGTCTCCTTTAATTTCACTCCACAGAGAGAACCATTTCTAATAACTTGATGCTTATATTTTAAAAATTTTTTTAAATGAATTTTACTTAGAGAAATTGGCTGATACTATATGTATTGTTGAATGTGGTTTTTACTTAATTATAGATTTGGGCACCTGCCATGTCAGTGCACATAAGTAGATCTCATTCATTTTAATACAGTAAGGATGTACTACACCATAAACCCTGCTTCTGTTAGTGAACACTTGGATCGTGTTCCATTTTTCATCATTTCCAACATTATTACAGTGGGTAGTCTTTTCCACTTATGAGAGCATTGCTTCGAATTAAAATTCTTATAGTGGGGATCATAGATTAACCGTAACTGCAGTCGCCGTTGGAAACTTTGGAGTCCTTACTATGTGCCGGGTCTTCTGCTGAGAATGCGCAGTATTTCCTTCTAATCCTTAGAACAGCCTTAGTGGGCATGTTCTTTTATGTTTCCCCATTTTATAGCCGAGGAAACTACGTTTTAAACAAATTTAAAAGCTTCCCCAAAGTCACCTAGCAAATAAGAAACGGCATCAGGACTTAAACCCTGTTCTTTCTGATTTTACAGCCCGTCACTGTCCTCTGGCCCCATTGCCAGTTCTGCGTCACTACTTCAGTTGCTTCATCCCAGGGCATCCTTTTATCTCTGCTTGAGCTTCTTCTCCACCTTGCTGTGCTGCCAGCTTGTTGTAGAAACCCCCAAGACCTCTGCTTTCAACCTCACATCTGGAGACTGGCCTGGGCATCCAGTTCCTCCCTCCTCTTTTGCGCCTGACCCTTCCCCAGCTCCGTATCTGCCTCCGTTGCTGAGATTGCATTCCTGGTAGAAAGCGCAGCCTCCCTAGGTGTGAGAGAAGAGGGAGAGTTCCCTTTAGCTTTCCTGGATTTATAATGCCTTTGCTGTCAGCCAACAGATTTCAGCTGACCAGCAATCTCAGAAGCAGTCACAAAGAGCAGCTGTCATCATAAATCAAGGTGGAAAAAAGAAAGAAAAATTACTGCACGTACAGTACGGAAAGAGTCATAAATGCTCTTTGGTGCTTTGAATTACACTGGCACAACCAGGTATTGGGAGTAGCCAGGTAGATGAACTGGGAGATGTTGGTGTGTCTTCTGGTAAAACTCATATTGCAAAGATAGCCACCAGCCGGTGCTGATTCTTAGACAAGCTGCATGAACTACAGTGCACAGATAACACAGTATCTGAATGACCTCTGAGTATTGTGTGGGAGGAGCACATTTTTCTGGAAATTGTCTGCATGTCCATCATAACCCAACTCCTTTCTTAATGTTTCCCCACTTCCCCTACAAAACACTTTTTTCCCCTATCTTTTATTTTCTTTTGTTGTTTCTAAACAAAGTTGTTTTCTAATATTTATTTATGCAACTCTATTAGACCATGAGACTGTGTGGGTACGAATCCTATCCCATTTCTCGTTTATTCTCATCTATATTTTCCTCTACCCTTATTTTGCTCCCCTTCTTCCATGCAAACGTATTAAGCATCTCTGCTATGTCAAGCACTGCCAAGCACATCATACCCCTAGAGGTTACAATGATGTGTGTGGAAGATACATCCTCTTCTGTCACTAGGCTCATAATCTAACACAAAGACTTGAATAACCTAGACTCTTTC
Organism: Balaenoptera acutorostrata; assembly: GCF_949987535.1. NCBI lineage: Eukaryota > Metazoa > Chordata > Mammalia > Artiodactyla > Balaenopteridae > Balaenoptera > Balaenoptera acutorostrata. Next base: position 70,873,778 of record NC_080072.1, read on the forward strand.
ATAGTATCTGACACAGAAAGGCACTCTGTAAATACTTATTACATTTATCTTTCAAATTCTTACAGATAATAAGGAAACTGATTCTCAAGATTATTAACTGACTTGCCCGCTCACTCACAGAACACAAGTTTTGATTGCCTGTTGCTGTGACGTAATTCCCAACTAGCCTGCCCAGTTAAGGTAGATTTTATTGCTGTTACACACTAAGGTGAGAGTGGTATATCATGTCATAATCAGTGTTAATTATCCTAAGAATAGCATGTGGGACAGATAGCTGGTCAAGGGCTGTCATTCCTTCACTTTTTCAACGTGACCATTGCACAGATTTTCTAAGAGATCAACCTTCTGTCCTAAGGTCTGTCTTCTTGGCACAGAAACTTGGGCCCTATGCCTGCTACATAAATTATAAAAATAAATTCTCGTTACTTCACCAGTTCCACTGTGGTATTCCCCCCTCCTTAGCAGTTTTATTTTTCATTGTTGTTCTTTTATATTTTATTTACTTTCTTATTCTAGACGTATTACCATAGATTCTGAGGTTGGACAAATTTTACCCATTTTAGAATTTTCACTCTTGTTTGAGTAGTATCATAAAGAAAGAAACCTCTGGAAGATACTTCTTAAAGACTGTTAATAAGAGTGCCTCTTTGTACCAGGTGGATAGATACAGGTATAGTTTTCCACTCAAGATGAAATCTACCTGGGAAAGGGAGAAAATGAAAATCACTTTAGAACAATGGAATATTGCCTTCCTTAGGCCTCCTCAGGGAAAGAAAAACAAAGATTTAAAATGTTGGAGGATGATAATAATGATGCATTAATTTTATCTTATGTAAATTATGTGAACTACAGAAAAAAAAAACAAATCATTTAATCTAAAACCCAGTTTATTGTATGTAAATTAGATTAGAGGGACTGAGTGATTCTTGCCATCTCTCCGCAGAGCAGTAACTGCAAATTTTCACTCTCTATGTTCACCTCTACTTTGTATCTTCAGCTAATAACCACTATTAATAATATTCTGAAATCCAACACCCAGTTGCTAGATTGCAACTGTAGCTCATCGGTAGGTGAAGAGAATTTATTTCTTCATAAAGAAGTTAATTAGACAAGTAATTTTTGAGAAACGTCTTTGAAAGCGTGTGTGTCATGAAAGTGAATGAGGGAGTGTTCACGTGTATATTTATAAGCCTAGCAGTTTACTTGGTGTACAGTTTTTGGAGAACAAGCTTCACAGTTTAAAGTATGAAGAAGTAAGCCCATAGGTGGCTCATCTAAGGAAAAAACAGGTCGTATTTAATCTCAATTGACTGCAAATAGAACAATTCTTCAAATTAAAGAGAAGCTTGCCTGCATCATGGCAGCCAATAATGTAATGAAAACAGGCCATTTTAACTGCTTGGAATCCTAGTATTGGGTTGTACGTGTGTTCATTACTTACTCTCTGGAAACTTTGGCATATCGTTCATAGTAAATATATGTTGAAGACTGAAATATATGTTGTGCTGATTTCATTTTGGAAGACGTATGGGAGCTTGGAGTGTCCCAAGTGTCTAGAAAAGCCCAGAAAAGTGATCTCTTAAGTCATGCTTCTCTTGATACAGAAAAGGACCAGACTAAAGCTGTGTTTAGACCATTGAAATAATTGGACCACATATTGATAGACCGGCTTATTTCAATAATATTGATAAGAGCACCAAATCCAATAGATTGCACAGAAATGAAAAGTCCAAAACCCCAAAGTAGTGTCTGAAAAGCGAATTCTATGGTCATGTATATATGATGTGAATGAAAACGTTTGTCCCCATCCCTCCCTGCCCCCCGAACACAAGCACACAAATTTGTATGTGCTAAACAACCACAGGTCCCGTGGGAATGCTTGCCAGCCGCTGGAGCACACCAGAAAAGCGTGGAAACACTTCTCAGTTGCAAAGAATAAAATACCAGCTTTTATGTACCCTAAGAATTCTACTGTTTTAAAGTAATCATTAAAGATTTGATGAAAGGACTTCTGATTGGGTAACTGGCTCATTGTAACCTTATCAAAACTCTGACTCTGTTCCTAGATCAATACTGCTCATGAGTAGTTAATTCTGAACATATTCTGCATGCAGGGACTAGAAAGGGTAGAGCCCTCAGCTCAGATTTCATCCAGTGTAGCTGCACTTGAACAAAGGGGATTTTAGGTTGACACTGTACACTACAGGTAGGAGATACGGGTAAGATATGGGTAATTTCCCTGAGTTCCTCTAAGGACTCATATGTGAACTAGAGGAGAGTCTGCTGTTTTTTGGGTAGACTTCTCTTTGTTTTGCTTTAATTTGCTCTCGGAATGAAACACTCCAGAATTGTCCTTTGGGGGGTTGTTACTACGGATTGGTTAGTTACTTTATTGACTGTGGATTAACATTCTCTGAACTACGTGTTCTGTCTGTTTTCTTTACTAAATTGTACTTTCCAACTTAGGCAGATGGCGGTGCCTATTTTAGATGGGCATCTTTTGGTGCTTCTTTTTTTTTTTAAATAAATTTATTTATTTATTTATTTATTTTTGGCTGTGTTGGGTCTTCATTGCTGCACACGGGCTTTCTCTAGTTGCGGTGAGCGGGGGCTACTCATTGCAGTGTCTTCTCTTGTTGTGAAGCACGGGTTTCAGTTGTTGTGGCATGTGGGCTCAGTAGTTGTGGCTCACGGGCTCCAGAGCGCAGGCTCAGCAGTTGTGATGCACGGGCCTACTTGCTCCGCGGCATGTGGGATCTTCCCGGACCAGGGCTCAAACCCGTGTCCCCTGCATTGGCAGGCGGACTCTCAACCACTGCGCCACCAGGGAAACCCTGGTGCTTCTTTTACACCTGAGTCTGCTCTTTATCAGGGCCATGTCCGTCTTTTATTTCAGCAGTCAGTGAAGAGAGGTCAAATTACAATGTACAGGGAGAAGAATACGGCATTTGATTTCATTAATTCATTCATTCTTTAGTTTAATCCGTAAGCATTTTTAAGCACTTTCTTTGTGCAAGATACTGCGATCAAGTGCAATCTAAAAATCCCAGATAGTCTATCTTTCCTCTTTGCCTTCCCAAAGAACATTACCCAGAACTCTACAACCAACAGCTATAAGTTTGGTATCATCCAGAAGTTTCCTCATGTCCTCCTCTATTGCATCCTCATCTCTATTCTCTGAGTCTTTGTTTTACCTTTGCAAGGCTTAAAAGCCCATTCAGGTGGTTTTCCTTAACAAAACAGCTTTCTTTACACAACGATGAACTCCGATCTTTACCTTCATGGGCACAGAGAACTAGAGGAGGGTTTGAAATTAGTTTTCCTTTATATTCTACCAAGATCTTAACCCAGTGTCCAACTCTCTTCTGATCCCTACTCGCAGGCATTCTTAGTGCAAAGCTTTTCCCAAATATTGGGAAGTATAACCTTGACTGGGGAAGAGGGAAGGGACATGACAGAATAGAGGAGAAAGAAAGGTGGCGTATAAAAGTCATCACCTCTTTCAGGGAGAAGCTTCTCCTCCCCCTTATCCAGGGCAGTATGATATGGTTCCTGCCTCCAAGGAGTTTTTAGTCAAGTAAGGGAGATAGAAAAGTAAATCCACAATGACAACGTTTCATGCTAAGTGCCTAAAGCACACGTTCCCATAGAACGGGATCCTCACTTAATAACTGTTTAGATACTTCCTTGAGGGTGTTTGTATGACTTGTTTTAATCGGTTTCGGATTATTTCTTTCAGAGGAGGCAAGTCCAGGAACTGGGTCCCTGGAGGGTATACAAAGCTTTCGGGAGGTCTACACAAAAGACGTTTCTCTAGCAAACAAAAGGAGGCTGGCGGGGCTTCCTTCCAGTAACACAGTAGATTTACAAAAAAACCAAAAAACAAAAAAACCACAAAAACCTCATAGTCTGGGTGTTGCTATTACCATTATAGGTAGCAGAGGAAAGAAAAAAAAAACCCACCCTTCTGTAAAGCAAGATTTTTCATCGATAATATTTGAATTCTAGAATCAGGAGCCTTATATATTATGTGATCTAATCTCATTTTTACAGAGGAAGCTGAATCCCATAGATGTTTTTAATAGTAGCCTGCATTTATTGAGCATGTCTCTGTGTCAGACATCCAGACATAGTTTACACTGATGATCAGTTATCTCTCACCACAGCCCTAAACTCTAAGAAGTAGATTCCATGGGACTGCCATGATATAGGTGAAGAACCTGAAGCTGCTTGAGGTTAAGTAACTTGTCCAAGGTCACACAATCCAGAAAGTGGCAGAAACTTGAATCTAGATCTTCATGGCTCCGAAGGCCATGCTCATGACCACAGTGCTAAACTACTTAATCTAATAGAGCTACTACAGCTCCTAGTTCTTTTGATTGTACCTTCTACATGCCCCTTAAATCCATAGTCTGGACTAGGAGTTCTTAACTTTGAGCATGCATCACAGTTATCTGTAAGACTTCTTAAAATACAGAGTATGGTGGACAGACTCTGAGGTGGTCCTCCACAATTTCAGCCTCCTGGCGTTCATACATTGGTATCATCCTCTCCCTTTGTGCAAGGGATCTGTGACTTGCTTCTAAACCAATAGCATTTGGCAAAGGTAATGAGTGTCACTCCCATGATTATGGTACGTTATAGAAGACTCTGTCTTGCAAATGGATTTGTTCTAGAGACATTGCTGGCTTGATGAAGTAATCAGCCACCTTGAGCAAGCTCACGAGGCAAGGAACTGTGGGCGGCCTCCAGCACCTGAGAGCAGCCGCCAGATGACAGCTAGCAGGAAGCCGCCAGGGCCCTCAGCTCTACAATCACAAGTAATTAATTCCGCCAACAACCTGAATAAGCTTGGAAGCCGATTTTCCCTAGTTGAGCCTGCAGATGAAAACACAGCCCGGCCGATCCCTTGATTGCCACCTTATGAGAACCTGAGCAGAGGACCCACCTAAGCAGTGGCCCCCCAGACCTACGAAATAATAAGTATAAGCTGTTTTAAGCTGCTAAAAGTTTGTGGTAATTTTTTACCCAGCTGTGGATGACTCATACATCCCCAGAGTTTTTGATTCAATAGGTCTGGGGTGGGTCCCAAGAATTTCAATTTATACAACGGTCCCTGGAGACAGTAATGCTGCTGGTCCAGAGACTGCACTTTGAGAATCACTGGCCTGGACCCTAGACAGTTGCATTATATCCTACTTGTTCTCTCCGTACATCCTCTGAAGCTCTCTGCTCCATTGTCCACACTGCAGCCAGAGAATTTCTTCAAACACAAATCATATTACTGCTTCCTAAAAGCCTTTCAGCAACTTCCCGCTGCTTTAGGATAAAGATGCAAATTCTTACCTTGGCCTGCAAGGTGCATGTGTTACCGACCAGGGTTCTTGGCTCTTCTAATCAATAGTAATTGATAAGAGGCCAGACAAGGAGTTCAGGCAAGGCTTTACTGGGGCTCGTGCTGCAGCAAGAGAGCGCGGAAACAAGTACCAGGTTGCCTTGCTCACTCCCTGAAGCGGGTGGTGAGCTGGTCCCTTACATGGGGTGAGAGTAGGGGTGGGTCCAGGGATCGGGCCAAAGAGGTGGCTTAGGTGATCTGCCCATCCCCTTGGTGGTGCTGTGTGCAGGGACCGTGCACAGTGCCCTGTTTTGCTCCTGACATCTCAGAAGTGGCAGTTGGGTTTTGGCCTCTTTTATCTTGTTGTTCATAATTTGCCCCAACTGTGCACGCACGCAGGTATTTTTAGTCCCTTATACCTTCTCTGTATTCTGTGGCTGGAGATGTTTGACCAGGTACAAGCACTGCAGTAAAGGGTCCCAGGTCCCAGGTCCCAGCCTGTCTCACATGTTCTGCTGTTGCCGCCACTCAAGCCCCACTCCCCGCTTTCCCTCCTCTGCCTAGAACCCCCCCTCACCCGAGATTCACTTCTGATCTCTCTTTAGATGAACCCATAACCGCCTTCCAGCTCAAGGGTCACCTCCTCAGCAAAGCCTTCTCTGACTTCAGCCTGGACAAGGAGTCCTTGTTACACACCCACTTGGAGGTTACAAGCATGGCCGCTGAAATCCATCTGTCCGGGTTTCAATCTCAGTTCCACCATTTACTCTCTGCGGAATCTTGGACAAAATTTGTTAACCTTTCTGTGCCTCCATTTCTTCAATACTAAAGCGATGAGTGCAGGTTCCTTCATCAAGTTAGGAAAATTAACATCTTCTGCACTAAAAGGGGGTGATGGTAAAGTGGGGTTACGTCATCAAGTTAGAAAAATCAAATGAGTTAAATGCAGAGGGCTATTCCTGGTACCTGGTATGGTCTCAGTAAATGGTAAGGGTGCTGCTTTTTGTGTTGTGACTGTTGTGATCCCCCGTAGACGCATATTCCTTTACTTCACTGCTTGAAATTTTGATTTGTTAATGCGCACGTCCATCTCCCCTTCTAGATTATAAGCTGCATGAGAGTAGGAACCGTGACCATTTTTGTTTCTCATCTCAGCTCCTGTGCTTCCTGCAGTACCTGGCATGACGTGGACAGTCAAAAGCTACAGTGCATAGGTGATGAGTGAATGATCAGTAACAGGGCCCGGACTTATTACCAGGAGGCCTATCCCCAGATCCATGTGTATTCTCTCCATTGGGTGGAATGCAGTTTCCTCTGTATTTCGATCTCTAATTGTACTGGTCCTTAAGCTCCACTTTTCACCTGCTGGGTTGTGTTGAGGTCATATGGAGAGTCTGTTAGGTTAGAGATCGTTAGAGATCTCTTGATCTCTTAGATCTCAAGAGATCGTTAGAGATCTCTTGATCTCTTGTTAGAGATCGTTCTTGATCATGGGTTCCAGTGAACTCTGTACCATCAGCTGTAATTTGTTGATTTGTTGTTGCCGTAGAGCACAGAGGAAAGGTAGTCTTGAGTAATTGTATGAGGTCAAACACTTGAGCATCTTTGCTTCTTAAGATTTTCCTTCTTCCTTTAAGGTATTTCCAAAGTTGTAACATCTACCAGATGCTAATAGGCATTATTGATCTAAACCGAACTATATTGGCTTCTCTCTGAGATCAAGTACTATGTGTCCAGAACTCAGCTACTCTTCGCCAGGGCTGGTCAGAGTGCTGGAAAATACATTACAACATAGCTCTCTTTGCAGTGTGCTGGAGAGGAGCTTAGTTCCAGCCTTGATTCCAAAAAGAGAAATGCATCGTGTAGTTTTTTTACTTATCCTGAGAGCAACAAAAGAGCTGGCCCAGAAAACTAGAGTCTGCAAGTTTCTCTGGAGATGTTTTCCCTCCCTACCCCATTTCATTAACCTTTCTTCTGAAAATACTTTTGAATGTCTGGGTTTAATTAAGAGTTCTTGCATGGAGTTATGGCAGGAGCCCATCTCTCCCCTTGGTCTATTCCTTCATCTGATTTGGGTTGAACATATACATATTTTGAGAATTAATTATAATTGCTTTTGACAAAAGAAATAGCTCTTTTTTATGTCTGCAAATCCTTAATCCTGGCTTATGTGCAACTAATGATGATAGCCATCGACATAATCAGTTCTAATGGTCTCCACTGTCCACCTAGTTTTGCATATAGGGATGTAATTCAAATTTCAGAAAGGCTGGGCTGAATGGCTCTTTGTTCTGTATTTAAAATATTACTTCAGTGCTCACTGGAAAGAGGGCTGTTCTCGCAGACTGGATTTGAGTGTCTGCTTTCTGGCTCTGGGAACATGGGGCGATTCTTTAGCTCTTCCACGTTGTCTGCTCACTTCCCAGATAACGCCAGCCTGAGCAAAGAGACCATCGAAAGAGACCATATGTGTGAAAGGAGGTCATTATTATTGCTAATTCATATAACAGGGATTTTTAAAAATTTGTTTGAACGCTACATTGAGAAAAGAAAGCTCAAATTTTATTACTGATTTTTAAAAACCAGATAGTAACACCCTCACCATTGTTTAGCACTTACAATTTATAAAGCATTTTCTCACACATTAACCCATTCCTAACCTTCTGGTGCGAGGGGAGATGTGGTCTTGCTAGGCAGCTTGATGTAAGTATTACACTTTTCCCAGAAACGTTATGAGGAAGCAAAAATTAGTTCCACTTTCAGGATGTGTAAACTTAGGACAGGGTCCAAGGTCATACAGCTTGAATTTATCGTTCTCTTGGCCTCACTGGGATAGTTCTCTTCTGTGAAGAAATTTTGAAAATATAGGAAGGGATCTTGTGCTCGCCAGAGTGGACCACTTGGCAAATTCTTCTTTTTAAATCTCAACCTCACTTAGCATAGAAACATGGAGCCAGAAGGGACTTTCAATGATTTATTCCTCTGCTTAGATTAAGGCTCAGCCAGTATGACCAAAGTACAGACCTAGCACCAAAATACTCTAGCTCAGTGGTTCTCAACTGGTGGCAATCCCTCCTACCCCAACCCCACATTTAACTGTATCTGGAGACATCTGTTATTGTTGCAACTGGATGGGTGCTATTGACATTTAAATGGTTAGAGACCAGGGATACTGCCAAACATCCTACAAAGTGCAGGACAGCCCTACCTCTCACAACAAAGAATTATATAGCCCAAAATGTTAATAGTGCCAAGGCTGAGAAACTTTACTCAAGCTGGAGGAGTCAGGGAAGGCTTCTTGGGGGAGGTGACACCAGAACTGTGTTTTTAAAAATAACTAAAAGTTCTCCAGGCAGACAAGGGAAGGAAAGGGCATTCCTGACAAAGAATGTGATGTTTGCAAAAGTACAGAGGCCTGAAATTGTGCCTCATGTGTAAGAAATCCTGAGCTCTTTGGCATTGTTGCAGTGTTTCTGGGAGGAGAAGTAGTGGGATGACACTAGAACGATGCGTTAAGTTCCTTTTCTTCCAGCAGTAATTCACATTAAGAGTTGGATTGTAAATTCACTTTGTTTCTGAGAATAAATAATTCTTTCTGCCAGACAGCCTGTGAATATCATCACCAATTCTTAAGATGCTCACGCAGAGACCATGCTGCCGTGATGATACAGGCAGATAGTCAAGCCCAGCCTCAGGGCTTCACAGACCTGGGCTTGTTTCCCCTCGGTGGGTGTTTCTAAGAATCGAACCACATGTAGGTGAACATTTGAACACATGAGCCAAACACGTCTTTCCTAGCTTTGTATCCATGGCCCCTGGTACAATGTCCCCTGCACAGTCTATACTGCAGAGAATTTTGATGGGCCAGGATGTGGAAGTGGTACCCAGAGTGCTCTTCTGCAGTAATGCAGGGCTGTGGATCTCCAGCCAACGCTATTTGCCAGCCCTATGTGCTTCTGAACCTATGTATAACTATGTATGTACTCATATCATGGAAGATTTCCCTCCTTTGTATTATACCACAGCTTCAACTTGGTGAAAATCCATTCTATTTAATATATTCATCAACCCTATACATATTTGTGCACTGACAAATCTGGGTTTGCATCCTGGTTTGGGCTTTTGCTTGCTGTGTGACTTAGGACAAATGCTTTCCCCTCTCTAAGTTTCAGTTTCTACCTCTCTAAAATGGAGCTCCTAACACTTAATGAGCACGATTGTATTCAGCGTTAAGAGATAGTATGCAAAGAATCTAAAACACTGGTAACAGATATGCTACATAAATGTTAGCTTTATTTTTACTGCTCTTATGACAAGCATGATGACAGAGTGCACAGCATTTTGACTGGTGCTTTGGAGGAAACGAAGGTTGATAAGATGCATTCCTATCTTTTGGAGCTCACACTGAGAGCCCACCATGACAACAGTCCCGCCATCCCAATCTGGTACTAACCCTGCGGCAGCAGCGGTAAGTCAGAGCTTTGTTACCTTGGGTAAGTTATTTCACTTCTCTGAGTCTCACCGGCTGATTTGCAAGAACTAAATGACATAAAACATTTAAAATTCTTGGCACAAGGTAGATGCTGAACAAATGCTGGTGCCTTTCTCCCTGAGGCATTTATCAAGATGTTCTCTGGATTTTACTGCTGGCAAAAACAAATAAGGTTAAATAAAATTCAGGGGTGAAAATAAGGGGAATTACAGAGTTTTTGTTTTCTTTGGCTTTGTTTTCTTTCAGTTTTGCATAAGATGCAGAGAGTCTTCTCTCCTCCAAACTTCAGTGAATTTGATGTCTTGTCATTCTCCAAGGTGACATTTTTCAGCATTGATGTCTAGACAACTCTAGACATTTCTCATGGATGATTTTCACCTTGGATGGAGGTCTCAACCTTGTCTGCACCCATCTCCTGGTTGCACCCCCTCCAGGCCTAGCTTGAACTCCCAGGATTTCTTCTCTGGCTCAGTCACTTCTGCCATGGCCTCTGGGGGTCTGCTTGCACTAAGACCCCCAGGAGGTGGACAGCATTTTCCTATTTACACTCAGAGCTCCTGCCCTTTGGCTCCTGGCCTTACTCTGAGCTGTAGCTACTGCCCTGGCACTTTACTGATGGTGTGTAGTTTCCTGTCTCAAGCCCTTAGAGTTCCCCTGGTCCAGATTGAACTCCACCTGGAGTTCAGGTATCTTAAGTAAGCTTTGCCCCAATCTTCTGTTATTTCTTCAGACACCTTCCTCTGCTTGCTGTTCCTTGAATATGCTGATGTTCCTTTCACTCTGGTTGAACTGCCCTTCCACCCTCAAGGATGGGCATGGCCGTCATTTCCAAGGCTCAACCCATAGTACTTTTCTCCCTCCTGTAATCACATAGCATGTGTGATCATCTTTACTACAATACTTACAATGCTTGTTAGTTTCCTGTGTGTCCCCAACAAGACTTTTGAGTTCTCAGGACCAACGGACTATGAAAAATGAATCTTCATTGAATTCACAGCCCTGGTACCTGTGCCCCAATGCATATAAAGAAGGAGACGGGGAAGGAAGCAAAAAGGATTTACAGACATGCTGAAGGGTAATGGCAGGAATGGAACTATGAGTAGATCCTTCAAACTTCATTGTCTTGGTGCCACTGGGAACTGACCATATATGAAGTCCAAGAGTTTCAGCGACTTAGCTAGAATCATCAGTGGGCTGGGAGAATGGCCTGCTGGAATCAGCAGGAGCCTTGAGACCTGGGGGAGAGTCTTCATTCCATCATTTAGTAGCTCTGGGATCTCATGCAAATTGTTGAAGTTCTCTGATGCTTACTTGCATTTTTGGTAAAAAAAGTGGTTAGTATCATCTACTTAGAGAAAATGCCTTTGACCCGTATTTGACACTAATTGAGAAGTCTTTATGCTTAACATACCCAATGTGTGAGTGACTTTAGGGTGTCCCTTGCACATATCTGCTCCATGGTCTGAGTTTATTACATCTACCCTCTGGTTGCCATTATCATGATCATTAATAAACATTAATGTGCCAGGCACCGTGGTGGGCATTTTCTGTACATTTTCTTCTTTAATTTTTCCCCAATAACCCTGTAAGATAAGAGGTTGTATTGTCATACATACTATACAGATGAGGAAACTGGGGATGAGAGAATGTAGGTGACCTGCAATATTTTCCATAATAAGTAATTGGGATTTAAAGCCAACCTACTGTGGAACCTGCACTCCCCCCACCACCGACCACCCTATATGTTACTGCTGGTGTTGTCACAACTAGGGGAAGTTGTCCTGGGTAACGTGGGAGCCTTAACAGAATGTGTGGAAAATGCGATTTCTACCTTAAAAAACACTGTATTTCAAGTTCCCAATTCTACCCAGGAATGGACCAAAGGACCAAATAATCCTAACACATTAATAATCCTAATACATAAATTATAAGCTTAAATCATGAGACCTCTGAGCATAATTTAGGGGCAGCATGAAAACTGGTTTGGGAGATGGAATTTAAAGGTTTTTTTTTTTTTATTTAAATGCTGTCAGGTTAATAGAAATCTACAGCGGTCTAGTATGTTTTTTCTTCCCTGCTGGTCTATAACCTCCTCAAGGATAGGAGAACGTCTTCTGTTGAATGATGAATCATTGTATTTGTCTAACAAGTCATACTTTACAAAGTGCTTTTGTAAGCTCATCTCATTTGCTACTCATAGCAACCCAGCGAGGTAGGCAGGGCAAAGGACATCCTTCTTCGTGAACAGGTGAGGTGGCTGGGGCTTTTAGCAAGGGTGAGTTATCCAAGGTCACACAAATGATTAGTGACAGGTCTCTTGCCTCAGCGTGCATCTTCTCCCAAATGCCTATTTGAATGGGATGGCACTAGACAGCTGCAATAATTTGTACACAATGAAATCTTCAGCAAATATTGACTGGCTGATTTGGCTCAAAACAACTGAAGATACTTGTCACTGTGATTTCCATTGTTTCTTCTAAAGTAGTTTAGAGGCACATTATCTCCAGTTTGCCCGTGTGCAGGAAAGAAGCAGAAATCAAACCATTGATCAGTTTTGAAAGCCTTTTCCTCAGGCACCTAAAACTTTTCAGAGCAAGGAAGTTAGCTGTTTGAGTCAATGGCTAACACACGCTCTCCTCTCTTTAGTCATCACTGGGAATAATCTCCTTGCAGCTAGTAAATGGGGTCCGTATTGGAGAGGTCGTCCAACCAACTCCAGCGACTTCTGAGACATAACATCCACTGGAAGGTCCTGAGAGAGTAATAGAACTATGTACACAGTACACTATTTTTTCAGACCCTTGATAGAGTAGTCTAATAGACTTCTTTGTAGTGCGAGCCATGTGGGATGGGGATGATTTTGGTCCTGAGCTCTTAGCTATTTGAATCCAAATCAGCTGGTTTAAATCAGAGTTGAAGAGACATTTCCAAGTTTTAGCTATTAATTTTGGTAATCTGGAAAATCTTCCTTATAAGTGCATTTTCTCTGGTGCAGATCCATCCAAAAGATGAGCACTGACAATTTTCAGTGCAAAAAACTGGGGGGCTGTGGATTGATTAAATCTGTTGTGCAGGGTATTGGGTGAAGGCCTGGATTAGGATGGCTACCATCACATAACCGTCCTGTCAGCTGCCTCACCTACTGAATGGACATTTAATAAAAGCCAATGGATTTTACAGCATATGTAACCTTTTACTTAAAGAATATCCTGGCTGAATTGAGATTTTGCTCACGATTCTATCCCCAGTGCCTGGCACATAGCACTCAGTAAGTGTCTGTTGCGTGAACGTAATGTCATGGACCTTTGCCATCTGCTTCCCCTGCCTCTCCACCTCACCCCTGCTCCCTCCCTCCCCACTTCTAACCCTGGCACCCTCCTTTACAAGCACCAGACTTTCTACTGCCTCTTGGAAAACCTCTTCTCCCATAACTCCTCTCCTGCCTAGCGATCTTTTTTTTTTTTTTTTATAAATTTATTTATTTATTTATTTTTAGCTGTGTTGGGTCTTCGTTTCTGTGCGAGGGCTTTCTCTAGTTGCGGCGAGCGGGGGCCACTCTTCATCGCGGTCCGCGGGCCTCTCACTGTCGCGGCCTCTCTTGTTGCGGAGCACAGGCTCCAGACGCGCAGGCTCAGTAGTTGTGGCTCACGGGCCCAGCTGCTCCGCGGCATGTGGGGTCTTCCCAGACCAGGGCTCGAACCCGTGTCCCCCGCATTGGCAGGCAGACTCTCAACCACTGCGCCACCAGGGAAGCCCCCTGCCTAGGGATCTTATTCATCCTGTGAACCCAGATCACATGCTCTTCCTCTGTGGGACCTTCTATGACACCGTTCCAAGGCGGAGTTCACAGCATCCCCATCTGTGCCTCTGTTTCCCCTGCACACCCTTCCGTGGCCATATCTGTCACACTCCACGGCCATATGTCAGAGTTCCCCTAAGCTGTACCCCAAGTGCAGGGCCTCTGCTCTACTCACACTGGTGGTCCTGTCTCTAGGGCAGTGATGGGCACCCAGCAGACACTTGCCAACTACTTGTTGGATTGAAGGAAGGAGGGAAGGAATTCAGCATCTAGCCCAAAGGTATTAGTCTTGCAAACCAGTTTAGGAAAAGAGGGAGGAGGTTACGTTTTACCTTCTGAGAATAGGGTTTGAAGAGACCCTTCCGTGCTGTTGGAGAGAGCCACAGGGAGCCTGAAGGCAGCACTCCAGAGCTGGGAAGTGCTATTATATGCCCAGCATTCACAGTGGTAGTTGATAATCATAAGGTGATTTCACACATTTGCACTCCCGTCCTCCATCCCCTTCACTGTGATTACTTAAACACTTAACATGCCACAGGATGGCCTCTGTTTAGTCTCCACACTTGAGTAGAGCGTGTTTTGCACTGAATCTGACTTTGGTGATGGACTTAAGCTGCATTTGTCTAGAGTTTATCTGGCATTCTGTAGGCCAGTTTGCATCTCTATTACCTGTTTCCTTAGGTCCTTGGGATTCCCCTTCCTTATGAACTTGATGTGTACCCAGTGACACACTTCATCTTACTTCTCCACTGTGGTGGGTTTGGTTTCCATCCCCTCTTAGTCTTTTCACTCCATCAGAGAAGGGACCACAGCTGTTTCTCGGCTGCCTGGCACTTAATTGAGGTCTGAGCCATTTTTGTTTGATAAGTGAATCTCTATCGGGAGGTTTATTTTTAGTGAAAGGATTCAAATCAAAGTTAATGTCTGTGCATTTTAAATACCACCAGCAGGTGCCTAGTGCAGAGCTTTGGGTTGGGAGAATATCATTTTAGCCTGGAAAATTCAGTACAAATAGAAACTAAAGTCGATGCGGCAGTGGAACAAACATTTCTCGCTTAACTCCCCTGTAAGATAGGTGCCATTCTCAGCTCGATTTTTATGAAGGAGGAAACCGAAGCCCTTGAGAAGTTTAATTGTTGGCTGAAGGTCACATAGCTGGTTCATGACAGAGCCAGACCTTGACCCAGGTCTGTCTCCAAGATTTTCTGATATGACATCATCTGGTAATTATTAAGTTGACACAGCTTAAATTGGTCAGATACCATCAATCAATAGGACAAGGATACCGTATAAAGGAATGCAGTTTTGGGGCTTTTTTGTAAGGTCTTGCTTAAAAGCAAAGGTAGATTAAAGGGCTTCTCAGAGTTTCCTCTTTCCCCACTGCTCTGCAATTCGATGCAACTTTGCATGACTTGTAATGTTTAGTGCAGTTGTACTTATAAAGGCTATTTTGGTGTCATTCATTTAGTAAACATTTGTTGAAGACCTACTGTCTTTTTGATACATAAGTGACTGCTATATGTCCTATGACCTTAGATATGTTAAAAGGGATAATTGCTGTATAGCATGTGAGTGCTTTATTAGCGGTACAGAGAATTTATTATGGAAATCTAGTGGATGGAGTGACTAATTCTGCTGGGGGAGACAGGAAAGGAATTGGGAAAGTCTCCACGTGGTGTGAGCTGATCTAATCGTTTGAGATGATTTTCTGAGTGGTAGCTCGGGACCATGTATTTTATCACAATTTGTAAAGGGCAACTGTCATCTACTATCCAAATGTTAACTATAATTGATAACCAAGTGAAATCTTGCTAAATAGTACCCAGCAGAGTATACCTTTAGTAATCAGGGATTTCACACCAACGGTTCTTGAATAAGAACTGCTCTGAGGGTACTTGATGTGAGCACTTCCTAATTTTGCTGAGAATCCAGTTGTAATCTCCTGGCTTTGGAATGCTGCATGGAAGCAAAGGATTCGCAGAGTGAGTGAGCCTGGCTGACTTCCCAGCAGTCACATCTGAACTTGGCTTTGTTGTTTTCCATGGCACCTTGAGTCACCTTGTACATGAGCAAAACTTTGATTGCTTTGTTGCAAATGACCGTCATTTGAAATATTACATCTTGAAAAACTTGGAAAGCCAGTTATTAACTTGTGTTGGAAGGGAATGCACAAAAAATGTGACTTGTCAAAAAAGTGATAGCATAGAAGTTGAAGAACCTATAACAGCATCTGAGACTTGGAGTATTAATGCAGAATATCCATTCCCTTTACAAATGTCAGGGGTCTGATAGATGTAGAAATTTTTCATACTCAGATTGAGATTGTACTGAGGCCTATGCAATATGCTCGAAAAAGCTTAAATAATGTTGTAAAATTGAAAATGTTTTTAAGTCTCCTTGGGCTTTCACATTCCACACTGTATCCACAGACTGAGAAAGTGCATGCAATGTAGTAGATGCTCAATAAATATTTGTTGACTGGAATTAAAAAGGCTCGTTGACACAAATACTAAGACTCATCACACACATTACACATTTATTTTTTCCTTTAAGGATCAATTCCCAAAGATCTGTATTGGGCCATAGAGCATTACTTTAGATTAAGTTATTATATAATTTAGTTTAATTTTAGATATCTTATTATCATGAGGTATTTTTTTCTTCTAAGGACAGATTTATCTTGAAGATTAAAAATAACCTGCACCTATTGGGACAGCATTGATGCTCTAAAATTCTGGCCAGCATGATTTGATTGTAAAAGGAATTTGAAGAAGGAAAAACAAGATGAAGTGTTTTCAGATAATGACATCTGGTAACTCACATTAAGTGTCTAATGTGCATTTTTCCTTTGTGTTTCTCTTTCTCTCTCAGAAAACAGCCTTCTTGCAAGATTCCCCCTTATCAGAACAAAGTAGTAAGAGGTAATTTTTTCAAGCCAAATGTGACAGAACACACATCAGCATTCAGGAATGAGGTTTTGGCAGTAGGTAGTAGTGTAATTGGTTTTGCCAGAAGCAGAATGTACAATCCTATTAGAGTTGGGGAAAAGGAAAAGTATCACCTTAATTTACCTCCAGGCAATAGAGCAATAACTTGGGGTACCTAGGGCTGCCTGTGTAAAGATACTTCAATCATATTGTAAAAACATTTTTAGTCTGTTGCCTGCTTTAGATGCAGGAAGACTCCCCTAAGTTAATAAATGAAATTCATCCAGCACACAGTCTGGCAATGATGATATGCTATTCTTAATCTTTGTCAACATTAAATCTGTGTAAGAAATTTAGCAGGCTACAATGAGATCAGTTTCCCCCCTGCATTCCCTATGTTCATTGTAGAAAAATTGGACTGTGGCCTTTGGATGGAGTTGATACTACACAAGAAAGAATTGCTCCAAAATTAAGGGATGTCAGAGTTTCATTTCACAGCCTTCAGATAGAAGCTGCTTTCTATTGTCTTGTACCTTTGGGACTGAACTCATTATAGTAACCATCAAACTAGAAAGTCTTCAGCTGGGGGTATTTCTCTGTGTGCTCTTTGGCTGTATGGAGAATGTGATCTTTAATTAGTCCAGGTTGTAAAATATTGCAGAGAATTTCCCAGGCACACTTTGCTTTGTCTTTAGGTCAGCAAATGCAATTCTGTTTTAATTGTGGATGAGCTATTGTCTTAGACTGGAATTCCTAGAGTGCCTTTTACCAATTAATGGTAATATACTACTGGGAAATCATGTTGCTTTGTGGAAACCCGTAAATAGCAAGGCCCTAATAGGCTGTCTATTAATAGTAACACAAAGTCAAGGATCTAATGCCATTAAATGGCGGTATTCATGTGTGAAAGCCTTCTAGTAACTACTTTAAGATTTCACCAGTCAACTCTGTGTGTGTGTGTGTGTGTGTGTGTGTGTGTGTGTGTACGTGTGTATGTAGGCATGTAGGCATGTGTGTGTTTTCTTCCCGTCTCTTTCTCTTCTCCTTGTCTTTCTGTCGGGCTCTTTTCTAATAAGAATTTCCATTTTCTGTCAACCCTATGATTGATTGGGTTCAGGGAAGCAACATGTGCCAGTCCTTGCCTTTGCACCCGTACTTCACACGTGTGGCGTTTTATTTCCTCTCCTGCCTCTTGGCTTATCATCAATTCTAGCAGTGAATTTTGACACGTGAAAATTAATAATCATTCAGTGACAATGAATATGGTGACCTTTGTGCCCACACGATGTAGTAAAAGGAGAGAGATGCAGTGCTCATGAACTCGTGGAGTTTACAACTTCATGAGAGAAGCAAAAATGGATGCTTTTGTGGGTGTATATATATATTTCCATCTGCTCAAATAGTCTGTCAACTTATAACGGTTTAATGTAACCGCATGCTTTTTACATTTGTATGTGATATGCTCCTGAGAATAAGAGTTAATTTTATGAAAGACAGAATTAAGAATTGAAGTGACCTCTCTAGGCTGGAAAGCTGGGCCAAAAGCAAGGCAAGGAAATATTATAGGGATACAAATAAAACTTCCATTAAGGTTCAAAAGTGTGGTTGTAGAAATGCAGGGTGGAAAGATGGCCTGGCAGTTCCTTTGAAAACTACTTTGATACTTTCGGTGACCAAAACCTGGAGATGAAGCAGAGTGTGAGGCAGTTTGTTTCCAAGGAGCTTAACGCAGCTTCCAAGGACAGGGATACACAAGTGTGGTTTTAAACAAACCAGTTCTCCGGTAACCTGGACAGCCCACATGCATCAGGAGTATTGCATTAAGGGATGTTTTCAGATTGACTATCATCTAAAAGAAGATGAACAGCATGTGAAAAATGGGTAAGAGCCATCTCATAAGAGTGAAGCCCAAAGACAACTAGGAATGCTGACTCCAGAGAAGAAAAGACAGATGAGGAGAGAGTCCTTCATCATATTAAGTTATGCGAAGTAGAAGAGACTGAATATATACTCTGTACTGTTTCAATGGGTGGAAAGTGTAGGCAGGCAAATATGTGGGCCAGATATGAGAAACGGCTTTCTAACAGTCACAGCTGCCTATTGATGGAGCCGAAGGGCCTGGGGAGGAGGAAGCTCATGAATATAATGGGCCCTCAAACCCAGACCAAAAGGATGCTACAAGTTGAGGCCTGCCACAGGTGGATGTTTGGATTTGATGATCGTGATGTAACTTACCGTGTTGAGGGTCTCAAGATGTGCCAAATGGACGTGGGAGCGAAGCCTGATTCTCTCACTTACTAATAATATGGCCTGGAAAACATTACTGAATTTCAAACCTGTTTTCCCATCTATAAAATGGGTTTAATCCAGTGCCTGTAAGCACAGTGCAGTAAGCACTCGATAAAAGATAGCCATCGCTCGAACCTTATATACCTATCTTCTTCTTTGCTTTAGTCTGAGAAGTGAGTTTAAGATCGGCTGATGACATGCTAATACAGTGCTCAGTTCACAGTTCCTTGGTATTGTCAGCCAGGGTTTAATTTACAGCTGAACATCAAGCGATTTGAATGAGGAAGGGTGGCAACGACAAAAAAGAAAGTGCCAGTCTACTTTGCTTAGTGATGTCCAGTGAACGTGGAGAGTAATATTTGATTCTTACATTTCAGGCAATACCTGATCATAATACACAGATTGCCGTACATAACAAGAGTAACACTTTAAAAGTAATTATATACAAAACAATTAATTGCTAGCATTTAAAGAGTGTTTATTGTATACCAGGCACTGTGCTAGGCATTTTAAGTAGTAAACAGTGTTTCCTACCATTATCTTAATAGGTGAATTAAACACATTATATTATTTAAACCTCAAGTAACTTTATGAGGTACCATCCCTATTTTATAGATGAGGAAACAGGCAGAGAAGTTGTTTCTTGCACGAGGGTGCATCACCAATAAATGACAGAGATAAAATTAGGATTTTTCACCTGCATTTTCACCGCGCTTCCTGACTTCAGAATTGGAGTCATTTACAGTTGGTTTATCAGCGGTTTTCTACCTTATTTGGCTATCAGCCTCCGTAAAAAATACATTTAAATACATTTTGTATCACAACCCACTGTACTTACTCTTTCTCTCATTCTCACACATACAAGTTTTACAAAACACCATTTATCCTTATCACACAGAGCGCGCCCTGATTTTTCCATCCTATTAGAGTTCATTCAAAAAAATATACAGGTTGGACCTATTAAATTGATTTCATATCTTACTAAGTGATCATTACTAATTATAATTCAAAAAATAATGCACCCTTGTTCTTTCTCTTCCTGTAGGAATACAAAGTTCTATACGTCGGATAAATTATAGGACTCATATATGTAAACGGATTTGCTTCTTACTCTTTCGAGGTGGTCTCATGAAACAGTGTCGTTTCGTAACGGCAGAGGTTACAGTGAAGGAGAAGCACATTATATGAATCATGTTGTCCAAATGAATTACTGCTGTCATCTGAATTAAAACAGATACATTGTTCCAAATCAGAGTCCTAAGTGACTTGAACATTTCCATCAGAGATTGTGAATTATTATGTAATGGAAGCGAAATAGTTGTAGTTTTTCATTTTAGAACAGCCGTAGCTGTCAGGTCCAGATCATACACAAAAGCTAGTTGTGCCGTGAAAAATACAATGTAATAGCCAGAAGACCGCGCAGATTCCATGAACGAGCCAGACTTCTTGGGAGGTCGGTGCTCAGACTCGGGCATGGAGGGAGCAGGTCTAACTTATTTCAGTGATTTTTTTTTTCCACCCATCTCTTTTGGATGCTGCCCAGAGAATATGACTGTTTGTTTAATGGGCATTTGAAACCTTTCTGGTCTCTGCTCAGGGCTCGGATTTGATAGCAGAAACAGAAGTAAGGTATTCCAAAGGTACGCTGGTTGTGAACAACTGTTACTTAGGAGTTTAATACTGGTTCTCTGCAAGAAATCATGCAAAGGACAGATCAGTTCTACGCACTAAAAATAAAGCATTTTTATAGCTGATTTAAAAATCCTGTATCAGCCATGTCTTTGAAGCATTCCTTGAACTGGTTATGAATGATTATATTACACATTTGCCTCCTCTTCCTTGCTATAATTTCTCTCTTCACAAGAACAGTTATCCTGTTATCCTGGACTTTACGATCTTCCCAACAAGATTTACCTGTTGGCACGTTCCCCGGCAGGACATTTCTGTGAATGGCTGCAGCTCAGGAACGGATTTCCTTTTCATCCACTTCACACTGGCTAAGTGATTATGTGTGTCAGGCACCAAGCACACAGAAGATGAATTGGACATTGGCCCCCTTTAAGACACTCACTGAGGTGTCAGACATACAAAGAAAACTGCAAAAGAGTGTATTCAGTGCCATAGTAAAGGCAGCTATAAATATAGTGGTAGAATAAGTGGCCAAGTCTGTTTTGGGGGTTAATGGCTTCACAAAGCAGGAAGTGCTGAATTTGTGTCTTAAAGGTCTGGGAGGGTGGTTCTTCCAGACAGAGGGGACAACGTGAGCAATTCTAGGGCGTCTGGAGTGTCCAGGTGCATGGGACAGGGGGTGGCAGGAGATGAGATTGGAGAGAGGAGTGGAAAGGCCTCTGAGATGGCCGTATGTGCCTACTAGCGATTGCCGAGGTAGACTTGCTATCTCCTTTGAACCAATTCTGGATTCTGGGGTTCACCTGCTCGTGTACAAACCAAGTTTTTCTGAGCAACGGCTCTCAGGTCTCTGCTGGAGAGAATGGCTCTGGCTGGCTCTCTCTCTGCAGCTGTTCTTGGACTTGCTAAGACTTTCTGTTGGAGACTGAGCAGATGTTACACTTGACTCATGACTTTGGGTGTTTGTTTACATCTCTGGGCGCAGCTTCCGGTTATGCACCAGATGCACGCCGGAGGAGCTGAAGCTGGAAGTCCCAGTGTGGTGCTGGTATGTGTCGCTGGCCTCTCTGGGACTGTCTCTGCAGGGGGGTGAGGTTACTCATCCACCTCTACTGCAGCTTTACCTGGGTTATGTGAAGACCGTGACACCCGGTGCGAAGCTTAGACTTTCTCACTGGGCCTCCTGCTCTTTTAATTAAACTTTGCTTTTAGCAGCTCTTCCTGTTTCGAGTCTGCTGGGGCTAACTAGGTGCTTTCTCTTTCTTGCTTTTTAACTCATTGCCATACGTTGGACACTGTTAATGGACTTATAATAATTCTTAGCTGGGCTCTTCCTGCACAGCCATCAAAGCTCCATTGGAAGGAGAAACACCATTCACTCAATCAACAAATATTTAATGTTCAAGTATTTTGTGCACAAACTGTCAGGGGCTCTTTGAGATGGGCTCTTTGAGATAGGTGCTGGGTCTGTGTTGAGTAAGACAGGCATGGTCCTCTCTGCCCTGGGGGATATTACAGTCTAGTGGGGAGATAGACACTAAGCCCAGAATTAAGGTCACATGCAATGAAACCTGTTCCTCGGAAAGGCAAGGCAATACCTCTGTGCCTATAAAGCATCCCTAAGGCTTTGAGCAGATAGCTGGTCAGCAAGGACCCCAACACAAAAATCCCTTATGCAACCTGCAGTCCAGGATGATCTCCTGAAAATCCAAGGTTATTCTTGTGTTCTCTTTATTTTAGTTTTTTAAAATTTATTTTATTGAAGTATAGTTGCTTTACAGTGTTGTGTTAATGTCTGTTTTACAGCATAGTGATTCAGTTCTACATATATTTGCATTCTTTTTCATATTCTTTTCCATTATATTTTATCACAGGATATTGAATATGGTTCCCTGCGCTGTACAGTAGGACCTTGTTGTATATCCATTCTATGTATAATAGTTTGCATCTGCTAACCCCAAACTCCCACTGCAGCCTTCCCCCATCTCCTCCTTGGCAACCACAAGTCTGTTTTCTAGGTCTGTGAGTCTGTTTCTGTTTCGTAGATAAGTTCACTTGTGTCATATTTTAGATTCCACATATAAGTGATATCATATGGTATTTGTCTTTCTCCCTGCGTTCTCTTTAATGCCACATTTCACATGTTGTTCTTTGCTGTTGCAACCTTCCATAGGTGCCTGGGATTTCACCCCTGTTGGACTCTGAAGTGTAGATGCAGGAAAGGAGGAATGGTGGGTGTAGCAATGCCCATGAGAACCCGGACGCCTCCTCTCTTTTCTCTTTGATCTTATTTCGTCCATATTGTCTGACAAGGAGCTATCCTAAGTTTAACTTCGAGCCACATTGGTTGAGTGATACCTCCCAAATACCAGTCTTATACCTTTTAATTTCAGTGACTCAACTTTCCTTTGGATATTGGAAATTTATCAGTAATGTCCATACACTGTCTATACTAGCGTCAGAACCCTTCGTGGGAGCCATTCACGAACATGTTTTAATCAGTATGTTAATGGAATGTAATATGATAAAATAATTTTCATACTCTCTTGAATTTTCACAGTAATACAGCAATCACATTATTACTGCTTTGTTTTCAGAGTTCGTAATATAGTTGTTTCTGATCCCGTGCATATGACTTGAGTCACATTATGGGCAGTATCTAAATTAATGTTCTTACAAAGGGGAGAAAAATCAACATGATTTTTCATCTCCATGTTGAGAAAACTGCAGAACGGTTTGTTCACAAATCTCAATAATTTGTCCTAAAACTAACATTTACCTGTATTGCTATTTACACAGCTTAGAATTGCTAAGCACTTTTAAATATAGAAATTTTGTAAAAGCTTTCCTATCTGCAGCAGAAAATCAGCATGGTAACAACAAACTAGTCTTAATAGCAGTGTTTTTTCCCTCTTCTTTTCACTTCTCACTGCACGTCAACAGCTACATATTTACCAAAAATGCCTTGTGCTGTGCACACTGATTTTAAGGACTGTGGCTAGATGAGTGTGCATTTGTTTTCTCCTCCAAGGCTGGTCAGACAGAATGAGTATCCGTGTCCCGTCAGGGCCTCTGGTACTGTCCACAGAGCAAGTGGGCACATTTCATCTCAGTTATGAATAGAAGATGAATCTGGGGTGGTGTGCGCTTGTCAGAGGTTAGAACCATTTAATGGGATGAAATGCGAATGAAAATTGGAAAACAATCCAAGGAATCTATAGAAGATGAGAATGGGGGAGACTCAATTAGCGAAAACCAGACACTTTCCTCCTTCTGGGCCCTGGTTTCTTTGGGCTATTGTAGGTGCTTATTTGGTTATAAATAGGAAAACAAAGAGTTTATTGTTTCCATTGTGAAGAAAGGTAAGGTGGTTTCAATGATTTTATTCATGTGCTCTAATGGGCAAGTATAGTCCCTATAACCTAATCAAGCTAACTTAATTACCTAAGTATGGCATTGTCTGTGTGATTTCCACAACATTGATCAAAGGAAAAGACAATTTAGTGAGATTTTTTAACCTGAAAGGATGAAAGAAGACAGAAGTCCTGTAGGGTACTTTTCTCCTAGGTAAGCTTTTATAAACTTATCCTAATAAACGTAGTTATTAAGTTTTTGGCCATGTAGAGGAAAAAGCAACCACAGTACTAAACTTAGACCCTGACCCAGCTTTCTTTGTTTGCTCTGTGGTTCACTTCCATCACCTAGGTTGTGTTTTTGCCAAGGGAGTCAATTCAGCTATTTGGGTATCAAATATGCAGTTATCTGTGCAACCTCAGTAAAAATATTTTCTTGGTAAATATCTACTCAGCTGTGAAAGTCAGAGTGCATTCACCTGAGAAAAGAATAAGTGAGCTGTATGCTTTCATTATTTTATTAGGAAGTTACTGAAGGCTATTGCTCCCGATGGGGTGGTAGATAAGAGCTTTGTATCTGGGTGGATGCGGCTTGACTTATAGTTTCCATATTCTGATAATAGGAGAAATCAAAAAGAAGGAAAAAGTGTTCCCTTTAACTTGGAGAAAAAGTTTTCCAAAAGGGAAAATTTCCACAAAGTTCAAGTGGAGAAGTCCCATTTTTAAGAGTGGACTTTGTACCATCCTGCATTGCTTGCAGAGTAAACACAGGAGCTTTTGAGAATATGCCTGTATGTGCACACACTCCAAAGCATTTGCCCAGTCATTTTGGTTCAGGGGGTCTTTCTTCAAGTCTAACTTCTTGAAAGTGAAAAGCCTTTTCTGAGCAAAACTCAAATTCCCAGTCTCAGATTTTTTTTTTTTTAATTGTATCTACATAAGATCATGGGTGCTAACTAAATATATTGTGGTAAACATTTCACAATATATGTAAGTCAAACCGTTATGCCATACACCTTAAACTTATCCTGGGATGTACGTCAATTGTATCTCAATAAAACTGGGGGAAAAAAAGAAAAAATTTCCCAGTCCAAATGAAGACTCTTATAGCTAGTCTGCTCAGAGGATCCAGGTGTCCTTTGTGCTGAGTGAAATTTGGTAGTAAATAAGTCTAAATGTTGGATTAAAGTATGACTAATATCTAATATCTAATGTTGTTACTCGAAGAGCTACAGGTTGTGCTCTGACATTTCATTTAGAAAATCCCACAGCACTTTTCAAGGCTGAAGAATTCGGTTTTGTGAACAGATTTTAATTTAATTAAAGTTGTGCCTCATGTAAAGTCTTTCTTTTCATTAAAATTTTTAGCACCATCTCTCTGTCAATCATGTTTTATCTCACCACAAAAACATGGCATTTTGTCGTTGAGTCCAATGGTTAAAATACAATGAGGAATGGATTAAAGGTTTTTATAAGGTCAGATGTTACCTCTATAGATGGTAAAATGCAGATTTTTTTTTTAAATTTTGGGTTTATTTTTAATTAATTAGTTAATTTTTATTTTTGGCTGCATTGGGTCTTTGTTGCTGTGCGCGGGCTTTCTCTAGTTGGCGGCGAGAAGGGGCTACTCTTCATTGTGGCGCCCGGGCTTCTTATTGTGGTGGCTTCTTTTGTTGCAGAGCGCAGGCTCTAGGCACGCGGGCTTCAGTAGTTGTGGCACGTGGCCTCAGTAGTTGTGGCTCATGGGCTCTGGAGCGCAGGCTCAGTAGTTGTGGTGCATGGGCTTAGTTGCTCCGCGGCATGTGGGATCTTCCCGGACCAGGGATCGAACCCGTGTCCCCTGCATTGGCAGGTGGATTCCCAACCACTGTTTCACCAGGAAAGTCCCTATTTTGGGTTTTTGTTTCACCAACAATAATACAGATCTTATAAAGATTTAGTCAAAAATGTGATCAGAAACTGCTAGTAAGATTATAATTAGTGTAGCCTTTCTGGAAGACAGTTGATTCAAATACATTTAAAAATGTACAGACCCTTTGACTCACCGTTTCTGCTTCTAGGAATTTACCTAAGAAATAATTGAAAAAAGATATAGATGCAAGGTTATTCATCTAAGCATGAGTTATAATAGCGAAAAATAAAATACGACCAAATAAATGACTTAGCAAGAGGGCCTTCATTATATAAATGATAAACACTGTGTGAGTATTTCAACAAGTATTTATTGAGCATCTAGTGTGTACTAGCCACTACTCTGGGGTATACAACAGAGATGCAACATAGAAAACTCTTGCGTGTAGGGAGCTTACATTTTATTATTAGTGGGCTAGTGGGCAAGTGGGCATTACTACACAGGCATAAAGAACAAAGCATATAGAATTACAGTTATCAATATGGAAAGCTGTTCAGTAGACGATGGTACGTGAGGATCCACAATTACAGAGAAATATGCTGCTTTGGGGTGAAAATAATATAGGACAAAGGCAATACATCAAGGATATTAACAGTCATTATCTCTGGGTCATGAAATAATGAGTGTTTTAAAAACATATTTACTCGGGGCTTCCCTGGTGGCGCAGTGGTTGAGAATCTGCCTGCCAATGCAGGGCACACGGGTTCGAGCCCTGGTCTGGGAAGATCCCACATGCCGCGGAGCAGCTAGGCCTGTGAGCCACAGCTACTGAGCCTGCGCGTCTGGAGTCTGTGCTCCGCAACAAGAGAGGCCGCGATGGTGAGAGGCCCGCGCACCGCGATGAAGAGTGGTCCCCGCTTGCCGCAACTAGAGAAAGCCCTCGCACAGAAACGAAGACCCAACACAGCCATAAAGAAAGAAAGAAAGAAATTGTTTTAAAAAACAACATATTTATTTTGCATATTTTCTTCTACAATGAAGTTTTATTTTTTTTTCAAGACAGCTTTACCTAAGTAACGAATTTGAATGCTCCAAAAGCTTCTGCTAGGCAAAAGAGTGCCTCTTTATTTTTCTTCTTGCCCTTTCTTTCTCCCTTTCTTCCTTCCTTCCTTCCACTCTTTCTCTCTCTCTCTCTCTCTCTCTCTCTCTCCTATCACTGAAACATAGGAATAGACAGAAACTTCAGCTTCCCTCAGAGAGCTATCCCTTTGTTCCTCTCCATTACTATCAGAAAATATTTCTAGGTATCTAACCAAAATGCTTTGTGCTAAAGTTTATGCTCAGTTCTTCTAAAGAAACAGAATCCAGCTAATTACTGCCCTTCGTGAAATGACCTCCATGTTTTTAGACACTTAACAAAATTACTTCTTGACTTTATTGCATATATTGAGATCATTTTCTCCATTGCTTTAAATTTCAATCTTCCTTTCTATTCAGCTGTGAAGATCCAGAGCATTTTGCTGGGTATGGGCATATGCAAATTAACACAGACCACAGAAAGAATCTGAGACTGGGAATGATCTGGGTTACAGAAAAGAAGGAAAAAAAAAAAGAAACAACAATAATGCAAGCTGGGTGTGTTGCTCACAGCCTGGTCCTCTGTCCATTTCCTGTTTTTAGGCTGTTGGCGCCGGGTGCCAGCTACACAGACCAGAATTACTGAAGAGAGAGCACAGGTGTACATTTTGAGTCCATTGAAAACAGGTCCCGAAAAGTTTGCCTTTAAGAAAAAAATCAAATACCAAGTGTATGTTTACTGAGCGCACGGAACTTCACGCGAAGCTTTCGAGCACGCAGCTAAGTTTTAGAATTTCTGGGTCCCAGACAGACAAGGAGAGCTGTCCGTTTTCATTAACTCCAAATAAAAGCTTGAATTCAGCCTGCAGCCTTTCACCTTAATCTAATGTGCAGCTCTCCAGCTTTGAGCCTTGTGAAATAACACGGAATGAAGGCGGCTTGCGTTTCAGGACGTAATTGTTCCCCACGACTGTGCTGTGGATGGTTTCTTCTCCTTCTGCAAAGATGAAAGATAGCTAATCAGTAGGAGTCGGCATGAAGAGGAGGGAACAGAGTAGAACAAAAGTGTCGGGTGAGAATCAGTGGATGAGAGGCCAGAGAGAGAGCACCTTGCTGGTTCTCTATCTGGACGCCCGGGGCTTTAATTCTGGCTGCCTGTGGTGTGTGCCTGTGGGCGGTGCAGCATTTAAGTGCATGATAAAATCAACTGATGTCTTCATCAAGCTGCATCTTGGCTTTAAGCCTTGAAGATGTTACCATGACACCATCCTCATTCTTGGTAGTAAAGGGACAACTCAAAACTGGACGTGGTTTTTAAGAAAGTTGTCTTATCACATAGGATATAATTCACAGATGGAGAGTTGACTTTCAGAGCCACTTAACTATCAGTTCTGCATATACGCTAGAGAGGTCTAAAACCAATGACAAGCTCAGTCTATCCCATTTTATTTTGCCTAGTGATCGCAGGCTAACAGGATAGCTAGATGACTCATTTTGTTTTTCCTAATGTAGCTATGCGTCAGAGTGCTTGTCTGTAAAAGAGCCAGACATCCCAACTTGCCTGCATTTACCAAATATTATGATGTTATCCTTCATTCATTTATTCAACATTTAGAGTGTTCCAAATTTCTAGCCACCATCCTAGAATAGAGAAAAACAAGATAGAATGGTCTCTACCCATAGGGAGCTTGTTGTAGATTGGGAAAGGGACAAAAATAAAGTGCTAAGATAAAGGCAGATGGGGGACACCCCAGACCCCTGGCTGGCTGGGTGAGGGGTGTTCTCTGAATCTGAAACCTCCTTGAAGAACAGAGAAGGAGGTTTGGTTTGGGGAGACAGGGGCTGAAGGAGCAGTACGTGCAGACTCCTTTGTACAAAAGCAAAGGAGTACTGGATATTTAAGGAAGACTCGGTCTTCTAATTCTCCTGGTCTCAAACCATTCCAACAACTGAGAACCTTCTGAGAAGATATAAAAATGGATTCAGAATAAAATCTTGCAGCAGCTTTTAGAAATGGAGGAAAGTAATGAAACTATTGAATTTCCTATTACTAAAGAGCTGATACCAACCCACTGTGAGGAGCGCAGGGGCATGGAATTGCCTTCTTTTTCATGATAATGGACACATGTGGATAAATCAGCGGGCAACTCCAGTAATGAAAAGAGTGTATACTCCGATTCACAGCTCCAGATTCCAGGCCTGACTTTGCCACTTGATTAGCTGGGTGATTCACTTAAAATTCCCGATTTAAAAAGTGCCTTAAATTATCTATTTAAATATATTATGTGTCAAATACGTGATATATAAAGTATATAAAAGCATATGCATATATAGTATGTGTACGCTAAAATGTATTTGAAGCATTTTAAACATCTAAGTTAAGATTTTCTCCACCCGCAGTTGTTCTATGCATCTTGGTTCATCCCATTTTAGCTGATTTCAGTATATTTCAGAGTGGTAACAGTTATAGATATGACCATGGGTGTGCGTGGACTGACCCTGGGTTGGGCCTATGAGGATAAAATCCCCATTCTTCCCTTAATTATCACCACACTCTGCTCAAAACAGTGATCCTTCCTAAGGCAATAAGAGCTTTATACAAGTCTGGGGATGAATAGGAAAAGCAAGAAAAATAGTATCTGTGTGATCCTCCTAAATAAAGGCAAGCAAGGATTGGCTAAAAGGGGTTATGGAGCCCATGAAAGAATTCATATTCTCTCAGAAATAAATGTAGTAAGTGTTTGATTCTTGAAGAAATAAGCAATTTAAAAATACATGTAGATGTTAACATTGGTGGAAGCTGGGTGAAGTTTGCCCAGGGACTCCTGTCCATTTCTTTGCACCTTCCTGTTAGTCTATAATTATTTCAAAATAAAAAGTCAACACAAATTTTAAATGCACTGAGAATTGGGAGTTAATATTTTGACTGATTGGGAATAAGAATTAAATATATATGCACAAGTAAACAAGTAAACGTCTATTAGAGGTATCTACAAAGAATATGCAACCAGGGTGTTTTTAAAATTTTGTTGTCTTTTTTTTAACTGCCTCAGAATCTATAGTACTTATCCTGGCAGAGGGATTTTCATCATGTTATGGGCCCATAGCCTCCAAAGCACTCCCTGAACCATTTGTTGACAGGTCGTTTTAGAGCTGTTGTGGGTATTTGGTTGCCATTCTTTGGGGGCAAGATGTCATTTGAGACTTTGGGTGCCACATATGGGGATATGGCTGGAAAAAAGGTAAATTGAATAACCCAGTGTGTGATGGTCATCTGATTTGAACAGCTCCATACATTTTTTTTCCTTTCATCTCCAATATTTAGGGCTTATTCTATGAGAACAAGGTGCATGTAGTTTTTCTAATATTTGTGAATAAGAAAGAACAATTACAGCTAAAACATGTGCTTCATGCTGGGATCAACTAATTCCATTTCAAGCTGTGCACAGTTCTAATAAATAAATAAATAAATACTGTTTGTGTATCTGCTTATACCATTAAATATTAGGTTTCTCAAATAATTCTAGTCTGCTACTAGAATTATACAGCAAGTAAAGAAGAAACAGGAAAAGAAAAATTTTATAAACATAAGCTATCTCAAAAATAAAAAATCCCAACTGTATTTCTAAAGATTTTTTTTTATTTTCATGAATATCAGCATAAATTTGGCATCTCAACTGAATCCACATTGAGCATTTCTGTGATAGGTGAAAATGCAAAGAGGGTAAGGATGTATCTCCATCTGGAATATTCCATCTGAGTTCTTTCTACTGAGCAGCGCTCCCTGAAATTTGCTAGAAGCTCACTGTGGATGGTTTATTCTTTAAATAAGATTTATTAATTGCTCATTCTTGGTTCAGAGCAGAGACAAGAAGAGAATAGAAGCCTATGTGGCACATGGGAAGAAATTCTTAGACTGGAGAAGAAAAACCATGGAGAGGGTCATTTTTTGATATTTGAAGAGCTATCACGGGTGACTGGTGGTTTGCAGACTTGTTCTATTTTATTCTAGGATGTGACTTAGGAAAACGTTCAAATTAGAGAGACTGAAGTTTTGCCTCAGTGTGAGGAACTCTGCATTAGCTGAAACTCCCTAGTAAATGATGAGGGCGCTGTCACCAAACTCAGAGCAGAGGCTGGGTGCTGGGTCAGGCATCATGTGGGAGCATATATCTATTGATTATTAGGAGTTTGGTTATACCTATTGATCTTCGAAGTCCCTTCCAGATCTGATTCAGTGAGGCTGACTTATCTCATCAGTGATGTAAACTAACCTACTGCTGATTCAGTGTGAGGATTTAAATTCATACATGAACATTTTTTGAGTGTCTGCTGCATGCCAGGCACTGTTGTATGCAGTGAGACCACAGTGATTAAGCAGCCAGATACTCTCCTTGTAGAATGTACTTTCTCTAACAGGCAGATGGAAGGAGACTCTTTTCTGGGGATAAACACTCCAGGACTGTGTTAGGTAACGGACTACGAATATGTCACAAACATTTATGTTCTGCATATTTTGATAAATCAAAAAAAGACTCTCTTTGCAGAGAATCAGTACTGTTGTGATTGTGTTTTTATATTCTACAAAGAAATACCAAGGTGTACCTTTTTATGATTTCTACAGTCAATTTGGAGAAGTCAAATAGGAAAGTATCATATTAACTCAATACTGTTTGCCCAATTAATGACACTTCTCTAACAGAGGGGAAAAAAGAATTTCTTTGGACATAAAATACTGAGTCTGATGTCTATATGGATTAAAAAGACAATAATGAGATATGGGGATATATGTATATGTATAGCTGATTCACTTTGTTATAAAGCAGAAACTAACACACCATTGTAAAGCAATTATACTCCAATAAAGATGTTGAAAAAAAAAGAAAAGAATGTTGTTTTGGTGAACAACCGGCCTCAAGTTTGACAGACCAGTGTTTGAGAATGGGATCTTCTGTTTACTGGCTGAGTGATCATTCATAAGTTACTTAACTTAAATCTCTTTCCTTACCTGTAATATGGTGATAAAAATAGCAACTACCTCATGAGTGCTTAGCACTAAGAAATATTTGCTGAATGAATGATGGGTTTAGAAAATTTAATGATGAATGCATTTATTGCACCTATCATAATCCCAGCACACAATGATTAAATAGTCATGAATGTGTAGGTGATAACAGTGGTTGTAAAACTGTCCCTATTTGGAGATAATATGATCATCTATGTAGAAAATCCTATGGAATTTGTAAAAACCCTGTAATAACTAATAAGTGAGTATAACAAGGTTGCAACATACAAGATCAATATACAAAAATCAGTTGTATTATATACTAACAACAAACAATTAAAATTGAAATTAAAATAATAATGCCATTTCTAATAATATCAAAATATGAAATGCTTAGGGATAAATTTGACAAAAGATGTGCTAGATCTGTATTCTGAAACTATACAGCATTGCTTAGAGAAATAAAAGAAAACATAAATTAATAGAGAGATATACCATTTTCATGGATCAGTAGACTCAAAGTTGTTACGATGTCAGTTCTTTCCGAAATGATTTATAGAGTCATTATAATCCCAGTAAAAATCCGAATAGGTTTTTCTAAATTTCATATGGATTCTAAAGCTGATTCTATACTTCATATGGAAACACAAAGGATTTGGAATAACCCAAACAACTTTGAAAAAGAAGAGCAAAATTGCAAGACTTACGCTTCCTGACTTCAAGACTAATTATGAAGAAATTATTAAGAAATAATTATTAAGAAAGAAATTAGTAAGTAATTATTAAGTAATAATTATTACTAATTATTAAGAAATTATTAAGAAATAATTATTTCTAATTATTAAGAAAGTGTGATATTGATATAAAAATAGACAAATAGATCAATGAAACAGAATGGAGAGTCCAAATGTAGACCCATACTTATATGGTCAATTGATTTTCAACAAAGATGCAAAGGCAATTCAGTGGAGAAAAGAGTTTTTTTCAACAAATGGGGCTGGCACAATGAACATCTACATATGAAAAAATGAGCTTAGGTCCATAGCTTGTACCATATACAAACATTAACTCAAAATTCATCGTAGGTATAAATGTAAAACCTAAGACTTTAAACTTCTGGAAGAAAACATAGGAGAAAAATCTTTGTCACTTTGGATAGGCAAAGATTTCTTAGATACTTAGATAATATCTAAAAACTGAAAGTAACCTAAATGTCCAACAAGTCAATGTTTAAAAAAAATTGTGCTATATGCGTGCAATGGAATACTACTCAGAAATTAGAAGGTCTGTTGTATTTTTAAATGTACAACAACATGGATGAATCTCAGAAATAATTATTCTGGGTGAAAGAAGCCAGACAAAAAAGAGCACATACTGTATCATTCCGTTTCTGTAAAATTCTAGAAAATGCTAATTAGTCTGTAGTGACAAAGCTAATCTGGCTGTCTGTGGGTAGGGAAAATTTGAGAGCATTTTAATTAGATTAAAAACGGGATGGTGAATACTTTCGGAAGTCATGGTCACATTTTTTATCTTGGTGGTGATGGTTTCATGGGTGTCAAAACTTACAAATTGTTTATTTTTAAATTCTTTTAGAGAAATTGTAGAGGATTTTTTTTTTTAAATTTATTTTATTTATTTATTTTGGCTGCACCGGGTCTTAGTTGCGGCATGCCGTATCTTCATTGCGGCACACGAGATCTTTTAGTTGCAGCATGCTGACTCTTTGTTGCGGCATGCATGCGATCTAGTTCCCTGACCAGGGGCTGAACCTGGCCCCCTGCATTGGGAGCGTGGAGTCTTACCCACTGGACCACCAGGGAAGTCACACCGATTGTTTACTTTAAATGTGTGTAGTTTATTGTATGTCAATTATGCCTCAATTGAAAAAGAGTAATAAAGAATGCATGGTAGTTGTTACAAAGCTATGGGCTTATAACATGATTTTGGTAGTCTTTGGGCAACCTCAGAAGTGAGTTTTTGCTTGATAGAAAAGCTCATGTGAATTTACATTTTTAATTGTGACCACGTGGATCATAATTATCTGTGAAGCACTGAAGAAAGTGAGAAAATGCTATCACTGGGCATTTGTTGTTTAATATAGTTAATAT
This sequence comes from Balaenoptera acutorostrata, assembly GCF_949987535.1. Taxonomy (NCBI): domain Eukaryota; kingdom Metazoa; phylum Chordata; class Mammalia; order Artiodactyla; family Balaenopteridae; genus Balaenoptera; species Balaenoptera acutorostrata. The sequence goes on from NC_080072.1 coordinate 70,907,647, forward strand.
GGAGCCTTGGATGAATCTTATAATAATTGTCAACACATTTCAGAGTCCTTCTTTTCATTTTGTCCTCAAATTTTTGGATCATGAGAGCGAAGCCTGAACACTTATGTTCCAAGATACTCATTTGCACTTCTACTTAATGAGTAAATATAGCCATAGACATGTTTTATCTTAATGAGAGAGAATTTTAATTTCTAGAGGACATATCTGATGTTTCATTAAAAAATTGAGTAGAATTCCACCCATATATTTTAATTTGCATTAGTGGATGCCTTTCATCCAAGGACTTCTCAAAATCATTTAATGTCCAAAGCCTGTCCCAGTTTGACAGGTCCAAGAAAAGGGATTTAAGTGACTTCCAGGGATCCCAGAGCAATTCTGTGACTACAAATCTGTGTGTGTGTGCGCGTGCGCACAAGTGCGTGTGTGCATGGTAGGTAATCAGGCAAGGTACAGACAAAGCTGACCTAACTTCTTTGATTTTGTTCCTTCTTAAGTTCTCTTTTTAATGGACTGACTTTGCTATTCCCCAAACAGGCCAGATATTTTATGAAAAGGTATCATGGGCAAGTCACAAAGATCAAGCAACAATATGCCACATGACCAGAGGAGAAAAAAAATATCTAACAAGACTTTCCATCGCAAACTTCTCTCCTCTCAAGATTGTTCCTTGCTTTGGGGGGTGGTTACTATTTACAAGGCTCTGGGTATTGCTTTTGATTCATATTGATTTTACATATACTCAGCATCTACTGTGTTGCAAGCATTTTGCCAAACTCTCGGCATACATTTAATTACATGATTGCCACCACAGCACTGAGATATGGGTGATAGAACTAGGCTTGCTTGGTTCAAACACCTTGTACAGGGTCAAAGAGGTAGTAGGTCATGGAGTCTAGGTTGAAACTGGAGCGTTCGAGGCAGACAGATCTGGGTTCTTCTGCAACTAGCTATGTGACCTTGGACAAGTTACGTACTCACATTTGAGACCTGATGCCCTCATTATAAGAGAGAATTATAAAGCTTACAGAGTTCTTTGGTGGATAACTTTAGAACTGAAACTTCAACATCAGTTGGGCGATCTCCCTTTGAATCGTATAGCTGTTCTGAATTACAAGCAACCTTCACTTTTCTGGCCTGTTTCTGGAAAGATGCCCTCCTCCCTCCCAGGTGCTATACTTGGAAGTTTGCTTATGCAAACAGGCCATATTATGTGCCTAATCCAACAGGAGTATAGAGGACATAAGATTCAGGTCAGAACTGGAGAAGTGTTTCTTGACGCCTTCCATGGATCTTTCTTAGGGTATAAAGGTTTACATGAATTACACGCCTTCCATGTGTATCCTGACTACTTTTAGAGATTTTATAAGCTGAATCCCAGAGTTTTCCCATCACAGTGGAAAGTACTTAAGAGTTTCTGTAGTAAGTTTCTATAGCCTTGGTGGTTTGGGTGAGGGCTGTAAAGATATTCAAGAGCACAGCATTTTCTCTTTGGCTTTTCTGTCAGATGTTTGATTTCCTGGTTGGTGCTTGTTTCAACCATGAAATGGGAAAGGTGGAAGGGAGCAGACTGGGCATTTTTCTGCTCCTAATTTAAAATGATTGTCCCTGAGTATCCCTCAAAGTGGCTTAGAGTTTATTTAGTGCCCTCTGTAGAGTTCTTGAGGGGGCTAGATCTCATTCAGAAAGTATGTTGGTATGGCTTACGGCTTCTCTGATTCTTTTGGAATAACTGTGACATTAGATTTGTAGAGAAATAGTATCAAGGGGGTTTGGACTTTTGCATGCAAAATAGTTTCTATCCTAACAGGCAAAAGAACATTTGAAAGGTCTTTTTCATTTTTGTGAATGAACAGACAAAATAATGTATCCCGGGAAAGCTCTTTGTTGCATAGGAAATCAATTCGATATCCGGTCAAATGGAAATTTTGATGTGATAGTGCACTGCTTTCCCATGCATCATGGGAAGTGTTTTGACTTCTGGCCCACTCTCTTCCCATTGCTCCCAACTGTCTCGTGGGTGTGTGTGTGTGTGTGTGTGTGTGTGTGTGTGTGTGTGTGTGTGTATAGATACGTCTATCCCCGAAATTCAAATAAAGTACTTGTGAATATAATTATACTTCTCAAATGGTAGAAGAACTGGTTAGTACAGTTTTGCAGAAAATAGTGTTCTGATGTAAAGAGAAACATTTTCATTTAATTTTGTGTGATGGATTTTTTTTTTTTTTCATATGCCAAGATCACTTAGCACAGCCGTCCTCAGTTTGGGGTGATTGACTTAATGTCTTCCTGTTTTGCAATAGCAGTTACACTTTCCTTGCTTTCTCTTAGGAGTCATCTCTACTGCAGACATTCTTGATCGAGAGACAACAGGGTCATACTGGCTGACTGTGTACGCCACAGATCGGGGCGTTGTTCCACTCTATTCCACGATTGAGGTCTACATTGAAATTGAAGACGTGAATGACAACGCCCCGCTGACCTCTGAACCTATTTATTATCCTGTTGTCATGGAAAACTCTCCGAAGGATGTATCTGTCATTCAGATCCAGGCTGAGGACCCTGACTCTAGTTCCAATGAAAAACTGACATACAGGATTACAAGTGGGAATCCTCAGAACTTTTTTGCCATCAACATCAAAACAGGTAAGGGAATGCTCGCATGACTTTTTTTAGTTGTTATTCCACCTTTTAAATTCATGAGTCTGACACTTGCTACACCCCCTTATTTATTTTATTGTGTGGAGAACAGCGTCCTCCTTTCTGGGAATTGCTTGAAAAGGTGAGCGTTTTACCTTTCTGGTTTGGTATGTTTTCATTTCAACTGACATTGAGGTGAAGTGATCTAATAGAAATCGGAGGCTTTCACAGGAAGCCTTAGATTTGCTTTACTCATAATTGTAAAACATGGCTCCTAAGCCATTCAGAGAGCCAGCTGCCCCCTTTCTCTGTCTGGGGAGAGAGTAACCTGGGCCATGCTGGGTTCTATGGGTAGCTGGCTTTGTCACACCCCTCTTTCTAGGAACTTCTCCCTTGCTTGGCCTTAGTCCAGCATGCCATAAATAATCTCCTTAAAGCCTTACCTTTAAGCCCCAGATGTTTTGTGATTTCTGTACTACCCATCAATGAAATGTCAATGCTTAGTAGAACTTCCAGTATCTAAATCTTTACGTAAAACATACACATTTTAATTTTCTTGGTTTTTGCTCAAAAAGTTTCTAGAGAGTGCACGGAAAACTTAACTTGTTGACTAAGGACCAGAAAGGGCAGGTGTGGAGTTTGGTTGAATGCATTCTGAGACAAATACATACACTGGAAAAAAGTGCTTTGCAGAGTAAATCTCAGAAGTTTGTTGCTTTCTTGTCATTTGCCTCTTTTAGATCTGAACAAGCAGGTAAAACACTCAGTGAGAGTTGTGATGGATAGAGTTTTAATTAATTGAAATTTAGAAGAATGTAATAAAGATACTATAGCTATCTCACTCTGGGTGAGTTGATATTGGTCAAAAGTTAGGCTAGGTGGTTGATGTTTGTTGGTTGGGACATGCCCCACTTTCCTAACAAAGTACTGATCGAGTTGATAGTTATTTCTCCTGCTCATGTTTGTTCAAGTAGAAACATATAACTGACACCGAGCGTTTTATAAATGCCAGATTCCCATTAACATAATTTAAAGAGAATGCCAAGGGAATTTTTGAAACTATTGATTTTTTTCTAATTATGAGTGGGTCAGTCATTTTGTTAAGCAGAGTTTAGCATTTGAATAGTGTTGAATCAGGATCTGACTTTAATTTCATTAGAAGACAGAGAGTGGTCATCAGCTATCAGTGTCTGATTCAGGCGTCCTTGAACTTGAAGGAGAAGACTCAGAGAACTGGAGCTACGCCCATCCTTTCAGCACCCCGTTAAGTACGGGGAGCCTCCCATGCACGTGAGGACCCCCACCCTCCTGATTCACTTTCTCACTGTAGCCAAGAGCTCTGTGTAATATGGTGACAGAGAAATGAATTCAGATACTTGAGAAAGTCAAGAGGGAAAAAGAACAAAGACAAAAAAAGTCACAGGAAAGAAGTTGAGGGCATAGACGTCTTCACATTTCACAGCCCCTGTGGAGCCTGAAACACCCCAGTCATAAGTCATATTCCGAATCCTCCCTCTTGATTACATTGGCACTTGACTCAGTAAGAGTGAACCCAGCACCCGCTTTTACAAAAGACACTGCACAAGGGCAATGTCAACTGGTCTCTTCCTCCACTCATGGCTGAAATTAAAGAAAGAATAAATGTCACAGGGAGGAATATGGACTGGAAGTGAAGACCATAGACCACGCAGTATTTGCAGAGAAGAACATGGAGACTCATGAAACTAAAGCTGTCTTTTATCTAGCTTTGAAAAGTTTGCCCTTGGATTTTCAGAAATTCCTGTATTATCGAAATTTGGACTGTATTACATAAGAGCCTTGATCATATGTATAATTTCTCTGTCCTAGCTGTAGATTTTTAAAAAGGATTTGTGCCAGGAATGACATTTTAGACCAACTTTTCTAATAGTCTAAAAGGAACATATAGCACACTTTGTAATTCTCAGACACACAACAAGAAAACACTGGATTTTGTTTATCCATTTAGTCATTCACCAAGCATTTATTGTGCCTACTAGTTTCCAAACAGGATCTTATAGAGAGAGTTATAAACTTAAGAGATGGCCCAAGCCTATCAGGGACCCAAGGTACGTGAAATTACTAAACTGACAAATATTTATGATAGAGTGAAAGGTTGCAATAATTGATTATGGTAGAGGAGTTTTACTCAATATGGGGTGGGCAAGAGTGGTAGTTAGGGAGTGTTTCATGGAGGAGGGTAGCATTTGGGATTAGAAGTCCTGGTTTTCAAACCCTTGCTCTGCACTCCTAACTGGGAAACACCATCAAACACAGCAGGGAAAACAGAGACTAAATCAGACACTCTGTGGGCTCTGTGAGCTTGGGCAGGTTACTGAACCTCTCTGAACTTCGGTTTTTAGTGAGAAAGGATAGTTGCAAGGCATAAAGCGGTCCTCAAGTAAAATGCTTACCACGGTGCCTGGCACAGTGAAACTGTGCAAAGAAAGTTGATACCCCATCCTGATTGCTGTAACTCTGATTACAGGCAAATCAGTTAATCTCCTCGGACCTCAGATTCTTATCTAGAAAATGAAAATGACCTTGCTTACTTCATACGAGTTGCTCAAGAAGTCTGAATTCATGATATGTTTGAAGGCCATTGGTGAACTACAAAGTTCTAGAAGAATCATGTTATTACTATTCTTATTTCTATTGAGATTCGCAGAACCACGAGCCTGGTGCAACCCTTGTTAAGCTTGTTGCTCTAAATATAATGCTGCCTATGGAGCAATTTCCATCCGATTCAACAACCTCTCCAAAGAGATGGTTTAATTTTTGGCATACTTCCTGTCTCTCTAAAGTCCTTTGTCTGCAATAGTTACGTTAATGTAACATTTTTCAGGAATGAAGGGGGAGGTGTACCTAACTGGTATATTTAGGTAATATTTATGCTTTAGAGTTTTTCCACTGGTCGTGGACTCTGGTAAACTGACCTTTCGTTCCTTCCTCTGTGGTAGAGCTGAAATTTATAGGGTTCCATTTTGCTTTGGCAATGTGCTACATAATAAATAAAGATTAACATGATTAATGCGAACTCGAATAATGTCAATACTTAGGGTCCACAGCTTGCAGCAGATAACAGATATCCGGGACCCAGAAAGGGAGAGAGATTTCTCTAATGAACTCTCTGTTCTCTACCTAAAGAACTGTGTGTTTGTTTTTTTTTTTCCTACCAGACCTAAAATCACTTAGAGTCAGTAGTCTGTGGACTTTCTTTAGTAATTCCTGTGGCTTAAGAAGGAAAACAAAAGCTGTAAGGCTCTGAGGTCCTTTCTGGCCTGTACAGAGAACCCTTGATTAATTCCAGGCTGAACAGGTGATTTCAATCAAAGGCAGCTTCCGGCATGCGCGGGCCTTAGCTAGTCAGTAACGGGAGTCCTACCCACGTGCTCTGAGCGGGAGACACCCGGCAGGCTGGTGTTCACCTGTCTCTCTGCGTGAGCAGGAACTTAAATGCTTCCTTCCAGCACTTGTAACGAAATCCAAGCTGGCTGCTGAGTGGTCATCCAGGCTGAATTGGGGAACAGGTGTGGGAAGTTCCTCTAGGATTTCAGAATGTTTATTGTAGTCATGTCTGCGGTATGGGAACCATTTGGCACAGCGCCAGCATGCCAGCATTTACTGGAGCACTCGATAAATATTGTTGTTTTTATTATTATTAATCATCCTGTTTTCCCCACTAGAGTCAAGTTTGTGTGAGTTGCAAGCACACTTCTCCCGAACCCCACTGTCTTTGTTTTTGAAGTATAGTTGATTTAAAATGATGGGCTTCCCTGGTGGCGCAGTGGTTGAGAATCTGCCTGCTAATGCAGGGGACACGGGTTCGAGCCCTGGTCTGGGAGGATCCCACATGCCGCGGAGCGGCTGGGCCCGTGAGCCACGGCTGCTGAGCCTGCGCGTCTGGAGCCTGTGCCCCGCAGCGGGAGGGGCCGCGATAGTGAGAGGCCCGCGCACCGCGATGAAGAGCGGTCCCCGCACCGCAATGAAGAGTGGCCCCCGCTTGCCGCAACTGGAGAAAGCCCTCGCACGAACCGAAGACCCAACACAGCCAAAAATAAATAAATAAATAAATAAAGTAGGGGAAAAAAAAAAATTATAAAAAAAAAAAATAAATAAATAAATAAATAAAAAAATAAAATAAAATGTTGTCTGAGTTTCAGGTGTACAGCAGAGTGATTCAGTTATACATACATATATATATATTCTTTCTCAGATTCTTTTCCATCATAAGTTATTACAAGATATTGAATATAGTTCCCTGTGCTATACAGTAGGACCCTGTTGTTTATCTGTTTTATATATAGTAATGTGTATCTGTTAATCCCAAACTCCTAATTTATCCCCCACTTTCCCCTTTTGTAACCATAAGTTTGTTTTCTATGTTTATGCGTCTGTTTCTGTTCTGTAAATAAGTTCATTTGTATCATTGTTTTAAGATTCCACATATAAGTGCTATTATATGATATTTGTCTTTCTCTGACTTATTTCACTTGGTATGATAATCTCTAGGTATAGCCATGTTGCTGCAAACGAGACATACTTGAAAGGCGGTGATGTCTTTCCTTCCTAATCAGTGTGTAGCACTGGAACCTTCCATGGGGTTTTATAAAGTGTATTGTGCACTACTGTGTGCCACTGCTGTTCTAGACCCCAGGTATTGGTGGGATGGGTGATAGAACAGAAGTATAAGACATTACTGCATTCAGGGAATTTATGCTCATGGGAAAAATAGGGCCATCACACATACTACGCACTTTAGCAAGAATGTAAGGCAGTTTATAAAAAATAAATGGTCAAACTCTGTGGAATATAAGCTGTGAACAGGATAACATGTCTGGGTGGGGCAGAGTTCAGTGCCAGCTGGAGTAGGAGAGGATGGTGTGAGGACTTTGCAGACCCCTGAAATGGGCCCTGAAGAATGGGTCAGTCTGCAAAGAGAGAAGCGAGAAAATTACCCAGGGACTGAACAAGTTAAGCTGACCTTGAAAGCCCATCCGTTGCTACTTGAGCTAGTTGGAGAGGCTTTATATCATTAGAAAAGGAATTTTAAAAGACTCATAAATGTCTGGAGTGTTGGAAGACATTAGAAGTAGCAACTATGCACATCTCTTTTATTCTTGTTTGATGATATTTAGATTTTTAAAAGCCTTGGGTCTTATATCTTCCTTTTGAGAGGCCTAATAAAATAACTTTTTGGAGGGAAAAACCATACCTAGTTTTGCCTCTGTTTCCTTTGCCTCTGTTAAACATAGATCCAGGATTAGGGTATGCTGTGTTGAGAGCCTGTGTCTCTGGAAGTGAGCCTTACTTAATCCAGACCTTTTGACGGTTGACTAGCCAGGGCATGGGCTTTCTAAATTCTTTCCTGCAGTTGTGATGTCTCCCTTTGGTCCATGCTCTGACCGCTGGCATTGCCACCTATATTTGAGCTGAGGTGAAGCTCAGCTTGCTTTCACTTTGTCTGAGCCTCTTGGGATTAACCTGACCAAAGTATACTTATGTGTAGGAAGAGTTGCTGCCCTCTCCTCTTCTCAGGGGAGCTGACAGAAAGTGAACCTCTTCAAAAGCATGTGTGCTGTAGGAATACCTCAAAGCCTAACCTTAATGATTGATTCCCTTGGGCTTAGACATTTTTTCCCTATACAAAGTGGAGGGATAACTTATTAAAATATTGGCTGTCATTAGTTTTTTAACCAACTCTAAATAATAGCAGCTTGGGACTTCCCTGGCGGTCCAGTGGTTAAGACTCTGTTCTTTCTGGTTCCACTGCAGGGGGCATGCATGGGTTCGATCCCTGGTTGGGGAACTAAGATCCAGCCTGCTGCACTGCGTGGCCAAAAATAAACAAACAAATAAATAAATAATATCAGCTTGCCTTTCAGTGTATGGTATAAAACGAAGCCGGTAAGTGTTACCTGGAGGAGTAACAGAGAGAGAAAAATCTAGACCACATTTCAGCATGATGATCATCGACTGGCAAGCTTGTTAGACTACGGATTCCTGGGATGGAGCTCAATCATTTGCATTTCTACCAAGTTCCTATGTGATGCTGACATTGCTGAAAACTAGGTTAGCAAGACTCTAGACTTCAGTATCCAAAGAGAAATGAAAGAGGGAGGTAACACAGTGCTGAGAGATGACCGGAGGACAAGGTAGCCAACTTTGTAATTTATCCATACACTCTTTTATTTTAAATTTTACTGGAGTGTGGCTGATTTACAACGTTGTATTAGTTTCAGGTGTATGAAGTAGAGAAAAATGAAAATCCTGTCTCTTTCATGGTCCATGAGCAAAAACATTGTGATACCTAAGACTTGTGGCTAATAAAAAATCTGGGTTATATTAATGTTTGGATACACTTCTCTTGTTTCCAAATATATAACATTAAGCAGAATCTGTTGCTCAATGGAATTCAGAAATACTTTAATGAATCAACAAACATTTGATATTAGTTTATCATTATAAAAAGAGCGATGGCTCATAAGAGAGTGGTGCTTAAAAATAATCTGGTATCGGGCTTCCCTGGTGGCGCAGTGGTTGGGAATCTGCCTGCCAATGCAGGGGACGCGGGTTCGAGCCCTGGTCTGGGAAGATCCCACATGCCGCGGAGCAGCTGGGCCCGTGAGCCACGGCTGCTGAGCCTGCGCGTCTGGAGCCTGTGCTCCCAAGAGAGGCCGCCATAGTGAGAGGCCCGCGCACCGCGATGAAGAGTGGCCCCCACTTGCCACAACTAGAGAAAGCCCTCGCACAGAAACGAAGACCCAACACGGCCAAAATAAATAAATAAATTAAAAAAAAAAAAATAATCTGGTATCATAAGTAAGCTAAGCCTTCTGTTGATGTCCAGCTCTGTTTGGGGATAATCTGCTTAACAAACCACTTTTTCCTGGAAAACAGAAGGAGACCTGGCTTTATGTTATAACATCAGAGATGAAAAAGAAAAAAACACACAAGGTGAAGGACAAGGGGACAAATATTGATGATTTTTCTTTCAAGTGAACATTGCAGAAATCTCTTGTTACAGTCTCTTGTTCCTTGTTCCTTCCTAATGGAAAGCTAAATTCTCCTGAATGGGTAGAAATGACCGCGGGATGATGAGTTGATATTCATAAGTCCAGGCACAAAGCAGATAATGTAGCGAATAAGTATGTATGAGACTGTAAATCACCCTCGCTCCTTCTTTCAGCCATGAAAGGAGGCCTTGTCCTATAGAACATGAAATTGTGTTCATTTAATCCAACGCGTCCAGTAGAACAAATCGGCCTCATGCAGATTTATCACAGGAGGTTGTTTAAATTCAGCAGTGACCTTTGCATCCCTGTGAATGTGCTTCACATGAACAAGGACAAAGGGAACTTTTCTGCACTGTCATTGTGTCACTGGGGAGACTGTGCATTTCCCCATTTGATCAACTCATAAGTGTGGACTGGGGGTGGGGGGGTTCTGAGGGTGCAGAGGGGGACATTGCAAAGGAGAACGTGCTTTCACCTAGAGTGGAGTGAGGCTCTGCCTTCCTGTGGCTTGATTTTTTTTTTTTTTTGAATGCTGGTTGTGAATGTAAATACCGATTTCAGAGGTTCTCAACTTCAATACTTTCGACATTTTGGACTGGATCAGTCTTTGTTTTGGGAGCTGTGCTAGGCATTATAAGATGTTTAGCAACATTTCTGGGTCTCTACGAGATGCCAGTAGTGCCCCTTCCCCTAGTTGTGACAGCCAAAATACCTCCAGACATTGTCAAACATCCCCTGGGGTAAAAATTGCCCCTGTTGAAAACCACAGAACTAATGTGGAATATTTTCCAAGACTCTATTTCACTTGCCCTTAACAAAACACCCTACAAAATGAGTAACTAATTAGGGAGGTGTGGTGGTATTGTTAACATTTTCAAAAAGTGCTTGTGTGCGTATATCTATATATAGAAACAGATGCAACTATTTATTATTAACAATAATAAAATGATATAAAATAAAAAAGGAAGAAATCCAAAGCTGCCTCTCACTTCCCTCTCACTCCAGGTTCTTTGTATTTTAAAGGCTTTATGAATATTTGAAATCAAATCCATTAGCAAAAAAAGAACAACACAATAACAAAACTTCCAACAGAATGAAAGTGGAGGAAGTTATTGTTTTCTCAACGCTGAGTGTTTGGACAGAATTCTCATCAAAGTCGGTTTTGCACAGCGTTCTTCAGAAAACAGCGTCAAGGGGTTATTTTGAGGGTCCCAGAGTTTATTCCCTTGAAATACTTAAGTAGCTCCAAATCCTGTTCCTGCTTAATGTCAGCCTTCTGACAGATAAATATGAGGATTGTTACTTCCCTGGAATAAAAGGGAGTGAAAAAAAAAAAATCCTTTTGCCCTCAGTTGGGGAGTCTGAAGTCCTGTATCTAGATTAAGGCTCTCTGAGGTCTTTGGCATCCCTTGTAAGGATGCAGTGTTCATTTAGAAGCCCCAGGGAACTGGTAGATTTGTGGGGCCTTAGACCAGTGTCTCAGATCACCGTCCTTGGATACCCCATAGGTTGCGAAGACTTTGCCAACTGGTGCCACCGTCAGTAATAGGAACGAAAACTTTGACCCCCAAATTGAGTCGCGTTTCGATGGACGGGTCTGCAAATTAGGCAACAGCATTGATGAGAAACAGATTCGGATCTTTGAGTTAATGTGACTGTTACTTGGAAAAAAAAGAGTTTCAGGGGCTTCCCTGGTGGCGCAGTGGTTGAGAGTCTGCCTGCCAATGCAGGGGACACGGGTTCGAACCCTGGTCTGGGAAGATCCCACATGCCGCAGAGCAGCTAGGCCCGTGCGCCACAACTACTGAGCCTGCGCGTCTGGAGCCTGTGCTCCGCAACAAGAGAGGCCGCGATAGTGAGAGGCCCGCGCACCGTGATGAAGAGTGGCCCCAACTTGCCACAACTAGAGAAAGCCCTCACACAGAAACGAAGACCCAACACAGCAATCAATCAATCAATCAATCAATAAATAAGAATGTGAATTTCTTAAAAAAAAAAAAAAAAGAGTTTCAGGTCTTGACTTTCATAAAATTGAATTCCAGGCAGGTATGAGGAACTTGGGTAAAAGGGAGGGAAGACTGAACAGACAGGAGCGGGAGGGAAGAGATGCCTGGCTGGGAACCGACCCTGGGCGTGCAGGTGGCTCAGAGGCGCCTCCCCGAGGGGATGTAAGCTGCTCATTCTGTGTGGCTGGCGATATTGCTTGGGCCTCCGTGCTCCTCCATGTCCTCTAGCCCACTGAGAAGGGGTGGGAGGGAGGGACGGTGTTCCTAGATTTCCGGTAGATACCCAGCCTGCTCCTGGGGGCTCAGCTGCAGGCGTAGCTGCTGCTGGAAATTACTGAGAATTATTTGGGAGGGTGATAGAGTCATGTAAATAAAGCAGATGATGGAGTTATATGTATATATGAAAAAAGGAGATTGATTAAGGTCGTAAATTTCCCTTTTATTTCTTTTATCTGGGCATTAATTCCACAGCAGTAATTTACTGCCTTGGTTTATTACTTTCTTCTGTTCTGAGAGAAACAGTGAATTTTAATTGAAACCACTGCCCGCCTCTCTTCATTCTTCCCCGACATTGTTAGGGGGACTCCTGGATACTCCCTGGTGTATGCCCCCTCCCTCCCAGGGGTGATGGAAAGGTGGGAAGAGGAACCTTAAGCCAGGGAAGCCAGAGTGCGGGTCTGCTCTGTGCCCGAGCCAGACCTGTGTTTTCACATATTATCTAATTTAGCTCTCACCACAGTCCTGGGAAGAAACTGGGCCTCTGGGCACCTTGGTGACCTGCCCAAGGTCACCCAGCTGGTCATACAGAACTAGGGTTGCTCTGATTAATGGTACCCAATGCTAAAGACATATGCCATTGAAAGTGAAGACGTGAGCAACTCAATGAATGCATTAATGATCTGGGGACTCTGGTGCTCAGGGAATTCTTTTCGATGATTGTTCACACTCTTTGTTTTGCAGGTATTTAGGGGTTGAATTGGGTCCCCCCAAAAGACATGTTGCTGTCCTAATCCCCCTGTACCCATGAATGTGACCCTATTTGGAAATAAGGTCTTTGTAAATGTAATCAAGTTAAAATGAGGTCCTGTTGCATTAGGGTGGACCCTAATTGAAGGACTGCTAGACACAGAGACACAGACACAGAGGGAAGATGGCCATGGGAAGTTGGAGACAGAGGCAAAGATTGAAGGCATGCTGCCACGGGCCAAGGAATGCCAAGGATTCCCAGCATCCACCAGAAGACAGGAAAGGACAAGGAAAGGTTCTCCCCTAGAGCCTTCAGAGGGAGCACGGCCCAGCTGACACCCTGATTCTCACCCTCTAGCCTCCAGAACTGTATGAGAAGAAGTTTCTGCTGTGTTCAGCCGCCAAGTTTGTGGTACTTCTTTACAGCAGGCCCTGGAAACTATGCAAGGGGCAGTCCAAGGGCACAGGTGGGAAGCTTGAGTTCTCCTGAGGGAGTAAAGGTGGTTGGCATAACCAAGGATTCCTAGTATGTTGTGCTCTTCTTACTATACCAAATGTTAAGAATTTAGCAGGGTTTTTTTTCCAGTTTTTTTTTTAAATATATTGTTCAGATTTTTTTCCTATTGAAGTATAGTTGATTTACAATGTTGTGTTAGTTTCAGGTGTACAGCGAAGTGATTCAGTTATACATACATATATATATATTTTCAGATTCTTCTCCCTTCTCGGTTATTACAAAATACTGAGTAGAGGTCCCTGTGCTCTACAGTAGGTCCTTGTTGTTTATCTATTTTATATATAGTAGTGTGTTTCTGTTAATCACAAACTCCTCATTTATCCCTCCCTCGCCTTTGCCTCTGGTAGCTGTAAGTTTGTTTTCTATGTCTGTGGGTCTATTTCTGTTTTGTATGTAAATTCATTCGTATCATTTTTTTTTTAGATTCCATATATAAGTGTTACACGGATGGACCTAGAGATTATCATACTAAGGGAAGTAAGCCAGACAGAGAAAGACAAATATCATATGATATCTCTTATGGTGGAACCTAAGAATTTTAGCAGTATTTGCATTAGTCAATCCAGGCTTTAGTTAGATAGGTCGTTTTTGTTTGTTTTGCAGTACTTATGATCTGGTTAAGTTTAATGATGTGGGGAGTTCTAAAAGGGATAGTATATACACTATTGATACTATGTATAAAATAGATAACTAATGGGAGAACCTATGGTAGAGCTCAGCGAACTCTACTCAATGCTCTGTGGTGACCCAAATGGGAAGGAAATCCAAAAGAGAGGGGATATATGTATATGTATAGCTGATTCACTTTGCTGTACAGTAGAAACGAATACAATACTGTAAAACAACTATACTCTAATGAAAATTTTAAAAATAAATAAATAAAAGGGATAGGGGATGTGCTGAGAGATTTGTGTGGCACTGAGTTGCTATAATCATTTCAGGACTCCTGAAAGATCATCCCTGGCTGGTGCTCTCATGCCCCACAGGGCCAATTGTGGGAGTATTTTTATGTAACTCACAAGGCCATGTGGAAGTTACTACTGAATGTCATTGGTGTGCTTCATAAATCAGAATCTCATCAGAGTCTCATTTATTTTGTCACTTTTCAATCATTTAAAGTGGATTCTCTGGAAGCACTTTTCTTTCAAAGCACTGGAATTTTCTACCTGAAAAGTAAATACAGGATGAAGTGTAGTTTCACCATTGACCTTGAGAACCCAAAGTCCAGTTTTAGTATTGTTGCTACTTTATAGTCTGGTCTTGGTATTCACTGTCATTTTTAAATGACTTTGTTCCTAGTTTCTCGACATTCTTATAAAAATGAACAAGTGTTTTAAAAATCCATAAATTTTATTCACGTTGAGGTAGATTATTCTAGGAAAGCATATGGAAATCTAACAATAAAATTACAAAACCAACCTGTGGTGAGTTACTGATAGTAGTCTCGTGACTTAATAGCACAAGGACAAATGTCTGTTTAGCACTTTGCCATTCATTATCATGGTCGGGCTTCATAATAACACTGGGAGGAAAGAAGCCACAAGGAGTAGTGTCCAAGAGGTTGGACACTGAAATCAGACGTCTTTGCATTTGAATCCCAGCTCTACCACTTCTTAGCTGTGTGATGTTGGACACATTACTTAACCTCTGTGAGCTTCAGTTTACTCCACTGTGAAAATGGGGATAAGTTCATTAACTAATGAACTGGCTCGCCACCAAGATTAGATGAGTTAATATATGTAAAGTACTTTAATAAGCATTTAGCACGTAGTAAATTCTCAGTAAATGTAAAGTGATATTGTCTTCATATGTATGGAGTTTATTTTAGCTAATTTGGCATCCGTATTGTATGATTAAGTCTTTGAGTCTTTAAGTGACAGTGACATTGAAGGGAAGAAAAGAAGGGGACTGATAGGAGAGACAGAATAGAAATACAGTTAACTGGAACTTGGTAACTCCGAGAAGAGGTGAACACAAGAGGTGAAGACAGTCTTCGGGGTGTAGTGAAAATGAGCATCAGGCTTGAAATCTCACAGAGAAGATCCTTGTTATAAATAACATTAGAGATATCTGTGTAGCCCACATCATCCCTTTTCTCTGAGTACTGACCCCCAATCCTTCCCTTCTTGACACTGGGACCTAGATTCTCTCTCCCAGGAATTTATTGCTGGGATTCAGAGATAATTTCTAGTGGGGGTGGAATTGAAGAGTTGTAAACCTGTCAACTGTGGGTGAATGTTTGTGTCTCCCTAAAATTCATATGTTGAAACAATCACTGATGTGGTAGTATTTGAAGGTGGGGCCTTTGGGTAGTAATTACGTCATGATGGTGGAGCCCTTATGAATAGGATTAGTGTCTTATAAGAGAAACTTCAGGGAGATCCCACTCCCCTTCTGCCATGTGAGGATGCAGCTAGAAGATGCAGGAAGTGGGACTTCACCAGACACCAAATCTGCCGCATCTTGATCTTGGACTTCCATCATCCAGAATTGTGAGAAATAAATCTGTTGTTTATAAAACAGTGAGTTGATGATATTTTCTTAGAGCCGTCCAAACGGACTAAGACAGAGGCTGTGAGCACGAAGCAGCTGAGGGAGAGACAGACAGGCTCTGATAGGCTTGACACTGAAGGCTTTCCAATGGCTGGTCCAGGTGTTAGTGACATTCAGCTGTTCTCTTTGCCCTTAGATTCTCTAATGTACCCTGCAGTAATAATACATACTTTTTCCATTAAAGTTTGATATAGGTGTCTCTTTCGTAAATGAAAGGACCATAAAAGACTGTTGCTGTGGAAACCAAGTCAGGAGAGAGGCTCAAGAAAAAAGAAATGTTCTCTAATGTCGGTTGTGCACAAAGGTTAAAGCCTAGAAGAAGCCTTTAGATTTAGTAATTACGGGAGAAATCAGTGAAAGGCGTTTGTCTTTATAAGTCACATTATTGCTGGGATTTTTCATCTACATTAGCTTGAATGTTGACCATCACTTTTCATCTTTTATTTGTGAAATTCTGTGGGTCATGACCTAAAATATCTGTGGTCTCCAGCATGTGCTTGGATTAAGCCCTGTCTCTCTTTATTAATAGTTCTTAGATGGATATTTGCTGGTTTAAATTTTATCTGTAGTGTTCCATAGGAAAATTTGCCAAGAATTCTGTTAAAAGCAAATTATCCTGTTTTAGACAACCCCATTTATCCTTAATCTTTTGAACAAGATGTGCATGATAACCACCTGTTTTCTCAGAGTTTCACCCTGTGAAATTCGCCAAGTACACCCATGAGAAGCATGGATTCTTCCTGGATTGGCGCCCCATCTCGTTCACATACTAACCTTATGGTGATGATAGACAAGTTTCTTAACCTCTTATGAATCAGGTTGTCCATCAGGAAAACGGGGATACTAACTCAGTTGTTGCTAGGATTTAACAGATCAATGTATTTTATAAAGCACTTAACTAAGCCTTGTACATATGAAGCGCTCAACAAATGTTAGCTATCATAGTTATTATTAAATGCATTCAACATTCTTGACTTTCATCAAAATGTGCTTTATAAAGAATCCTTTCTTGAAAATTGACGAAGAATCAGTCTGATTAAATGCCTTGAAGGCATCAGATATATACTAAATGTTCATTTCTTTACGAGTGCTTACTGTACACCAGTATACTGTGCTAGGCATAGAGGGTCCAAGGATGATGAAACAAGAACCCTACTCTTTAAGATCTCATAGTGCAGAATTATTTCACCATCAGCTGTCATTCATTGCTGCTGTCACACAGCTTTAAAATGAATAGATTAAGTAAATAATATTAAGGGCTTATATGGGACATTTTTCCAGCAATAATAAATGGTTATAATATTTATAGGTTATTTTCGGAAGGAAAACATCTGAGATCATGAGTGAGGAGATGTAAAATAAATCCATCACTTTAGAAACTTACTATTACAGGCAGAAAGTGCTGAGCCCTTGCCCGTGCACCGTTTTTAAATATGTTGCCATTACAAATACTTCAGTTAAGGAAGACAAATCCAATATTACTTCCTACCACTTAAGTTAATTTCTCTTCTCTGTAAAATTTCCTATTTTATAAAGACATACTTTATCTTGGCTATATACATACTAAATTGTTCATTTTTTTACTTAGTTAAATTGTTTTCTGTCACAGTGAGAAATGCTTTTCTCTGAAGAAATGATGTTCATGCACGGGAAATAGGGTTATTTATTAAAATGGTTTATTATGAAACTAGATTTAGACATATTTCTATAATTTTGTATTTAAGTGTTTTTAGTGTCCAATGAAATGATTTTCAATGTAAAGTGGGCTTTGATAATCAGTCTCCGAAGTCTCACTTTTATAGTTAATCAAATATACCTGGTGGATTTATATCTACATGCATATGTTTAGAAATACTAGAGATGGTTTCAATAGATCTCTATCAATGCTTTGCTGGGTTATCATAATTAGTAAATGGCTTATGTTATTTTGTGTTTTCATTCCTCTCTGATATAATACGCCTTTGTGGATTTGGGACTCTGTGCATAGGTGTGGGAGGAACACAAAGAAATAGGAAACTTCTCAGACCTAAAAGAACAAACAGGCTGTTTTTACAAGACAAAAAACCACTTTATAACAAAGGGAAAACCCATGTTTGAGGCTGAATCTGGAGCTTGTTATTGAAGTTACATGTTGGAATTTTAGTCATATCTAGTACTTCCCAAGATAGAGGAATTACACGTAAGTGGTTTTCCCACGTAACTGAAGTTTAACCCTTTAACTTATCTACAAAGCAGAAATAGACTCACAGACATAGAAAACAAACTTATGGTTACCAAAGGGGATAGCAATGGGGCGGGATGGGGAGATAAATTAGGAGTTTGGGATTAACATATACACACTACTATGTATAAAATAGGTTAACAACAAGGACCTACTGGGCACAGGAAACTATACTCAATTTCTTGTAATAACCTATAATGGAAAAGAATCTCAAAAAGAATATATATATATATATATATATATATATATATATATATATATATATATATATAAAACTGAATCACTTTGCTGTATACCTGAAACTAACACAACATTATAAATTAACTATACTTCAATTAAAAAAAAATCTTTAAGTGCCAAAACTACAATAAAACACCTGTGTTTCTGGATCACTTTCTAAAGTGTATTAAATGCGTCTTTCAACTCGGCACGCGTAGTATGCTGAACATGATGATACCAGCAGTTCTGGTTTCATGGGCCTACAACCCAGACAGTTACCTAAGGCACATGTTCAGAAGGGCCACTTGTATGGTTTAATGCTCTGCTGGCACTATCTGGAAATGCTTCATAATTTTTGAACACGAGGCTTGGTGCTTTCATTTTGCACTGGGCCCTGCGAATCACGTAGTCTGTCGTGGATACAGGATTTCCCTCTGGAATCTTAATGGGTGTCTGGGGCCATCAAATGTACTACTGTTTGGGCTTCCTCACTTAAGCTCAGCTTGACAGCACTGGCTTCTGTTATCAGCATGCCTCTCTCTCCCAGGGCTCTGTCTTCTAATTTGATGCTCTCATCTGCTGAGACATCATATACGTAAGGGATTCGAATAGTAAGTAGGCTGAGACTCACCAGGCTCCGAAGAGTGACCTTGAAGACCCCTCCCACAGAGTACAAGTGCACAGCATCAGTAACAGGCTTTGTGGCGTTAATTTCAGTGATCACAGGGCCGTTTTTTGCTCCTTTCCTGGACTGACTGCTTTGGTGAAGAGGCTGCTTCTGTATAAACACCATGTGGGATGGTACGATTCTGGTCCATTTCCAGTAAAAGAAAATTGTTGGAAACAAATTATTTTCAAAGCCCACTTTATTTTCAAAATTAATCATAGATGATAAGATGGTAAGGGAGGTTTCTTTTCATGAATCTCCTGTCACATAAACCTTATGAGCTCTGAAGCTTTCCCTGTGGATGAGGGAGAACGTTTTTATTCCAGTAATTTCTGTCCCTTCAGACTGTTCATGTACCTTCAAAGCATCGTTCCTGCTTGATGTCCTCTTGTCCTAAAGGAAACCATGCTATACTTTTTTTAAAAATATAAGTACCTTTGTATATCACAGCATTCTGGATGATTTTCTTTTTTTCTTTTCTTTCTTTTTTTTTTTTTTTTTTGACATAGGTCATAGTTACTAGGCTTTCCCTACAATTATGCAACTTCATTTTTCACTGTCTACTTGGATTCCTATTAGCTAATCTCTGCGGTGATTTCTAGTTTTCTTCTGGTACGGTTTTCTGGTTGCCAGCATCCAAGCTATCTGTGGCAAAAGCAAGCAAAGCCAAGTAAATGTTCTGTTATTTTTTTTAGGCTGTTCATAGTATAAGAAATGTGCTGGCATTTGTATTATAAGAAAACAAGAGTCTTCAGAGTAGAAAGGGGTGTTTCTTACTTATCATTTGTTTACTTGTTCATTTATTCAACATTCAGTGTTGTTTATTGAGCCCTTATTGTGTGCCAGACACTGCAGTAGGCACCAGGGTACAGTGGGAAATAGGGAGTTGTTTTCCATTCCAATAACAGTGCTTTACACACAGCAGATGCTCTAAGGAAACATGGAAGGAAGGAAGGGAGGGAGGGAGGAAGGAAATACGTGCTTTGGATAATATGTATCATTTATTAACATTGCTCAGGGATTTCTGAACTCCTTTTGTAGCAAAAAGCACTTACACCTTTCTGAAGTCCAACCATGGTTGAAATTCTCCTGACTAATTGCTTTTGTTTAAACTTCCATTTGACATTTGAACTATTTTCAAAATGTCATCTCTGGATTCAGTTGCCTCTGAGGAATCGAAAGAAATTTTATATTGACACAGTCTACAAGTCATCAGAATGTGCACAGTCCTGGAAATTTCATAAGTGTTCACAAAAGAAAATTAAGTGGGCCTTAGTCTTTTTTTAAATCAGTTAATCCTAGGTTATCAAAGTGCTTTGGGAATTGCAGCATCAATTTTGTGCCAGGTCTTAACATTAACTGAAATGGTTAAAGGTGTGGGCATGGTTAAAACAATGTCACAGTGACCTTCTACCTCTGTGATGCTGTCCTTCTAATATGTTGGATTTTAATGTGGTTTGACATGTGGAGCAGGGAAAGCAGGGAATTATTTGGGAAATGCCTTTTACTTTCATAAACAAGAGGAAAATGGGAGTTGGTCTTTGCTAATAGATATAATAATAATTGCAATCATAATTGTAATTTATATGATGCGTCCCAGTATTAAAACTCTCACATATTTTATCTATGATAGGTTTAGAATAACCTCTTTTACAAGATGAAAGTCTACCTAGGCCACCTACAGAAAAGTTCTCTAGAATTAGAATTTTATACCTGAGAATCAAAAGCAGCAGACAAATCTCGGTTACTAAGCAATCTTACTTAGATCCTTTATTTTTGAGGAAGGCCAACCATTGTACTGAGAGTTAAAATAAAGAAAGGGGTTGTGATGAAAATACAGCCAGATGCCTATAAACCTCATTAGCAACAAAATATTGGAAGCAGCGTGTTGTGTACCTGTGGGTTTGGTCTGTATCATAAATTCATCGTAACTAAATTCAGTATTTTCTGGCCTTCCATGAGTTGATGATATTGTTGTGCCTTGACTTATGTAATAATTATGAATTAATTAATTCAGCAAACACATATGGAAAACCTTCTCGGTGTCAGGTGCTGTGCTAGGCCCTGGGAGTGCAAAAGGAATAACATGTCATCCCTTAAGATAGGCAGGGTCTTCAGACTTTTGTTACAATTTTTGCAGTACTTCATGTCATTTTTATTGATCCCTACTGAACAAATGGCTCCTTACCCATAAATAGCTTTAATTTCCCCTGCCTCCTGGGTTCTTTGTCAAGACAAGAATGACTGTAAACCAATACTTCCACACACTGGAGGAGCATTCCTGAACCCTGGTGTCAGGCCTCTTGTGGAAAGAAGAATCTCAGATGGTTCTGAGGTATACAGATGGTACAGAGGTATACAGATCTCAGATGGTTTGGGGTATACAGTCCTCAGCTAAACATTAAAGTGAATACATTTCTAAAAGGATGTTGGTGAGGAGAAGCTGGTATCCTTTCAAAACTAAATGTAGAGCTGAAACAGAAACAGACTCAGAGAACAGACTTGTGGTTGTCAAGGGGGAGGGGGTGGGGGAGGGATGGATTGGGAGTTTGGGATTAGCAGATGCAAACTATTATATATAGGATGGATGAACAATGCGGTCCTACTGTATAGCACAGGGAAGTATAGTCAATATCCTGTGATAAACCATAATGGAAAAGAATATGAAAAAGAATATATGTATATGTATAACTGACTCCCTTTGCTGTACAGCAAAAATTAACACAACATTGTAAATCAACTATACTTCAGTACAATTTTTTTTAAAAAGTAAATGTAGAGCCACGGATCTGTTTTAACCACAAATCAAACATGCCCTATTAAAAACGGAATGTCATCACCTGACCTGTCTCCTCCAACCCAGGAAGTAAATCACACTGTGAAACCTGGGCCTTTAGCAGAGTCGTCACCCTTAGTAGAGGTTCCCAGAGTCCTGTCCCCAACCAGGAAAGCTCTCAGAATTGACAAAGACTCCTGGTGCTTTCGATGGACAGCGCCCTCCTCTGGGGGCAGGAAGGAGTAGCCGGCCACCTCAGCCCTCAGGGAGCTCCTGTTTGAGCGGGAATGGTCATTCTTGTGGTTGGATCTTATGGCAGTGAAGCAGCTAACTCCCTTCCGACAGGTTTTGAGATGAGGTGAGCCAGACACCATGCCCATGTCTTATTGAACTGTCAGAGGCATGTGCTGTAATTAACGTTCACTGTGCCACAGATGCTCAAAAAATTTCGGTCTTGCTGGGTCAAAGCACGAGTTCTTCCCTTGGCCTCTAAGGACGGTTCTGATGGGTTCTCCTGTCTGCCCCTCCACGCCCCACTCCCCACTGCCTGCCTTCTGTCACCCGTGCATTTGGGCACACTCTTGCCCTGGGGCTGTGGCCCACTCTGGTCCTGCTGCCTGGAATGCTTTTCCCCTTGATCCCCCGCATGATTGGCTCACTAGTTCCTTCCTCCAGTGCCACCCTCTAAAGCAGCCTTCCTTGCCCACCCCATCTAGTACTGCAATTCCCAATTCTTCCTATGCCCCTCCCTGCTTTATTTCTCTCATAAACACTTACCGCTGTCTAACAGAGTATATCTGTAACCTGTTTATTTTGCTTCTTCTTTATTTCCCCACTCGAATGGAGACTCCAAGAAGACAGGGCTTTTGTCTGTTTGTTGACCCCTGTATATTCTGTCTTGAACAGTGACTGGCAAGTAGTAGATGTTTAGTAAATTATTTGTTGAATAAATAAATGAATGATTGGATAAATTAGTGAGAGAATAAATTTGCCAGAATTCTTACTCTGAGAGGTTACAAATAAGGAGGTCCAAATTTGTACTCTCTCTGTCGAGAGGCCATGCATTATACCTTCCAAACCAAAAGGCTAGGGAGTAGGGATGATGTGAACTTGATTTTTAAAATGTGCAGGTGTCAAGGAGAGAAAAGACCTATACAGGAAGGTGTAGAAGCAGAGGCGGCCAGGTGCATCTGTTACCGAGACCAAGTTTGCTCTGCTCGCCGCACGACAGGCCAATGAATCTGGAGACGAGGTGCTGAGGCAAGGAATACGACTTTATTCAGAAAGCTGGCAGACCAAGAAGATGGCAGACTAGTGTCTCTTGAAAAACCATCTTATTGGGGTTTGGATGCCAGTTTCTTTTATAGCACAGAGAGGGAGAGAAGGTGAGCAAGTGAAGTAAAGTAAAAAGGCCATAAGATTTGCAGTTGTCCCCTGGAATGGCCAGCCTCAGGGAGGGGATGTGTTAATTTCTTCTTTCTTGCAGCCATTCACAGGTGGGCAGGGCCAGGATGTTTCCCTGAACAAAGGCACTTTGGTTTAACATTCAGGCAGAGGGGCCAGGTTCCCTGAGGCAGGCCATTGTGTATAGATAGCTTCCTTTTAGTGAACAAAAGCAACAGGAAGCAAAGGTTAAAGTAAAAGAAACAGATCCAACATGTAGTGAGCTTTGGTTCTTGCCTGTTACACATCCTTTCCCCACTGTGCTGGGTTTGGATGGGAATTTGCCTTGCCAAGCATCTATTTAAAGACAGCGTTTCCCCTGTGCAGTCATGGGTGTTTCATGCTCTATACCAAAGCCATTTCAAAGCCACCTCTGGACATGTTGTTGCTTAGCAAATAGCCTTCGCATCCTGAGATAACTGATAGTAGGATGCAACCGGGCATTTCTAAAGTTAAGCTTTTGATCCTGGAAACATTTACAACTACACTTAGAGAAATTGTCATTTTTTTCCCACTTCTCTCTCTGCGTGCTTGTTAGATTTTTCCATACGTTGTTTATAATAACTTTTCCCTGTGGTTGAAGATAACAGATTTTTGCTTTTAATTCAAGAAATGTCGTCTGCCGTAATGTTTTGCAACACGATACTTTCCAAGTTTCAAAGTGAGAGTGTGTTGTCTGATTGTGTTTTTGCATATGAAGCTGTAGAAATGGTGATAATAGCCCCAGAACTGCAGTGTGCAGCTCCTGCCCTTCCATTCTTGTCAGTGTGTTTAAGTGAATGTAAAGGATTTTTTTTGTCATTGTAATTTAAATTCAGAAGGAGTCTATTTGTATGGTAATTGTAAGCTAAGGAAAACAGTGTTTCATTTCTCTCTGGGATTTGTTTTCTGACATCTTCACGTTCTCTAGTACTTTAACCTGGCAACAGCATATTAACAGCAATTCATACTCCGTATTTGAACATGTAGAACAATCCCCAGCAGATTAATACATGATGAGGAGAAAAAAACCAAGAAGGGATGTTGAGGCCATCATTAATTTTGCTTTCATAAACCATATCTTGGTGCTTTCTGATCTGAACTGAAATTAGAATCACCCTAGAGTTTTCAACATCCAGAAAAAATATTATTGTCACACGGAAGCACAAACAGCATTGCCCTTCTTTTAAAGACTGAGATTCCAACACGAGGATACAAATGATAATCTCATTGTTCGAATTCATTATTTTTCAACAAGGCTTTTTAAGGGGGTAATCTTCTTTCTGTGAGCACAGTCAGGAAGGACCGATTTAACTGCTCATCCAGTGTGCCCTTAACCAGAGGAAGATGGAGAGTTAAAGAGACTTCTCTCTCAATTCAAGCGATTACAGCATGTTCTTTGTCTGAAGTGAGAGAGTTGTGAGGCCAGGGGTTATATCTTCAATCACATCAAATCAGACTTATTTGTTCACAAAACAAGCTCAGTTAGATTAATTTTAGGTGAGGTGATTCAGCTAATACCTTGAGGTTTCTTCAACTCAGGTGTCTTGTGCTCAGATGCCTGCCAGGACAGGTAGGTGGTAACATAAGGGAGCGGTATGAGCCTGGTCAAATAGCTGCACAGAAAACAGGACATTGGCTACACAGGTCCAGCTGGCAGCTTTACCTTAAACCACTGAAGGTGGCCAAACAGACAGTCCTGCCCCCCATCCCCCAACCCCCATCGATTTGGGTTGGCCAAAAAGTTCCTTCGGTTTTAAAGTAAAAATAAAAGACATTTTCATTTTCACCAAGACCTTTATTGGACAACATATTCACCTTTTTGTTCCACTACCTTCTGCCATTTTTCAGGCAACTTCATAATTCCACCTTCCCAAAACTTTTTATCTTTGTGAGCAAAGAACTGTTCCAGGTGCTTTTTACAGTCTTCCAGGGAATTGAAATTTTTTCCATTAAGGGAATTTTGTAGAGATCCAAAGGTGCAATGTCTGGTGAATACGGAGGATGAATCAGAACTTCCCAGTCAAGCTGTAACAGTTTTTGCCTGGTCATCAAAGAAACATGCAGTCTTGTGTTATCCTGATGAAAGATGATGCATTTTCTGTTGACTAATTCTGGATGCTTTTCGTCGAGTGCTGTTTTCAGTTGGTCTAATTGGAAGCAGTACTTGTTGGAATTAATCGTTTGGTTTTCCAGAAGGAGCTCATCATAGAGGACTCCCTTCCCATCCCACCATATACACAACATCACCTTCTTCGGATGAAGATTGGCGTTTGGTGAGGTTGGTGGTGGTTCATTTCACTTGCCCCAGGATCTCTTCCGTTCCACATTATTGTACAGTATCCTCTTGTCATCGCCCATTACAATTTGTTTTAAAAACAGAACATTTTCGTTAGGTTTCAGTAGAGAATCACATGCGGAAATATGGTCAAGAAGGTTTTTTTTCGCTTAACTTACATGGAACCCAAACATCAAAGCAATGAACATAACCAAGCTGGTGCAAATGATTTTCAACACTTGATTTGGATATTTGAGTATGTCAGCTATCTCCTGCGTGGTATAACATTGATTGTTCTCAATTAATGTCTCGATTTGATTACTATCAACTTCAACTGGTCTACCCAACTGTGGACCATTATCCAGCAAGAAATCTCCAGCACGAAACATCGCAGACCACTTTTGACAAGTTTGATCAGTCACAGCACCTTCTCCGTACACTGCACAAATCTGTTTTTTTTTTTTTTTTTGCATTTCATTTGCGTTCTTACCTTTCTTGAAATAATAAAGTGTAATATGCTGAAAATGTTGCTTTTTTTCTTCCATCTTCAATACTAAAACGGCTACACAAAAATTCACCAATTTTGATAAGTTTTTTTTAAATGCACGCTGATATGACAGCTGTCACAATACAACTAACAAAATTATTTCAAATGAAGTTAAAGACAACTAAGCGCTACTAGAGCTATCTTACAGAAAAATACGAACGAACGTCTTGGCCAACCCATAAAAGAAGGTTGCCACTTTTTAATCCCAAAGGATGATTGAGTACAGAATGTTGCATTGAAGTGGCCAGCCCTTTCTTCAAGGGATGCTATAAATCATGGTTTTCATGCAAAATCCCTCGATTTTCATATAATGTTAGTTCAAATCTAAAAGAAGCAGTCGTAGGCACCAACCTAACAAAAATGTGCCTATGGCCTTAACTTTCGCAGGTCCAAGATCAAAATGAGAACAAATAGAGGCCCACATGCCACAAGTATAAATATTTAAAAGAGTAATAAATCAAGCTGGCAAAACTGTTAATGAAATATGTTCCATCCTCAGACTTTGACAAATATTCAAATCTGAAAGGCCGTATTTAAAACTAGAGTTCTCTGCATCCTACGAGTACCAGACAAAGTGGAGTGGAAAAAGCAGGCCCTGCAAGCCCCTACTCCTACCCAGCTTCTCGTCTCACCCCGGCTCTGTTCCAGGTGCACGTGTGTGGACACCTCAGGCCATATGGCTAAGCTCTGCTCTCTCACGCTCCAGCACTTGCCTCCTATAAACAGCTGCCTCTTAACCAACCCTCTGTCCTGGGCAATGCTACCCCAGGGAGAATGGATCCAGTGAAGAGACCCACTCAGGCCTGGAAACAGGCTATAGGTGGTCATTGAGGCAGAGAATTCCAGAATCCCTAAAACCAGAGCTTGGTCCAGAATCTAGACTTTAGAATGTGTGGGGAGGGTCATGCAGTGACACCAAGTGGGCACATCTCCTTGGTCCTCAGACTCTTGGTTTTGTTGGGGGATGCATGGCTGAAGGGGGGCCAGGGGGTGCCTTCTGCATTATAGGGGCAGAGACTTCGGTGGCTGGAATCTCAGGGCAGTGTTTAGGCCCTTGATTGATAGAATATTTGTTCCCAGTGAGATCTTAGAGATCATCTTATTCGTCCAAGACCTCAGTTTACAAAGGAAGATCCTGGCTAATGAGAGGCAGTGTCCATTCGTGTAGAATCAAAGGCTTTTTAGTCGACTGTGTCTGATGTATTTGAACCTAATCCTTAGTCCAGTAATTTGCCAGATCAGTGACACGTTACCTAGCTTCCTTGAGCCTTGGTTTCCTCCTCTGGAAAATGGAGATGAAATAAATGTTTTTCTGGCCTCTCAAGGGCTTTTCTAACCAGTTATGGTTGAGACCTTTGGTTACTGGTTCATCCTAGCAGAACTTCCTCCCTAGGGAATGTCTATTCCATGCAACTCTCTCTCAGCCGCAGTTGTTTGCTTTAGGCTCTTCTGGTTAAACACAAGGACAGTCTGAGGCTGCCTTTCTAGTACTTGAATTGTCTTTCACTTTTCCATGAGAAAAGAACAGCATAAGGAAATTAGCTTGATGATGTTGTTTAAATATGAAAAAGTTCATGTCTTTCCTCTGAATCTGATGATGATAAGTTTTCAATTTTTAGGGCCCTTGTAACCATTTTCAAAGCTATGTGTAATTTCTAAAATTAATTTGTTCAAAGGACTTGGTGCTTAGATTCTTGCCTAAGTTTCCCTGGAAACTTATACCCATGTAGCTTTTATGTATCAGTAAACGACCTTTTCAAAGACAGACTTTTATGTTTTTGTTTTAGGAAGACAGGAGAGAAAAGAGGGAGAGACAGTTTCCTTACTAAGAGGAAAATATTTTGAACACAGTTTAAATCAAAGCTTTTCCTAAATTATAAGACTAGTTATTTGGTGTGGAATTTAGAATGTAATACTGAAGTGAGAGAAGTTGGCATTTGCAGGTTTCATTGGCCACCAGCAATGACCATTGAATGTTGGCATCGGGCTTACATTCTCTTTTATTTAGTATATTAAGTCAGTTGTTTAAAAAAAGAAAGTCTGGCTAATTAGCCTGCCAAGATCATAATACTGTCTGGTTCTAAGGTTATATAAGCCTGAAAACCCCATTATGGAATACTTCTTTTTTGTGCAGAATAGTCCCTAATGCCTGAAAATGTCATAATTGCCTCTTCATCTTGGAAAGGCAATAGATATTATTGGATACACACTTCCTCACAGACTCATTCACATTTTTCTTATCTTAGGCATTGTCCCCCACCATGAGAACATTTTCCTTTAGGACAAGTGATAACCCATATTTTAGTACAAGCAGATCTAGTTGTATATAAGAATATTTCAAACCAAGAAGCCCATTCAAAATGTTTTCTGCTCCTTTAGTCATAACATAGTTTTATTATGTTGGAGATTAAGGTTGCTATTGTTCACCTGCCATCAGCCTATTATTGAAGTTCCTTTCTCTCCTCATGGTTTCCATGACCCAGTGAGCTGGAACACGGATTAAGTAGTGGATCCCAAATAATAGTAGAAGAAGATATATGAGAATGTTGTGATTTTGGCATTTAGTGAAGGTATAGGTTCATGATGATGATGACTCATACTTTGGTGTATCTGCCAAGCATACTTAATGATCAATATGATCGTTCCCAGTTCATCATTGAAAAAAGTGAAATTCAGGAATCGAACTTGCCAGGGTCACTCAATTAGTAAGTAGCAGGATAAGGACTCAAGGTCAGAGCCAGTGACTCAAGAGCCTGTGTTTTTGTCCAATACACCGTGGATACAGAGACAGAAATGATAGCCAACATTTTTTAGTAATAGGAGCTGCCTTACACATATGCTCTCACTCCATTTCATTCCAGCAAGCCAGAGAAGGGCATTATGATTAGCTGCATTTTATAGATGAGGACACTGAAGCCTGGAGAGTTTTTATAAATGTGCCCAAATCACACAGCTTGTAAATACAAGAGTTGGGATTTACTCCAGGGCCTCTAGAATGCTGGGCCTTTTGACCAGAAAAGGGAGAAACCTTCAAGAATTCAAAGCCAATTTTTGTTTTAAATCATTTTCTATGGTATTTAGCAGATAACACTAGGGAATTAAGCCATAAAGAGATGCCAAAGTGTCTATATTTGAGTTCACCAGACAAAAATTTCCCAGTGGATTCCTTCATCCGGTTGTATGAGCTATTGAGTGGTGTATCACCGCCCAGCTTAAATGAATAGACTACCAGCCAAGCGAGAAGAGCCAGCAGGCTGCAAGCTGTGGTTTTGTAAATGTTCAGCGATTAGAGTGGATAATTATTAATATTATTTTGATTTATTTTGCAGAAGACATAACCCATCTGTATGTATGTACATATATATATATGCATATATATGTATATGTATATATTTATATTTGGCTAAAGATTCAGGAAATTTTTCAGGGAGATTTTCATATGTGTCCGCTTTCTCAAGTTGCTCTCTTGTGACTTCTCTACATTAGGCAGTGATGACCCCTGCGAACATTGGCCAAATCCATTTCCCTGCTGTCCTGAGTAGCCTCTCTGCAGAGTCCCTGCTAAGATAGAAATTCACAAACAATAGGTGGCCATTGCCAGCAATTTGAACACAGCAGTCTTGGTCCTTGGCAGCAGTAACCAGCAATTGGCAAGCTATTACCCAAATCCCCTGCCAAGAGAAAGCTAGGACTTTTGAAATTACCTTGTTCCTTCCACCTGGTTGCTACATTTCTCTCTTTTACAAAAACAGGCTTTGTGTGTGCAAGTATGTTACTTGATAGCCTTCATGCTAAAACTGTCCTTGGCATGAGCGGATTTGGGTCTTCACAGACGTTTAGCAAAACGAGTGCCCTTCCATATGGAAACGCCGTTCTTTCCTTGGATACAGGATTTGATTAGGGAGTCCTCTGCTTCTTGATATCCTATGGCATCTTAACTGAAACTTATAAGAAGACGGATTGTGTATGTGGGTCTGTGCTGTATATCAATGTGTTGAGTGGTAATTCACACCTGATTTTTTTTCTTTTAGTACAAGCATAGAATCAAAGGTGTCCGGAGCTCATGTAACCATTTTACCGAGAAGGAAACCGAGATACACAAAGTTTAATTGATTTGCCAAAAGTCAGGAACCTAATTTAATTCACTGGATGTTTGTTGACCCCCTGCTAAATGTGGAAGAGGGTAGCAATAAGAAAATGTGAAATATGTTGTTAGGGGTATACCTACATATATGCAGGACATAAGCCATAGTATAAATCTGTGTAATTAATAAATATTATCATGGGTAATAGCTACTTTAATTGAGAAAAGGAGAGCTCAACATTGTTTAAGAGATTACAGAGGATCCAGACCCTGAACTCGTTCACTCATTTATTAACTCAGCAAAGTGAATGCTTTGCTTACTATTTGCCAGGCGCTTCCTAGAGTTTGGAGATGGCCCAGCAAATAAGGTGCATGTGGTTGCTGCCGTCATAGAGTTCAAGGTTCAGTGGGGCACAGAGATAGATGGGGAGGAGTAGCACAGTATGATAAGTCTTCTGATGAGACAGGATGCTGTGGAAATTCAGGGTTGGGGGACGCTAAACCCAGATTCCAGGAGTCTGGGGATGGTTTGTGTCTAAACCCATAGGTGGAGGCGTGATGGGGGGCATTCTGGGAGAGAGCCAGCATAAAGAGGATGAGAACATGAATTGCCTGGGGAAGAGCCCTGTGCTGGACACTGTGCTAAACACTTCCCATACAGTATCTTTTCTAATTCTCACAACAGTGTTAAGTGGTATGTATATTATTAACTGAGGTCAACTGACTTGCCAAAAGTCACATAGCCAGCAGATAGAGAAGCAAGATTCTAACTTAGGTCTGCCTCTCGGAGAGCTGTACTCTTAAAAAACCACTTATGGAAAAGGATTTTAGTTAACATTTCAAACATGGTTTTAAACATGGCTTGATATGATGATGTGTCGACATACTTTGGTCTTTGGGGTATCTTGGACCCTGGATGATCCAGGAGACACTTGCCTTTTGGCCCCAACTGGCATATACCCTTGGTCTTCTGGCAGCTCATTATGGGTTTCTTTCTTTGTGTTCAGCAGGCCCCTTGCTTGCCCCTCTGACCTCCCTCAGCAGCATTCCAGCTAAGCTGCCTCTTTGGCTCTGAGGTCTCTACCCACCCCACTTGCTGCTTGTCACTTGCTCCATGAACCAGCACTTGTTTTCTGCTCTTCTCCTGGTACCTGAGCTACCACTTGGATCTGACCTCAGGCCCCTCACTAGCCTCAGTCTTTGAGTGTGGCCCAGCCTCCAGGTTCCCAAATTCTATGGCCCAGATGAGTCTGAAACTCAAAGTACATTTTCCTTTCTACCCATCATCCTCTATCTGTGTCTTCGACCCGATCCCTCTGTGGCAGGGCTAAGCCCCAGTGGTTTCTATAGACCAATTGGAGGCCAGAAAATATCCTCAACTTCATCAGATGTCTGGGTTCAGCCTGGGGGTCATTCTCTGAAAGAACCTGTAGTGGAAATATATGGTTCAAATTTGCCTTTCTTGGGACTTTCTAAATCTCTCTACTCTAAGAAAACTATTATGTCAATACCAACGCTCTCAGCCAACTTTAAAACAAAGGATCTAATTTTCTCTCATCTTCTACATTTAAAACAGGGAGACCTCTTCCTTAGGCTTCCTCCGACCTGACCTGTTTCACTATTGCAACTTACTTAGGTGATCTTTGTCTTTTTCCCGTGAGGTGTGTGTGTGTGTGTGTGTGCTTGTGTGTTTTCTCAGCCATTTTCCCTCAACTTCTCTACTAAAATTTGGATAAATATCATTTTCATGGACTTTGAAATCCAGCCTTTCATATTTTTTTTCATATTTTACAACGCATGCCTGTTATTGTAGAAACAGAAGACAGGCCAGGAATTTTTAGTCTTTTACAGTTCTCTTACATTAGAACATGCAAGGAAATCATTTCTTACTGAAACTGCTACACTTGGTCATGTTATTACAGGAAACACGCTGTGGACTTGTTTTGACAGTGAAACATCTTTAGACTAAAATTTTAAATTGCTCATCCAGCTAAGGTTGGTTGCTGTTCAGTAATAATTCTCAGGTGTTACTTGTTTCAAATTTCAGAATTTTTTTAAAAAGATTCTATCAAGTAAGGATAGAATGTGACACATTCAGTGAGGTATAAGATAAGCCTGTCTTTGTTTCTTAGGGCAAATCATATTTTGTCTTAGCACAGCCTTCTTGCCTTTGGTATGCTCAAAGAAATTAATTTGAATGTTTACGATGTTATTTAATTTTCAGTAATTATTCAAGCATATATAATCACAGACATCTATGAAGTAGGCAGATGGGTCAGCAATTGTGCATGTAATTAGAAATAACCCTTGAAATATAAAAGTAGATTTTAATATTCAGCTTCTAAAGAATTGCCAATATTACAAATTGCTCATACCCTGAAGTGGCAGCCAGTGATGTAAAAACTTAAATATAAGAATTCAAATGAAAATTTCAGCCTTCTCAGCACCAAGCAGTTATCGAATGACAGTAGAAAGTCATGGCAAAATCACTTAAAGGGACACTGTTTCTTTCTTTAACATCAAAATATGATGTGTTTGTAACTAATTATTACTTGAATAATTAAATTTGAAATTATTTAGTTTTGAGTGTCTCTTTTTATAGCAAGTCACACACTCAAATGGAAAAAATCATGTTTAAGAATCATATTAGTAAATTCCAGCTCACTTGAAGATTCTTAGAGAGAGGAAAACAAAATATTCTGCTTTTAAAATGAAGGACAGGGCTTCCCTGGTGGCGCAGTGGTTGGGAATCTGCCTGCCAATGCAGGGGACACGGGTTCGAGCCCTGGTCTGGGAGGATCCCACGTGCCGCGGAGCAACTAGGCCCGTGAGCCACAATTACTGAGCCTGCGCGTCTGGAGCCTGTGCTCCCCAACAAGAGAGGCCGCGATGGTGAGAGGCCCGCGCACCGCAATAAAGAGTGGCCCCCGCTTGCCGCAACTAGAGAAAGCCCTCGCACAGAAACGAAGACCCAACACGGCCATAAATAAATAAATAAATAAATAAAAATTAAAAAAAAAAAGGGGCTTCCCTGGTGGCGCAGTGGATAAGAATCTGCCTGCCAATGCAGGGGATGCGGGTTCGATCCCTGGTCTGGGAAGATCCCACATGTAAAATGAAGGACAGCACTCCTATTTACTACTGTCAGTAAATATAAGGAATGTACTTCATTGACTGTTGAGAGAGGGGGAGAGGCAGACTCTTCTGGTGAAATGAATTCTGGTTTTAGATTAATGAGTTCTGGATTCAAGTCCTTGGTCTGCTATTTATAAGATAAATAACTTGAAGTTTCTTAAAGTCTCAGGACTTATTGGTATTTTTGCTGTAGAGGCTACTCTTTTCTTCTAACATGGTCTCTAACACTCTTGATAAAGTCTTTTTTTTTTAATATAAATTTATTTATTTATTTTTTCTCTCTGTTGGGTCTTCGTTGCTGCATGTGGGCTTTCTCTAGTTGCGGTGAGCGGGGGCTACTCTTCGTTGTGTTGTACAGGCTTCTCATTGCAGTGGCTTCTCTTTGTTGCGAGCACGGGCTCTTGGCACACGGGCTTCAGTAGTTGTGGCACACGGGCTCAGTAGTTGTGGCTCACGGACTCTAGGACACAGGCTCAGTAGTTGTGGCGCACGGACTTAGTTGTTCCTCGGCATGTGGGATCTTCCTGGACCAGGGCTCGAACGCGTGTCCCCTGCATTGGCAGGTGGATTCTTAACCACTGTGCCACCAGGGAAGTCCCGTCTTTGATAAAGTCTTAATAAAAAATTTACTGAGGAAAGAAAAGAAAAAAGAAATTAGAAATGGGAGGGGGGCATAAAAGAAAATAGAAACAGAAAGAAATCCCCAGTTTTCAAGGAATAATATTACTCCCTTATGGCATTTGATAATATTATGGCTAAAAATAAACAGTCCAGTTGTATTTTTGCAAGTATAAGCATCACCTCTTTATATTTAGGTCAAAGGCTAGATCTTGTCCAAATAACAGATATTTTCCTTTTGAAGTAATAATAATGTTTGTGGAGTTTCTACTTTGTGTCAAGATAACGAGACACAAGTATTGGCTTAAAACAACGTAGAGTTTAGAGAGGTTGTTTCTTCCAGAAAGAAGGAATTCACGTTGGGAACACTCTGACCCTGGAGTTACTGGGCACCTGTTCAGCTTTCAAATGTGAGAAGGCTGATACTATTCATGAAAACCAGAAGTTTATGTGCAAAACAGAGAATGAAGCTGTTTTTTTTTTATGCCACACTAGGAGCAAATCTAAGCCCTAGAGGGGCACTGATGGGGAAACCGAGGACAGAAGTTCTAGAATTCATTATTTCTTTATCATTGTGAGAGGCAGGGTGGGATAG
This sequence comes from Balaenoptera acutorostrata, assembly GCF_949987535.1. NCBI lineage: Eukaryota > Metazoa > Chordata > Mammalia > Artiodactyla > Balaenopteridae > Balaenoptera > Balaenoptera acutorostrata. The sequence continues at coordinate 70,941,922 of NC_080072.1, forward strand.
GATTTAGTTCAGGAGAGAAAGAAAATGGAGGACTTGGCAGCATTGGTTGTCATAACTAGAGGAGATATAGCAGAAGTAGGTGGCTTGGTGGATGATATTAATGCTTGTAACATCTACAACCTAACTCTAACCCCAATCTTTGATCTCACTTCCTCCTAACATAATATAAAAGTCAAGAAGTATGTCCTGGGGCTTCCCTGGTGGCACAGTGGTTAAGAATCCGCCTGCCAATGCAGGGGACACGGGTTCGAGCCCTGGTCCGGGAAGATCCCACATGCCGCGGAGCAACTAAGCCCGTGCGCCACAACTACTGAGCCTGCGCTCTAGAGCCCGCGAGCCACAACTACTGAGCCTGTGAGCCACAACTACTGAAGCCCACGCGCCTAGAGCCCGTGCTCCACAGCAAGAGAAGCCACCACAATGAGAAGCCCGCGCACCGCAACAAAGAGTAGCCCCCGCTCGCCGCAACTAGAGAAAGCCCGCGTGCAGCAACGAAGACCCAACGCAGCCAAACAAAACAAAACAAACAAACAAACAAACAAATAAATAAATCTCTAAAAAAGAAAAAGAATTCTTTAAAAGAAGTATGTCCTCCTGCGCCCTGCTTTTGTTCCAGGCCTTAAGTTTCCTATGGCCCGTGGGTGCTGAAAGGGGGCAGAAGAGTCCCCTTTCCTTAAGAGGAACCATATGTGGTATGTGTCCTGATGTGTTGTTGCCGGTTTCTTTGCTGGCTGCGAGCACTTCCGTGGCTGGCACTGGAGAAAGTATGAAACGTCCTCCCCATACCTTCTGATTCTGCTGTGTCTGCTGCACAGAAGCTTATGTGATTTGGGGTAATGATGCCACTGGGGATTAAAGAGCTGGTAGCACTTTTTATTCATTCGTCTGACTGTGCTAATTCACTAGTATCTTAGAAAGAGCATACCTAATATTACAGAGGCGTGTTTCTCAATCCTTTGGTCATAACAAAAGCTTTGAGACCAAAAAAAAAAAAACAAAACTCATTCCAGTTTCTTCCTGTGATATCTAGAACTAGTTGGTGCTTTAAAGTGAAAATTTGCAGAGATACCATAAGCCCAGATACATTTTTCTCTTCCTGGAAAACATGATGGCTCGATGAGATGATTCTGAGTTTCTGCGATTATCACTGCTATGGTGTACCTAGGGATGGTACTGCAGTGTTAACGATTTAAGGAGCTGAGTGCAAAAAAAAAAAAAAATGTTTCCTTTGGTTATGGTTAGGAATAATATTCTTACGTAACTTTACATTGGAAATAACTTGAACTGCATGCCATAAAATTAGTTTTAAATGGAAATGGGAAGTTGTGGTTGTTTGAAGATGTTTTCCTTTGTTATTAAGCCAAGTGCCTTCTGGGATAACAGTTTGTGTACTTTAACTCCTGGGACAAATTTGTTTTTTCTTTAAGGTTTGTATTGCTTTGTTCATTCAGGCGTGTCTAGGCCACCTTCTGGTCAGTTCGTTCTGAGCTAACGCCCACAGCCCAGCCAAGCAGGGAAGCTGCTCTTATCACTGCCCCTTTGTGCCTTGTGTTCTGAGCAGAAAGGGAGAGCGGTGGCCTGGGTTGACTAATCCTGGCAGCCACCCACCCTCCTCATGGCTGGTCCAGAGCGAGACTCGGCTCAGTCATTCACAGAATCAGCAGTACTCACAGATTCATTTGGGGAAGTTTATGCCATTTTATGTTTTTAATCAAAAACATACAAACACACATAAATGATCCCACTCACCCCAAATCTTACACTTGTCATCCTTTTCTGTAACCTATTGGTTAAGAGTACACTTTGTGTTGACATCCTGGCTCTGCTACTATGGGCTTATTATCAGGCAAGTTCAACAAGAATCCGGAAAGCCTCAGGCTGCTCATTTTTCAAATGAGACTAATAGTGCTGTCCATGCTGGGTTATGGCGAGGATTACGTGGGGCAATGACACGCACCGTGATTAAATCGGCACCCGGATGTAATAATTAGCACTAAACAAATGTTGGCTATGACTATTGTTGTTTTTATGAGTTTACCCATAGCCACCTCACTGTAGAGGATTTCACTTTTCTGGAAACCTTCTCAAGTAGAGGCTATTTTCTTATTCTGCATAACATGGAGGAGGAGGGTTGAAGAACATGTTCTGTCTCTTGCCCTAAATTCTCTCCATTCTTTTTGCTGTTATCTACCAGCCTCCCAGATGTTTTCCCATGAACTGTGTGTTCCGTACCAACATCTTCTCTATCCTTGCCTTCACCGTTATCCTCAGGGCATATAATGACTTCATGATGATTATCAAAAATTCATCGTTTCAAACAAAATCGACTTCTCTACTCTTCAGGTCATTAACAAGGCGAAGCTGGTATGATTTCATTGAGTCCTACCCCTGAAACTGAATTCTCACAATCCCTTTGTCTTCTTTCTCTGTTCACATGCCTCCCTACTCAGTGAAAAGCCATGGTGATTTATTACTTAATTCATGTAATTGTGTTCTAATTCCCCCACCAAAAGGGGGGCGGGGGGGGGAATCAAAGCTCTTCACTGATCCTGGTACTCTCCAAGGTGCTGAAACACAATAATGAACACACTGCTTCCACACCCAATTTATCAGTCCATTCCTCTGGGTCACTAAAGTCCTCAGTTCTGTTAATTTTAGGCTGCCAAGCCCCACTAGAGGAAGAAAAAAAAAATCACAACTCCATTACAGATTATTATTCACAAATGCCCAATCACACACTAACCACACAATCACAGCACTGACCCCACAATCACAGCACTAACCCCACACTGAATTGTAGCTTCCTATTTACTTACCTGTCTCCCAGCGGAACTCTGAGCTCCATACACTGTTTCATACGTCTCCGTGCCCCGATCCAAACTTGGCTTATAGTAGGGATTCAATTAAAATTTGAATTCATGTCAATTAATGCATTTATCACTTTCAACTTTTTAAATAGTCTCTAACTGCTGGTTGGCAAACCCATTTTTCATATTTTTTTTTATCTTTCTTTTACTCTCTGTCCCATTCCTCCCAGTTTCTCTTTCAAGTATTCCTACTAAACCCTTCACTCTTCCATCTTCACTTTCTACAGAAGAATCTGGCTCGTATTTTATCAAGGGTGTTGACACTGCCTTATGTGAGTCCCCTTGGCTTCCCGTTCAGTTGCTTCTAACTTCAGTGCACCCCACTACCACGTTATGGGAAGCAGTGGGATGGATTGTGGGGTCCCTCTTCCTCCTAGGACTCTCCTCCACCTGTGTTTTCTACTGTGATTAGGTCGATAACCTGCAAAATATCACAGGCTCAAAGGAAGTTTAAATTTAACTATTAAATTCCTTCCCAAAAAGCTGTTAAATTAAATTCCTTCCCAAAAAGCTGTTCAGAGTACTGACCTTAAACCAATTAAAGTTCTTCTTGGCACTGTGGGTCCGCCTTCACTGCCCGCTTTGGGTCTTGTGGTCTGTGACCAACCAACAAGCCAGAAGTCAGCCCCGACTTCCCCCCTGCTTAACCCCAGCCCCCTTATCTCTGCAGCCCTGATCTTGCCAAGATGGGATTGCTCCATTCTTGATAAACTCCGGTGTTGATGCAGGGCCTACCCTGAATCCAGCCACGGTCTGGGGACAACCTACAGCTCTCTGCCCCAGTCAGACTGCAGGGAGACTTTGTAAATTCATGAGCAGTAGAGGGAGTGATAAAACTTCTGCTTTAGTAAGGCTGTCCTGGTTTGGAAGAGAGGAAAATAGAATCATAGGATACCTTAATATGTCTTGAAATCTTGGCCTCTTATGTGCGAAGAACCTAGAAATGTTCTGAATTTAATAAGGAAAATAAAGGAGTTCATCCTCTATTCCTGAGGGGTGACTTATTTTGGGGTAAAGATACACCAGGATTGCCTTTGACAAAATGTGCAAGTTTTGTAAGCCTGAAGGCTTTTTTTTTTATGGGCCTTATTTTGGAATGGCTTTTTTTATTTGGCCAAGGTAGATGGTTCATGCTATCATATCAAGCATTTGCCGCCAGCCTCTGGCTTGTGAGAAATGCTTTGAGATATGAAACATCCCATAAAGGGCCATCATTCTCTAGAATGGGTCTGAGCGTGCAAAAGACTTGGATCTCTGGAAGAGAAGGGGACATTTTCTGTCCCCTGAGAGGTACTGGTTGTCAGGGGGCTTATTTCAGGAAGCAAAATTACTAACCACTGATAGGAATTTATTTGAATAACTCCAGGAAATATTTGTTTAGGTAAGAGGGAATTTTCCTTTCCTGTAGATAAGCTCTTGCCTAAGCAGCATTACATTACATTTCAAATGGTCTCTCAGAAGCCAAAGCGTGAGTGCAGAGCATGATGTATTTGTATGTACTACTGGTGTGTGTGTGTGTGTGTGTGCGCGCGCGCGCGTGCGCGTGTGTGTGTGTTTAAGCTGCTGAGTGCTTAAACCTGCTTTTGTATTTTGAGAGTTATTTCTAGTAGGAGCTGAGTCTGTCCAATTTATCTCTGGCACCGAACAAGCCCTATTTGTCTCTGGCATGAAACAGGCTTTAGCTCATCTGGTGCTGTCCCTGGTTATCATGCTACTCAGCGGGGATAATTTGTTTTGTTTTATTTCTGTCCTGAAAGGTAATTAATAATACAGGGGCAAAATTGTTTGTGTGGTGTTTTTATATTTTTGATTACCCAGAGAAGAATTTTTCAGGAGCTTTTCCAAATAGCTGCTCAGCACCTGGCTGGAGAATTGCTTTCCTCGATGGCAAAGAGCTAATTTGGGGAGACCTTCCAGGGTCTATTCCTTCACCTTCACATGCCTCCAAGCCCCATTTAGTGTGGGTCAAGGAGAACTTCAGAGGGCATTAAAACACAGACCAGTGAATAGTAACACTGAGCCAGAGCCTTCATTGTTCAGCACAATTTTCTGGCTTCTGCCAATGGTTCAGAGAAATCATTCAGAATGCTCTAACACGCTAGGTGTTCTGTGTGCTCAGTTCTTTCCATGCATCTTCTTTCATCTTCACAACACCCAATGAAGTCTCTCTGCACCAGAGGTGAGGGACTTGAGACTTAGTAACATAGTATTTAAAAGTTGAAGTTGCTTTTGCATTTTAAGAGTAATTCTTCTTCTTCAACCCTAAGATCTCAATTACTATTCCAGGAGTGGCAAACTGAATGGTCTAGAGGGCCCAGACCTGTAGGCTGGGGACGCAGCTGCATTGGCGAACACTCGCTCCTCTTAAGGATGCTGTTTGTATTTTGCACTTGCTGGTAGTTGTAGGGGTTTGTGGGCCACTGAAACCAGGTAATTCTGAGTTTTCAGTGCAAACTGGAAATATGGTGCTCATCATTATAATTCTGTAAGTTTGGTGTAATTGTTACTTTCTTTTCAGAAGAGGTAAATTGAGGTTTGAGAGAATAAGTGACTGTCCCCAAATCATTCAGTTAATGAGTATTGTAATTGGAATTCATACCTATGTCTGTCAACCTCAAAACCGCATTATGTACTGTATTTCCTTTATTTCTGTGATACCGTGTATATTTTCACCCTCAGCCTCAACCCCTGGCAACCTCCAAGTAACTTTTTTTTGGTAAGAGCTTTATTGAGATGTAATTCACAGACCACACAATTCACCTATTTATGTACAATCGGTGTTTTTTTTAATATATTCACAGAGTTGTACAACCATCCCCACGATCAATTTCAGAACTTGTACACACCTGTACCTTATAGCTGTCACCCTCCTTTCCCCTTGTGCCCCAGCCCTAAGTAGCAACTAACATTTTCTGTCTCTATTTTTTTGCTTATTCTAGACATTTCATGTAAATTGAATCATATAATGTGTGGTCTTTTGTGACTGACTTCTTTCACTGAGCATAGTGTCTTCAAGGTTATTAATGTTGTTATATATATCAGCACTTAATTTCTTTTCATGGCTGAATATTATCTGCATATACCACATTTTGTTTACCCATTCATCAGCAGATGGACATTTGGGTTGTAGTGGCTGTTATGAACAATGCTACTATGAATATCCGTGTACACGTTTTTATGGGGATATATGCTTTCACTCTCTTAGGAATATACCTAGGAGTGGAATTGCTAGGTCATATGGTTATTCTATGTTTAAAGTTTTGAGGCATTCCCTACCGTTTTTCAAAGTGGCTGTCCCATTTCATATTCTTACCAGCAGAGTTTGAAGCTTCCAGTTTCTCCATATCTTCTCTAACACGTGTTATTATCTGACTTTTGTTTTTAGCCACCCAACAGGGTGTTAAGTGGTATCACGTGGTGGGATTTTGTTGGTTTGTTTGATTTTTATTTATTTTTTATTGAATTATAGTTGATTTGCAATGTTGTGTTAGTTTCTGGTGTACAGCAGAGTGATTCAGTTATATATATATATATATATATATATATATATATAACTGAATATATATATTTTTGTGTATATATATGTATATTCTTTTCCATATTCTTCCATTATGGTTCATGAAAGGATATTGACTATAGTTCCCTATGCTATACATAGGACCTTGTTGTTTATTCATTCTATATATAGTAGTTTGCATCTGCTAACCCCAAACTCCCAATCCATCCCTCCCCCACACCCCTCCACCTTGGCAACCACAAGTCTGTTCTCTATGTCTGTGGGTCTGTTTCTATTTCATAAATAAGTTCATTTGTGTCATATTTTAGATTCCACATATAAGTGATATCATATGATATTTGTCTTTCTCTGTCCGACTTACTTCACTTAGTATGGTAATCTCTAGGTCCACCCACATTGCTGCAAATTTCATTCTTTTACATGGCCGAGTAGTATTCCGTTGTATGTATATACCACATCTTCTTCTTTTTTTTTTTTTTTAAACATCTTTATTGAAGTATAATTGCCTTACAATGGTGTGTTAGCTTCTGCTTTATAACAAAGTGAATCAGTTATACATATACAATATGTTCCCATTTCTCTTCCCTCCACATCTTCTTTATCCATTCATCTGTTGATGGACATTTGGGTTGCTTCCATGTCACATGGTGGTTTTGATTTACATTTGCCTAATGGCTAATAATGTGGAGTATCTTCTCATGTACTTCTTGCCAATTTTTATACCTTCTTTATAGATATATCTATTCTTTCTAGAAGTGTCTATTCAAGTCCTTTGCCCACTTTTTAATTGGGTTATTTTTCTTTTTATCATTGATTTGTAAGAGTTCTTTATATATTCTAGGTACAAGTCTCTTATCAGATATATATGATGTGCAAATATTTTCTCCCATTCTGTGGATTGTCTTTCACTTTTTTGATAGTGTTCTTCAAAGAATGAATGAGAGTTTTTAATTTTGATGAAGTCCAATTTATCTGCTCATTTCTTTTGTTTCTTGTGCTTTTGCTGTCACATCTAAGAACATGCCGCCAAATCCAGAGTCACAAAATTTTACCCCTATGCTTTCCTACTTACTTTTATTGTCCTAAGACATAGTTTCCTTTTTATGGGTATAGTCCTTGGTTTGAGAATACTGGGATTTGTTGAAAAATACTGTTTCTACTGTGCATGATCATAGAAACTTCTGTCATCTAATTTTATCCTTGGATTTTCTAAAGGTTTCCGTCCCCACAATCAAACATCATTTCTGGTCATTATAGGCGCTGGGCTACCTCTGGTTGGAGTTTTGATGTTGTTTATTGGTCAATTTTTGACTGAGTTATATATTTCAGCTCCTGTGATTTATCTGTTGCTTATTTTTTTTGGTTATGATTCTACTGCTGTCACCAATTGGCCTTCTAAACATTTCTGCAGAAATACTGGAGTATTTACTGCAAAAACTTTTCATGCTTTAGAAATTCTGAGAGAAGCTTTTAGAAAAGGAAGAATGCCTGTCAATGCACTACCCTCTTATATTATCAACTTTTTTGACAGAATATTTAAAAGGTGATTTAAGACTGGTTAGGCAGCACTTATCAGTAGGAAAGAAAATTTCTCTTTCAGTTACTTAATAGCCTATCTGAGGCACCTGCAAGGAAAATTCTCCTAATTTCATGGATGTTTTTGTCACTACAGTACCCTAGTGTATACAGTGTGGCTGACGCTTTTCTAGTTCTTCTCCTTCAGTATTGACAGTCTTTCAGATCCTTCTACTGTGTGTGTGTGTGAGGGTGTGTTTGTGTGTTTACCCAAAATGGTTCCATTGTGACATTTTTATCTGCCTCATACATTAATGTTATCTGCTTTATGTTTTTTTTTTAATATTTATTTATTTATTTATGGCTGTGTTGGGTCTTCGTTTCTGTGCGAGGGCTTTCTCTAGTTGTGGCAAGCGGGGGCCACTCTTCATCGCAGTGCACGGGCCTCTCACTATCGCGACCTCTCTTGTTGCGGAGCGCAGGCTCAGTAATTGTGGCTCACGGGCCCAGCTGCTCCGCGGCATGTGGGATCTTCCCAGACCAGGGCTCGAACCCGTGTCCCCTGCATTGGCAGGCAGATTCTCAACCACTGCGCCACCAGGGAAGCCCCTGCTTTATGTTTTAATAATGTTCTGAGAGCTCTTTTAAGGGAAAGTATAGCATTTATACAGAGAAAATTAAACTATTTATTTGTTTAATTTTCATAAAATGTCCACCAAAATCCATGCAGTTAAAAGTACTTTATAGTGTTGAGCTGTATATTTTTTACAGGTAGGAATTTATCCAACTCCATAAAAACCTTGTCTTTTATAGCTACCATGACTTTCTTCTTTTGTTTTCTCAGAGGGAATAGTAAATTTGTTTCTGATTGGCATCAACCATTTGATAATCTTAAATGGCTCTTGGCCATGAAGAAGGGGTATTTGGGGATGTTGATCTTAATAGCATCTATATTCATTCAGTAAGTTGAGTAATTAAAGTTTATGCCCAAGGTAATTTTTCCCTTTACCCCTCTGCCCTGTTATCTGGGTGCTTTCACCTCCCATCAGCAGTGTTAATTGATCCCTTACCTGGTTCTGTTTAACTCCGATTATCACTTTTCAGCCTTTCACCATTTAACATGAAGTTTTTTCCTATATGAGTAAGTACCTGGATATTTATGTTTATATATGATGTGTACCTGTGGTTGCCTCCTTCACTAGGTAGCCACATAAACTGTACAAAACAGAATTTTTTTTATGGCAACTATCCTGTCTGTCTCTCTCTCCTCTTTCTGCATTTTACATATTCTCTAGAATAACCCCTTGCATATAGAAAGCTGAGATATATATTTACTATGTTAATTCATATTCTCCCAGTTACTCTGGTATAAATTAGTACTTAACGTTGCTGAGCCTCAATCATCTTACCTGTATAATGATATAACATTTAACACTGCTGCAGAGAGTATGCATTGAGATAATTTTTATGAGCAGCTTTGATTTTTTGGACTATATTTGGGAAGAGCTGGAGAAGGGGGCTTCTGCCTTTTCTTCCTCTGCTGTCTTCTGCCCGTAGATTCTTCTCCCCCAAGCCCAATGTCATCTGTGGAGTAATTGCTCAGAAAGTGTTTTCAAAATGGTTTCTGGGTAACTACTTTATTCTTTGTGTATAAAAGGAATTCTCTGTTCATAATATTGGCTCTATAGAAGCAGCAGAAAATATGTGAGGAAGAGGGAGGGACTAAGTAATCATGGGGGTTTACTAAGTAACACAGTGGTCTCCCAACTTTTTGATTATGTACTCCTATCAGTAAAACATTTCTAAGCAGTCATCTCAATATTTTGTGATTGATTGAAAAACATATTTATGTCAACCAACTTCAAAAACTAAAAGGTTGGGGCTTCCCTGGTGGCGCAGTGGTTAAGAATCTGCCTGCTAAAGCAGGGGACACGGGTTCGAGCCCTGGTCTGGGAAGATCCCACATGCCGCGGAGCAACTGGGCCCGTGAGCCACAACTACTGAGCCTGCGCATCTGGAGCCTGTGCTCCGCAACAAGAGAGGCCGCGATAGTGAGAGGCCCGCGCACCACGATGAAGAGTGGCCCCCGCTCGCCGCAACTGGAGAAAGCCCTCGCACAGAAACGAAGACCCAACACAGCCATAAATAAACAAACAAATAAATAAATAAAAATGTTAAAAAAAAAAAAAGAAAAAGAAAAAGGACTCAAGGCCCCTAGAAATGTTAATGGAACTACTCCGTTCCTTTAAAACAACAACAACAACAACAAAAAACTAAAAGGTTATCCAAATATACTGTTATTATTAACAATAATAAAAAAAAGTCTCAGCGTTCTTTAACTTTCAGCCAAGAGATATGAGCCAAGGATCGACATTATGATAAATGACTAATTTTAGCTGAAAAAAAATCAATAAATTCTTGAGACTGACTTTCCCTCCACCTAACCTGCTTTAAAACCCAATTTAAAATTCACCCCTTTCATGGGGGTGGGGCGGGAGGAGGGGAATTATAGGGATGGGGGAGTGGGAGGTACAAACTATTAGGTGGAAGATAGGCTCAAGGATGTATTGTACAACATGGGAAATATAGCCAATATTTTGTAATAACTGAAAATAGAAAGTAACCTTTAAAACTTGTATAAAATTTTTTTTAAAATTAAAAATAAAACAAATTCACCCCTTTCAGTCAATACAAAATATTACTGAGGGGACTTCCCTGTTGGTGCAGTGCCACCTGCCAGTGAATCCGCCTGCCAATGCAGGGGACACGGTTTCGAGCCCTGGTCCAGGAAGATCCCACGTGCCGCGGAGCAGCAAAGCCCATGCGCCACAACTACTGAGCCTGCGCTCTAGAGCCGGTGAGCCACAACTACTGAAGCCCGTGTGCCTAGAGCCCGTGCTCCGCAACAAGAGAAGCCACCACAATGAGAAGCCTGCACACCGCAACGAAGAGAGCTCGCCGCAGCTAGAGAAAGCCCGTGCACAGCAACAAAGACCCAACGCAGCCAAAAATCAATCAATCAATAAATAATTTTTTAAAATTATTATTGAATCTCTACTCTGCCGCCTGGCACTGTTCTAGGCACTGAGAATATAGCAAGGAACAAACACATACAGCATCTGTCCGTAGGCAAATGGAGGAGCAGAGTGGGCACAAGCAAAATGCATTTTGTAATTTCTAAATACGTTTACTTTAACCTCTCCTCCAAGATTAGAAGCATTTAAATTTTACTGATATCTAATATTCAGATTAATATTGGCACTGCCCCTTATCCATGAGTTAGGTGGTGACCTGCCACTTGTAGTATTCACAGTATCCTGAAGGCATCATCAGATACTGGAAAAGCAGACAATTAAGCCATTTTTATATTGTGCATATGCTTTAGAGTGAGCCAAAAATTGTAGGTGACGATGCTTTGTTGTGATTAATGCCAGCAATGCAAAGAACAGAAAATGTGTTCCTATTAGGCTCAGATACTCAAAAGTGTAACAGATCCTCAGGCAACCTATTAGATCACTGTGGCTAGACTGGCTATCAGCCCTTAAAACCCTTGAATATCTCCCAGTTGCTGACAGGATGAAGTCCATATTCCTTAGCCTGGCACACAGGCACCTTCACTCTCTGGCCGCTGTTTGCTTTTTAGTCTTGTTAAGTCTTTTTTTTTACATTTGTCATGCCTTGAATGTCATCATCACTCTCTTTACCTGATGGTTTTCGACTTGTCCTTCAAAACTCTGCTGAAAGATGCCCTTTGTGAAGTCATCCTGGATGTTTCCAAACCTTTACTCACACGGTGCTCTGACCTCTTGTGGCTTCTCCACCTAGATGCCTGTCAACCCTCAGCTCACTGTATTTTAATTATCTTTACTTGTCTCTTTTACTGACTAAAACTGTGAACTAGTGTCACCACCCGGTCCTCATGAAAACCAGTGGTTTTGGCCAACAGGCACATGAAAAGATGCTCAACATTGCTAATTATTAGAGAAATGCAAATCACAACTACAATGAGGTACAACCTCACAACGGTCAGAGTGGCCATCATCCAAAAGTCTACAAATAATAAATGCTGGAGCAGGTGTGAAGAAAAGGAAATCCTCCTACACTGTTGGTTGGAATGTAAACTGGTGCAGCCACTATGGAAAACAGTATGGAGGTTCCTTAAAAAACTAAAAACAGAGTTACCATATGATCCAGCAATCCCATTCCTGAGCATATATCCAGAAAAGACGAAAACTCTACTTCAAAAAGATACATGCACTCCAGTGTTCATAGCAGCACTATTTACAATAGCCAAGATATGGAAGCAACCTAAATGCCCATCGACGCATGAATGGATAAAGAAGATGTGGTATATATTGATATATAAATGAAATATTACTCAGCCATAAAAAAGAATGAAACAGTGCCATTTGCAGCAACATGGATGGACATAAAGATTATCATACTAAGTGACATGTCAGACAGACAAAGGCAAATATCATGTGATATCACTTATATGTGGAATCTAAAAATGATACAAATGAACTTATTTACCAAACAGAATCAGACTCACAGACGAAGCAAACAAACTTATGGTTACCAAAGTGGAGAGATAAATCGGAAGTATGGGATTAACAGACACACACATAGCACAGGGAGCTATATTCAATATCCTGTGATAAATTATAATGGAAAAATCGAATAAAAAAGAATACAGGTATATACATATATATATGTATAACCAAATCACTTTGCTGTACACCTGAAACTAACACACTATTGTAAATCAACTATACTCCAATTAAAAAAAAATAAGAAAGAAAACCCTTGGTTTTGCTTCCGAGGACATTCTGGGTATAGCTTGACTTTCAGTAGTTAAAAGGTCTTCTTTTCCCCCATTTTGTCTACCCCATCAGGTGTCACGGGACAGAAGTCCATTGAGCAGGTAGCCAAGCCCTCCGTTTACACATAAGGTCAAAGCTTCTAGTGGGTCTGAATCTGGCCCAGTGGCTAAGCTGGGTACCAGCCAACCTAGGAGCAATCACTGCTCCCCTGCATACTAGCTCTGTGATCTTACATTACTTAACCTTAGTGCCTCAGTTTCCTTTTCTGTAAAGTGAAGATAACAAGCATACTTATTTACAGCGTTGTTCTGAGGTAGGAGGACTGTGCTTATAAAGGCACAACTCCTAAAACATTGAATCAATGTAGCTACTGTGGTCAAAATGCAAACTCTATGCAAGTCCACATAAGTATACATAGCTTTCAGTCAAAGTTTAAATGACGTTATCATTTATGTCACTAAGTTCTTGCTTGTTTTGAATATTTGATGTGGTGGATGGAGGGAGGGAATATTAACCACGAGAAGAAGGGTAAGGAAAGATGAGACTGGGACACTAAAAATACTATTACCCCTATTTTCCCAATTGGTAAGTTTGGTAGATTTCCTGTTGTACTGGAGGGAAATTGAGCAGAAACGCTGCTGCTTGTGTAATTTTTGTTGTCGTGCTTCTTATTGTTGTTTTCCCTAACAGCCACTGCATTACATGTCCTATTGCATTCATAAGAAGTGTAGTGGACACATCCCCACTCAATTAAAGTTCCCCCCTTTAATTTGATCATTTTGCATATTTAATAAAGCTAGCATGCTCACTGCCTCATTAGGAGACTGGTGTCTGCTGTGGGAATTGCAAGCGTTTACCATCTCAGTGGCTCATCGCAATAATTGGTTGGAAAAGTGATTTCCAACAGCTCAAGCTATCTGGAGCTACGACTGAGGGCTTCATCTCACCGCAGGCCTCCTTGTCAGCCTGTGATGTGTTATTGCTCGCTTTTGTCTGACTATGTATGTTCCTTTAATGTCTCTGACGGCAAGGTGTCTGAAATTCACAATTTCACTTGGTGATGAGAATTGTGATCCTTAACACGGTTGTGTGGGCACCATGTAGTAAAACTGGATTTTCGCTGTTGAGCAAAGGGTAAAATGAGCATGCAGTAGTTGGCTAGGATGAAAAATTATAATTAAGTTGAATTCACTCTTTAGCCCTATATTCACTGGCAGCGCTTTTCAGCCTCTGCCATGTAATAATAATAATAGATGCACATGTTGTATTTCTCCTCTAGAGGGTAAGCTCCCTAAGACAGCCTTGGTCATCCTGTGCTGGCATATAAAGCAGCTTCAGCACATATATTACTTCTCAGTACATGTCTGATTAAGGACTGCGTGAGTGAGAATCTAAGCATGGTGTTGGATAATCATTAGTGATGTTAAATTGGGAAATTGTTGTAATGTTTTGATTATGAAAATTGCTAAACATACACCAAAAGGAAGAGAATAGTATAACAAACTCCTGTACAGCCATTTTCCAGCTTCAATAGCCATCAACCCTTGGCTAATCTTGTTTCATCTCTACCTCTAGCATTCCTTTCACCCATCAGACTATTTTGAAGAAAACATATAGGAAAGATTTTGACACTTACGTGCAGAAAATTCAGTAAATTAAATAAATACACAACTTACTTTGCATTGTCCGCCTTCAAGGGATATTTGCTAAGAGCGAGCTCTACTTGGCATTTTAATGCCACTGATTAAAAGAGGCACAGTCCCTATCTATTTGGACCCTGTTCTGATCACACAGAAACAGTCTTCTCCAGGGTTTCTCAAGATTCTCACTGTTTAATAGCTGGTGGAACTGAACTGCCAGCAAGATGTCATTGCAGTGTCAGAAGCTTCTCAATTTGTTGGTGCATTTATCCTCTGAGGATGAAATTCCTGTCCTCTATCTAGAGTATTCAGTAAAGGTTGTCGACTACCATTTTATTTTGTTCTATTCCAGGGACCGTATTGGGTGCTCGGATTAAAAATAAAGAGCAAACGTCTTAGCCGTTTCTAAAACTCTCTAGCTAAAAAACATTGAGATCTTTTAGATTTTTTTCAAAAGAGCCTAGAAGTGCAGAATGAAAGAAGGGGAAGGAGGGGAAGACCAGGGCATCGACAAGGGACCTGGATGAGCAGGGTAAGTGCCAAGGGAGGGAGGCTCTTGAAGTGTCCTTCCCCTCTGCTTAGGGACAGATGTCCTGCTCCAGGTCTGTGCTGCTCGGTGCTGGGGCACAGGTGGCCAGGGGCCAGAGGGGAGGACAGCCAGGGACCCCCTCTTGGGCTCTGAGAGTCAGTGACAAAGAGCAGCCACCAACCACAGGACCTGTACCCCAAACCGAACCTTCGGCAGGCTCCTTCCTACTGTAGTGAGCTCAGTTAAGCCACGTCGCCCCAACTTAAAGGTTGCTCATTCACAGAATGACTATCACCACCGTCCTCACCGTGCAGGGGCAGCTCGCTTCTCTTGGCAGGTTTTACCATGACTTAAGACAAGTTTTGCAAAATGTTACTCTTCGCTGGAATTTGAACATGTGATACTGTTGTCAGCTCACTGACGTTGTCTTCTGCACAAGGCTGTTAAGACCAGGACAGCCGCTGTCATTTTTGCTTTCTCTGTATCTCCAATTTTCCTCTCCCCTTCTCCTCCAGTACATAGCTCTTCTTTCTGGTCCTTGGTTTTCTTTCTCTGTCTAAATTTTGCTTCTCTTTGGTTGCTTCTTCCCCATTTTGATTCCCTTCCACATTTGATTTCTTCCTTTTCTCTCACCATCCTTCTTCCTGTTTTCTCCTGGCTCTACTCTTGGGTAACTATGTGAGAGTTTTCAGGGATGTAGCATTTTTGTATGTCTGAAAACATCTGAACTACGGCATTGCCTGTCACATATTTGGGGATGGAAGGAAAGCTTGAAGTCTCAACCTCAAAATGACATTTGGCTTTTACAGCCCTCATAAGTACCTGACCGTAAATCCCCTTTTTCATTCAGACAGTTGTTGGCTGAGTGTCACCTATGTCCCTGGCACTTGAAATTCACATGGGCATTAAGGAGACACCATCCCCTGTCTTCATGGGGCTCACCACCCATTGTGATTTATGGTAAAACATGGGGAAAGACATCCTTCGTTGTACAATTTAAATTGAAAGATCTTATTAGAGGTCTACTGTTTTAAAGGTATAATTTACTTAAGTTACTGTATTATTCTACCAACAGATTTCATGGGTAATCTTTATGCTCAAAAGCCTATAGATTCTCAAATGAGATTCAGCCTGAAGCCAGCCAGGATGAAATGATAACCCTGAGCATCTGACGACAAAAATCAAATGAAATAAGCACTACAGATAGTTCAGCGTTTTCTCATCCATGCCCTAAATGTCAAGGGATATTTTTTTAAAATGTCTCTCTCTGTGCTATTCGAGCAGAGGATTAACAACTGACCATGGTTTTTAAAAAATCTGTCAATATTGCAACCTTAATAATATAGTTAGATGAAAGGCAGCATATGGCAATGCATCATTAGGCCACTCGCATGTCAGGAGAGCTATAAAACTGAAGTCTCTCCCAGGAGTAAAAGAATTACAATGACTGTGTACGTTGAGGTGTTTTTAACTAGTTAACCAGTCACTGAAGTAGCTAATTGCCGAATGGGGGAGTTGTTCAGCCTGTTCGGTTACCATGACAACAGAACCCTTCATCTTCTGTAATATACATTGAATTTTCACTACTTACAATTGAAGCATTTGATTTCCTCATGAGTTAACTGATAATCACGCAGTATCTTGCTAACCTAATTAAGAAACATGCCATATGAAGATGGTGCCCGGAATGCAAATGAAAAAGAGAAGTTGGATTGTTAGGAATAGATTCATGTCAAAACTGAGAAATGCCACGGCTTGGTTTAGGCAACAGTGATGAGTCCTACAAAACTGATGCTATTTTATCCTCTATCTTCTATTCCAGTTTCTTTAATTTTCCCCCACCTTCCCTGTAGCTTAACTGTGTGAATTGTTATGTTCCGGGACCTGTGCAGGTGCTAAGGCACAAAGATGAAAAGGGATGTTCTTGTCTCTCATAAGCCAACAGACTAGTAGGGAAGCATCAGCTAAATTACTATCCTGGGTCATAAATGCTTAAATAAATGTGCTGTGGGAAGATCCTGAAGAAGTGGCTAATTCGGCCTCTGCTCCCTGACCCCCTAAGGGTGACTATGCTGGTAGAGAATAGAAGAAATTTCCCCAAAAGATCAAACTTTACCGCAACAGGAAGTCTCTCCACGACTCCTAGAAACGTCTCTCCACTTTCAATTTTGTTGGAAGTGGACACAGACAACCACAGCCTTTACTGGTTACAGTGGGTTATACTCCCTCCTTAAAGATATGTCCAAGTCCTGACCCCAGTACCTGTGAACATGACCTTTTCTTGGGAATAAGTGTAATTAAGTTAAGGGTGTTGAGATGAGATCATCCTGGATTTAAAGTGGGCTCTCAAATTAGGAGTTTGGGATTAACATATATGCACACTACTATATATAAAATAGGTAAACAACAAGGACCTACTGTATAGCACAAGGAACTATACTCAATATCTCGTAATAACCTATAAGGGAAAAGAATCTGAAAAAGAATATGAATATATCTATAATTGACTCACTTTGCTGTGCACTTGAAACTAACACAACATTGTAAATTAACTATACTTCAATTAAAAAAATACAATAAGGTTCTCCTTGGAATAACTTGAAAAAAATAAAGGGGGCTCTAAGTCTAATAGTGAGTGTTCTTAAAAGACACAGGAAAGGAGAAGACACAGAGACACCCAGAGAGAAGAAGGCCACGTGAAGACAGAGACAGAGATCGAAGTTACGGAGTTAATTCAGCTCCAAGCCAATGAAAGCCAAGGGTTGCCAGCAGCCAGCAGAAGCTGGAAGAGAGACACAGGACAAATTCTCCCCCAGAGCCTCCAAAGGAAACCAACCCTGCCGACACCTTGATTTTGGAATTGTAGCCTCCAGAAGTATAAGAGAATAAATTTCTGTTGCTCTAAGCCACTCAGCTTGTGGCACTATGTTCCAGCAGCCTTAGGAAACTATCGTACTGGTCAATTAAAAAAACCGATAAAGAAAATTGAAATCACCTACAATGAAAGGTCTCCATCCGGCCACAACATATAACTGACAGATTCCACTCAAGGCACGTTCAATAAAAGAGCAAACGTTAGTTTTCACAAGGCTGACATGCCTCCAACCATTCCAAGGGCCTTCAGAGGAAGGAGAAATTTGATTTATGTCTCCCTGCTGGTTGAAAATAGCATAGCAGTGGGTGAGGCTCTTTGCCACAGAGCAGTGCTACACACCTGTTTTATGTGTTATGGTCTCTGGCGGCCAAAGTTAGACACACACGTCTGAGATGATAGTGTATCAACAGAGCAACAGGAAATACAAATCCCTCCCCAAACTCCCCACGCTGACATCTAACTTAGAATCTGAAATGTGTTCCTGGTGCATGTCAGAGATGACGGAAGTGTCTGCTCCCATAATGGTGTGCCCCAAATCCCTCAGTGGACTCCAAACGCCTTCACCTGGCAGGAGACTCAAGTAGAACGAGCCCTGTGCGCTCCTCAGCCTCTCATTTGTGCTTCTGAGCCTGGAGTTTAACTTTGCAGGACTTTGTTTCTTTGTCAATAAAATGGGGATAATAATGCCGCCACAGGAAGTGTTGTCACCAGCCTCCTTAACCAGAGGGGAAGCAGCTATACTTCTTTAACAGTTGATTTGTTTTCTGCTAATACCACCTGTAAATCTGGAAGGAGATCTCTTTTCTTCTTAGTTCAACGTGCTGGAAATTGAGCCAAATCCTGGTGAGCTTCTAGTAAAGGTACTGGGTCTTTGGTACACCTCTTTATACACTACGTATTGTGCACTGTTTTTTGTTTTTAAGATTGATTGATTGATTGATTGATTGATTGCTATGTTGGGTCTTCGTTTCTGTGCGAGGGCTTTCTCCAGTTGCGGCGAGCGGGGGCCACTCTTCATCGCGGTGCGCGGGCCGCTCACTGTCGTGGCCTCTCTTGTTGCGGAGCACAGGCTCCAGACGCGCAGGCTCAGTGATTGTGGCTCACGGGCCCAGTTGCTCCGCGGCATGTGGGATCCTCCCAGACCAGGGCTCGAACCCGTGTCCCCTGCATTGGCAGGCACATTCTCAACCACTGCGCCACCAGGGAAGCCCCTGTGCACTGTTTTTAATATCGATGGCTAATGTGTGTGGAGCATTGCTTCATTTTAGTCACTGTGCTAGGTATTTATATTCTTGACTTTATGTCTTATCCCAGCCCTGGGTGGGAGTAGTGACGCTCCCATTATCATTCTCCACTTTGCAGAGAAGGAGACTGAGGCTTTGAGTTGTGTCTGTCATTGACTCAAGGATCCACCGCTGTTAAGGAGTGGGGTTGCTGGCTGGCCTGCACTCGGATTCGGATCTGGTGGCTTCAGAGACCAAAGTCTCAACCACACAAAACAGATTATTATTATGCTGCCTATGACTTGCTTTTTAAAAACTGTCCTGTCATTGTTTTCTGTTTACCCTGATTTTCTCATTTATTAATTATTTATACTGTTGTTTGCCATGGATATCGTTTAGCTACTTCATGAAGTTTGAGGGACAATATATAAGACTAATACAGGTGATGTAAGGGTTACCTGAAAGAATATAGGTAAACTCTAACCCAGTTTCTGACACATTAAAGGCACGAAATAAACACTTATCCCTCTGGCTTCCCATTCAGTGCCTGATACCAGCATAACCCTCAGTCCGGTTTCTTCTTCTACTTCTTTCTACTTCTCAGGCAACACCATAAATTGATTGCAAATGATCAGAAGAAATAATAGTAATAATAATAATAATACACTGTGTGCAAGTCTGTAATGAGATGTCCTGAAATTAATCAAATTTGCATTTAAACACTATTTCTATATTTTGTCTCTCATATTCTCAACTTAATTATCCAAGTATATAATTATCTATTCTAAAGATCTTGTAAACGAATTGGTTGAGGTTTTTTGTTTGTTTGTTTTTGTTTTTTGGTTTTTTTTGGAGAGTGGGTAGAAGGGGGTTCTCTTTTTGATAATATTAACATTTCTCTTCATTAAGTCTCAATCTCTTTATCCGTAAAATGGGGTTGATAATAGTTACTTCACTGAATTGTAATTATAATTTAGTGATAAGGGCATATGCTGACTCCATGTACTTAGAAGTACCCTGTACTTCTAAATGGTACAGTTTCATCAATAAACTGAAACTCCTCTCTCCCTCTCTTCTTCCCTGAGAGAGTCTTCTTCTTATAACTATGCTAATTTTTTTTTTTTTTTTAATGCAGATGTGTTAGTAGGCAGAAGGAAGAAGACTTTTCTTCAGGACTATCTTCAGTTTTTTGAGACTAGAAATGGAAAGTCAGAGTTTGTGATAAAGCAGAGATACCTAGCCTTTTAGGTTGTAGTAAAATCTGCCACACTTAGTTTGAGGTTTACATACAAATTACTTTAGTTTAATAATGAGCTGTCATCAAAATGAATTATAAATTGAGAGTTTAAAATTGTGCACTGGGCTGCCCTGGTGGCGCAGTGGTTGGGAATCCGCCTGCCAATGCAGGGGACATGGGCTCGAGCCCTGGTCCAGGAGGATCCCGCATGCCGTGGAGGAACTAAGCCCGTGCGCCACAACTACTGAGCCTGTGCTCTAGAGCCCGCGAGCCACAACTACTGAAGGCCGTGCGCCTAGAGCCCGTGCTCCGCAGCAAGAGAAGCCACCGCAATGAGAAGCCCACGCACCACGAAGAAGAGTAGCCCCCCCCTCACTGCAACTAGAGAAAGCCTACGTGTAGCAGCAACAAAGACCCAACGCAGCCAAAAATAAATAAATAAAATAAATAAATTTTATAAAAATGTGCACTTATCCTCAGTATCATCTTTGCCAGTGTAGGTAATTGCTTCAACCTGGGATGGGATTCTGCAGCATATGCAAATGATCAGAGTAGTTTTTTAAGGAAGGACCTCAGGTCCTTAAGGGGTGAAACTGAAGAAGCAACACAGCCTTCCATTTCTCTGGTGGTTGAGAGCTTCCTAAAGTTAATTCCTAGAGAATATTTAGTTACTTGGTTTGGTTTCAATTACTTGTTGGTCCCAACCTTAACACGACCTTACCTATGTCATTGAATAGCATCTTGTGGTGAGGTCTTTGGGACATTTTGACAAACAGGTGGATTGTATCACAAGCAAATTTATAAATCTTTAGCCCGAGAGGAGAGTTAATATTTCCGTGTTTTAGACCACATGTTCATTCCCAAGCAGGATGTGTAAGCTGTTCTTATTTCAGTAAGTACAGTTCGTGAAATGTTTCTATGCCATAGGAATAATCCATTCAAATTCTAGCCTCTGTGATGAAATGCTAAAAATGGCAGATTTGGGCAAAGCACACTAAGTTGGCATCCTCTGAGGAATACCTCCTCTGAAAGTTGGCATTAACTTCCAGGCAAAAGTTCCAATCAGTGGAGCCTTTTTCACATAGAGGAGGGAGAAACATAGGGAGAACTATTTATGCGTTTCCTGCAAGTGATAAAAGAACAGCTTAAACAACAAGATCAACAACAAAAAAAACCCTTCCTTCTCTAACTTAGATTTTACTTTTGATAACCTCCAAGAAGACATTAAGCAGTACATTCATTACAATAAAATTTTAACCTCCTCAAGAAAGAAAAGATGCTTTAGAAAACAATTAGTACTGTGGCACTGAGATTCCTGCAGGTAGACTGCTTGGAGCTCAATAAAGAAATTCACAGGGCATCAGAATGTTGGGAGATAATGGCCACTTCCAAAGAAAAACGCAGATCTATTTGTGATTTTTTAAAAATTTTTGTAGTATAATTTTTGATTGTTTTATTTCCTTCGATTGTATCTTGTGGGAAAACTGGGAGAGAAAAGAATGGAGATTTAGATAGAAAAAGAGAAAAGAGATAAGGAGAGAACTGTGAAAAGAGAGTGCACACACTGAAAAGTAAATCATTTGCAAGTAACCAATATATTAGAAATAATCTAGCAGATCCTTATGGAATACCTATAGTATGCACGGTATAAAGGGACACATAGCTTTTATGTAAACTCTAAGCTTCATGTTTAAAAATTATGTGCAGGCTAAACAATTATGGACTCAAAAAGATACTGAAATATTTGTCAGAAAAGTACTATTTGAATATTAAATATTAAAGATAAGAAAAAAAGAAAAAAGTAGTAATTTGACCAACACTCACTGTTAGTGTTCGCAGGATTACTTGACCAACACTGACTAGTAGTGTTCACAGGGTTACTTGGTTCTCTTTATTAACAGGCTGTGCTTGTGCTAAGTCATTTTAAATAATCATACAATGCATTGAAGATTTGAGGATTTGAGGATGGTTTGCTCATTTGCAGTGAAAACTTCTGTAGCTAGTTTGGAAGTCCTGTTGTGTACTCTCTGATTTACCCTTGATAACATTTACCCTGTTATCAAGACCACTTTACAAAGCAAAAACCCAGATTGCGTGAGTGACCTACTGGAAGTCACACCTTTAAGAAGACTTCAGACTGCATACCACATGGACTTTCCACCAGGTGATGTTGTTCCCTGCAACACCGTTACACGGGGTTGGAAATTTTTCCTATTTTGATAGTGGACTGAAAATTTGAGAGAGTTATTACCCAGTGCAATCTTCCAGCTGCATTAGGCAGCAGAGAGCCGGGGATGCCCACCCCAGTTCTCACCCCTGTTTTACCCGTCTGTCAAACCTTAATCATGTCCTCTTCTGAGGCCTCACTTTGCCTGTTTATAAAATAAGGAGTAATAAAACCTTCCATCTCTCAGAGCTGAGTGTTTTAAGGACACATTAGATCACTTATGAGAGAAGCTTTATGTTCTTCCGAAGAAAAGCACACGGCAAAGTAACATTTTTCACCATAATCGTCTAATATGTCGTAAAAAACCAATGCTGGAAAAATAATTAAGTATGTGGCTTTGACAGAGGAGTTGAAAGGAATGAAAAACTGATGAAAATAAAAATAGTCGGTTATCTTGGTGACTGGATGGTATTACCTTATAAGGGCATTTCTGAGCCAGTGGTTCTACTAAGACAGTTCTTTATTCAAAACCAGATGAGTATCTATAGCCCCATTAATTGTGTTGTAAGCTAAAATCCAGACTAATCTGGGAGTAGAATTTGTAACATAAAGATCAGTGGTCTGTTCTTATTAAATTGCTATGTCAGGACCCTCTGACAAATGAAATATTTGGAAAAGGTCAGGAATGGATCAGTGAAAATGACTCAGAATTAGGAAGCAGAACTTGTTAGGGAAAGGTTGAAAGGAGAGAATAAAATAGAAGACAAGGCTGCAGGATGAGAGAAATATGAGAGATGGATGGCGAATGGAGGATAGAATGAAAAGAAATTGGTTTAAATTATGACCAGAGGATTATAAGCAGTGCCCAAGGGAGACCCTGATGCGTCTGAGGTTGTAAGCTACTGGAATGCACTATTGATTGAATTTGTAGAATCTCTCTTTTTTTCTGGAGATATATTTAATAATAGGCCACCTTTCCATCTCAGCGGATTGCTAGAGGCTGTGGATAAAAGGGTACATTCTATCATACCGTGTGGTCATGCCCTAAGATAATTAAATTTGGGGGCAGAGTGCTTTAGTATGTTGAGTCTCTCACTAGAAGAGCTGCAGCATTGCAGGACCCCAATCAGATGCTACTTGGCATATTAAGTAAAGGCCTCTGTTCCATTTTCGAGAAGAAATAATACCGTTACTCTTTCTCATAGCTACAGAAGTCTGACTACCTTGCAATGGCATCAGAAAAGCTGCCCCATAGTCAGTACCTGTTATGGAAAGATTTTGGAAGTTAGGGGACTAGCCACACTCCATCACCTTATGAAACATCTTTGTACCCAGATGGCAAAGAAAATGCGATGCCTTCTTTGAAAATTATTAAAAGTTTATAAAAAGCAGTAATTATGTGATCTTTGAATATTTCAATATAATTAATATGCTTTCAAAAAAACTCCAGTAGTTAAGGTAAACAAATAATTTGGCATGGACTAGAATATTACATAAGCCTAGTTATTCAGGGTACATTATATGCCCAATGGTTGTTTGAATTGCTTAAGGCACGTACAGCAGCCTCCATCGTAATCTTGTTAAGTTAGCGTGGAAAAAAATTAAATGTAAGCTTTTTATTTGTGTTAAGTAGAAGATTAGGTCAGGAAGAATAATGACTCATAGCTGCTGTTGTGGTTCTCATTTTCTCCTCAACTCTAGTTTTGTTTTTCCACCCAATTCCAGAGCAACCTTACTTAGACGCCTCAATATGTCCTGGACCCATAGTTCCATTTCATCTGGTGACGCTACCATGATTGTTTGATGTCACCTTTGTTGGAAACGCTCTTTCCCCAACACTAGCTGCCCCTGTTAAAATCCTACTCATTCTTTAAGATTCAACTCAAAAAGCCTTTCTCCGATTCCCTCCTCACCCCCAATTTGGTAAAACAGTTTCCTGTCTTGGGAACATCCATGGTACCTAGCTCATGCCCTCTCTTGACCTTATCAGAATCTGGCTATTTATTGTTCTCTGTCTTAATCTCAATCTTTTCCCCCTTGACCAGGAGCATTTTGAAGGCACTGATGTTTTACTTATCCTTCTCTTCTTTGCAAAGCCTAGAATGTCATCTTGCACATATTGGATATTAACTAAATATCTGTTGAATCTGCTTCCCCTCCTGCCTCCTCTTTATCCACCATCCATTGTCTTGCTTTTTACGCTTTTGGATTGAGTGTCTTCTGGTCATTCTTCCTTTTGGCATCTTGTTCTGGGCTTCTCTTGGTGATTTGCAGCTGAATTCCTGCCCTGGCTACCTCATCAGAGCCTGTTTGGATCCCTTGGCAGTCTTGCCCTCTCCTGCTAAGCTTTGAGAACCCATAAAAACCCCACAGGTACAGTTTAGTAGCTCAGGGAACTTTTCCAACCATTGCCTTTTTCATTCGATTCCATCTTCCCATGCTTGCTTTGAGGTTCCTAGTTTCTAACTTCTTTCCACGTGCTTGAGTTTGGCCTCTCTGAATCATTCCATCATGTCACAGCCCTCACTGGACAGCTCTTGGTTTTGTTTTCCATTTCAATTCTGCGAAGGAACTGGTTCTTGGTTCTACTTTCCCTGTATTTGTTTCAGCCCAAATGCAAGTCACAATCCAGCATCCCCCAGATCCCAGCAGGGACACAGAGGTTTGCTGTCCTCTTGTAGGAAAGGGAATTATGGTTGTTATGGAGCTAACAAATCAGCTTCTTACACCAGCATCCAAAACCTTGTGTAATCTGCCCTCACCCTCTCTAGGCGAACTTCTTTGCCCTGTCCCGTCAAATAGTCCCATCTCTTGGGTGGCCTCTTCTTGGTGACCCTTGAGGACCACAGGCTCATGCCTCTTTGGGGAAATTTGCTTGTACTGGGATGACCCCTCATGTAGAGCACCCTCTTCTTTAGTCTTATTTTTTTTCATAACAATTTCTTTAGAACCCAATTCAAGATATATTCTTTATGATTTTTTTGTCCTACAATTCAGGCCATCTGATTTCTTCTCCATCCTCACCCATACATTGCATTTATGATTTTGGCCTTGGCTGAATTGTCATTTTATGATTGTTCCAGGAATGGGCACCTCATCTTACCGGCTAGCTTATAAAGTCCTCCAGGGGCGATGATTCCACAGACTTCTCTTTTGCCATTGCACCTCCCTCAGAAAATATGATTGTGCTGGTGTATATGTATGTATGTGGGTACACACACACACACATGCACACACGTATGTACCTCTACATGAATTATTTAACTTAATATACACAAGTAGTGTTGCCAGATAAAATATAGGATGCAAATATTGAGTCCTGTAATACACTAAAGAATGATCCTAAATGTTCTTTGTTGTTTATCTGATATGCAAATTTAACTGAGCAGCCTGTATTTTAATTTGCTAAATCTAGCAACCTTTTACACAACATCCCTAAGAGACAAGCATTTATTACATCTGTTATTTTATAAATGAGGAAACTGAGGCTCAGTGACATTCAGTCATTTGCCCAGAGCTAGATTTCAGATGAAATCTGTTGGCTGGAAACATTCTTGAAGCACTCTACTTAGCTTAGGAAGTGTGAAATAATGTGACGGCACGCAGGACGGCATGACACCTTTCAAGATAACCTAACTTCACTTTGTCTTAAAGGAGTGAATCATATTAACTCCAGTTCAAGATAACCTCATTTCACTTTGTCTTAAAGGAGTGAATCATATAAACTCCAGCTCATCTTCAGATCTTCTGTTGTGAAGATAAAAGGGCTGTTCAATAGTTGGAAAATGCATTTCTCTGATTTTCACATGGGAATGGACCTCTTCTGAGCATAGAAGCAAAACCTAGGTGCAAAACTTAGCCACAGTAGGTACTGTGGAAAGCAGTGGAGATGAAATATATTGAGCATGATAAGGCACCTATTAAATACTCTTTAGCAATTTTGTTTCACTTAATATACTTCCCTGTAAATATTGGTTTCCTTTATTAGACTGTTATTACAGTGAAATCACATTAGCACTTTGCAGAATATTTTTTTTAAAACCACCCATCTCCTACAATTACGTTAAATCAAATTTAATTCAGGCTCCCTTGTCTAAAAGAAAATATCTTTGCATTTAGTGAATCTCATTACATAGAACTTTCCCATTAGGGAGGGGGCCTTGGAATATTCCCCTTGAATAGAGAAACTCTTTTCTCTATTAAAGAAGAAAAACAGGGGAAAAGTGTAGGAAGCTTTGCAAGATAGCCTTCCCCTTCCTTTGTATTTTCCTCTTTTCTG
Organism: Balaenoptera acutorostrata; assembly: GCF_949987535.1. Taxonomy (NCBI): domain Eukaryota; kingdom Metazoa; phylum Chordata; class Mammalia; order Artiodactyla; family Balaenopteridae; genus Balaenoptera; species Balaenoptera acutorostrata. Next base: position 70,968,594 of record NC_080072.1, read on the forward strand.
TTGGGTAAAGACAGGGATTTGCTGGAAAGCTTTGCTCTGGGCTGGTCTGTGGAAACCAGACTTAGAGGAAAATGGATGGAAGTCTGTAACCTATCAAACTAAAGTACTAATAAAGCTCAACCAGGGACTTCCCTGGTGACGCAGTGGTTGGGAATCTGCCTGCCAATGCAGGGGACACGGGTTCGAGCCCTGGTCTGGGAAGATCCCACATGCCGCGGAGCAGCTAAGCCCGTGTGCCACAACTACTGAGCCCACGAGCCACAACTACTGAAGCCCGCGTGTCTGGAGCCCATGCTCGGCAACAAGAGAAGCCACTGCAATGAGAAGCCCACGCACTGCAATGGAGAGTAGCCCCCGCTCGCTGCAACTAGAGAAAGCCCGTGTGCAGCAACAAAGACCCAAATCAGGCAAAGATAAATAAATAAATTTAAAAAAAAAAGAAAGCTCAACCTAGGATAAAGGTTGTGACCACCCTAGGATAAAGTTCATCTGACACATAGTCTGCCTTTAGGATCTGTAACGAAACTGCAAAGTGTAAATGGTACGTCTTTTGGGCCTTCTTGCCTCCTATTCTGAGTCTTTCTCCCTTCTCTGCCCCTCTTTTTTGCCAGCAGTTCTGTTGATGACCCTTGGTCTGGAAAGTTATACAACTTTCCCAGTCGTGTCTCTAAAACTCCAAAAAGACCTCCTGTACCCTTTGACCACAGGCCACAACTCCGTTGTCATTGTTATCAGCTATATCTGAAGTTGATGTTCTACTTATTTTTTTTTAAATGCAATGTTATTTATTTATTTATTTTTAAAGAGACTCCTCTTTTTTTTTTAATTTTATTTATTTATTTATTTATTGGCTGTGTTGGGTCTTCGTTTCTGTGCGAGGGCTTTCTTTAGTTGCGGCAAGCGGGGGCCACTCTTCATTGCGGTGCGCGGGCCTCTCACTATCGCGGCCTCTCTTGTTGCGGAGCACAGGCTCCAGACGTGCAGGCTCAGTAGTTGTGGCACACGGGCTTAGTTGCTCCGCGGCATGTGGGATCCCCCCAGACCAGGAATCGAACCCGTGTCCCCTGCATTGGCAGGCAGATTCTCAACCACTGCGCCACCAGGGAAGCCCTGTTCTACTTATTTTTGTCTAAAATTTTAATTTTATGCAGCTCCCAGGCAACTCAGCAACTGAAGAGTCTTCCTTCCTCCCTCCCTCCCTTCCATTCTTCCTTCCTTCTTTCACTTTTAATTGAAAGGAATTTTAGAATTGAGGTTATCTGACTCTACTTGCCTAGAGAAAATGATTTCAAACAGCATACTGAAAACCAGAGAGACAGTAGATGAAGTCTTTTAATTGAGTCATCGAGGTTAGACAAAATTCTTATGGGTACTAAGCAAAGTGCAAATTCTTGTGGCAAGGCAAGCAAGGATCCCCCTTAGATAGAAAAGGGTTTGATTTCCAGCTCTGCCCCTTGCTATCTGGGTGACCTCAGGCAAGTTTCAGAAACTCTTTAATTCTCCCTTTCCTTTTCTAAAAAATTGTGATAAAATATAGCTGCCTCTCTGTATTTCTGAGACTATTAAAGGACATTATATGGCTTGGCTAGTTTTGACTCTCTGTAAACAATGGCTCTTATTGTCGTGCTTGTTATATACGATGGTTAGGATTAGGCATGCCCTTTGCTCAGCAGTCACCTGCCCACAGCTTCCTTACCTCCCTCCCAGGGCACAGAGACTTCACTTTCACAAGGACGTTGGTGATCAAAGCAGTGGGCCCTGGATTCTGCAAAGACCCAATCTTTGTATTTTCAGTCATTAAAAAAATTGATTTAACTGTGATTCACGGAGTTTACTGAAGTGGTTTTTATGGTGCAGAAAGCCTTTTTTGCTACTTGACATTTAGCTAAGCCTGTTCCTGAAGGCTAAGCAATACATTTGGGGGAGCTTTTTTGCCTTGTTGCTCATATGTGCCTGTCTTAGTCTGTTCTGGCTGCTATAACAAAATAGCATAGACCGGGTGACTTATAAGCAACAGATATTTATTTCTCAAATTTGGAGAAAATAAATATGGAAAGTCCAAGATCATGGTGCCCGCAGATTCAGTGTCTTGTGAGGGCCCGCTTCCTTATAGACAGTCGTCTTCTCACTGTAATCTCACATGGTGGGAAGGGCAAGGGATCCCTCCCCTGGCTCTTCTTATTAGGTCACTAATCCCATTCATGACATCTCTGCCTTCATGACCTAACACCTACCAAAGGGCCCACCTCTAAACACCATCACACTGAGGATTAGGTTTTAACATATGGATTTGGGGGGACACAAACATTCAGTAAATAGCAGTTCCTGAACCCATTTGTAGAGCCAAAGGTGAGAGCATAGGCCGAGTTAATGTTTCACTTTGTGGCCATGTTAGTGCCGTGAGACTTGTGAGATGGTTATGCCCAGGAATATGAAATAGAGGTGGAAACCAGTCTTAGACAGGCTACTGATACGGTGAGCATGATAGTAAAAAGGAAAGTGTTACAAAAGAGTGGGAATGCGTATACTTTAATTCTTTGATAGTTTGTGATCCTCACAGAGATGTGTGTGGTAACTATTTATAAATTAGAATATTTCCACTTCATTTTCTAAACATGCAGAGGAACGTTTTCAGTAGATTGGAAAAAAGCCAAAAAGAAAAACCTGATTGGAAAATTAAGTCATTATCTCAGCTGGAGGGCAGTATTTTGCCATGAGCTGTGTTTTGAATAGCCTGTGGAATTTACTTAGTTTATTTGAGCTAGAGGTTTATAATTTAAAATGATACCCTTTTGTATTCATGTAGAGACCTTCATTTTAGAAATGCTAACTGCTGAAAAAATACCTAATTTAACATCCTGTGGGAAGAAAAATTATGGAAATGATAACAGCAGTCATTGACAATGAAGTTATTGGGACAGTAATTAATATTTGCAAATCTTTGATAATCAAGATAACCCAGTCTCTGTTCTTATGATGTGGACATGCTATAGACATGAGGGATTGAAGAATAGGAAAGAGTTAGGGCTGTATATTATGAGTTTCATTTTCATTGTTTCTAATTCTGGTGACTGTAAATTTAATTTTGCACTGTTTTTCTATAGTTTTCATCATCAGCATACTTGCCAGGTCATCTTAAGGGAGAAAGCTTGGCTGAATGCATTAAAATGATTGTCTCACGGTTACATCTCTTATAGTATTACCTTGAGGAGAGAAATTGTGCACTTCTATAGATAGGTAATAAAATAGCTAGCATTCAATTATTCTTACAAAGTTCCAAATGCTTTTCTAAATGCTTTACATATGTGAACACCTTAGTCCTATAAGATAGGCACATGATTTCTGTTTTAAAGATGGGGAACCCAGGCACAAATTGGTAAAGTAAATTCCCCAAATTTTCACAGCTACTCAGTAGCAGATTCAAGATTCCAACCCAAGTTTGATTCCAGAGCCCATGCTCTTACTCTTTTTTTTTTTTTTTTTTGGTCCCTGAAATGTACCATACCTATTGCTACCAAACATTTTTTTTCTTCTTCCCTCCCTCCCTCCTTCCCTCCCTCCCTTCCTTCCTTCTTCTTTCCCCCTCCTTTCTATTTCAGAAGAAAGGAAAAAAAGCCCAAGTGAAGGGGGATGGCTGGTTGGAGTTGGGCCCACTGAGGTCAAAGCTGGAGAGAGGAAAGTGCTGAGATCAATGGCTGGGTCATGTCAGTAGATGAGACTAGTGACATATTGGGTATTGAGCGAATAAGTAAGTGGATAATGGAAGCCAGTTTTCTTACTGTCAGAGGAGAATGATGTTGCAAATAGGAGAAGAGGAAGGCTAGACTGACTCTGTGATGTTGGATTGGAATTAGAGGCATTGGTATGTTTTCAAGATATATAGGTATCTGTAGAAATAAATGTAGATGTAAGGGCACGTGTGTGTGTATTTATATACAGATAGTTCTTAGCTCTGTTCAGTAGGGACACTTCAGTATCAATAAGCACACCGGAGCCCAGCCTGCATCATCAAAAATGATAAGGTCAAAAAAAAAAAAAAAAAAAAAAAAAATGATAAGGTCATGAAGGTCAAGAGGGACTGAAGAATGTCTTCCTGATTGAAAAAGACTAAAGACTCATGACCATTAAGTGCCACATGTGATCCTGGATTGGATCCTTTGACTGTAAAGGAAATTATTAAGACCACTAGTCAAATTTGAGTGGGGTCTGAGTGAAGGATGTATGAGAGTTCTTTATACTCTACTTGCAGCTTTTCTGTAAATTTGTAATTATTTTGAAATAAAAATTAAAAGAAAGAAATAATAATATTAAATATTAATTATTAATAATAATAATATTAAATAATAATATTAAATACCAAGAATAATATTAAAAGAAAGAAATAATATTGGGCAGTAACAGTTGTCTTGTTACTTTCTAGTTTTTTTGGTCAGTAAATTTAAAATTTTGAAATTTAACTAAGTCCCCAGAATCAAGGATTATTAAACTCTACTAGTTGTTGATTAAAAAGAGTTTCTGTTAATTGCAAATAATGAGTCTGAATAATGACAATATTTTTATATGCTTTCTTTTGAGAATGTACTCTGATTCACTGAAATACCATGCTTTTAAGAAATGGGCTACATTTCAGCAACCTCTTTTCCTAAATTGCTTTTGTGAAAATCATGTTTCTGAATGATACTAATTGGAGAGTTTTTTAGAACATTGGTTCTAGGTAATTAAGGGAAAGAGGTTTTCCTTGTCTTGGAATAATTTCAAATGTGAGAGGCATGGCAGAAATGAAATGTACAAAGCTACACAACTGATTTCCAGTTAGTATACATTTACTTGCAGTGGTAGTGATGAGAATCTTTACAGCTGATGTTCTTCTCTTTACTTCAGTTTCTTGTAGACATGGGAAAATATCAATGTGATATTTTCTAAGGATTTTTAACTTGATGCTAAAGTGTGCCCACTTTTATAATCCTCTTAAATTCAAAAGAATTCATTAAATTATATTCATGATCCTCAAGAAAAGGACCTGATCTGTAGAAAGTGGAATATTTAATTATACTAACTTGGTTATTAGTGTTATTTCATTTCAGCAGATCCCATGTACCACCTTTTCTTTTGTCTCCAATATCCAGGGTGGGGCTGTTTTTAATTTTTTACTATTATTAAAAAGGTGCTTTGTCTGTCTGACTTACTTCACTCAGTATGTATGATATCCCTTATATGAGGAATCTAAAAAGAAAATGATACAAATGAACCAATTTACAGAACAGAAATAGGCTCACAGACTTAGGGAACGAACTTACGGGTACAGGGCAGGGGAAGGATGGAGGGAAGGGATACTCAGGGAGTTTGGGATTGACATGTACACACTGCTATATTTAAAATGGATAACCAACAAGTACCTACTGTATAGCACAGGGAACTCTACTCAATGTTATGTGGCAGCCTGGATGGGAGGGGAGTTTGGGGGAGAATGGATACATGCATATGTATGGCTGAGTCCCTTTGCTGTGCGCCTGAAACTGTCACATTGTTAATCGGCTATACTCCAATATAAACTAAAAAAAATTTTTTAAAAAGGTGCTTTGGTCAACATCTTTTTAAATGGATCTGTTTTTATTTCCCCTTTAGAAAAAAATTCCTAGAAGCACACTTGCAGGTCAAAGAAATGCATATTTTTGCGACTTTTGATAAGTGTTGCCAAAATAATTGCAGTCACACAAACTAAAATTCCCCCCTCTCACTTTAACTACTTAAGCTCTTTTTAATAATTAAAAATGCTAAAGTACAGCGTATTTAACTTAGCAAAATGAAATCTTGATCTTGAATGTTGCATCGTGTTCTTAGAATGGTGAGTCTGTTGTCTCAGACCACATCATGGTACTAGAACATAGAACTTCTCATTCCTAGGGAGGCTTGGAGAAGATGAGATTGCAAGCTTTGCCTAATGCTGAATCTCAGCAAGGAACAAATTTGTTCATTTTTCCTCAGCAGTGGACTTGGAGCAAGGCTGGCCAGCAACATGAACTAACAATTCTCCATTTATTCAAAGTCTGCCGTAAAATCCCTCACCACATCACTGAGTCACTTAAAAACATCCAAGACTTTAGGTGGTCGGTCTCCTACTTTGCTTTACTATCAAAAGGATGACCACACAAGGTCTAAGGATCTTTTCCAATAGATTTGTGTTCGAGACTTGGAGAGCATGCATGTTTTCATCAGTGATGTCCCTTTTCTGTCATTCACCTTGAGTCCATTTGTAGAGTAACAGTGTTTCTAGCTATGGCCTCTGCTATTCTTCCTTTTGATGTTATTTGGCATGATGCACAGATTTTTCATTTGTTTTTTGTGATAAGGTGCTGTTCCAGGGCAAAGATGGAATGTTTTCCTTTTCCAGTAACCTGCCAGTGTGGTACATCCATTAAATCCAGTTACACATGTACCAGAATGTACTATCGTTATTGGCAGGGACCTCATTGATTAATTACAGGCTGACCCTCTGGACAATTTCCTACTGATTTTACTTCCTGAGTGATTAACTCCAATGTTGCTTATGCAGTTGCAGTAAAGGAGGCTTAGTAATAGTCCTGCTTTGGAACACTCTCTGCTCTACTGACGTTAATTAACAGAATACTCCACAGAGGAAAATGGGTATTTATGCTGTCGCAGATGAAAAGAGTTAAGAAGCTTCTTCCAGACCATTCAGCAAGTCACTGGTATCCATCAGAGCAAGTGAGAAAGAAATCAGCCGGTCTTTTTTTAGACGTCAGCCAGATGAGTTTGGATGGAGCAAAAGTAGACAAAGATCCACAGAAGGGCAAATAGTATGTGACACATTTCCCACAAAATATGGTTATCATAGCCTGGTCCCCATTGTGACTCTAGAAAAGGCTAAATGCAGCCACCTTCCAATAGTTCTGGGGCAATTTATATTAGGGAATAATGAGGAATTTTATTAGTTAGGATAAAAATTAAGCTGCCATAATGAAGAAACTTCCAAAGTACAGTGGCATAATGAAGACAGTTTATTTCTCTTTAATGTGACAGGTATGAGGTGACAGTCAGGTAGATGGGGTGGCTATGTTCCATGTGATCAATCAAGGAGTAGAAATCTTCCGTCTTATGACCTCACCATTTCCTTGGGTATTATCTTGACCTCTATGGTTGAAGCTGAGTCATAGGCACGTCCATGTTTTAGCTCACAAGAAAAGGAAAGGAAGGAAGTCCAGGGCATATGGCTTGACCTCTACATTGGAGATGACCTAGGAGTTGCATTCCATTGGCCAGAACTAGCCATACCCAGCCATAAAGAGGGGTAAGGAATGTATGTGGTTTCCAGCTGAGTGGCCATGATTTTCCATTACTGCGGAGAAAGAGAACAGACAGTGGTGGGCAAGTGACAGTTTCCACCAGATTTATTTTCTGCAGCACTTCCCCTTTCCTAGTGAAAGTTTCGTCAAAGAGCATATAACTAGCACTTATGAGTACTCAATATATTTTCACCGAATGAGTTAATTCAAGTATGAAGAAGTATAGCAAGTTTCAATCTATAGATCCCAAATCCTGACCCTCTCTCCCCTAATGCCACCTAGGCCCAATTTTCTCCTCCTAATTAAGTTGTGCTGCTTATTTAAACGTAAATTTGCTCACTTGTTCAGCAAAGTGGATATATCAATCATATTTGCTTTACTTGAGCAAGCTTATCTTTTGGAATGACTTCTGATTGTCTCTCTCTCTGTGGTTACGTAAAGGACATTTCTTCCCCTCTGATCTCAATAACAAAGATGTGACACGTCTAACTGAGGCCTAATTGAGGCTATTCATATTATGAGGCTGCTGTCTCCTTCCATATCAAGCACCATTTGTCATAAAAGGATGCTTAAATACAGGAAATCAATCTTGTACCATCAGCAAGCCCATGGAATACCAGCCTGCTACATCAGACCAATACAAATAGGTGCCTAGGTGCTCATATTTACCCCCAAATAAAATTTCAGTAGAATTCTAAGTTGGAACAGATTTCTCTCCCTTTTTGGAATCTCACCTTTTTTTCTCATTGTTTTCTTTTGGTATCATTTCAAAATATTCTTTAAGCAGCTGCTATGATTCAAGTGCTGTGTATATGATTCAAGGGCCGCGTATATGATTCAAGCGCTTGGTACATGGAGGCCAACACATAGAGATTTTTTTTTAGTTCAGGGAACTTACTCATAAGTGATATAATCAAGGTTTCAGCAATATACTGTCGGAGGTTGGTGGGGGGGGGGGAACGACAGAGTAAATCAGAATGGAGAAAGTGTGGCAGAGGCTTCTTGGGAGAAGGAAGATTTGAACTTGGCCTTTAAAATGTAGATGGGCACATATGGTAGGAAGGCTTTGCCTGTCAGGAGGAAGAGCTGACCTACAAGATGGAGAAGTTCAGAAAGAGAGCACACGAGTGTGTTTGGAGGGGGTGTGGAGGGTAAGGGAGAAAACCACATGAGTAGGTAGAGGCCAAATCGTGGATGGATACGTATCTGAGAAGTTGTGTGACAGAAGGTCGTCAGGCTCACAAAGTACGATTTCTCATCGTAAGACCAAACTCAGATTTTAAGCTAGTTATCACTGCTTCTGTTATACCTTAAAAATAGCTGACTTTATATTAAAAGATTGAAGAAAGAGTGCTTGAAATCTAACATCTATTTATCCATAGAATACTCCTCTGTTTTACAGTAATCATCTCATTTGATCAGGTACAAATGCTTCCAAAGCATTTGCTTATTGAGCCTTCACTGTAATAGCTTATCAGCATTCACTATGTGCTGGGCATAGCATACTGATGTAGAGGTAAAAAACAAAGGAGATATTTGTTGCCTTTTTCCTACATCCTTTCTTTTCCTTCATCTTTTAATAACAATCCCTCTATGCTTTTATATGGTTAGAGGAGCTAGGATTTTGACACAGAGGCTGAGTTGATTACAAGGGAGAAAGGGGGAGAAATTGGATAGGAGCCAGCCCAACCCATTTCTACTGCTGGACTTAAAATTCAACCATCAGCCCAAGGAAGCTGACCTCTGTGGGTGTTTAAATCAAATACAAAAGAGAGTGAGCTAATGGCCTGGACGTTTTCAAATTCAGGACCCTTTGAAAGAATTCCATAACCAAGCCAAATGTAAATTTACCTGTCCTAGGAACAAAACAATAAAACCCACTTTAAAGTACTTAGGACTGCCTCTGGCTTTGAAATATGGCTTTGCTGACCTCATATCCTCTGAGGCTGAAGTTTAATATCCCTCATTTCTGAAGTAAGTGCCGGAATAGCTTATGGTTCCTAATGGGCCCCTGTGCTTCCCACAAATGGGCTTCTGCATTGGGTGTGTCCATAGTACAGGCCTTACATGTAAGGAGCCCTGTAAAAGAGGAACATTCTGGGAGAGGATTTTGGAAGGATTCTGGAACACTGTGGAATGTATTCATGTATTTCTATCAGTCCCAAGAATGCATTCATTTGATGTAAACAACCAGATCACAGCAATAGAAGCATAGCAGCTAGGATTCAGTGTGTTAATTATGTCACTCTTTTTTTTTTTAATTTTTATTTTTTTTATTGGAGTATAATTGCTTTACAATGTTGTGTCAGTTTCTGCTGTACAATGAAGTGAATCAGCTTTATGTATACATATATCTCCTCCCTCTTGGACCTCCCCCCGCCCCCATCTCACCCATCTAGGTCATCACAGAGCACTGAACTGAGCTCTCTGTGCTATACGGTAGGTTCCCACTAGCAATATACTTTACACATGGTAATTTATTTATATCAAACCTAATCTCCCAGTTCATCCCACCCTTCCCTTCCCCCCACTGTGTCCACACGTCCATTCTCTACCTCTGCGTTTCTATTCCTGCCCTGCAAATAGCTTCATCTGTACCATTTTTCTAGATCCCACATATATGCATTAATATACGGTATTTGTTTTTCTCCTTCTGACTTACTTCACTCTGTATGACAGACTCTAAGTCCATCCACATCTCTACAAATGACTCAATTGCATTTCTTTTTATGGCTGAGTAATATTCTATAATATATATGTACCACATCTTCTTTATCCATTCATCTGTCGATGGACATTTAGGTTGTTTCCATGTCCTGGCTATTGTAAATAGTGCTGCAGTGAACATTGGGGTACATGTGTCTTTTTTTTTTTTTAACATCTTTATTGGAGTATAATTGCTTTACAATGTTGTGTTAGTTTCTGCTGTATGACAGAGGGAATCAGCTATATGTATACTTATATCCCCATATCCCCTCCCTCTAGAGTCTCCCTCCCACCCTCCCTATCCCACCTCTCTAGGTGGTCACAGAGCACCAAGCTGATCTCCCTGTGCTATGCAGCTGCTGCCCACTAGCTATCTATTTTACATTTGGTAGTGTATATATGTCCATTCTACTCTCTCACTTCATCCCAGCTTACCCTTCCTCCAACCCCGTGTCCTCAAGTCCATTCTCTATGTCTGCGTCTTTATTCCTGTCCTGCCCCTAGGTTCTTCAGAACATTTTTTTTTTAGATTCCAAATATATATATATGTGTTAGCATACAATATATGCTCTTCTCTTTCTGACTTACTTCACTCTGTATGACAGACTCTAGGTCCGTCCACCTCACTACAAATAGTTCAGTTTCATTTCTTTGTATGGCTGAGTAATAGTCAATTGTAAATATGTGCCACATCTTCTTTATCCATTCATCTGTTGATAGACACTTAGGTTGCTTCCATGTCCTGGCTATTGTAAATAGAGCTGCAGTGAACATTGTGGTACACGACTCTTTTTGAATTATGGTTTTCTCAGGGTATATGCCCAGTAGTGGGATTGCTGGGTCGTATGGTAGTTCTATTTTTAGTTTTTAAAGGAACCTTCATACTGTTCTCCTTAGTGGCTGTATCAATTTATATTCCCACCAACAGTGCAAGAGGGTTCCCTTTTCTCCACACCCTTTCCAGCATTTATTGTTTGTAGATTTTTTGATGATGGCCACTCTGACCGGTGTGAGGTGATACCTCATTGTAATTTTGATTTGCATTCCTCTAATGATTAGTGATGTTGAGCATCCTTTCATGTGTTTGTTGGCAATATGTATATCTTTGGAGAAATGTCTATTTAGGTCTTCTGCCCATTTTTGGATTGGCTGGTTTGTTTTTTTGATATTGGGCTCCTTGAGCTGCTTGTGTATTTTGGAGATTAATCCTTTGTCAACTGCTTCATTTGCAAATATTTTCTCCCATTCTGAAGTTGTCTTTTCATCTTGTTTATGGTTTCCTTTGCTGTGCAAAAGCTTTTAAGTTTCCTTAGGTCCCATTTGTTTATTTTTGTTTTTATCTCCTTTGCTCTAGGAGGTGGGTCAAAAAGGATCTTGCTGTGATTTATATCATAGAATGTTCTGCCTATGTTTTCCTCCAAGAAAACATAGGAGGAAACATAGTGTCTGGCCTTACATTTAGGTCTTCAATCCATTTTGAGTTTATTTTTGTGTATGGTGTTACGGAGTGTTCTAATTTCATTCTTTTACATGTAGCCGTCCAGTTTTCCCAGCACCACTTATTGAAGAGGCTGTCTTTTCTCCATTGTATATTCTTGCCTCCTTTATCAAACATAAGGTGACCATATGTGTGTGGGTTTATCTCTGGGCTTTCTGTCCTGTTCCATTGATCTATATTTCTGTTTTTGTGCCAGTACCATACTGTCTTGATTACAGTAGCTTTGTAGTATAGTCTGAAGTCAGGGAGCCTGATTCCTCCAGCTCCGTTTTTCTTTCTCAAGATTGCATTGGCTATTCGGGGTCTTTTGTATTTCCATACAAATTGTGAAATTTTTTGTTCTAGTTCTGTGAAAAATGCCATTGGTAGTTTGATAGGGATTGCATTGAATCTGTAGATTGCTTTGGGTAGTAGAGTCATTTTCACAATGTTGATTCTTCCAGTCCAAGAACATGGTATATCTCTCCATCTGTTTGTATCGTCTTTAATTTCTTTCATCAGTGTCTTATAGTTTTCTGCATACAGGTCTTTTGTCTCCTTAGGTAGGTTTATTCCTAGGTATTTTATTCTTTTTGTTGCAGTGGTAAATGGGAGTGTTTCCTTAATTTCTCTTTCAGATTTTTCATCATTAGTGTGTAGGAATGAAGAGATTTCTGTGCATTAATTTTGTATCCTGCGGCTTTACCAAGTTCATTGATTACTTCTAGTAGTTTTCTGGTGGCATCTTTAGGATTCTCTGTGTATACTATCATGTCATCTGCAAACAGTGACAGTTCTACTTCTTCTTTTCCAATTTGTATTCCTTTTATTTCTTTTTCTTCTCTGACTACTGTGGCTAGGACTTCCAGAATTATGTTGAATAATAGCGGTGAGAGTGGGCAACCTTGTCTTGTTCCTGATCTTAGTGGAAATGGTTTCAGTTTTTCACCATTGAGAACGATGTTGGCTGTGGGTTTGTCATATATGGCCTTTATTATGTTGAGGTAGGTTCCCTCTATGCCTACTTTCTGGAGAGTTTTTATCATAAATTGGTGCTGAATTTTATCAAAAGCTTTTTCTGCATCTATTGTGATGATCATATGGTTTTTAGCCTTCAGTTTGTTAATATGGTTTATCACATTGATTGATTTGTGTATATTGAAGAATCTTTGCATTTCTGGGATAAACCCCACTTGATCATGGTGTATGATCCTTTTAATGTGCTGTTGGATTCTGTTTCCTAGTACTTTGTTGAGGATTTTTGCATCTATTTTCATCAGTGATATTGGCCTGTAGTTCTCTTTTTTTGTAGTATCTTTCTCTGGTTTTGGTATCATGGTGATGGTGGCCTTGTAGAATGAGTTTGGGAGTGTTCCTCTCTCTGCTATATTTTGGAAGAGTTTGAGAAGGATAGGTGTTGTTAGCTATTCTCTAAATGTTTGATAGAATTCGTCTGTGAAGCCATCTGGTCCTGGGCTTGTGTTTGTGGAAACATTTTAAATCTCAGTCTCAATTTCAGTGTTTGTGAATGGTCTGTTTATATTTTCTATTTCTTCCTGGTTGAGTCTTGTAAGGTTGTGCTTTTCTAAGAATTTGTCCATTTCTTCCAGGTTGTCCATTTTATTGGCATATATTGCTTGTAGTAATATCTCATGATGCTTTGTATTTCTGTGGTGTCGGTTTTTACTTCTTCTTTTTCATTTCTAATTCTGTTGATTTGAGTCTCCTCCCATTTTTTCTTGATGAGTCTGGCTAATGGTTTATCAATTTTGTTTATCTTCTCAAAGAACCAGATTTTAGTTTTATTGATCTTTGCTATTGTTTTCTTCATTTCTTTTTCATTTATTTCTGATCTGATGTGTATGATTTCTTTCCTTCTGCTAACTTTGGGTTTTCTTTGTTCTTCTTTTCCTAGTTGCTTTAGGTGTAAGGTTAGATTGTTTATTTGAGTTTTTTCTTGTTTCTTGAGGTGAGATTGAATTACTATAAACTTCCCTCTTAGAACTGCTTTTGCTTTGTCCCATAGGTTTTGGATCTTCATGTTTTTGTTGTCATTTGTTTCTAGGTATTTTTTTATTTCTTCTCTGATTTCTTTAGTGATCTCTTGGTTATTTAGCAGCACACTGTTTAGCCTCCATGTGTTTGTGTTTCTTACAGTTTTTTTCTTGTAATTGATTTCTAATCACATACGTTGTGGTTAGAAATGATGCTTGATATGATTTCAAATTTCTTAAGTTTTCTGAGGCTTGATCTGTGACCCAAAATGTGATCTATCCTGGAGAATATTCTGTGAGAATATTCTTGAGAAGAAAGTGTATTATTCTGCTTTTGGGTGGAATGACCTGTAAATATCGATTAAATCTCTCTGGTCTCTTGTGTCACTTAAAACTTGTGTTTCCTTATTTATTTTCTGTCTGGATGGTCTGTCCATTGGTGTATTGGGGTGTTAAAATCCCCCACTATTATTGTGTTACTGTCAATTTCCTCTTTTATGGCTGTTAGCATTTGCCTTATGTATTGAGGTGCTGCTACGTTGGGTGCATAAATATTTATAATTGTTATGTTTTCTTCCTGGATTGCTCCCTTGATCATTATGTAGTGTCCTTCCTTATCTCTTGTAACAGTCTACTTTAAAGTCCATTTTTTCTGATACGAGTATTGCTACTCCTGCTTTCTTGTGATTTCCATTTGCATGGAATGTCTTTTTCCATCCCCTCACTTTCAGTCTGTATGTGTCCCTAGGTCTGAAGTGGTTCTCTTGTGGATAGCATATGTATGGGTCTTGTTTTTGTATCTGTTCAGTCAGTCTGTGTCTTTTGGTTGGAACATTTAATCCATTTACATTCAAGGTGATTATTGATACATATGTTCCTATTACCATTTTCTTAACTGATTTGGGTTTGTTTTTGTGGGTCTTTTTCTTCTCTTGTGTTTCCCACCTAGAGAAGTTCCTTTAGCATTTATTGTAAAGCTGGTTTGGTGGTGCTGAATTCTCTTAGCTTTTGCTTGTCTGTAAAGCTTTTGATTTCTCAGTAGAATGTGAATGAGATTCTTGCTGGGTAGAGTAATCTTGGTTGTAGTCTTTTGCCTTTCATCACTTTAGATATATCCTTCCACTCCCTTTTGGCCTGTAGAGTTTGTGCTGAAAAATCAGGCGATAACCTTATGGGGATTTCCTTGTATGTTATTTGTTGCTTTTCCCTTGCTGCTTTTTATATTTTTTCTTTGAATTTAATTTTTGTTAGTTTGATTAATATGTGTGTTCTTGTGTTTCTCCTAGTGTTTATCCTGTATGGGACTCTTTGCACTTCCTGGACTTGGGTCCCTATTTCCTTTCCCATGTTAGGGAAGTTTTCGACTCTCATCTCTTCAAATATTTTCTCAGACCCTTTCTCTTTCTCTTCTTCTTCTGGGACTGCTATAATCCGAATGTTGGTGCATTTAATGTTGTCCCAGTGGTCTCTGAGACTGTCCTCAATTCTTTTCATTCTTTTTTCTTTATTCTGCTCCTCGGCAGTTATTTTCACCATTCCATGTTCCAGTTCACTTATTCCCTCTTCTGCCTCAGTTAGTCTACTATTGATTCCTTCTAGTGTATTTTTCATTTCCGTTATTGTGTTGTTCACTACTGTTTGTTTGTTCTTTAGTTCTTCTAGGTCTTTGTTAAACATTTCTTGTATTTTCTCGATCTGTGGCTCCAGTCTGTTTCCAAGATCTTAGATCATCTTTACTATCATTACTTTGAATTCTTTTTCAGGTAGGTTGCCTATTTTCTCTTCACTTATTTGGTCTTGTAAGTTTTTACCTTGCTCCTTTGTCTGTAACATATTTTTTTGTTGTCTCATTTTTTTGATGGGTGGGGCTGTATTCCTGTCTTACTGGTTGTTTGGCCTGAGACGTCTAGCACTGGAGTTTGCAGGCAGCTGGGCAGAGCTGGGTCTTGGTGTCAAGATGAGGACCTCCAGGAGACCTCACTCCGATCAGTATTCCCAGGGGTCTGAGGTTCTCTGTTAGTCCAGCAGTTTGTACTCGGCTCACCCACCACAAGACTCAGGCTCAACCCCCGGCCTGCGAATGAAGATCCCACAAGCCACACAATGTGGCAAAAGAAAAGAAAAAAAAAGGAGCAGTATAATAACAAAGAATAAAAAATAAGATAAAATTAGAAAAATAAAAAATATGTTAGGAAACATAAATATGTAAGTGAAGCAACTACAACAAGGTGAAACAGAACCACAACAGAAAAAGGAAAAAAAAAGGGGGGGGTGGGGGGAACAGCTAAAAGGAGCAGAACAATAACAAAGTATAAGGAATAAAATAAAATTGGAAAAAAAAATTATTAGAAAAAATAAAAGTAAACAACAAGGTAAAACAGAACCACAACCTAAAAAAAAAAAGCCAGAAAAGGCCTTGGTGGGGGGTGGGGGGCGGAGCTTAGGTGGGGACGTGTTTTAGGGTGGGGGCGGGGCCTAGGCTTAGGACCCTGTATGGTGGGAAAAGGCCTTGGGGGCGGGGCCTAGGTGGGGGTGACAGACGTGGGGTGGGGCATGGGCTCAGGACCCGCAGCAGCCAGGAAAGGCAACATGGCTGGAGGAGGGGCCAGAGGGGGCCCTCGGAGTTAAGAGGTAAGGCCCTGGGTGGTGGTATGCGGGTGGGGTTTAGGCCCAGAGCCGTTGGACGGCATCTCGGAGTGTGGCATGTAGAGAATTATGTCACTCTTAATTGCCTTATTCCACCTATAATGTTATCCTCACAGAAAGAGTTTTTTTAATGTCTAATGCAGTTTCACTACTGCAGAGACTAATAGGAATACCAAGTCAATTTTTGCTAAACTATAAGCATACCAGTTGTTTCACAAAGCTCATGACAGGAACTTTTAAAATATTTTTACTCCTAAAAAGGCACGCAATTTTATCATCTTAGCTGCAGGCAGAATAGCAAGCATCCAGCTTCTGACATATGAATTGTTACAAAGGAAAATGAACATTTTCTATCTGTTTCTTTGGACCTGTGTTGTTTCAGCAGTAGTTACAATGAAAGAATGCACTATCTGTCCATTTATTCAGTGCTCCTCCTTAGGCTTTGGGGATACAGAGTAAATAAGACACAGCCCCTGCCTTCAAGTCCTTCTTAGTCTTGTGATCAAGGAACATGTGTCGTTTTTAAACTTGTCTAGACACTAACTCTTTTGTAGACAATCATATGGCCCAACAATAGATCAGGAGTCTTCTAAATCTTCTAATTCTTTTTTTGAAGAATATGAACCATTTTCTTGGTACTGATTAAAACAAGCTATATTTAACGTATTCATTACATTTATGGGAGAATTGGACATTTGACTGCTGATGGGTATTTGATGATATTAAAGAATTATCTCTCTTTAGGTATTGTGGATATCTTTTTTGTTTGTTTCTGAGGACTTATATTTTTTTAACTGTGGCAAAATACAATAACATAAATGTTACCATCCTAACATTTTTTAGTGTACAGTTCAGTAGCATTAAGTACATTCATATTGTCTGGCAGCCAATCCCAGAACTCTTTTCATCTTGAAAAAGTGAAACACAGTACACATTAAACAACTCTCCATTCCCCTCTCCAACAGGCTCTTGGCAACCACTATTCTGTCTCCGTGACTTTGACTACTCTAGGTACGTCATATAAGTGGAATTACGTGCTATTTGTCTCTTTGTGACTGGCTTATTTCGCACGCATAATGTCCCCAAAATTCATCTATGTTGTAGCATGTGTCAGAGTTTCCCTCACTTTTTTTTTTTTTTAAACAACAGCTCCTGTTTATTTATTTATTTTATTTTATTTTATTTTATTTTATTTATTTATTTATTTTATTTATGGCTGTGTTGGGTCCTCGTTTCTGTGCGAGGGCTTTCCCCAGTTGCGGCAAGTGGGGGCCGCTCTTCATCGCGGTGCGCGGGCCTCTCACCATCGCGGCCTCTCTTGTTGCGGAGCACAGGCTCCAGACGCGCAGGCTCAGTAGTTGTGGCTCACGGGCCTAGTCGCTCCGCGGCATGTGGGATCTTCCCAGACCAGGGCTCGAACCCGTGTCCCCTGCACCGGCAGGCAGATTCTCAACCACTGCGCCACCAGGGAAGCCCTCCCTCACTTTTAAGGCTGAATAATATTCCATTGTATGTACACACCACATTTTGTTTATCCATTCGTCTGTGGACGGACACCTGGGCTGCCCCCATCTTTTGGCTATTGTGAATAATGCTGCTATGAACACAGGTGTGCAAGTAACTCTTCGAGACCCTGCTTTCAATTATTTTAGGTATATACCCAGAAGTGGGACTTCTCAGTCATATGGTAATTCTATTTTCAATTTTTTGAGGACTACCATACTGTTTGTATATCAGCCTCACCATTGTACATTCCCACTAACAGTACGTAAGGATTCCAGTTTCTCCACATCCTTGCCAACAGTTGTTATTTTCTGGGGGTGTTTTGATAGTAGCCATCCTAATGGGTGTGAGGTGGCCTAATTTGGTTTTAATTAGCCATTTAGCAAATGTTTATGGAGCGCCTGCTGGTGAAAGATCCTGGGCTGGGTTGTACTGAGCTCTGAGTGTTTCTCTTGTAGTCAGTTGACTGATCAAAAGTTACCTGGTGACCTCAGCTAACAATCAGATGTATTCTGTCCCTTCCACATTCTGGAAGGGTAACTAACAAGAGGTTAAGAGCGGGCAACACTGACCCTGTTGCAAGGTGTAGCACCCTGTCTCAAGATTTCACGTGAAAGGAATCCTAAGATTATGAGCAGATTATATTTCAAATGTATTTACTAATGTCTTATTGGAACACATACCATTATAATATAGGATTTGAGTCCTGAGCTAGGTGAGCAAAGATGATTGAAGCAAAAAGTAATAACCAGGTATGATAAGTTTTATTATAAAGCATTATCTCAGTTACGTATGTTCCCACTTCCAGGTTGTGATTTCAGAGACACAGATCATTACTCTGCACTGCATCCACAGCCTGAACAAAAATAGGAGGAGCAGGGGCCCCTTCTCCCCAATCTTCCTTTCACCCATTGGTAAGCAGTGGTGTGTGTCACAGTGAGGGCCCAGCATTAGAACCAGAAAGAATCAGAGGCAGGATTCAGGGAGCTGGGGGTGGGTGTGCACTTCAGGGACTTTTGGAGCCCAGTAATTTAACTTGCACATCTGAATAAGAGAATATTGAATAGTCTTCCTTGCTCCCTAGGTGTTCAGAACCATAAAACCCAGACCGTTTGTCACTTCTGTGTACTAATTCCCCTCGTACCTCTGTCATTCTTCACTTAGTCAGTGGGCCACATTTGTATTGAACACATACTTTCAATGCCTCGTGGGTCAGGCACTGTGCTGGGCATGGGGATATGGTGATGAGAAAGATAACTTAGTTCCTCAACTTATGGATGGCACTTAGGGTCTGTTGGTATTTATGGATTATTCATAAGGCAGAGGCTCTTAGTGGAAAGATTGCCTATACATTTTGCAATGATACCCCAGATTGCTTTACAGTAAAACCCAACCCTTTTCCCCACCCTTGATGTTTGCTGCCAGAATCCACAGTATGCTTCAGAACGCTTTCTATTTTGGTAGTGCTTCTGAATGAGTGTGAGGTGGATTGCTTGCAGGAAAAAATAGATATATGCAGTAGGGTTCGCTTAAAATAAGACATAATGGTAGAAAAAGCGTACATCTTAAAGTACTCATTCATACTTATAGTATTCCTTTGGAGCCAGGAATAAGGATCATCTTGATGCCTGCGTGTACTCTGCATAAACCACATGAGTTCTTTAATTTCACTCCCCTTTTCCTTGGTAAGATGAACGCTTCTTTTTGGCAGGAAGGATGGGACTTGTCAGGGATGTGAACCTCTTGGCTGAATCTGATTTTAACAACATGTGAGTTCAGAAGAGGGTGGTGGAGGCAGAGTGTCTGGTGAAGCAAGTATTGAGGGGCCCGTGTCCCCATCGAGCCTCCTCTGGGGCACTTCCCGTCCCCAGCTGTGTGTCCTCTTTGGCTTCACCTTCGATTGCATTTCTGAGAAGGCTGGAATCTGTTGAATTGAGTACAGGGATGTGGGCAACGGAACAAAAAGTGTTTTATTTATTTCCTGACAGGCTTTTAACAGGCTGTGGTTATAATGGTAGAGAAATGCATTCTGTCCACAACACAAATTGCTTTTCTTCCCGAACATCATGGTGGTACTTTCTGGCCCAGGATTTCCATGGTTGTTGAATTTGGTCTCTCTTTTGTTGGTTTGTGAACTAAGAAAGAAAAGAACAAGACCTTTGTAACCCAAATAACAGAGTAATAATTAAGTCCTTTATAAAGGCAAGCTTATTCCCACATCTTATTCCAAGGTACAAGACATACTTTCTCATTAGGAAGCATTGTAAGTACTCATTGGTGGTGTATCAGTCATTAGATGGAATAAATAAATATGACCTCATTCATATGAAGCTTCACCCCTGAGACTGACACCTCATGTGCTTACGGACACCTTCCCAAATGCTACTAATGTTAGACAATAACGGTGTTGGGCAGAGTCCTAGACCACCTCCCCACCCTCAACTATCATGTTTTCACACTTGACATCCAGGTTCCTGGGTCCTGGAGGGGTAATCGATACCCATTTTTCATTGATTAGCCTAAAACAAGAGAGAGCATTGGGTAATGTTTGTGTGTGTGGTCCAGGAAAGATTGGGGGGATTGAGGTGGTGGAGAGAGAGCTCATTGGTGTAAGAAGGCTTCTGAGAGTGACGTTTTCCAGGTCATCCTTATCAATACACAACTCCCACAGGGTAACCACTATTTTGCTCAGAAATATACTACATTTTAACATATATTCTTTTTTTTTTAACATCTTTATTGGAGTATAATTGCTTTACAATGTTGTGTTAGTTTCTGCTGTATAACGAAGTGAATCAGCTGTATGCATACGTATATCCCCATATCCCCTCCCTCTTGCGTCTCCCTCCCACCCTTCTTATCCCACCCCTCTAGGTGGTCGCAAAGCACAGAGCTGGTCTCCCTGTGCTATGCAGCTGCTTCCCACTAGCTATCTATTTTACATTTGGTAGTGTATATATGTCCATGCCACTCTCTCACTTCGTCCCAGCTTACCCTTCCCCCTCCCCGTGCCCTCTTGCAGTACTATTTACAATAGCCAAGACATATATTCTTTTTAAAAAAAATTCATTGGGAGAGCCTAGCCTTCTTGGGCCAGTACACGGTTTGTGAGGCCTTCCCCACTGTAGAACCCAGCTCCACCACCTTCTCCCCCGACCCGCCCACCACTCGCACCCTCCAAATCTCACTTTCCAAGACACACCAGCAACAGCTCTGTAATTTCTGTATAGGACAGGGGGGTAGTCAGATCAGTGGGGACTTCAGGAACTTGCCTTGGGCCACATTTTCAGAACCAACACAATTTTTTGTTCAGATTGCACATATGTTCCAGGCGACCCGAGGGGCTGATGGTGGTTTTGGGTGCCACGCTTTGGTGATATGCTCTTCTGAATTGGGTGGCCAGCAGACCGTGTTCAGTGCACGATGATGTCTGATGAGAGATATAACCATCTTGCTATTGACCCTCTCATGCACAGTGCAAGGAAGTGAGCCATGGGTACAGTGAGAATGGGCTTCATTCTCTATTCTGCTGAGTCAGATTCCATGCTCTTTGGTATCTAATTATAAGAACAACAAACTCGCTTTCCTCCCAACTTCCTAGTGGCCATGATTATCAAAAAGTTTTTTGTTTTTTGTTTTTAAAGTCTTTATTGAATTTGTTACAATATTGCTTCTGTTTTTTATGTTTTGGTTTTTTGGCCACAAGGCATGTGGGATCTTAGCTCCCTGACCAGGGATCAAACCTGCACCCCCTGCGCTGGAAGGCAAAGTTTTAACTACTGGACCTCCAGGGAAGCCCCTATCAAAAAGTTTTGACTAAACAACCTATATCAGGCTTCAATACTGTCAGACATCCCTCCTTTCTTAGTACCACCAGCTGCTGGTGCCCAGTTCCCCCAATAAGGCCACCTGAGTTCTCATGAGCTTGATCGCAGTGACTGAGTAGTTCTTTCCTAGTGTGCCCACCCTGTAGTACTGAGATTTAGTGATTTTCTTTCCCCATGTTCCTCCCCTTTATCACTTGAATGACCAATATTGAATTTGTGTGGATTTTGTTCCCTTCACTTTTTAGTTTAACCTCTTCTTTTCTTCTCTGTGCCTGTTCCTTACTTCACTCTGTTCCTTTTAACACCTCCCCCCCTCCAGTATTCTTCCTCATTAAATTTATCTCATTGCATCCTCTTGGATGTGCTTATGGTTTACAGAGTGTTTTCATAAATTAGCTCAATGGCTAAGAACTTGTCTGACGTCACATTTAACTGTGTCATTTATGGGTAGATGTTCTGGTTAGAAATGACTCTGTGGAGGTCTTCTCTTACAGCTGCATTAAGCTATAGCTTAACTGATAGCCTTTCCATAGTGATCCATCAAATCTTTTCAAAGTAAATGAATACACCCTCTTTTTTGGCTAACATTTTATTGAGCACCTACAAGTGACAGGCAATTTATAGGTTATCGTTATTCCCATTTTATAGCTAAGGAAACTGAGACTCAGAGTTTAAGTCTTTTCCCTAGACTCACATTGCTGGTGAAGAGATAGAGCCATGATTTAAACTCTGGTCTCTATGGTTTTAGCCAAGCCCTACCATTTCCATTATGGAGGCCCCTTCATGGATGGAGAGTTCTCGGTTTGGGGAAGCCCCTTTGACCATTTCTTAAGCAATTCTTCCTTAGCTGTGTATTTGCATGGAGAATAGGAGTAAAAGGTTTGGCCTATTTCTTGCCTTCCTTGGAGATTGCCAAAAATGTTGATTCAAGTATTTTCTGAGAAATGTAGACTTTTCTTCTGAAGTAGATCCTATTATGTATTATTGATAATAGGATGCAAAACAAATGACCCAAGGATGCATGACTAGTTTCAAGTTTATAACTAAGTTCAACATCCCAGACCTAAATGAATCAAAAGAAGAAAAAGCCTTTGGGAAAGTATTTGAAATATGGAAGCAAAAACAAAATGCATCAGTAACCCGTGGGAATACAAATGGCCTCATTCATTTAAAAGATCTGTATTTTATTTGGAGTTTCCTAAGAGAACAATCTCCGCAGGATAACTTTTTCTTAGAAGCTCATAGTTGGAGAACAATTTTGAAATCCATATTGAAGACTCTGATGAGGGGGAAAAAAACATATAAACTTGTAAAAAGTCCAGGTACATTTTCCTTTTTAAAATGGGTTTCTTAGGCTTGAGAAAAACATGTTTTTTGTGCCACATGGGTGTTCACATAGAAATCGTCTGTGTAATCAGATATATAGAGCTTACTTTTGTATGTCATGTAAAAGTTTCCACAGGGATTTGAGGGCATCATTGGAACTTCACAAAACTCTGTGAGGGAGAGGGTGGGGATTATTCCCATTTTACAGATGAGAAAACTGAAGCCCAGAAATTTTAGGTGATGCGTAAGACATCCAACTAGAAAGTGGTGGGACCAAGTCTGGATTTGAAGCCTGGCTCCTCTGTTTACTACCTGGCTAATCTTAGTCAGTTACTAAGCTCTCGATTCCTCAGTTTCCTCTTCAGTGTAATGATGATGATGATGATGATGATGATGATGATGATGATGATGATGATGATGGTGATGGTGGTGATAGAAAAGACCTAATAGAGCTATTCTTAATATGCAGTGCGTTAATGGTTAAAAAGAACTCAGCACAGTTCCTAGTACAAAAGAAATAATAAGTGTCAGTTTCTCTTGCAATGATTTTTGCCTTCTAGCTCTGTGCTCTTTCCTCCTTACCCTCCTGCACCTGCTGGCCATAGAATAAGCTTCTGAGAAGAGGACATCCCCTCTGGACTGCTTCACATCTGGAGAAGAGAATGTTCCACTGCTTCTTCTCACCCCTTTGTTTAGTGTTACTATCCAGGAGGTTCATTTCTTTCCTAAGGGCACGGTCTCAACATCCCAGGAAGAAACTTTAGTAGAAAGCTCAGAAGTGCCAGTCACCAAACCCCATCACTATCCCAGCAAATATCGGATCAAATGGTTGTCCCTTAGCAAAGTGAATTAGGGATTGCGGAGATTAAATTTCACATTCTAGGCTGCCGGTTGCCCAAGGAAACAGTTCCATCAGTTAAAAAGTATGTGCCCAGGGCTGTGCTAAGCTTACAACAAGAATGCCTTATTTATTTGACCTCACTGGAAAAAGGTGTCCCACCCAAAGGGGAGAATTCTTACAACTGAAACCTATACTTTTAAGTGCTTATACCTCAAAGGACTCCTTTTTTATTTATCCCAATAATATCTTTTTTTATTGAAGTATAGTTGATTTACGATGTTGTGTTAGTTTCTGGTGTACACTTTCTTTTATAGCAAAGTGTTTTATATATATATATATATATATATATATATATATATACTGTTTTTCAGATTCTTTTCCATTATAAGTTATTACAAGATATTGAATATAACTCCCTGTGCTGTACAGTAAGTCTTTGTTGCTTATCTGTTTTATATATAGTAGTGTGTATATGTTAATCCCAAACTCCTTATTTATCCCTCCCCCTCCTTTCCCCTTTGATAACCAGAAGTTTGTTTTCTATGTCTGTGAGTCCATTTCCCATTTGTAAATAAGTTTATTTGTATCATTTTTTTCAGATTCCATGTATAAGTGATATCATAGGATATATGTCTTTGTCTGACTTTCTTCACTTAGTATGATAATTTCTGGACCCATCCACGTTGCCACAAATGGCATTATTTCATTTTTTTTATGGCTGACTAGTATTCCATTGTATATATGTACCACATCTTCTTTATCCATTCCTCTGTTGATGGACATTTAAGTTGTTTCCATGTGTTGGCTATTGAAGTAGTGCTGCTATGAACATTGGACTTCATGTATCTTTTCAAATTATGATTTTCTTGGTGCGGCCACTATGGAGAACAGTATGGAGACTCCTTTAAAAACTAAAAATAGAGCTACCATATGATCCAGCAATCCCACTACTGGGCATATACCCTGAGCAAACCATGGACCTAGAGTTTGTCCAACCATGGATGGACCTAGAGTCTGTCATACAGAGTGAAATAAGTCAGAAAGAGAAAAAAAAATCGTATATTAACGCATATATGTGGAATCTAGAAAAATGGTACAGATGAAACCTATTTGCAGGGCAGGAATAGAGACACCGACGTAGAGAACAGACGTGTGGACACAGGGAGTGGGGCAGGGGGATGAATTGGGAGATTGGGATTGACATATGTCCACTGCCATGTGTAAAACAGATAGCTAGTGGGAACCTGCTGTATAGTGCAGGGAGCTCAGCTCGGTGCTCTGTGGTGACCTAGATGGGTGGGATTGGGGGGGGTGGGAGGGAGGTCCAAGAGGGAGGGGATATATGTATACATATAGTTGATTCACTTCATTGTGCAGCAGAAACTAACACAACGTTGTAAAGCAACCATACCCCAATTAAAAAAAAACTGGGGGCTTCCCTGGTGGCGCAGTGGTTGAGAGTCTGCCTGCCAATGCAGGGGACACAGGTTCGAGCCCTGGTCTGGGAAGATCCCACATGCCGCGGAGCAACTGGGCCCGTGAGCCACAATTGCTGAGCCTGCGCGTCTGGAGCCTGTGCTCCGCAACAAGAGAGGCCGCGATAGTGAGAGGCCCGCGCATCGCGATGAAGAGCGGCCCCCACTTGCCACAACTAGAGGAAGCCCTCGTACAGAAACAAAGACCCAACACAGCCATACATACATACATACATACATAAAATAAATACAGTATAAAGTGTTAAAAATAAATAAATAAATAAATAAATAAATAAATAAATAAATAAATAAATAAATAAAAATAACTGGTTGTGATCTCCAGCACATCCATGATCCCATGGGCTGTAATGAAGTCGCTTTCATGACATTGTTGAGGTAGGCAGAGTGTTGGCCCTCACCGTGTAATGCCATCCCCCTCCCACACATGCCTTTTGACCTCTTATACCTACTCTTTTCTTTTATAGCTGTCTTCTTTACCTCTTATTCTTAACTATCATTTCTCATTGTCAGAATCTGCTTGGATGCTGAAACTGTGCCTAAAATAAGAGTATATAGACCCTTAGTGAGATCCAAGCAGCCTCTCCCCAAGCTGAGTACATGAACTTCTGATTACTCCTGACTTGCAGCTGTCTCTGAGATGGTCAAGGTTGCTGCTCCCAAGGAAGTTAGGTCAGTGGGGGAGAGAAGATGCACATTTCTTCAGGTAAAACCGGACAAGTATGCTCATAAGAAAATGCCTAATTGTGAGAGTAGGTGCATTGGGAGTTCACATTAGGTGAAGCCATTAGAGAAGGCTTTGTAGAATAAGAGAAGAACTCTTATTCTACTTATTCTTGAGTAGAACCTCAAAGAACTACTTAGAGTTGTATATCCCCTCCCTCACTCACTCCTTCATGTACTTGTTCAATAAATATTTATGGAGTAAGATTATGGGCAGGGTTGTACTGTAGGTGCAGAAGATACAGTATACAAGCCAAACAAGGTTTCTGTTCTCATGGAACATGTATGTGAGAGTAGAAAGACAATAGGACAAGTAAGGGACAAATATAGAGCACATCAGAGGGTAATAACTGCTGGAAACAAATAAGATGGAAAAATAGCAAAGATAATGATAGAGACTGATGGGGTGCGGCCATCAGGGGCTGCTTTAGAGAAGGTGGCTGGGAAAGGCCACAAGAGAGGTGAGCTTCTGGCTGGAACTTGAATGGTGCGACGGATCTGGCTGTGGGAAGAGCAGAGAACAGAGTTCCAGTAAAAGAAACAGAAATGCAAAGGCCTTGAGGCTGGAGCCAACTTAGCAACGTCCAGGACCAGAGGAAAAGATGCTGAGGCAGCCGCCAGGGGATGGGTGGGGGATGTTATCAGAGAGGGAGGCGGGCAGGATCACATAGGAGTTTAGATTTTGTTCTAAGGGCAACAAGAAGCCAGGAGAAGGTCTTAAGTGGAGAGTGACGTGAACCAACTGTTTTTTGAAAGGTCGCCTGGATGCGGTGAGGAGGAGAAGGTGGAGGTGGGGCAGGAGTGGAGATGAGTGTATAGACAGGTGAAGCCATTCCAAACAGGCATCTTGGAAGGAAAAAGCATAGTATGCAAGGTGTGTGTGTGTGTGTGTGTGAGTGTGTTTATGTGAGGGGGGCGGTGTGGGAAGATAGTCTGAGAAGAATGGCAGTGAAGGATATAAAGTTGGAGGGAGGGACATGTGGAATCTTCCAATGGAATCTGTTACATATGGAATAAACTTCTGTAGCTGAGAAGGCTACATTCCTCTGTTTATCCTTCTGCAAAACAGCTTAGAGTTCGTATTCACACCATCAGTGCCAAGACTTGATTGCCTCTGAGGGTTCACATAGAAGAAATTACACTGCACCCAGTTTCTCATTCCAAAACAGCTCGTCCCTAAACTCTGCTAGCATATGCACTCTGTGAATCTGGGGCTTTGGAAGACGAAACTGGGCCGATTCCAGCCAGGTATTTAGAACACACTTGGTTCTGCTTCTCCCTCAGTAAGAGTAATCACAGCTGACATTTATTAAGTTTCCTCCGTGCTTACGTGTATTACCTTACTTAAGATGCCCATCCCTTTTTATCTCAACTTGGCAGATGGGGAGACAGACACAATAGGCCAATTAGTTTGTTCAAGGTGACAGATAATGAGAGATGGCATCAGGATTTGAACCCAGACTGCTTGCCTTCTGAGTCCCTGCTCTTCACCACTCCGCCTCCCCCATGCTTTATGTTTCTGCAGGAATGCTTAGGGATACAAGTGCACGTGAAGCATGTGGTAAATCCGAGAGGCGCAGATGAGCTGCAACTTGGTACTCCCGGCTTGCTATTCAGCTCGGCCCTCATGCTTGTTTTCCTCATTATTAAACAGCTTTTGGAATCTACTCCAACCCCAAAGCAGCCTCTTCCTTGATAGAAGGGATGGTAGATATTTATTGCTTGATTTGTTAAAAAAAAAAAAAAAAAAAGAAGAAGAAGAACATAGTGCAAGGTTTCTGAGCCCTTGAACAAAAGATTCAGTGGACTCAGGGTTGGTGGCAAATTTTCATTTCATTTATTTGTTGGCTCTGCCAGGTGTCAGCCAAAAAATAAAAAATAATCATCCAGGCAGCTTCGACATGCTTTTCAACAAAGATTTACTAGCCCTGTGCTATAAGGAAAGTTCATATTGCAAAGACTTCATTACTTTCAGTATGCATACTGTGAGACAGGGTGATAAATCATTTAACCCAAACTTTACTAATCAGAATTAATGTACAGAAGTCTTGTTGTGATGGCTTATGTTTTCTCAGTAATTCTCAGACTTCGGTAAGCTTCACTGGGCTTCCAAGTCATTAGTGAGAATTGCAGGCTCTCTCCAGCTCTCTGCTGCTGCCCCATCTACCCTCGTGGTAGCTATGCCTATCACGTGCTGTTTTGGGAAAAGTATTTCCAGGATCCCGCAGTTCCATAGTGACTTCTGCTTTCCTTCCAAAGGACTAGATTGTGTATGAATGAGTTAGGCCAAGAGCCTTCAACTCACCAAAGTCTCAATGATGGGAGAATAATGAACTGTGTTTGTTCATTTGCAACTCTCAAGGGTAATCGCTTGGCCATTTCAATAAAAGGAGTTTGCTTTTTATTAGAGCCCCATGAAATAAAACTGTGCCTCAATTTCAAAAAGGAGTTGGAATTTCAGAAGTTTTACATTTCTCATAAAGGGATAGAGTCCATTTAAAACATTAGATACTTAGATTGCATGTTTTTTATTTTCCCTCTCAGAGCCCTTACTGGGGTCTGCTTCTATCCCATTGATGTCTGTGCCCCCAAGGTCTTGCCTTATCTTTGGATCGTCACAACACCTAACACCAAGCTTTGTATGTAATACGTGTCTACTATATGTTTGTGAAATTGAACAGCTCTGAACAGTTCACCAGATTGCACTTAAATAAAGAGCATTGAAAATATAGTACCAGAAAGAAGCATAATTTATCCTTTTATGATACATTTTTCTTCCTGACTTTTAGACATTCTAAGATCTCTGTTTTCACATGTACTGGATTCTTACATTCTGCATCCTGATAACAAACTAAGATATGTATTTTTATCTTACACTTAACGCTCAGTCTAAAATACCCTCCCAGCCGCTTATATATGAAATGCTGTGATATGCACCAGAATTTCCCTATGTAGAGGATTTCAACACAGGTTTCATTTATAGTGAAATGGATGTCATATATATATTTCCTTGAGGGTCCTCTCAGTATTTATATGTGTTTTGTTCTGTGAATGTGCCCATCAGCTGTGCTGATGAGTTTTCAGTATTCCCACCCAGAGGGACAGATCCCTGAGAGTACATTTCCCAGGGTAACCTTCCTAAACAAATAGGAAAATATTCAAAAAATATGTTGTAAAAAAAGTTAAGTGTTAATAGGTATAGACCAATTTGTTGGTAAGGATTATTTTCTTCTTTTTTATTATGAATTTGTGCTTGAGGAATGCAGAATAACCTTATAAACTTAATTATATTTAATTATACTTTAATATCTTCTACATCTCCACTACCAGGCTGGGAATCACAAAGGAATAAATGACACAAGAATTGTCCTCTTTTGCAGGTGATTAGTTTATAATCCTCCCTAGGTGGTCTCCAATCCCATAGTCTTTCCCCCAAGCCAAACCCTGCTCTACCTCACGACCAATCACTGTTCCAAGAGGAGAATTTCCTTTCACTACTTAAACTTAGAGATTTTGTCACTGACCCCAATTAACCCCAATGTATATGCCCATCCTACATCATCTTACTCTGTTCCTAGCAGCAGTGTTGAATTCCAGGAGGGCTGGTCTCTGGTCCCCTGCATCCCTCACTGGCACAGTGCCCCTACTCCTCAGAAAAGCCAGGGCAGTAGGGACATGAAGTAATGCTTGGAACAGAGGATTCAGGGTCAGACAGGCCTGAGTTCAAATTTGGGCTCTGATATCTACTAGCTGAGTGCCCGTGAGCAAGTTATTTAAACATTTTGAACTTGTACTTCCTCATCTGTACATGTAATGCCTCCTGCGAGATGTCTATGGAGGTGGAAATGAGCTAAGTATGCAAAGCACCAAACATAGTGCCCAGCCCACAGTCTGCATTCGGGGCGTGGAGCTCTAACGAGGCCGGCCACGTCCTATGAAATTTGCCCCAGTGCCTCCAGCGTCGTGAATATGTCCCCTTCCTGCTGCACTCGCAATCAGAATTCCTGCGAGGCAGAAGCCTGAATTGTGTCTTCCTTTGAATTCTCACATCCACCTAGTCTGACAGACAAGAGGAGCTTGACAAATACCTCTTGACTCCTGTCTAAGTGACAAAATCGAGCCAACCTCCTCCGCCCAAGGGTTTAGATCAGCAGCATGTGTGTCAAAGGAGGGTATCCTGGAGCACCTGGGACCACGCTTGTCTGACGTCTAGAGTGGGCTGGGCAGTGACTGTGGTTGGTGGGCCCTCATCCCACAGTATTTACCAGGCGCTGACTCTTACCCAGCAATGGGCACGGCCCTGCAGAGCAGTTGATGAACAAAACAAACGTGATCTCTGCCCTTAGACAGGTATCATCTGCGGGAAAAGATGCTTCAATAAACACACATTAGTAAATATTGAGGGAAAGAAGAGCGTGCTATGAGAAAGAATAAAGTATAAAGAGAAAGCCCTCTCCGGAAATTCAGAGAAATCCCCTCTGAATGTACAAATGGCATAATAATAATTGAAACGGCTTACAGGTTACTACTTTGTATGCTTTATACAAATCACAGAAATTAAACCTTACAAAAATTAAATTTCAAAATAATGCAGTAAAATAGCTACTATTATCCCCGTTTTACAAGTGAGAAAACTGAAACTCAGGGAGGGTCGTTCTTACCCAAGTCAACTCATATGAAAGCCAGAGCCTAGACTGCCGCCAGCAGTGTCCGCAGTCCTGGGCCCCAGTCCAGTGATCAGTATGTAATAGTCTTTGCCAGGGTCCCTTCGCCACATCGCCTGCAAGCATAAGTTTTTGGAAGGGGTGACGAGCCAGGGAAGCATGCTAGAGGGGGCAGACAGTAAATTCAGTGAACAAAGAATGTCATCCTTTAACCGAAAACTCATGTTCTCTCCTCATTTACAAGCTGAATGAGTTAGTTGTGTGATAAAGCGTCTGCTTTTTCCCTCATTAGGCCATCAACAACTGGTGACGGATTCCCAGTCCTCAGCTCCCTCCAGCTTTCTACTTATTTCCGTAAAGTCAAGAAAGCTTCAGTGTTCTCTCAATCCAACGAGTTATGAGGTTTCCGTTACTGCAGTGTTCAAGCCTCATAATTCTGTCCTAAGAGTTTCCTAATGAGGTTTTATTTTATTTTTTTAAATTACTAACCAGAAAATTCTGTTCTCATTCGGGGTGAAACCTCATCGTCCTTTCCAGGCTCACCCAGTTTGCAGTTATCCCTCCTCCTGCCAAGGCAAGAGTGCAGTCTGCATGTCCTTGCCCGAGAATGGACACTCCTCTAGGTCAAGGACCTGGCACCCCATAGACCTAGTCTCTGGGCATTGCCTGGAACTCCAGCCTGCAGGAGAGGTGGACTGCTTTGGACTGCTTCTGCCCTCCCACCTCCTCTTTCCAGCTCACCAGTGAGCAAACATCTCCATTTGCTGAAGATGATAATAGCAGTAATAAAAGCAATTTTCATTTGTTGAGTAAAGCATTCTGTGCCTGTTGTTCTAACTTCTTTATATGCATGGTTTAATTTAATCTTGAGGTCGCCATTATTAAATCACATTTTATTTTATTTATTTTTTAATATATTTTTTCTATTTATTTATTTTTAGCTACATTGGGTCTTCGTTGCTGCGCATGGGCTTTCTCTAGTTGCGGTGAGCGGGGACTACTCTTTGTTGCGGTGTTCGGGCTTCTCATTGTGGTGGCTTCTCTTGTTGTGGAGGACAGGCTCTAGCCGCCTGGGCTTCAGTAGTTGTGTCTTCCGGGCTCTAGAGCGCAGGCTCAGTAGTTGTGGCACACGGGCTTAGTTGCTCTGCGGCATGTGGGATCTTCCTGGACCAGGGCTCGAACCTATGTCCCCTGCATTGCCAGGCAGATTCTTAATCACTGTGCCACTAGGGAAGCCCTAAATCACATTTTAAAGTTGAGGAAACGGAGATTCAAAATGGTCAACTGATTTGCTCATGACTCAAACCTGGCCCTGTCTCAATCCCAGTCTGGTTCTTAATCAGTTCCTGTGAGCAGATGGGGGTGGGAAGTACCCATACCTCTCTTCAATTTCATTTGGTTCGCCGTGGGGACCCCTTCCCAACTAAGACAGTGACGTGGGAAAATGGAGGGTAGAACAGTGACCCTAACACGTTGTTAGATTACAGAGCAGCTTGGCAACTTCCTGCATCTTCATCCTCTCTGTTCCAAGCCACCGACCATTAGCAATGAAGATGTGTAATCTAACCATCACATCCCACTGGTGGCCTTAGTTTTCACCTGAGGAGTCTATTGTAATGTTTGTATCTCTTGGTTTGGAGCCCACGTAGTATTTTTGGTGGATGTGAATTTTCTGTGATGCTTAGAAATTTTTGTTGGGGATCAGTGAATGTACTCGCTGAAATTTACTTCATGAGATTTTCCCATGGAGACCCTTCGTATCTCTTACACTCTCTCACCTCTTCCTCACCAGCCTGGAAGCGGGGTAGGGTGGCTGCTGACAGAGGAGACTAGGAGAGGGGGAAAATGACTTGCTCTAGTGCAGCTAGCTGCCTGAATCTGTCATCATTGATCAAAGAAACATGGTAGCAATTACACTGATTTTTAAAATTAACTTCTAGAGACATTTTTAAAATTAACTTCTAGAGATATAACAATTGGTTAGTAACAGGATATTATGTCTCCTTGGGGAACTTTATCTGTTCTTCTCGCACTGTTTTCAAACTAGCTTAGAAGCAAATGTTTAGGAATTTCTTGCATGTATGAAGGGATAATGATTGTTTTGCTGATCAGTCTTTAAACTAATTAACCAAGCAGAGCTATATATATATATATTTTTTTTTTTTAGATTTAGATTTTTCTTAGACATTTTTATTTATTTATTTATTTATTTTTACCATCTTTATTGGAGTATAATTGCTTTACAATGGTGTGTTAGTTTCTGCTTTATAACAAAATGAATCAGTTATACATATACATATGTTCCCATATCTCTTCCCTCTTGCATCTCCCTCCCTCCCACCCTCCCTATCCCACCCCTCTAGGTGGTCACAAAGCACCAAGCTGATCTCCCTGTGCTATGCGGCTGCTTCCCACTAGCTATCTATTTTACATTTGGTAGTGTATATATGTCCATGCCACTCTCTCACTTTGTCCCAGCTTATCCTT
This sequence comes from Balaenoptera acutorostrata, assembly GCF_949987535.1. Lineage (NCBI taxonomy): Eukaryota > Metazoa > Chordata > Mammalia > Artiodactyla > Balaenopteridae > Balaenoptera > Balaenoptera acutorostrata. Next base: position 71,001,585 of record NC_080072.1, read on the forward strand.
CCCCCTCCCTGTGTCCCCAAGTACATTCTCTAGTAGGTCTGCATCTTTATTCCCGTCTTGCCCCTAGCTTCTTCATGACCTTTTTTTTTTTTTCTTCTTAGATTCCATATATATGTGTTAGCATATGGTATTTGTTTTTCTCTTTCTGACTTACTTCACTCTGTATGACAGACTCTAGGTCCATCCACCTCACTACAAATAACTCAATTTCGTTTCTTTTTATGGCTGAGTAATATTCCATTGTATATATGTGCCACATCTTCTTTATCCATTCATCTGTTGATGGACACTTAGGTTGCTTCCATGTCCTGGCTATTGTAAATAGAGCTGCAATGAACATTTTGGCACATGACTATATTTTAAACATGTATTTAAATAAACAATTCAAATGCTGAGCAGCCTCTTGAATACCATGTGGTTAAAATTGCCCCCATATTTCATGTATTAATATAAACTTTTCCTGGCACATGAGTCACATTGGTCAAAAAATTATTATTAATTTCTCATTTACATTTTCTCATTTCTCAATTTTCCATTTTAAAGGTAATTTACTTTTCTTGCTGATTCATTTGTGAGGCAAGTTCTCTCTATACCTGTGAGTAAACATGAGTATGTGTTTGGTCACCCTGGTTTCCACTTACCATAGCCCTGTCCAATTTCCTTTATCCTGATAAGGCTTTGGATCAACATCTCTCATATCTACCTAAATTTCCTTAGAAATGTGGTCAAGTAAACAAAGAGTGCATTCCATTTTGGAACATTTATCTTTTTCACCTTAAAATGAAATACCATGACATCTAACATTGTCATTGAGGTTTTAAGTGTGTTCAGGAAATTAAAAGCTGGGATCTCTGCAGGAACCATAAGATAATGATCCCTGGGTGATAAGTGTAACAAATTTCACATATATCAGAAGGAGATGAGTCATCACTGCCTTTCTGCTGTGAACAAATACCAATTCCCTGACCTTAAAAATCTTCAGACATTAAGTTAATGCATTTTATTTCCATTTCCAGTGAGTTGTTTGAGGCAGTATTACACACATGAGTTCTGATGGGTTTTATATTACCGGGATATTGATACTTGCCAACACTCAGTTAATTTACTTTTCATTTTCAACTCCTCACAGAATGATATGCTGTTAGTTGTTACTTTTCAATCTGTGTTCACGCTTTCATATTGCAATTACTCAGCTTTTAATGGAAAACGAAATGGAGAAATCCTGCTCGGGTGTGAAATATGTGGATTTGCAGGTTACATATTTTCTGCCTGTGTCTTCCTTTTGCATCCTACCTCAGAACTTCTCCAGCCTACCTCTTCTCTCCCGACAGCATCATGAAACAGGATATAGCTTTTTGAATGGGCTAGCTGATTGCTTAGGAGCATTCCTGGGTAATTATGCTTGTAAGAATCAGGGAATTAAAAAGAACCTGATAGTGAGATAATGTTCTTTGTGAAAATACAGTCCTGAGTTCAGCATTAAAAAAAAAAACTCCTATCTAACTCAGCAGTGTTCTCAGTGCCTAGGGAACAGCGTCTCAGCCAGGGAAGGTGGAGGTAACCACAGAGAGTAAGCCAGCCAGGGAACACTCAGAACCTCCCTTTGCAGGAGATTTTTGGAAAGGCTGGAAGCAAACCGTTGCCAGGCTTCTGGAGGCTACAGCTTGGTGGCACAGAGCAAGGAAGGGAAAACATTAAGATAAATGGAAACCTTTCCCAGAGATATCTCATAATTTTTTATTTTTGTGTCTGAGGTTTATGAATGCGGCTGCTTATAACATAGCTGTTTTGTTTTGCATACATTTTGAGCAATGTATCCTTGAGCACTTACTGAGCAAAAAGGTCCTTGCTTTCCCACTGATATTTATTAGTGATCTCTGAATAATTAACTGTGGTTCGTTCGGTTTTCAGAACTCAGATGTACTATGTACAGCCCTTGTTTCACGGTGTGTCTCTGCAACTCCCATAGCAGAAATGAACTTTTAAGTAATTCCTTGATAATAGCAAAGCACTTACAGAGGCATAAAATGGGGTTCGGAGAGTTTCTAGTTCATAATTATTGTAAATGTAGGTTAAAACTTGTTTGGAATTTGCAGGTTGTTCTGTGTATTTGCTTTGTGCGTTTGAGAGTGTGTGTATATTTGGAGTGAAGCACATGATCCCCGATGGAATCTGAATGTGGATTTGCTTTGTGCATTCATGAAAAACAAGTGTGCCAAAAGCTCATTCTAGCTCAGTTACTGTCTAAGCTGAGTGACATGGTGGGCAAAACAATATATTTTGGTATCAAAGATTGTTTGGGGATTAAAAAACAAAACAAAACTAGAGATCAGATACAAAAGTGAAAACCAGCAGTTATGAGAGCTGCCAATAAAAGTTTGTTCGTCTTAAATAAACTTATGGTTACCAAAGAGGAAAGGGGGGGGAGGGATAAATTAGGAGTTTGGGATTAGCACATACAAACTACTATATATAAAATAGATAAACAACAAGGTCCTACTGTATAGCACAGAGAATTATATTCAATATGCTGTAATAAACCATAATGGAAACAAATATGAAAAAGAATATATATATGTACATATATACATATATATAGCTGTAAAATCTATATTAGAAGGAGTATTTCAGTCACCCTTACAGGAGGTGTTTACTGAGCATCTAGTCTATGCACAGGTTTTTGTCAGACAGATTCTTCTTTTTTTTATAGATTTTATTTATTTATTTATTTATTTTGGCTGTGTTGGGTCATTGTTTCTGTGCGAGGGCTTTCTCTAGTCGCGGCAAGCGGGGGCCACTCTTCATCACGGTGCGCGGGCCTCTTCACTATCGTGGCCTCTCTTGTTGCGGAGCACAGGCTCCAGATGCGCAGGCTCAGTAGTTGTGGCTCACGGGCCTAGTTGCTCCGCGGCATGTGGGATCTTCCCAGACCAGGGCTCGAACCCGTGTCCCCTGCATTGGCAGGCAGATTCTCAACCACTGCGCCACCAGGGAAGCCCCCAGATTCTTCTTAAGGACACTATCTTTTGAATTTTTTTAAAGATACTAATGGGACTCTGCAGAGTAATTCTAATGAGTTCATACCTAGTCCTTAAAACAAGTTTGTGTTATCTCTGAAAACACTCTAATAACATTTATTTATGCTACATTACATATTTGAAAAGAATAAACCTACACTCTTTTAAAGATATTCTAAAGTTCAATGATTTGTATATTCCAGATCAGTATTTAGGCCCCGTTTCTCTTTTTTAGACTTTTAGTGTCTCTTAAAACTTTTCCCTTTTAAGTTACAGGCTTCCGATCTTCCTCTCTTTACCTGTGAAATCTTGGTTTAAGTGTCTTGTCCTCAAGGGAAGCTGTCTTTGGCATCTCAGATCAGGTGAGGTTCCCCTCTTTAAGATCTCAAAGCACCCTACATTTCTTGAGAGCACTTATCATAATTGAAATCACATCATTAAAGACATTGCTTTAGTGCTTCCCTCTTCCATCCTAAAAGCTTCACTGGATAAAGACCATGTCTGTCTGACTTGAAGACAATGCCTCACACACAGTAGGCACTTAACAGATACTCCTCCTGGAGTAAAAGAGCAAATGTGCAAAGACTATTATGGTCTCAGTCCTTGGCGTCCTTCATGTGAGAGGTTCTTGTCTGAACACACTTAATTGGAGAGTATTTCAAAATCCAGGATTAGGAGAGATTAAAGCCAGTTTAGTTTCTTTCTTTGACTTTGGATCTCTCATATGTCCTATTTGGCTTCTGATCTTCAAAAAGGTTTTTTTTCTGAATTCAAGGAAGAATTAGTAAATGGCCAAATAAGAAGATTATTGAATGACTGTCTTCTTTCTGTTTCTTGATATACTCCGGTGGTATAGGAATAATTGGGGGAAGGAAGAGATCCAATTGCAGTGGTCTCAACAGACGTCATTCAGGAAGTCTTGCGAAGGGCCAAACACCTCTACATCTCAGAAGAAAGAAGGATAGAAGAGTTGAGACTGCATAAGGAAACTTGACTTGCACATTTGCTCTCACTGTGTGAACTCTAACAAGTTTCTTAACTTTTTATGTCTTAGTTTCCTCCTCTTCAAAATGGGGGAGAAAGATAGGACCTACTTCATAGGGCAGCTTGAAGACTGAAAGAGATAATACATGAACAGTGGTTAATTCCCACAGTACTAGGCACATTGGGGACACTCCCTGTTAGCTATTTTATTGTTTTCCTATATTTAGAGTTAACCCAGAGTGAAAGTGTCTCCACATTTTTCTCCCTTGTCTTACTCGTTAGGGTGTTCCTTACAAAAACATTTCAATTTTATACTAAACCATTGTTTTCTCTTTGTCTCAGAATAACCATAAAAATGACAACTGGTTACTTACCTCTCCATCCCACTGCCACAAAAACCCACCATTTTGCACATTGACTCTGAATCCATACCTGATAATGAGAATGATATGAATCTATTTTATCAGTTTTACCAGTGGATTTTTTTTTTCTTCTCAATTAGAGGAATGGGAGAAAGTTGGAGACTATAACAGGACTTTGAGTGCTGGTTAATTAGGGAATATTCATAGACACAGCAGGATAAGAAAAACAGGAAGAAAGAAGAGCAGGGACTTCTCTTATCTGAATTAAGCCAGGATTTATATGCAGTTCTGTCAGAAGACTTGTCTTGATGCGGGGAATTGAATTGGTAAAGATTGACTGAAGAGAAATGACATCGATCGTGTCAGAGAGAAGCGATGGCATTCTTTCTAATTTCACAAATATTTGAGAGCCTGCTCTGAACCAAATCCATTGCTAACTTAAATTCTAGTGAAGGGACAATTTAAGTACATACTTTCTGTGACATAAAATTAAATAAGAGATGTTCAAAGGAAGTGCTATGTAAAGTTCACAGGTGGGAGAGATGGCACTGATTGGAGAAATCAGAAGACGCTTTCTAAAAGACAGTGGCATTGAAGACAGAACTTGAACGATGGCTGCAGTCTTTTTTTTTTCCAATTTATTTTTTATTGAAGTGTAGCTGATTTACAATGTTGTGTTCATTTCTGCTGTAGAGCAAAGTGACTCAGTTATACAAATATATACATTCTTTTTTATATTCTTTTCCATTATGGTTTATCCCAGGATATTGAATATAGTTCCCTGTGCTGTGCTATACAGTAGGACCTTGTTGTTTATCCATTCTATATGTAATAGTTTGCATCTACTAACTCTGAACTCCCAATCCATCCCTCTCCCAAGCCCCCTGCCCCTTGGTAACCACAAGTCTGTTCTCTATGTCTGTGAGTCTGTTTCTGCTGCATAGATAGGTTCATTTGTGGATGGCTACAGTTTTGAAGGTGAAGATAAAACCCTGAAAAGGCACTATAGGCAGAGGGAAGAGTATAAGCAAAGGCACAAAGGTGGGTAGATGTGTGAGGAATCGTGATGTTTCCGTTAAGCGTGAATGTGTATTATGCAGGTGTTGGGAGGAAGAGACTGAGTAACAAAGCTAAAAAGTAGGATGGGGTCATGGAGTAAACTTTACTTACCTACTGAAAGTATCTCCTATATTTAGAGTCACTAAAGTTCTTTAAATGAAAATCATAGCTATTATCAAACTCAAGGATCACCTTCTTGGATTCTAAGGTAAGAGTTTCGTGCAGCTCATGTGGAGTATATAATAGGGTCTGTATGTGCAACGTTTCTGTTTTGTTGGTCTTAATGTTTTCTTAGAATAATGTCTCTTGGCCTTCTTCGGTCAGGAAGACTTTGGAAGTCACCAGACTAGGTCATTCACAGTTGTTACTTCTTAACCTCTTCCCTTTTCCTCATTTGTGGAATTTTCTAGCTATTCTATTTAGGACTTAAGAAAACCAGAGGGACTTCTCTGGTGGCACAGTGGTTAAGAATCTGCCTGCCAATGCAGGGGGCATGGGTTCGATCCCTGGTCCAGGAAGATCCCACATGCTGTGGAGCAACTAAGCCTGTGCACCACAACTACTGAGCCCATGTGCCACAACTGCTGAAGCCCACGCACCTAGAGCCCATGCTCTGCAACAAGAGGAGCCACCACAATGAGAAGCCCGCGCACCACAACGAAGAGTAGCCCCCACTTGCCACAACTAGAGAAAGCCTGCGCACAACAACGAAGACCCAATGCAGCCAAAAATAAATCAATAAGAAAGAAAGAAAGAAATGAATAAATAAATTTAAAATCTAAAAAACAAGGAAACCAGAGAGTTCATTTTAAAACACCTTTATTGAGGGTGAAAATAATCAAGTTTGAAAGTAATTAAGCGTAAAAAATGAACTGTTTTAAAATAATACAATTAAATTCTAAACCAACCTTAGATTGATTTAAGAAGCAATGAGAAGAAAAAATGGTTCTAACTCCTCTTTTAATCACTATTTTTCAGTATTCATTTTCAAAAATCCCATGAGCACATCACACACACACATATACACACATACACACAATACTCATATTTAAGGACCCATCAACTCTCCTCTCTCATTAATCCTTTGGGGTTACTCTCCAAACCCCACCTTTCAGCCTCTAGTTGGGAACTGGCCAAGGAAAATGAGGCAGCTGACTCCCTAAGAACTTCCTTCATCAATGTATCAGACAGCTTAACTGAGAAGCTGATAGTAGTTAAATGAGTGATGAAATATGTGCCTTGTTTGCTTATTTTTAAACTGTACAATTAGATCATTTTTACTGCATTGACAGAGTTGTACACCCATCACCACAACCAATTTTAAAACATTTTCATCACCCCAAAAAGAAACCCTGTACCTATTGTCAATCATTCCCTACCTCCCTCAAATCCTCCTAGATTCTGACAACCACAGATCTACTTTCTGTCTATACATTTGCCTACTCTGGACATTTCATATAAATAAAATCATATAACATATGGTTTTTTATGAGTAGCTTTTTTCACTTAGCATAATGTTTTCAAGGATTATCTGTGTTGTAGCATGTATCAGTTTTTCATTTTTTTATTGCAGAATAATATTGCATTGTATGGAATATTTTGTATGTCCATTCATCAGTTAATGGACATTTGGATTTCTTTACTTTTTGGTTATTATGGATAATCCATGTACAAGTTTTTATGTGAATATATATTGTCACTTCTTTTAGGAATATACATAGGAGTGGATGTGGTCATATGGTTACTTTATGTTTATCATTTTGAGTAGCTGCTAGATTTTTTTCTAAAGGTGCTATGCCATTTTACATTCCTACAAGCAATATATGAGCAGTTTGTTTACCTCCTCACCAACACTTGTCTTTATCTGTTTATTTTGATTCTAACCATTCTACTGAGTTTGAAGCAGTGTCTCATTGTGGTTTTTATTTGCCTTTCCCTATGGGTAATGATGTTAACTATCTTTCCATGTGCTTACTGAGGATGTGTATTTCTTTCTTGGAGAAATGCCCATTTAGATTCTTTGCCATTGTTTGTTGTTCTACTATTGAGTTGTAAATGTTCTTTAGATATTCTGGATACAAGTTCTTTATCAGATAGATGATTTACAAATGTTTTCTCCTAACCAGTGGATTATCTTTTCACCTCCTTGATGATGGTCTTTGAACAACAAAAGTTTGAAAATTTTATGAACTCAAATTTATCTTTTTTCTTTTGTCACATGTGCTTTTAATGTCATATCTAAGAAGGCTTTGCCTAAGCCAAGGTCATGAAGATTTAATCCTATATTTTCTTCCAAGAGTTACATAGTGTTAGCTCTTGCATTTAGGTCTATGATTCATTTTGAGTCTTTTTTTTTTTTTTTGATGTGATGTGCGCAGAGATCCAACTTTATTCATTTGCATGTAGATATTCAGTTGTCCCAGAAGGATCTGTTGTATAGACTATTTTGTTCCTGTGAATTGTCTTGGCATCTTTATTGAAAATCAGTTGATCGTAAGTGGAAGTGTTTATTTCTATACCCTCAATTGTAGTCCATAGAACTATACATCTATCTTAAGGCCAGTACCACACTGTTTTGATTACTATAGCTATATAGTAAGCTTTGAAATCAGCAAGAGTGACTCATCCAAATTTTTTCTTCTTTTTCAATATTGTTTTGGCTATTTTGTCCCTTGCATTTCCAGGTGAATTTTTAATATTAGCTTGTTAATTTCTTAAGAAAAAGCCAACGGGGATTTTGTGGGTATTGTGTGAATCTCTAGGTCAATTTGGGGAGTATTGCCATCTTAACTGTATTTAGTCTTGTGATCTATGAACAAGGGCTATCTCTCCATTTATTCGTCTTAATTTCCTTCAACAACACTGTAGTTTTCAGAGTACAAGTCATATACTTGTATGTATGACTTAATTATTTGTTATATTAATTTCCAAGGATTTCATTCTTTTTGATGCTATGGCCTCCTGTAGAATTACTTTCTTAATTTCATTTTGGATTGTTCATTGTTAGTGCATATAAATTCAATTGATATTTTTGTGTATTCATCTTGTACCCTACAGCCTTGCTGAACTCATTAGCTCTAATGTTTCTTTTTGTATTTCTCAGGGTTTTCTATATACAAGATCATGTCATCTACAAATAGAGGTAGTTTTACTTCTTCTGTTCCAAACTTGATGTCTGTTATTTCTTTTTCTTGGCTAATTGCCCTGGCTAGAGCCTTCAGTACAATGTTGAATTGAAGTGGCAAGAACATACATCCTTGTCTTATTCCTGACTTAGAGAGAAAGCATCCAGTCTTTCACCATTACGTATTATGTTAGCTGTGGGGATTTTTCAGATGCCTTTTGTCAATTGAGGAAGTCCCCTTATATTCCCAATTTATTTAGTGTTTTACTCATGAAAGGGGTGTTGGATTTATCAAACACTTTTTCTGAATCTATTAGTATAGTCATGTGGTTTTTGTTCTTTAGTCTATTGTAATAGAATATTATATTAATTATCAGATGTCAAACCAACCTTCTATTTCTGGGATAAATCCCAGCTCGACATGTTGTATAATCCCTTTTAGACATTGCTTGATTCAGTTTGCTAGTATTTTGTTGAGAATTTTTGCATATATATTTATAAGAGATATGGATCTATAGTTTTCTTATGATAGTTTTGGCATCAAAGTAATGCTCTATAATGAGTTGGGAAGTGTTCCCTTCTCCCATATTTTTTGGAAGAGTTTGTGAAGATTTGGAATTAATTCATGTTTAATTGGTAGAATTCACCAATGAAGCCATCTGAAATTGGGCTTTTATTTTGGGGAAGATTTTTTAAAATTATAATGATTAATTCAGTCTCTCTACTTATTATAGGTCTATATATATATATATATATATTTTAAGACTCCTGGGTTTTATTTATTTATTAATTTTTCAATTTTTTTTTTTGGCTGCATTGGGTCTTCGTTGCTGTGCGTGGGCTTTCTGCAGTTGTGGCAAGTGTGGGCTACTCTTCATTGCGATGCGTGGGCTTCTCATTCATTGCAGTGGCTTCTCTTGTTGTGGAGCATGGGCTCTAGGCCCACGGGCTTCAGTAGTTGTGGCACGCAGGCTCAGTAGTTGTGGCTTGTGAGCTCTAGAGCGCAGGCTCAGTAGTTGTGGCACATGGGCTTAGTTGCTCCGCGGCACGTGAGATCGTCCTGGACCAGAGCTCGAACCTGTGTCCCCTGCATTGGCAGGTGGATTCTTAACCACTGCACCACCAGGGAAGCCCCAGGTCTATTTTTTTTATTTTGGTATTCCCACTATCTTCTTTATTATTTCTTTCTTTCTACTTGCTTTAGGTTTACTTTTCTCTTCTTTTTCCAGCTCCTTAAAGTGGAAGTGTAGGTTATTGATTTGAAATTTTTATTCTTTTTAAATACAGTCATGCACAGCTATAAATTTCCCTTTGAGCACTGATCTAGCTGCATCTCATACGTTTTGGTATGTCATACTTTTGGTTTCATTTATCTCAAAGTATTTCTCATTTCCCTTGTGATTTCTACATTGACTCATGGGTTATTTAGAAGTGTGTTTAATTTCTACATACATGAGGAGTCCCACAATTTCCTTTTATTATTGGTTTCTAATTTCATTTCATTGTGGTCAGAGAATGTATTTTGCATGATTCTAATCTTTTAAAATTTATTGAGTCTTGTATTATGGCCTATCCGTAATCTATCCTGTTCCATGTGTTCTTGAGAAAATGTAATCTGTTGCTGAGTGATATATAGATGTCTCTTTGGTCTAGTTAGTTTATAGTATTGTTCAAGTCTTCTATTTCCTTGTCGATCTTTTGCCTAGTTGTTCTATGGAGTCTGTGCTTTGACACAGAAATCTCAATAGTATAAATTTTATATTGACTTAATCCCCATGTTTAATTTTTTCACCTTTCTCTTCAGTAGCTTCCTGTAACAAAAATCTTAGCTTAGCTTTATTTTTTTTTAACCAAATTGCAATCATACTATCTCCTCAGCTAATGAGGGAAAATGTTAGTTGGTTTCTTTCTTTTATTTACTACACTCTCAACATTGCATTATTTTTTAAAATTCTTCTTGCAGTTCACATTTTTAATTGAAATTTGAGTCCACTGTGTTTATTTCCTTAAAAGAAATTTTTATTTGATATTTTGTGCTGTTTTTTGTTCCCTCTGTCACTGCCTTAGTCTTTTTAGGCTGCTGTAACAAAATACCATAAACTTGATGGCTGAAACAACAAACATTTATTTCTTACAGTTCTGGAGGCTGGGAAGTCCAAGATCAAGGTGCTAACTGATCCAGTGTCTGGTGAGAGCTCTCTTCTTAGTTTGCAGACAGCCATCCTCTCATTATATACTCACATGATGGAGAGCAGAAAGAGGAAGGAGGCTTTTTTTATAAGGACACTAATCCCATCATGAGGGCTCCACCCTCATGACCTAATTGCCTCCCAAAAACCTCATCTCCAAATATCACATTAGCCATTAGGGTTTCAACATATGAATTTGGGAGGAACACAAACATGTAGTCCATAACACGCACCATCCTAAATCAAGGCTTGACCTTGAAAACTACTTCCTAATTTGACTACAAAATTTAGCTCTGCCTTTTATCCCAGAATATCTCTTCCCAGTCAACCAGGGAATGTATTTACATGTGCTCTAGGTTCATCAGGGAATCAAGAATATCCAAACAAATAGAGGTAGCAGAAGAATTCTTTGTCTTATGGAAGAAGTTGAGAGAAAAGAAAGATTAGTTTTAAGATGAACTATTTCCCAATGGATTAAATCACCAGCACTTCTTGCTTGTCCTTAAGGTTTATATTTCATTCCCTAATCCTCCTCCTTGAAATTCTGAACCTCATTTAACCAGATCAGTTCTTTGGGGGAGATGGAGAGAATCACCCACAGACACTTGCCAAAAGCTTCACTGTGTGATGTGGCTTGGTCCTCCACATCATTAATTTCCACAGCACAGATAGCTCATGACCATCTTGTTTCCTTTACCATTAATGATCAGGATGGTTCTTCTACTTGCTCTTTTACTTTAAAGGCTTATCCTTGTAATCCATGCTGTTCTTTGAATGTTTGTGATTTCTAAAGTCTGTTCTTTGAATTGCTTGAGTTCATATAAGAATGACATGAAAGTTGTATGAGCCTATAACAAAAGCCATCCTGAATAAATATTCACAGTGTTGTTTCTTATGACTTGATCAGCAGAAGCCCTCTATCAGAAACTCCTGGGATTCCTGTTTAAAAATCAGATTTTGGCATGGTACTCTGAGTAGAGGCCCAAGAATCTGCATTTTAGCAAACCACATAATTCTTATATATTCAAGCTTTAGATCCACACTTAGGGGCTTATTGTGTAGATACCCCATTGTAGGTAAGAATTCTGCCCTCACCTTTAGCATCCAGCACCTTAAAATTTTTGTAGAATATAATTATGAAAGAGTTCCTGAGATTGGTCCCTGTTATTAGTGCAGTTATTTTCATACTATTATATATATTATTTATTGATCCTAGACAGTATTCCCAATAATCCTTTGCTGAGCAATTCTTTGGAGGCAGTAGAGGACGTACAACAGCAAATGTTTACACAAGCAAATAGAGAGATAGAGGGTGAGATCACTGTTGAGTGATTTTGATTGTGAATCCATCGTTGCCGCTTCCTCAGCCTTGACTTCTGGGGAGCATGCGAGGTTTTCCCTTGTGATAGGAAACAGACATGCTGTGTGTATTTATATATCAACCTTCGAGCGGAAGCATCACACATCACAAGTCACGCGTGACCTGTTTTCATGAGGTTTTAGGAAGAAGTGAAAAATCAACTGAAAAGAGAGGAAAGGAGGGCCTCTCAAGTGCAGGGTCACGTGCAGTTCTCCTTTGAGCCCTACTAGTTTCACAGTGAAGCCACAGAGGTTAATTCAAAGGAGTTTAAATCTTCTGCCTGAAATGATGCTTTTCTTCCCTGAGACCCTCTGTGAGAAACTTGACTGCAAAAGCAGCCTCATGTCTGCCCGTGCTGGGTGAACAAGCTTCCTCTTAAAGGATTATGGCTGTGTTTCTGGGTGGTTCCATGAGGATATATCAGTCACTGACTGAGAGCTCCCCCAGGGTGGCCTCCCAGCAAGTTTGGATTCAAGACGCCTCCCGTAACGAGGCTGACCCCAGGGATGCCTTTGAGTGCCTTTCACTGTCTGCTCTTGAAAGCCTTAGTGTTCAGCCCTGACATCATCTTAGAAACTTAGAAAAGAACGTAAACACAAGCCATTTCTGTCATGTCTACCCTACATCGTTCCATGTAGCAGCTTAATTGAATATTGCAGAGAAGGAGGTATGCCTCCCCCCGATGATCGGTGAGCTTACACAGAACACAGGGACCTTGTTGTTCACTTTAGTATTTCTGATCTTTCCCATGCCACCTGCCCTCCTTACTCCCACCCCTTTCAGTCCCTTACTTAACGTGCAGCATATACAGCAGTACTCACCGTGCATATGCGTTTGTTAGAATTGCACTGAATTGACTTAAATCAGATTGGTCTCAATTAGTCGTAAATCAGATGGATGAGCAGAGTATATGTGAACTCATGTTTTTGGTTATGCGCACCAAAAAGAGATTGGGAATATGCTATATCAATGTTGTATGAGGGCAAGATAATCTATCACTTGCTCACTGCTGTATAAAGGATACTATCAATAAATTGGGGAGGGGGAGAGGAAAGATACTGTGATGTTTTCTTAAATTGTAGCATTCAGAGTGTTATAGAATTAGTATCACCTGCTTTTAAATATTATTAAAACTTTTATCCCATGCAACAGATGTGTATGAAGTTCTTAATATGTGTCCAGCACTATGCTAGATACAAAACAAACAAGGATACATGAGCACACAAGACATAGCCTCTGCTCCCAAGTTGTTCACGGGCCAGATGCTATTAATGCGCAATGTAGCAAGACTTTTGAGAGCGCCATGCACAGAAGCTATGGAAGAAGTTCAGGAAAGGAGCTAAGCCTACCTGGGATGAGAGAAAGCTTCCCAGAGAAGCCCCCGGAAGTGCTAACACCTGGCAGTGGTAGGTAGGACAGTATTTTGCCAGGTAAAGAGCAAGGGGAAGGATGTTCCCTGCAGAGAGAATAACATCAACAAACGCATGTAGATGGGTGAGCCTGTCAGGTGTAGGAAACCAGGTAAGGCTGGAAGCGTGATTTTGAGGGAGGGAAAATTAACAAGATAAAAGTCTAGGAGAAGCTGGCTGGGTCAGATCCTGAAGGGTCTGGCATGTATAGGCTAAGCATACTTTCTCTACCCTGATGCCAAGAGGTATGTGGTGAAGATTTAGAAACAGATTTGCAATGTAGAAAGACCACCTTGACAACAGTGGGAATTGGAGGATGACAAGATCTGAGGCCAGCCAACCAGCTGGAAGCCTCTGGTGGGGACCCACGTGAAAGACGATGGTGGTCTGAACTAAAGTCTAACAATGGGTGGAGAAAAGTGAATGGATTCTGAAAATATCAGGGAGGTAGAATTAGTGGGACCAAACACTGCTTGGCTATAGGTCCAGAGAGAGAGACACAGGAAATGTCAATGTCTGGCTTGGTGGGAGTTTTCCTTTGCTAGGGCTGCTGTTAAAAGTACCACAAACTGGATGACTTAAACAGAAACTTATTTTCTAGGAGTTCTGGAGGCTAGAAGTCTGAAATCAAGGAGTCAGCAGAGCTGTTAGGGCAGAATCTGTTCAGAGCCTCTCTCCTTGGCTTGCAGATGGCCATCTTCTACCTTCGTCTATTCACATCATTCTCCCTCTATGTGTGTCTGTCCCTGTATCCAAATTTCACCCCCATTTTTTAAGGAAACCAGTCTTACTGGGTTAGGGCTCACTCTAATGACCTTGTTTTAACTTGATAACCTCTGCAAAGACCCTCTCTTCAAGTCAGATCACATTCTAAGGTACTGAGGGGGTAGAAATCCAACAAATCTTTTTTGGGGGAATACAACTCAACCTGTAACAGTGGGTGTGGAGCCATTCACTGGGAGCAAAAGAGAAGGAGATTTGGTAGATGCGGGGGTAGGAGAATGAGACTGGTTTCATGCTATGCTGCCCATGCCATGTTTTGCTTAAATATATTATAGTATTATGGTCACATAAGCTGCTTGCTTTTGTGACTTTCGTTTTATGTCTATGCAGCACCTTTGTTTCTGTGTTCATCTTACTTTACTGGTTTAGTCCTCTGACGGTGCCTAAAGGAGTGGTCCCGTGGAGAAACCATGAGCTGTCCAGCTTATTCAAGGGCTGTCAGATTCTATGGCATTGAAGGCATTCTTCTCGGATGACATTAATCCGTGTTTCAACTCCTTCCTCCTCAAGATAGTGGCTGTCATCCCCGGGAATGACACCTGAGGCCAACAAGACTCAGACGGATAGCCCAGGGAGCAAAGATGTCAAATTTAGCAGTTAAATATACTCAGACACCATACTGACTCTTTATTTTCCCCCAAGTTGTCACTGGCTATGGTCATTTCATGCTCTGTGGTGTGAGGTAGGGTGAGTACGTTGTCAGCCTCTAAGTCAGTAAACCAAGTATCTGTCCTTCACTTTGTTTTTTTTTTAAAGCAGATTAGTCAGTTTTGCCCAAATCCTGAGACATACGGTAGCTAACCCCAGGCCTGAGATTCCACACCTTTGTTGCTTTGAAACATTGGGTTCTGCTGAAGGCGGAGATAAATTGCAACCCAGAGAGGAGAATCACATCGGGCAGAGGGACTTCCTGGGTTTAATTAAAGTACTGACATTGATGAGTATTGTAAGTGACTTGCCAAATCGCCTGACAAAATCATTTCCACAGATAACTCCTTGTTTTCAGAAAAATACAAGAAAGTAGCCAGAGCTTTGAAGTGAACCAAACAAATGACATCCTAATGGAGGATTAGCTGGAAGAGACCTGAGGTTTGGAAAATGACCAAGTGTTACTCTGGAAAGCTCCTTTTATTATAGCCCCTGGAGTAGCCCCAAAGTCTGACTTTGGATTTATCCAAGGTTGTTTTTCTCCCCAACTGGAGAAAGACACTGGTATTGTATTTGCCTAAATTATTCTTACTGAAAGTTCCTTTTAAAGAAAGACAATTGAGATAATAGTTTCAAAAGTTAAGATTTCATTTGGTTACCTGATTTAATTCCCCTGATTTAATCAGGGAATTTGGAGAAATAACATGCCGGGTCTTTTTAGGTTAGAGAGTTACAAAAAAAAAGAATTTATGTGCATCATTTTGTTGGCTAAGCAGAAAGATATTTTAGATCAAGGAAAAGAGAGTTTGACATTGTCATAGCACATTCAATTTTGGGGGTTCTTGCAAACATGAACCTGATGCTTTCCTTAATTTCATTTAAGGAAATGAAATTAAGCAAATGACTCGGTGGCTTCTGTTTCTGACACTTGCTTGGGTCCCTTTGGGGCCAAATATTATATCCCAGAAGACTCTACAAAGTTTCTCATACATGCCAGCTCCAGAATGAATGAGGAGTAGTTCTAGAACTTTGTCTTGATGGAAAAGTGATGTCAGCTTTCACGAGGAACTGGGAGGATTGTGAAGAGGTTTGAATTTTCTCCCCAACCCAACAAAGAGTTAAGGAGAGTGTGGAGTAAATGGGATGGCTGTCACAGGGCTGTCAAGGCAGATATCCTTCGCTCCATTGGTTCTGCCAGCTATTAATGTTGCTTATTTTACTTCTCATGAACTATGCATGGTACTTGTTCTGATATGGAGGGAACCCAATCACTAAGGCTCTTCATCCCAGTAAGAGCCATTTGATATAACTACACTTTTAACTCACCCAGTGACATACAGTTAAGAAAAAAAATGAGTGAATTTTACTAATGAAGCTGCAACATTGTTGAAATAGACATAGACTTCCTCTCCCTGTGAATTTTAATCAGCCTGCAAATCCCCATTTATTAGTGATGGGTAATCTAGACGTCTTACTTTTTAAAGGTCTTCAAAGGAAATTGAATGTTGTGAAAGCATCGGGGTCTTCTTTGATATGCATGTAACTCATGTGAACATTAATCAATGTTCCTGCAGATTAATGAAAGAGACCTCTTTATATAAAGGTTAGCAAGCAGGCCAGAGGCAATGATTTCAGTGGCCCTCTATGAGCAAATAAGGTCGATGGCTTGATTCATAGGTGAAGGTTCTATTACATCAGAGAAGAGAAATACAACCTAAAGATGTACAACTTTATGATGCGCTGGGGAGGGATGGAAAAAGGCAGCCAGGTCCTCTGAAAGTCTCCTTTAAAGCAGTTAACAGAGTGAAAGGGAGTCCTTGGTGAAATAAGAAGTCCCCAGGGTTTAAACTTTTATCATATAAAATGTCTCCTAAATCTCCAGGAATTTATAGTTGGTAGAGACAAAGCAAGGGAAAGGAAGAGGGGATAGAGAAGCCCACTTAGGAAAATAATTTATCCACAGTAAATAACAAGGATTAGGTCATAGGAATGTGGGTTGGGGAGAAGCTGGGGTTCGAGAGCCAGGCAATACTGTGACTCAAGTCTCACTTCTGTGGAAGGAATTTACTCTCTTTGGACTTTGGTTTCCTGAGCAATAAAAAAAGATAACTTGGGCAGGCTCTCTTGAAGTCTCCCTTTCCTCTAACAGTGGTTGATTATAATGTAGAGAGCAAAATGTGCACGCCGTTGATAAATAGGTTGACGGCATTATAAGGATGAGTTGACATTAATCATGAAAGGATTACAGGAAAAAGTACGGTGTGAACAGCTCTGTAAGTAAGCAGCCTGTGCAGGGAGGCTACTAAGCCCAGAGAGCAGAGGCAGGGGCTTTGGAGTCAGGAAACAGGTCTGAATCAGAGCCAGACACCTACCATGTGTCCTGGAGAATGTTTGCTCCCGGTTCTCATGTGACACCCAGGACGATACAGTCTTCTTCGTCTGGTCATTGAATGCGATAGTTCAGATGCTGATTCCCAGGGTGTAGCAGGTGACTGCACATAGTGGGCCATTAGCAATCTGGTCTTTACTTCTGAGTAATGCATATGCACACTGTCGTTAGCAGTTGAGCAAATTATTCCCTAAAATTGTTTCAGTAACTCTCAGAATGTACATTTTATCATCCATTCACGAGGGAGCTTGCTATTTCAAAGGAATCTATCTTGACTCTCTTCAGAAGGGGATTTTTTTTTTTTTTTACTTATTTATTTATTTTTGGCTGCATTGGGTCTTCGTGGGCGGTGCACGGGCTTCTCATCGTGGTGGCTTCTCTTGCTGCGGAGCACGGGCTCCAGGCGTGTGGGCTTCAGTAGTTGTGGCACGCGGGCTCTAGAGCGCAGGCTCAGAAGTTGTGGTGCACGGGCTTAGCTGCTCCACGACATGTGGGATCTTCCTGGACCAGGGCTCGAACCCGTGTCCCCTGCATTGGCAGGTGGACTCCCAACCACTGCGCCACCAGGGAAGCCCATAAGGGGATTTTTATAATGCTCATTACCCACTCATAATTTCTCTGGCTTCTTAAGTTAGGCTTCTGTTCTTTGGTGTTGTCTTAAAGCGGGAGCAAACCTGAACTGATATCTTGCTCCATTCCCATTTGCCCTCTTTTGTGAGCAGCTGTGATGATACGTGATGACCAACTTCAAGAAAAATGCCTCTGCCCTCCTCCTCTTGAAGCATTAAACTAGGGGAAGCTTTTCTTCCAGCGATTATTCTCATAGGTTGAATGGTCTTTAAATTGCAATTGACAGAGTGCTTAGTGAAATGCTATATTTAGGAACCATTGTGTACCTATGTCTATTATCTGTTTCCTTTTCTCTTCCACGAGGTGGTGTTTCCATGGAAAAAGCACATTTGTTGCTTAGGAGATCGCCCACTCCTGTCTTCTTGCCTATCTTTCCTATTTAGTCCCAGACAGGTTTGTAATATCATTCACAGTTGCTGTGGAGACTATTATGATGTCATGTGTGTGGAGCTATTATTTAAAGTGGTGACTTAGCAGCCCGATCTCCTGAAACAAGAAGGGCCCGTGCACACGCCCGCGGGCACACACACACACAAACACACTGCACTGCAGGAATTCTTGAAATGATCCTATCACAGACTTTTTGAAGGAAAAACTGCATCAGATTTTTTTTTCATAATTTAGTCGAACTTCTATTCTGCTCTCAAACAGCCTGGCTTCTTGGACATTCAGGATTAAAATAGTGACAAGAGAAAGAAGGATGTATAACTTTTCTTACGTAAGATACTACCTAAAACTGTAGCACTCACTAGCAGAGCCAATTAATGTGTAGCATGCACCCAGATCTTCTCCTACAAGCCGATCATTCTTTATTAATCAGTGTAACTGGAAATGAATCAAGGTATAGTAGCAGGGAGAGAATTCAATGACTCATAACTATGCCAGACATTTCATTCTGCTAAAGGGAAAATGAAAAGAGAGAGGGCTAACATTTTGTTGAGTTCTTCATCACCAGGATCTTCATTCTGCCTCTTCTCTCCTGACCTCTCACTCCTCTTCCCCGACACCAACTTATAAGTATGTTCAAGACTCTCCCGTCTTGATCCCTCCTTCCCCCTCCCATCTAAATCAGACTCCCACCCATCTCTCTCATTCCATTTTGTGCCAAGTGTTTTGAAAGAATAGTCTACTGTTCCCAACCAACCTGTATATCAGAATCACAAGGGGAGCCTGATAAAATACAGATTTCCTAGGTTCCTCTTGATTCAGAAGAGATTTGATTCAGAAGAAATTCAGAAGATTTGATTCAGAAGATTTGATTCAGAATGTGGCTCAGAGATCTGTTTTTAGCATGCTCCCTGGGTGACCCTGTCAAGTATTGATTGGGACACTAATCTATACTCATTGCCTCTTATTTCCTCTCTTCCTGCCCACTCACCAGCCCTCCTCCATCTGACTTTCATCCTTCTCATGCCAGTGAAAGTGCTCTTGCCAGGGTCACTGCGGTCCTTCCTAACTGCTGGGTGCAGCAGCACATTGGCCCTGTTGTTGAGCCCTGGACGTTGTGGGTCACACCCGCTTTGGAACTCTCTCCCCACGTGGCACCTGTGACACTGTGCTTTCCCGAGCATCCCTCCTGCCCCTTTGACGGTTCCTTCTCGGTATCCTTTGTGGATTCTAATTTCTCATCCTTATCCTCAGCTATTGGTTTTCCCCAGGATACCATGCTCAACCTTCTAATCGTATTTCCCT
The DNA here is from genome assembly GCF_949987535.1 of Balaenoptera acutorostrata. Taxonomy (NCBI): domain Eukaryota; kingdom Metazoa; phylum Chordata; class Mammalia; order Artiodactyla; family Balaenopteridae; genus Balaenoptera; species Balaenoptera acutorostrata. The sequence goes on from NC_080072.1 coordinate 71,021,231, forward strand.
ACGAAATTGCTCAGACACTGAGCAATTTCATCCTCTCGTATGGTTTCACTACCTCAGATATGTTGATGACACCCAAATGTCCCTACAACCCTGACCATCTCTTAATTAAGCTTCAGATTCTCGTGAAAATCTCTGTGTGCTGGACACATGTGTCCAGATACCCTGTAAGCGCCTTAGGCTCAGCTTGTCCAAAACTTGTCTTCCTCCCTAAATTGTCCACAGCCTGTTTTCTCCCCGGAGAGATCCCACTCTCAATGAAGCCAATACTTGAAGTCATCTTCGTCTAATTTTTCTTACCCTTAACATTAAACATTGCCAAATCCTTCCAATTTTTCTCCTGAATATTTCTTTTTTTTTTTTAATAGGTTAATTTTATTTTATTTATTTTTATATTTATTTATTTTATTTATGGCTGTGTTGGGTCTTCGTTTCTGTGCGAGGGCTTTCTCCAGTTGCGGCAAGCGGGGGCCACTCTTCATCGTGGTGTGCGGGCCTCTCACTGTCATGGCCTCTCTTGCTGCGGAGCACAGGCTCCAGATGCGCAGGCTCAGTAATTGTGGCTCACGGGCCCAGCTGCTCAGCAGCATGTGGGATCTTCCCAGACCAGGGCTCGAACCCACGTCCCCTGCATTGGCAGGCAGATTCTCAACCACTGCGCCACCAGGGAAGCCCCTGAATATTTCTTGATTGTATTTTCTCCTCTCCCAGCTTCAGGCCTTTATTACCCTTTGTGACAGACTTTGAACGGTTCTGCCAGGTATCTAGCAGTAATTCATGGTCTCACCACCCCTGTTGGATGGTTAGAGCCGTGAAGTTAAAAAATATGGCTGCTTCATGCTATATTCTCAGCATCTAGCTGAATGCCTGGCAGGTGATCAATAGAGTTAGATAAATGAAAGCGTGAACCATCCAGCACACAGCTTCTTTGGGAATTCTTACTTACAGATCAAACACACACAACGATGAGCTTTCAGGGCTAGCGTGTTTAAAACCCGAATTGCCAGCCACCAGACTGGTACTGGTATTAAGTCGAGAATTTTTCAATTTATTTCCCTCATTCAGGTCCCTAGTACCAAATTAGGTCAGATGGAATCTTTCCCTCACACTGCAAGAGCCAGCTATTTTGTTTAAAACTGACCTTTCCCTAGTTTCATTGCTATGAATCACAACTTGACAATGAGTTACTCACCCTTGTATCTTCTCTCCAGACCTACTCCAATTAGCAGGGAATTACAGGCATGGTCAGTGTGGCTTGGGTCTTCTCTGTCACAAAGGATCACTATGGCAGTCTCCTCACTGAGTCTCTGATTTCCCTGTTGGATCTGTAACAAAATATCATTGAAAAATTAAAATCTGTCATTCCTTTCCCCTGGGGAAAGGCAGAAAGTATAGCTCAGGGCAGCAAGCCCTTGTCCAATCAGATGATGACTTGGGAGAAATGAAAGTTCCATCTTTTCCTTTGATTATTATGGAAGCTTCCTTCTGACCCTACAACTCCCTCTGTAAAACCTGCTGGGTTTTCTGGCCCTTTGCATAATATCTGCATTTGTAGTTTCTTGGAGGAAATATGTCAACTTAAATAAGTGGTTATTAGTGTAGCCATGGGTGATAGGTGACATTTAAGAGCCCATGTTTCCAGTTACTGTTTTTAGGATTATATCTGCAGTATTTTTCTTGGCTTCAGCCACTCTTTATGGAAAACCATCCTCATAGAATACCTGTGAAGACTTGTAGGCTCATTTGCTGCATAACCTGCCATATAGTAAATATAGCCATTCTAGCAAGACCTTGACTGTCCATGCTAATGAGGACAAGGCATGGTATGGATAATTTAAATCTACAGATAATATAAGAATCTTGAGTCACTCTGTATTATCTATCTTCTCCTGCTGTCAAACCGGCAGTCACTCGAATTTCACATCTTTTTCCTTCCCAGTTTGCTTTCAGGAAAGGCGCTAATGAGAGGCAAAATGGCCAAGAGGCAGACGGGTTACTGGGGAAGGAGCTGTAGCTCGGGGATGAGCTGAAGCAACAGCTGGATAATCAGCTCCTGAAAAATGGTTTCAAAAAGCATTATTTAACTCATCTGGACTGCTCCTGAAGGCGAGGCAGTCACTTCTCTTCTGCAGGCGTTAACCGAGGCCTCCTTAGGGCCAGCTTCTGTTCAGGGGGCTGCAAAAAAAGTCGAGAAGGTAAACAAGACATGGTTGTACACAAATTCCTATAATAGAACACAGCCCCAATCTGTGTCATCAGGGAAATTCAATGTGCTGCAGGGTCAGAGGCGGGAGACAGAGAAGCATTGACACGGTTTCACCTTCTGGCCTGTAAATTTATTCTTGCAAATTTCACTGTGGATGTGTAATCAGTGGTTAATTTCTATTCTGGGTGTAAGGTCAGAAAGGAAGTGCCTCTTCATTTCTCGGGTCTTTGGAGAAACATAGGTTTTAGAGCACATGGGCACAGTAGGCTGGGAAGTAGGTACAGTTATTTTCACTGCCTCCAGAAAAGTGTCTCGTATTTGAGAGGACATTGCCACCTATGGTTATTTTCTACATGCTTTTCCTTATTTTGTACCTGCTACCTTTACTTATACTAATTCACTGAAATGTTGGTAGTATAATTGACTGTATTTATTTGATAAATTAATTGTGCATTCCTGGTTATTTTCCTTCATTCTCTGATACTTTATGACACATTGGGGGGTTGACTAAATATTACCAACTCTGTGCATAAGTAGGTTCACAAACATAAGGAGCTTTTCACTCACAAGAGGACTACAGTTGAAGGGGTTTTAATCCCTCGTGGGTCAATAGCTTTTAATATAAAAGAGAGAGCTTTCCCAGGTTTGATGTAAGCGAGTCCTGGCTCCACGTAGCCTCAGAGAGCCATTTCTTGTCTGATGGGTGTTCCTAGAGAACAGTGGATTTGATGGTTACATTTTCCAGACCAAAATAAGCCAAATACGTCGTCAGAGAGTAACTTTAAGAGCCTTGTTTGTTGCCAGCGTCCTAAAAATCAGGATAATGGCCCTGTGAACTCTACAATGTCAACGATTGAGTAGGGATTCAGCATAGTCCAACGGACTTCTGAATAATTCCACGGTGTGTTCTTCATTCTCTGTCCTCAAATTTAGGAGACTGACTTGGTTTCGGAAAGGAGAACAAAAGGTTCAAGCCTAAGAGTGAAAGGCAATGAGCTCCCATTTTTAAACAATAGATTGGTCAGCAAAGCATGTTCTATCGGGCCCTTATTCATCTTGCTACTTGTTCGTCTTGGAGGTGAAGGATGGAAGGCAATAGATCACTTGATAAATCTGAGTCTGGTCACTGTTGATCTCCATTCTAATGGTGTTCTTCAAGAGAGACCTTCAAAAGATGAGGTTAAAGATACAGGAAAATTGGATGTGTCAGTGTTCAGCTGGGTTCCTCATCTGCCTGTAGGTGTCGCTATTTTTACTCCAGGAAGGAAAGATTTATTTGTCCTTACCTGTATGTACTGAGTACTGTGCTAATAAGTGCTGTGGATATAGGCATTAAATGAACTGTTTCTTCTCTCAGGGGGCTTGGACTAAAGCAGAGACGGGTACAGGAGCATAATATAATGATCATGGTATAACATAACTTTTCATTCCTTATGCCAAGGAATTGAGGCCCTCTGTCCTCTGCTTGATAGAATATTGTGTTATAAACAGTCTTCTTCTTGACCATGGCAGCCCTTCACAGGCCAGGACAGATTTGGAAATGCAGAGATTCCAACAGTAAAGTCTTAAATGGATAGCATTTCATACAACAGAACTCTTTGTTTCTGATCTACCACTACTTCTTCCTGCCATTTTAGACCCCTGTTTCTTTCTTTTTTTGCTTTTTATTGAAGTATAGTTGTTTTACAATATTGTGTTATTTTCTGGTGTATAGCAAAGTGATTCAGTTATATATATATTCTTTTTCAGATTCTTTTCCACTGTGGTTTATTACCAGATATTGAATATAGTTCCCTGTGCTATATAGTAGGCCCTTGTTGTTTATCTATTTTATATATAGTAGTGTGTATCTGTTAATCCCAAACTCCTAATTTATCCCTCCCTTACCCCCTTTCCCCTTTACTAACCAGAAGTTTGTTTTCTATGTCTGTGAGTCTGTTTCTGTTTTGTAAATAAGTTCATTTGTATCATATTTTAGATTCTACATATAAGTGATATCATATGATATTTGTCTTTCTCTGACTTACTTCACTTAGTATGATCATTTCTAGGTCCATCCATGTTCCTGCAAATGGCATTATTTCATTTTTTTTTATGACTAATATTCCATTGAATATATATATATATACCACATCTTCTTTATCCATTCCTCTGTTGATGGACATTTAGGTTGCTTCCATGTCTTGGCTGTTGTAAATAGTGCTGTAATGAACATTGGGGTGCATGTATCTTTCAAATTAGAGTTTCTCCAGATATATGCCCAGGAGTGGGATTGCTGGATCATATGGTAGTTCTATTTTTAGTTTTTTAAAGAACCTCCATACTGGCTGCACCAATTTACATTCCCACCAACAGTGTAGAAGGTAGCCTTTCCTCCACACCCTCTCCAGCCTTTATTATTTATAGACGTTTTGATGATGGCCATTCTGACAGGAGTAAGGAGATACCTCATTATGGTTTTGATTTACATTTCTCTGATAATTAGCAATGTTGAGCATCTTTTCATGTGCCTATTGGCCACCTATGTGTCTTCTTTGAATAAACTGGACCCCTATTTCTTACAGCTCCTGGAAGCCCCCCTTTGTAATCTATTTTCCTATCTCTCAGTCCTCATGGTCAGGTGACAAATTGGTACTGTCCAACAGTCTATCCATTATATCTCATTTAAATCTCTCCCAGTGTTGTAGCTGAATTCTCTTTTCTCCTGATTGGCCCCCAGTAGCAAGACGGAACAGCTGGTCAGAATTCTGTGCTTACTATCTCCTCCTATATTAAAGATTGTTAAGTCCCCTCCATCTTCTCTTCTCTCAGCTATGCAATTCTTGTTCCTTTGACCTTTTTTCCATGAATTTCATTTTCTAATCCCTGAATCATGCACTGCTCATGTCCTTCAGGGAGTAGAGGATGGGGTTTTTTGTAGAGCCTCAGAAAGCAGAGAGGTGGTGAGACCCTCTCCAGGCTCTCCTCAGCTAGGAACAGTCATGCACACTCCCAGGACCTGGAACTCCACAAAGGACAGAGCACCGGAATGAGATGAAGAGTGTTATGGACTGTATGTTTGTATCCTCCCAAAATTCCTGTGTTGAAGCCCTAATCTCCAATGTGACTGTATGTGGAGGTGAGGCCTCTAAGGGGGTAATTAAGGTTAAAGGAGCTCATAAGGCTGGGGCCTGGTCTGATAGGATTAATGACCTCATAAGAAGAAAGACCAAAGAGCTTGCTCTGTCCTCCACACACATGCACTGAGGAAAGGCCATGCAAGGACATAGCCAGAAGACAACCATCTGCAAGCCAGGGAGAGAGTCCTCACCAGAAACTGACCAAGCCCGCACATTGACCTAGGACTTCCAGCCTCCAGAACCGTGAGAAAATGGAGCTCTGTTGTTTAAGCCAGCCAGTCTGTGGTCTTGCATTACGGCAGCCTGAGCAGACAAATACAAGCTGTTTCTTGGGCAATCCTTACACGGCTCCTCTGTGCCTGTATTCTCACCAGGTTTATTCCTGCATGAGCCTGCTAGGATGCTGAGATTTCTTCCCCCTGTCGTTCTGATCTACTTCTCCAGCAGAATAGTTAAGACAACATTTTCAGTAGGGCATTTTCCTTCCTGTTACTGATATTGAGGAAACCATTATGCAGAAGAGTTGGTTGAACCAGGCTTTTCCTGGATGCTGTAGTCAGTCTTCCCACTAGAATTGATTTAATCTGTACTATGTTAAAATCTATTTAATAATAAGGTATATCATGAGGATATTCTACTTTCTTATTAAAGTATCAGGAATCATTGCCTGATGAGGTCTTCAGCATTATGTTTTAATTATATAGAGAGAAAAAGAGTTCTTAGGCTTCAAGTCAGGGTGTAATTTTAAAAAAATTATTTAGATTGACTTTGAAGCACCTTCCAGTCATTTGCTGAACGGTTAAATTCCCCAGAATGCCTGCTGTTTTCTCGCTAATTTTTTGACATTATTATCTTTCTGGAAACAGAGCTGCTATTTAACTCAGCTAATACTGAACAGAAACTGATTATTCTCTTTTGATGTAACTGAAGCGACTTAAGTACTTACAGTCTTTTGTGTTAAGGGAAGATTAAAGCAGAGGAGAAAAGTGTTCTGTCTTACAACTCAAAATAAATATTTCAATATGAAGTGGCTATAATTTCTTTAGGAAAAGCATACCTGGTGTTCAGTAACACAGCCTAAGAGAGAGATGTAAGTGGTTCCTACAGGAGTCTTTATTCTTAAAAGATGCAAAGGCATCCATTGACTTTGGTCATGATATATGACTGGGCAGAAGAAGGTGAGGGTAAGTTATACCATAGACTCTTCTTTCTATAAATCAGAGACTTATCATTACCTTATCCATAATGCCTATTCCTGTCAGAGTTCTTTGTGAATTACAATTCCTTTCAGTCATTACAGCTTCTTAAAGGACTTAATGCAGCAGAGACGAGTATGGCTTGAGAGGTTTAGATAGAATTTAGACAAATTAGATCTTCCTAACTATTGGGCAGTGAGTTTTAGCAGCTCTCAAAAGCATTCCTGGGCACCTACTAGTTTCTGAGAAACAAAGATCCAACAGTAAAGGAGAAATCAATGTGTTATTAAAAAAAATAATAAAGTCAGCAAGATTCATAACAGCTCTTGGGCTTTCTATTGACAGCACAGTTTGGAATTCACTGAAGACTTTGCTCAAACTGGACTCCAGGCTTCAGACATCTTCCTTTTGCTTAGGTGAAAGTGCAAGCTAGATTGCTCAGTAAGCCCGTTTCTGGCAAAAGAACCATGGTGACAATCTAGCTGTGTCCTTTTCATTGTTAGCCTCAGCTAGTTCATTCTTCGAATGACTAATGACCAATCCTAAGTAAAATTAAGTTATCTTGGCTCCAAATATCAATATCACCCAGGACTTCAGTACTGGTCCTGTCCATCCTTTCTCATTGGGCATCTTGCTGTCACTGCAAACTCAACAATGTCTTATTTCTACCATTCACATTTTCTTCTCAGAATGGTTTGTCCACCCTCCTCCAACTTGCCCATTTCTGTCAGCTTTCAAAGGATCCCTCATTCAACTACAGCAAACCTTCACTGGGTAAAAATTCAGTGCCAGGAGTTCTGTTGGGAGAGTCAGGACCAAAGTGAGAAAGGGGGCGGGGTCCAAAGACATATGAAAAGGAAAAGACAGCCCCTGCCTTCATGAAGCTGACAGCCTGTTGAGGAGGTGGTGTAAGGCATAGAATGAATAATTGAAAGACCAATGTTCCATCAAATATTGGTTTAATAAAAAGTACCAAACTTCATGCATTTCTCAGAACCCCATGCTGTTATCTTGGAAGAGAGAATGGCTAACGGGGGGGCGGGGAGGGGTGGTCAGGAAGGATGAATCCCATTTCTACACCTTTTGTTTCACTTAATAACAAAATTAAGACAGTGTAACCTGCTACCTATTTTGCTGAAAACATTGTTACGTCCTCTCACTTTTGCAGTGTGTCATTGCAAAGACTAATAATCACTCTACGGTATCTCCATCATTAATGGCACTGAAGTCACCAATGCCTTCTTCATAGCAGGGCTTGATAAATAGCTACACAATGTTCATTTTCACTGCATAGGCAGGTAACTTATGATCAGGCGTCAACATGCATTGTTAAGAGCTGAAAGAGCTGTAGGAACTTTGTGAGTGTTCACTTGCATGTGGTTTATGAAAATCTCCCAAGAAAACAAGAGCAAGGTAACTGTGAATAAAGGGGGTTTATCTTGCCTTGCTGAGCTTCTGAGTACTTTCTGTACTGTGGAAATAATACTGACTCTGTCATGTCTCTGGATAATGATATCTTCTCAGTATACATTATACATGGGCTTTTGTTTTTAAAATAAATGAATGAGCATGTCAGGCATAGGAGGCAACTGGAAGTAAAATTGACTCTTAGCAAAAGCCGCATGTCGTTTGAACATTCTTTTTTTACCTTAATAGAGTGCATACCCCTCCTTCAGGTAACTTGTACTATTGAGGTTCGGAGATCCCATGTACTCCATGTTGTGTGTGGTGTGTCCGCTGGCATGGATCATGTGAAAACATGAATCTCATCACATGGATTTTATTGACTTCAATTTGCAATATACAGCGCTCACTAAAATGCTTTTTATAAAGGTTGAGAGGTACTCATTGGACTGGGTGATAGGGCAACTATTTGCATATTAAATTTAAGCTACATCAAATAATATGGAAAGCAAATAGGCATGTGTATGCAAGTATATACATAACCTTGAACTCCTATGCCTTTTCATGATCTACTGAACATGATCTTGACCCAAGTGCAATATAGTAGTCAGAATCCTACTTTAAGACTTTTTTCTTGAGCATTCTTGACTCTTGTTTCTGCGTCAGCTGGCTTAAGATCTCAAGTATATCCCATCATGACTGTCCATCTTGATAAGACCTCTCTGATTCTCCCTTTACCTCTGAGTGAATTGAGTATGCTCTGTTGTATCATAAATTTGGACTTTATGAAGTCCAGATTTTATACATGGGGAAAGCCATGTTTGGCACTGTGGGATTTAAATCTAAATGAATAGGAGTTCTGAAATGTGGTTTCTTCCAGAAACACATTTGGACGCACTGTGGAGCTTACAATTGTATTAGAAACTTACTAGCATGCATCACAGCAAATATCAGTGTCAGTAATAGTTTTCAGAAGTCATGAAGACATTCTGATGTGAATTTTGTATACATACATGAAGCAAGAAGTGAAACTGGGCCCACTGTGGGCTACAGACCTGGTTTCCAATGTTCATCAATCCCTTCTTCCAAAAATTCAACCTGATACAATAAAGGAACTCGATGATGATTGGTCTGGTAATGATATTAGTCATGTTTCAGAATGTAATGGTACTTGTTCACTGATTCATGATTAACCTCTTAGAGCCTCTACTAGTCTGACATTAGCCCTGTCTAACTGAGAAGGTACAGATTCCATACTCCCAAGCATAGTCAATGTATGTCATTCCCTATGTACCCCCATTTCTCCAGATTAATACATTAATTAGTTATTATAGTATGGTAAATATATTGATGTTAATAGGCACAGACGTTGATGAAATAAGTCGGGCTGCGTTCCAGACCAAATCCCCTCTTATCCTGGAATCAATCTTCTAGCCCTTCCCTTCTATGTGAATCAGCATATGCACTTGAGGGGAGAGAAATAAGGACAGTGCCATAGGGGGATCTCAGGGGCTTCAGATTTAATATCTGCCACTTTAGAGCAAGATTCCCTGGCACTGCCTTTAATGTTCCCCCCATTCTGCTTACGTTGGGGAGTAAACAAAACCTGATTCCTCTAGTCTAATAAATGAAACTCTAAGGATCACGAATACACAGAGAGCTGGGTGCCTTTTCCTGCAATTCAGGCAGAATCACAGCATCCTGTAGTTCTCAGCAAATAGCACTGCAATGCGGTTGTGAAAAATTCAGTATCACACCTCTCTCCTCTCTCTCTCTCCTCTCTCTCTCCCCTTCTATCTATCTCTCTCTCTCTCTCTCTCTCTCTCTCTCTCTCTCTCTCTCTCGTCTCTAGCCTACCACTAGCCTGCCACTTCTGCTGGGAGCCATTTACTGTTACATCATGGTACTTGATAATAGACCTGAGCCGAGTAATACCCCTACAGCAGAAATGTCAAAGAGTTGTGGGGGGCTTCCCTGGTGGCGCAGTGGTTGAGAGTCTGCCTGCCAATGCAGGGGACACGGGTTCGAGCCCTGGTCTGGGAAGATCCCACATGCCGCGGAGCAACTAGGCCCGTGAGCCACAACTACTGAGCCTGCGCGTCTGGAGCCTGCGCGTCTGGAGCCTGCGTGTCTGGAGCCTGTGCTCCACAACAAGAGAGGCCGCGATAGTGAGAGGCCCGCGCACCGCGATGAAGGGTGGCCCCCACTTGCCGCAACAAGAGAAAGCCCTCGCACAGAAACGAAGACCCAATGCAGCCATAAATAAATAAATAAATAAAAATTAAAAAAAAAAAAAAAAAAAAAGAGTTGTGGGAATCTCCTCAACCAGTGAGGGGCATGAGTTTGAGCGCCTCTGGGGCCTTCGCTTCTGAATATACTGTGCTTTTCAGTCCTTTACCAGCCAGCTGTGGGGTTTATTTACAGGTAGTCTCTGTTGCCATTGAGAATCACCACTTTATCTTATGAACTACATGGCTTTTACTCACTCTTCACCTCTTTACAAGTGTGTTTTCTGGATTGTAAATTTATTTAATCACCTTATAGGAAAGGGCTTGGGCTGTACTCAGGCACATGAGTTTGGCATTGGAGGCGTCCATGGTCAATGCCAGGACAGATTTCCAAATGAGCCTTTGCTTTCCACCTCCCAATTCTTCCTCCTTGGAATGCCCTTTTCCCCACTGTCCCTGTCCAAACTCTATTCATCTTTTTAATACCTCCTAGTTCCTGGAAGTCTTCATTTCAGTACTGTGGAGTTTTGTTTGTTTGTTTGTTTGTTTAGTTTTTTCTGTCTTCAACTAAATTGGGGCAGGGGATTTGGAGAGGTCACATCAGGGTCTTGTCACTAATTAGAAGTATATGAGAGGATCCCACAACAGATCTTAGGTTCCACCCGCCCCAGGCCCACTATGTACTTGTTAGGTCAGGAACTCTGGACAGCAGAGGGGGCAGCGCCCTATCAGTCCTGCTTGTTATAACGACCACCAGCTTGGGTGAGTGACTTCCTCTTGATGAACATGATGTTTACTTCTTTACCTGAAAAACAGATGTAATGATCCATTCCTCACTGGACTTCTATAGGGATTCATTAAACCAGATAATGCATGTAAATAGTTTGGCCTGGTGCCTGAATCGAAGTAAATGCTCAGTAATCATTAATGATTAATTAATACATTACATTACAGTGGTTAATTAATGGTTACATTAATTAACCATTGTAACTATTATTATTTGTAGAACAGGTTAGAAACATATCAGGAAGTTTTCCTAAATGCATCCACTTAAAACAAGGACATGGAATTACAGAATACTTTATATGAACCGTTACTCTCAGTTTCATGCTGTATATCCCTTTGAATATTGAGCATACCCTACCTTTCCATTTGAATATATTTTTTATTAATGCAGTTAGCTCAAATTCTTTCAGGTGCACTAACTTTGTTTAGTATTTAATGATTCTTTCTGAGTAAGAGATAACCCTGTATGGATTTATTTCTACTCAGTTCCCATTTTAAGAGCCCCAGTGTAATTATTTATTTTCCCCACATAAGCCACAGGTGTTGAATGCAGTTGGTCAATGGGTGACAATCTCTCTTGTTTTTTGGCCCATCATGCAACCTGGGATGATGAAGGACTTTAGATCCTACGTGATAAAACAATAAATTCACCATATAATTCACATACACACTGGAGAGAAAAAGAGAGAGAGAGAGAGAAAAACACAGATATAGATATAAATACATAGATATAGAGATCACGTATCTACATGCTATAAACATACTATATTAGTTTCCTAGGGCTGCTGCAACAAATTACTACAAACCTGATAACTTAAAATATCAAAAACGTATTCTCTCACCATTCTAGAGGCCAGAAGTGCAAACTCAAGGTATGACAGAGCCATGTTCTTGCTGAAGGCTCTAGGAGAGAATCCTTTCTTGCTTCCTCCAGTTTCTGTGGCTCTAGGCCTTCCTTGGCTTGTGGCTGTATAACTCCGCTTCTGCCTGCATCTTCATATGGCCTTCCCTTCCGTGTTTCAACGTTCTTTCTGCCTTTTCCTTTTAAAGACACCTGTCTTTGGATTTAGGGTCTACCCAGATAATCCAGGATGATCTCATTTCAACATCCTTAATTACATCTGCAAAGATTCTTTTTGCAAGTGCATTTACGTGGACAAGTTCTGGGGGTTAGGAGGACATGGACCTATCTTTTGGGGTGCCGCCATTCAACCCACTACACACACCTGTAAACTACTCTGCCTTCCTGTTACAACCATCCTATTAGTCTATCATTTGTGTTAAGTTTGGAAGTGAAGTTTATCACTATAACTTCAAAACACAGACAAAAATTAGCTGTTAGCTTAGCTGAAAAATTATTTCAACATACTAATTACTACTAAGATACTGAGATCTATGGAACATGAGGTTGAAGGAGATCACAAAGCACACTGTTGGAGTCCTTTGAGGAAGACTGAATTCCTGTGAAAGGCATGGTTTAACCTGGACCACATGTCTGTACCCTGCAGATGGGAGCAGCTGTGGTAAGTTGTGAGATGCATGTATCTGAAACAGGGGCCTGTGAATCTTCCTTTGTGATTTGCCTTCGTGAAAGTTGAGGAAATGATCCAAGGCAGCCATGGATATAGGTAGAGAAAAAGTACCTGCCAGAAATGCCTTGGCCTTAAGCTTCATCCCCTTTCCCATCTTCACCCTGCGCCATGATTGTCTTTGAGTCCCCGAGTACCATGACTCAAAGATGCCTTCATGCAGGTGCATGGCCCACCTGCCCCATCAGCAGAGCAAGTTGAAAGGGTGCATCACCATCAGGACACAGAGCTGATACAATCTGCTATTTCAACCTCCAGTACAAGACTGGACTGTCATCTCAATAATTGTCCAGGCCCTACAAAACTCTTTGACTGGCAGGAAGTCCACTCTGCTAGACGGTTGTTAGAAGGTGATTTGGATTTTATCCTAACTGGAAGATTGAGAATATATTTAAATCAGCAAGAAATGCTTATGATATTGCAAAGATGGTTGCTATTATCTTTTCCCCGTAGTATGCGTCCATGAACAAGGGCACACTGTGAAGCACTGCTGCCTATTTGAAGATCGGCCAATCATACCTGGAGAGCACCGGGACGTGGCTTCTACCCCCCACCCTCCTGGGGAGACAGCAGACTGTGTCATGCCTGGCACTTCCCTCTGGCTTCCTCCCTGACATTTAGCCAGAGCAAGGCTTTCCCTAGATGCCTAGAGTTCTGGGGCATTCCCATGGTGGGAACTCTTAAAAACCCTTTCCTCGCCTTTTCAGAATCGACGAAACCCACAGGGGAGTCTGATGGAAAGAAGGGCAGAACTAATCCTTACCCTGTGCCAGGCTTTGCCCCTGTGCATTATTCCCATTATCTCATTCCATACTCGTTGTGACCTTGTGAGGTGGTATGAATGAATAAATGAAGTAGTATACATGATGTCAGCCCCAGGATGCTTTTGGTTCACTATTAATTGCTACATACCCACAGGTATGATTACCTGTGAGGAAGCAGACTCCTAAAGAGCTTAAGTTATTTGATGAAACTCATCCAGGCGACTTATTCTTGCTGACTGTAAATCTTTGCTCTTTCTGCTGTATCAGATTGCATGTTAATTAAAGCAGATACCCTGGTCCTGCCCTGAATCAGATGCCTTGGGACCCTGGAATTGCAACCTCAGAAGCAAGAGGGACATTCATGATGCCTGGCAGCCCTCGCACCCAAACTTCCATGTGGAGGCTTCAGCAGAAGCCCCATGAGACAGGGAAGCGTCTGGAAAGTCTGCATTTATCATGAAAAGACCTAGGTGTGAGTCCTGCTTAGGCGTCCTCCTTGCCGTCTAGCTTCTGGCAAGTCCTTTCATGCCTCTGATCCATCTTTTGCATCTGTAAAATGGGAACAAAATCACCTGTCATGCTTCCAACAGGAGGAATGATGATAGTCAAGAGATACTGTAAAAATCGCTGTACAAATGTTAAGATGAGATTACAAGAAGATGCATGAACTCAGAGGTAGACAGACAGTCCCTTGCATGACAAATCCCCCAACACAAAGACTTCACCACTGCTTGTGCACACACCTGCCAGGCCATCAACACTGCCCCAGGTACTTCGACTCTGCCACAGTGTTGGGCTTCGTCTCTAACGCCTTTTATGACGGCAGTATTTGTAAGGCCAATGTCTTCATTGACACCTGAACTTGCATAAATCACCTCACACCATGCATAACCCTAAGAAGATGCCTGGTAAATATTTGTTTATTAAATGGAAGAGTGAATGCATGCCTTGGAGATTCTTTTCAGTGAGCTGCAGGGTTACTGCAATCCTATCAGGGAATATAAAGTGTTAACTTGCAGTCATCCTTGTCAATGCCTGGGCGCCTGCACTGCTGCCTGCCAGGGCAGCCCAGGGCAGTCTCCAGGGTGGAGGGCCCAGGTGGCAGCCCCGGAGCCATCCTTCTGTCAGGCAGGCCAGGGGGGCCACCTCTGAAACCTGCATCGACATACAGCAGCCCTCTTTAGTAGAAGTACCTCCCCAGGGCCAGGCATCCCCCTGAGTTCTGGTTCATCACCTGGCTTTTTCCCTCTGTCAACTATTTTTGGATGTTGCCCTCTGGACCAGTCATCATGATGCCAAATTTTGAGATGCCAGCCATTCTGAGTATTGTTGACCCTCTTCCCTGGGAGCTGCCGCAGGAGAGGTGCTGGTTCTTCATCACTTGTCAGTGTCTATGTTTTGTCCTGTCAAGGAAGACACATGTGCCCCTGATCACCTCTAATCCTTGGCCTTGCGCCTGAAATGAAACAATTGCTTCCTAACACCCACCCCCCCCCCCCGCGCCCACGTACTTCTCACTGGAGATGGATTTTGATGAATTCTCTATTATGAGTTCACTGGTGCACATGATCGTGTCTCCCCTCGCCTTGCAGTCCAGAGATGTTGTTGTCACGTGACTTGACTGTCCCGAGGCCAAAAATCCAATATAGATGACATGCCAGCCTTGATATGTGCGCTGCTCCTTTTCCATAGCACATCGCCAGCCCAGGTATTGCACTTTGGGGGCAGAGTCAGGAGTTAATTTAAATGGCTGACACATTGTATCTCGCAGAGAATCCTTTCTCTAACATGTGTGACTGGTTTTGTCTCCATGTAGAAATTCTTCTCTTCTGCTGTGCAAAGCGTAAGTGGAAATATAAAGTCTCAGAGAACAGGGACTTTATTCTCGATTGGAGTGAAAACGTGACAGAAACAGGACTCTGGCTGAGAAAGTGCTTCGCTGGTTGTCAGCACTTTCCCCTAACAGAGTGATGCATCTTTTTAAAAAAATAGTTTTTTATCGTCCTCCTGCACTTTATTTACTTCAGTTCACGTTAAGAAGTTTTCTGAGTAGACGGCAAAGAACAATTCTTAAAATGTGTGAATACCAAATGTAAGATAAAAAACATAATTGCAGTTTAGACTTCAGATTTATTTGAAAAGGGGATAATGATAGTAATTACCCAGTTTGAGTTTTGTAGAAGGCTAATTAGATCCCCAAAGCATTTGTATGCACAAGGAAAACCATAAATACAAAAGACCATCTGGTCCTTATCAGCTTACAAGACTAACACTGTCTGTAATTACTTTTTCTATATTGTTTTGATGTTGATATTTTATGGAGCGATATGCTCTACGCTGGTTAGGGAATAACCTACATTTCTGAAGACCTGGAGGTTTGCCCTCATTTTCCTAATAAAAGTTTTAGGGCTCCACAGGTAAAAGAGACGCTGCTTTTGAGAAATAGGTAGACATCCTTTCATTATACCTATCGTTCCAGAAACATGTTGTTTATAAACTTCTCTGGCTTATCTGACTTGTTAGTAACTTAGTCTTCAAATACTTGGATTCAGTTTCAGTTACGTTCTTTTGGTGGTGGTTTTTCGGTACAATGGAGAGTGACACATTGAACTGTGTTGAGGGCACAGAAGTACAACATCCCTTAGTCACTTTCTATAGTTAGCTCTGTACCTGGCAATTTGGATATTACAAGAGTAACATTATTTGTTTTCATGTTCATTGTCTACCTCCCTCACTAGAACGCCAGCTTAAAAAGGGCAGAGATTTTGTTGTATTTATTTTGTTGTATCTCTTAGCTTTTATAATAGTGCCTGGTACATGGTGGACACTCCATGGTTATTTGTTGAAGTGAATTAAGAAACGAAGTAGAAATGCATGATTTCAGCCTCAGGATGTTTATGATTTGCTATCAAATGTTACGTAATAAACCACCCCCCAAAATTAAGTGGCTTAAAACAACTAACATTTCATTAGCTCTCAAGATTTCGTTGGCAAAGGATTTGGGCAGGACTCCACTGGGAGTTCTTTTGTTCTGCATGGTGTGGATGGAGGTCATTTGGTGGTGCTCAGCTGACAGATGAACTGGTCTAGAGGGTCCAAGACAGCCTCATCGTATCTAGTCCTTGACGGGGCTGGATGGAAGGCTGGGCTCAACTGGGGCTCTTGATTGTTGCATCTACGTGGCCTTTCCACATGGCTTGGGCTTCCAACAGGGTGGCAACGCCAGGTTTCATGAGGGCAAAACAGATGATGCCAGTTATCTGAGAAGATAAGCTTGGAATGGGCATAACACCACTTCCACCATATTTAATTATTTAAGCGAGTCCCTAAGGTCAGCCCAGATTCAAAGGGAGGGTATGTGACTCCCCTCTAGTAACAGAAATAATTGCAGCCGTCTTGAATCTACCTCACCACCTAACTGAGAAGCAAATTTACCGAACGCCCGCAAAGCAATATTTAGACGAGAATGGTATGTGCTATATAGGTGACCATCACATGAATGCAGAGTAAGAAATCAGCAATTTGAAGGAAGTCTTCATGGAGGCCATGCGTGAGCTTTGACCTGAGCCTGGAAGAAAGGATAAGATTTCAAAACCTAAAAGATGTTGAAGGAGGGTATTCCCAAAGAAGGAACTTCTGCTTAAATATCGGTGTAGAACAAGGATTGACAACATTAACAGCATTTCTTTAATTAAAAGTTGTTAGTTGGCAGTAAATTAGAGATAAAAGGACATGACCATCACCATTTCTGGAAGGGCACTGTAGGAAACAACATATATAATTTTCGACTGCATTTCCTATGAAATACTGACTGCGTCCCTCCTTACAGAATATCTTGTAGAGAGTTATCTTTCAGAATCGTGCTAAGAATAGGCTTTGTTAGACCTGTTCTGCTTTCTTCTTTCTGATAAGAACTAGGACAATTCCTATTTTCTTTGTCCTATTAGCTTCTGGAGGCTCAGACCCAAAATTGAACCTCTGGCAATTATGTTGAGCCTTCTGTCTGGCATTTTTGCAACATCTCCTTTTCTTTAATCCTAATGTTTTAATTCCCTTTCCGTTTTGCTAGTTCATTGTATAAGCTTTTGCTTTAATCCACCTCAAAACCATCCACAAAATAAATTGAGCAAACAGGAACTGAGTGCTTATGCAAATTGTTAGAGTTAGAAAAAAGATATAGAAATCATTAAGAACAAATAATATAGATCCTTATTTAAAGAGAATATATAGTTTAGGTTAGGATCCAGGTACAAGAAGATGTTAAGAACAATAGCAAGTGTGAGCCATGGACTTCAAATGAGGTAATTGCTAGAAATAAAATGAACAAGGTGAGTTGTGATCACCCGATTGAATCCTTGAATGCTAGAATAAAGGAGCCTGCCTTAACTGGAAAATTGGAAAAGTCTGGCATCAGTATGACAAAGTATTTCAAGCTGATACAGCCTATATGTTTCTCAAGGAATTGAGTTTTTCATGGATATTTTCTTCTAAATTATTTCCTCATTCAGAGAGTAACTCAAAATTCTTATAACATTGTTCAGTTCCTCTGCACTGAGCAGCAACTTCTGCTGGGGGGTCTGGGAGGTGTCAGGAACAGTAAGATAACATTTTGCACTTCCAGCAAGTTTAGAGCAGAGGTAGAAAGACAACACTATGGTTTATCGCCAATGAGCAGCCTGTCATATAAGCTCTGTTTCCCTTATCATATTTCTGGATCTTAATTTTTCCGGCTTTCTAAACAAGGAACACAGGAAATAGTAGATAGACATTTGTCTCGTGTTTGAAGGAACAAATAGACCATTCCAGCATAAGCGGGGTTTTTTAATAAATGTCAGATGTACAGAACAGGACATCGCTAAATGAAATGACAATGTGCTTGTTTTCCATGCTGTACATTCACCCTATGAAAAGTAAACCTAGTCTCATCTCACCGGTATACCTGGATTTCAGTAGATTACTGTCACTTCCCAGGGATAGAATGGGGTGAACGGAGATTTCAGTAGAAATTCACCTGGTAATGTCCCAGGAAGAGGAAAGTGGTCAAGAGACCAAGGCTATTGGAAGTGGAGAAGGCATTTTTGTCTTCATTCTGATGACTTGGTCTGCCATATCTGTTCTGGTGAGTGGAGGGGTGAGTGGGCTAGGGAAATGATAAAATTCTTTCTGGGTTGTAGAGTAAATAGCCGATGAATCAAGTTGCCCTATTTTTGTTGGGAGGAATGAGACTTTCTGCAAAGAAGGTGAAAATGGTGAGTTGAAGGGTGATTACAGTCATTGACAGCCCTGAAAATCAGACAAGGCACTCTGCTATCATTGTATGCCTGTGGCCCCTTTGACTGCTCTTAACTATAGCGGTTAAGAGCCTTCTTAGGGCTGAGACGCCATCCCTCCGGCTTCTGGGAGTGCGGGCAGCTGATGACCCTCTGTTGATTCCATCTCTGGGAATAGTCGTAGCTGAAGAGAAGCAACATGCCCTCTCCAGACACAGTTTGCATCCAGGGATATACCAATGCCTACTTTCCTCAAGGTAGAACAACTCTACAGGGTCGTCCTGGCTCCAGAGCTGTCCTTGGATCAGCTGAGGCTTCTGGTGCATTTCAGTTCCTCCATCTGCCTAATCTACTCCTGTCACAGCTCCGTGACTGCTTATCCCAAGAAGCTCCCCAGTAAACTGCCTACACACAAATCTTCATCTCAGTCTGCTTCCTGGGGGACCCGACCCCAAAACACAGGCCATCTTCAAAACTGTGTCCCAAGACCAGGATCCAACAAACAATTGGAAGCACAAACTTTTGACCAGGGACTCATAGCAGGCATGAAGATGCACATTTAAGTAAGGCCTACGATGACCCCACAGTCTGAAGCTGTCAAGAAACAACAGGGATTGGGACTTCCCTTGTGGCGCAGGGCGGTTAAGAATCCGCCTGCCAATGCAGGGGACACGGGTTCGAGCCCTGGTCCAGAAAGATCCCACATGCTGCAGAGCAAGTAAGCTCGTGCGCCACAACTACTGAGCCTGAGTGCCACAACTACTGAAGCCCACACACCTAGAGCCTGTGCTCCACAATAAGAGAAGTCACTGCAATGAGAAGCCCGCACATCACAACGAAAAGTAGCCCTCACTTGACACAACTAGAGAAAGCCTGCTCTCAGCAATGAAGACCCAATGCAGTCAAAAATAAATAAATAAATTTATATTAAAAAAAAAAAAAAAGAAACAACAGGGATCACCCAGGAGTGCTGCAAAGTATCCCTGGGTAACCTTGCAGTTGACTCTCCTTTCCTTTTGTTTCCCATCCCTTCTCTCCACAGTCCTGTTCTGAGTCCCTTTGCCTCTATTTGTCTTTATAACTCAGCTTCATGTACCTGGCCAGTGAGGCATAAAAGGTGATATTTGTCTTTCATAACTAGTGTGTGGAAAAGTGTCTGGGCATGTGATGAAACAGGTCTCACCCTGAATTGTGATGAAGACTGGCATTTCTTCCTAATTATGAAGAATATAGGATCACTGGGTCTATTGATTTCCATTAACTTGTAGAGAGTTATGAACCTCAAAATGGAAGTCCACAGCTACAGATACCTTAGGATGGTGTTTTATAGCAAGCAAGACTCTAGGGAGTACCATAAAAATCAGCCTCTGATGCTCGTCTGGGGGTTTATGACTTAAAAAATTGCTTGTGCTTTATCTGCAAATGCCTCCCAGTCATCCTTGGGAATGGTGGCCTGACTGGGGCAGAGGCTACACCTGAGTTGAATACCGAGCTCTAGAACTCTTCTGAAATTGGCTGTTTTCTTTCTTCATTCCCCATTTCTTGTACCTGTTGTTGAGGACTTAACTCCTTGTCATATTGCCAGCAGGTCCCTATTCTGGCATCCATCCCCCATGTTTTAGAAGGATCCTCTCCAAAGGTACAGAGCTGGCATCGGCGTCTTGGCTGAGTGCTTTTGTTGGTCAGACTCTAATCTCAGAGGGCTTCATAGATTTGTCATGTAGTGCAAAGGATACTAAATGAAGGGAAATGGGCCTTGTATCCCCATGAAGCCAGATTGAGCTGTCTTAGACAAGTTTTGATATCAGAGATCTAGATATGAGATACTTAGAGATCAAATTGAAACCGTGATTTTTTTTTCACTACCTTTTCTCCTTTGTTCATCAAGCATTGATTGAACACCCACTTTGTACCATTGTGTATATGACTTCCTTTCCCTTTCTTGCCTTTTTCTTTCTCCCGTGTCACTTAATTTCTAGAACAAATAAATGAAGAGGAAGTCAGGTCCCTCTGAGGAGACTGCTGGGTTCTTATCTTTGTGTATAGAGACGAGTGCTTTCATCGGACCACCTAGAGGGGGTCAAGCATTAGAGAATGAGTGACCAGGTCCACAAGGAGCTGACAAAAGTGTCATTTTCTGTCATTGCAATTGAGTGTATAACTTTCTAACAACCAGAATGCTGGTGTCTGCTTTTCCTTCCAAGTATCAGAAGTCTGCTAGGAATCAGAGAAGGGGCACTAGTTGATCTTGAGAGATATTTGTACCAGCCTGTGGTGGAAACTAATGAACTATTCCTTCTGCTTTACAAGAACATAACTTTCTGGTGGCTTGGGTCTTTCAGACACAGTGTTCACGTGCTGTGTGTGGGGCTTCCTGACAAATCTTAATACTCAGTGTTTGTTTTCTAGTCTCCCCACATACCTCTGTCCTTCTGTCTGCAATCATCATTACATACGGCCCTTGTCATTCCAATATGCAGGCATTGCCAAGTCCATGTAGTATTGTTTATTGATTACATATGGGGTAATGATTCATTAGCAGAGAGACTTTGGAATCAGACAGCCCTAGGCAGTGGATGTGCTGGTAAGAATTGGCTCACACACACACACACACACACACACACACACACACAGACCTGATTTATAGTGCTTGCTGATTTCCATGGTGATATACTCCCACCACGGCCAAGTTCAGGCTACCCAAGTGAAATCGCTGAATACAGTTAGCAAAAGATGAGAGCATAGTTGGTTCTCACGTGCTAGTACCAGACACCATCAGCCCTAGGACTGAGCCCATGATCCAGCCCTTTTCAGCCCTGGGAGCATTACTTACCCTCTCCAAGTCCCAGCTTCCTTGCATGTGAAATGTGGTTAAAACGAAAATAATTGCTCCAAAGGGTAATTGTGAGGATTCAATGATATTTCATATATAGAACTTAGCTAAGCACAAGGAATATGGTAACCATTCAGTGAGGGATACCTAGTTAGCTAGGAGTACTAGGCACCCTTATCTCATCAGTAATCCAGCTCTCTCTCTGCAATAGCATTACTTCTGGTGAACTTTCTACGTATAAACCAACCCAGCTCATGATGATGTTGGTTTCAGTTATGGAAAGGTACTGTCCTCCTTTGGCTTACAGGACTCACTCGAGAAGCAAAGTGGGGCTGGCAGCCCTGATCATCTCCTGTAGCTCCATCATTCTATTTATTTGATAACCAATTATTGGTTATGAAATGGCAGCTGTTGTCAAAAGAGATACAGTGGTGAGAGATACCTGAGCGGGTCTAGACCTCACTTAGCAACTTACCGTTCAGTGGAGGGAGACAGATGTGCTCAAGGAACACAGAATTGTGAAGCCAGCTGGGCTGAGGTAAGTCAGGGCAGCATGATTGGTGCTGCAGGCTGATTGCTCCCTAGAGGACTGCTGGGCTTGGTCAACACACCCAGCTTCAGGGAAAGGTAAAACGTGGAACAAGCTTTCCTGCTGTGGGAACTCAGTGTCAGCACGGAATAAAGAAATGCCCATCACTCTTCGAATCCCATCTGGGACTGTGTATTGCTTTAGACTAGAGTCTCAGTGGGGGAAATCTGGGTCTTTTAATATGAGTTAAGACATAATTTTTTAATTCTCGGAATACAACCGCATAGCCCCTACCCCACAGGGTTCCATCTTGGCCAATCAGAGTTAAGAGGTTCACCCTCAGTATCTGGAAATGAAACTGATGATGAGAACAGATGCACCTGCCAAAAGAGTGGGTGACCCACTGCACACTTCCCGGTTTCCCAGGTTTTCCTCCCATCTATTGCTATTTACCTCTTCTGGACGGTGCGGGAATGAGCATCTAACAGGTCAGCATTTGTCTCCCATAGGCAGTGCCAAAGCCCTCCTTGTCAAATCCTTCCTCTCCAACTCCTGAATTCCTGAGGTTTTGAAAGTTGACGTCTAAGGGATGCTTTGGTTTAAAGAAGTGGAAATTGATTTGATAATTTGCATAATATATTTGCTTTAAATTGTCCGTCTTCCTGTCTGGACCGTAAACACTTTGAGAGTAAGGGACTCACTCATATATGCCCTGACATTACTGAACACATAGCCTCACTGCAGTCGTCCCAGTAAACCTGTGAGGGAGGTGCCATTGTGATGCCTTTTACATGCCTCTTGAAATACAGGGTTTCTAACCTCCCCAAAACTCCACAGTTCGTCCTCGGCGAAACTGGGGCAGCTGACTCCAAAGCGCTGCTCGCAAGGCTGGTGCTCTGATCACCTCCCACTCTTTGCCACTGACAGCGAGGCCCCTCCAATCCAGCCTGAAAGGAGCTTGGTTCTCATCACAGCTGTAAGCCATATCCAGACATATGCCTGTCGTGTTAAAGGAGGTCAGATATTCAAATTGACATAATTTCTAAATTTTTAATTCCAATACCACTTTTAAGGCCATCAAACTGATTTTGCTTTCAAGAATTTACTAGGCCACTTTGAAGAGATAAACTTATGCAAAACTCTGGCCCACATTTTCCAATAAAACCGTTCCTGTGTTCCTCAGAGCTGCAAACAGGGCTTTGATTAAAATCGGAAACCAGTAGCTTACACGGGATAAAGAGCCGCGGAATGCCATGCTTCTCCTATTCTCTCCCAGTTACCCAAAAGACTGTCTTCTTCAGATGAATGTTTCCCTTTGTTTTAATTGCACCTCAGAAACGGAGGGAAAAAAAGAGTCTGAAGGCACTTGGCTGGGAAATGATAGCCATCGTTTTGTATGTGTGTGTATTACTGTAACAATTTTGCATCTCCCATTTAAATATAGGAGTTGGGGAGATTCTCCCTGAAGTATTACCACCTCTTCTGGCCCTGGCTTCTACCTCATTTCCTTTGCTTATATCTTGCATTTGGGCTCACAGGCTGCTTAAAATCCCCTTCTCTGCTTGTCATGAAGTGTTTGTGTGTGCACGTCTTTCAATAACCAACTAAAATGTTCCTCCTCCATGAAGCCTATATTAATCCCCAAGCCAGAATTCATTGAAACTGCTTCTGTGTCCCAGTGGCCCTTTCTACCATTCCAGTGGCCCTCATCTGCTGCCTGGTGTTACAGCAGATGGTGTTACAAATTGGGGTGTAGTGGACTTTCCAAACCTCACTCTAGGTAAGCTCCTTGGAAATGGGAGCCCCGAATCATCTCTGTAGCCCACCTCCCCACCAGTATGATGCTTTGTATGTATTAGTACCTGACAAAGGCTATCAAAACCAGATCTCTGCTTTCCAAAAATGTATTAAATTATAGGTGTGTTGGGGAGCATCCAGAACTCTCTTTCCTAAAGCCATTGGTTGCTCTGGCAGTATTAAGAAACAATAGAGTCCGGTTCACGATCAATCTTAAATCATTGCGTTGTTCACTGTTTCATAAATTGTAGTTGGAAAGTCCAGTTCCTTGTTATGCCTTCCTGCTGTGAACCTAAGAAATTACATCTTCTCTTCTTGGCCACCAAAGTATGGTTCTAATTAGCATTAATATTTCAGTGAATTTTAAATACACCCACTTTCCTTTTTTTATTTTTCACTAGAGTAGATTAGTTGTGCTGCCTCTAAAACAAGGTCTCTCGTGGTTCTAGAAAAATGACACCTATGCACATTACCCACCACTTCTCAAAGCTCTCTGGAAGTCTCATGGAGATGTTGCAGTATTTCTAAACCTTTTAATATTTTGTCTTAAAATTTGCTTATAAATTACTAAATCACTCCATTTTAAGCTATTGTTCCTTTATTTTCTTGTGGCAGTTTTTCAAATTAGTTTGACTCTCTTTCCTGGTCAGTGATGGCAGAAATCCACTTACTTAAGGGACTTTACATATTGCATCCTCGGCAGTGTTCAGGAGTTAAATTAGTAAGTAATGAATACTTTATACATTTCCTTCAGAATTCCAGTGCCCTGGGAGGGCAGCAACAATATCAGTTTTGTAAAGCTCTGTATCCCCAGCACCTAGAACAATTTCTGGCGCTTTGTAGACACTTAGTGAATAGTAGATGAATGAAGGGATACTGGCTCTGTCACTTTGTGTCTGTGGATATATTGCTTCATTCTTCTGCATTTGTCTCTTTTATCTATAAACGGGTTTGTTGTCAGGACAAAAACGTGATAGTTATGTAAGCCTCTTAACAAAATAAGCAATAATAAATGCTTATTATCACTGTTGTTATTTTTCGGTACTTGTTTGTCTCACTGTCCCATCTGTCTGCTCCAGATCATTCAGGCTCAGCTCTCACTTAAGGTGCTCCAGCAACCTTCCTTGGTGGGAAGTGCCCTCTCCTGACTATGACCTGCCAGAAAGTTTGCTTTGAACATGGCATCGACCCCCTCTGCCTCATGTTCAGCTATTCAACTTTCTTTAAGTACCCACAAGGTACCGAGCTTTGTGCTGGGTGCAAATGTGTTTATTTTTGTAGTTTGTTATTAGTTGATTTCTGAAGTTTGGCAGGGGGCTCCTTGAGAGTAGTCCTGTGTCGTGTTCAGCTTTGTAACCTCACATTGTCCAGCAGTACACCTTGCATTTAGTCCTCATTGCATATGTACTGAATGAATGAATGAATGAGTTGAGTGAGTGAGTTACCCTAACGAAATCTTAAGCTCCTAGATGCACTAAGTCCATTCCATCTCGTCCATCACTGCATTTCTTGGGGGGCACACGACAGGTTGGGCTGCGAAATGCTTGAAATCTTTGCCCACATGCTGTCAAAGGCTCACAGACCTCTGAATTTTGGGTTTATGAGTCCATGGAATTGTGTTCCTTGACCTCACATTTGATTCAAACCATTGCCTCTGCTCCCTTTGGCAAATATTTCTGCTGGGAACTATGAGTGCTAGGTCATCTTGGGTATAGAAACAAAATTATGTAATGTTCAGTGGTATGAAGATGGGGCTTGGTTGTTAAATTTCCCTTCGTCTCAACTATAGACTATAGATAGCCAACTGGTGATGAATTTGCTTTGTTCCATTAAAATCTACTCTATAGCTCTGGTCTAGGGACCTGGGGGCTCGGAAGTGATCTCTTGCCTTGGGCTAGGTCCTCAGCCTCCAACATAATAGATGCCTTCTTTCTTACTTTATTCTTTGCACCTGCATGCATGCCTTTTTTGCTACATACTTGTTTTTATAACCCAAACCATCTGCTGATCGCATATAGCCCGTCTTCTTGATGTAATGACACAACCAAACCACCAGATACTGACATAAAATTCTCACAACGATGTTAGACCACCATTAGTTCTGCTTTCTTCGCCATGCCAATAATGAGTTCTCAAGTTTAAATTTACTTTCTAATTTAGAGCAACCGTAGTTTTGCTAATTACTTTAAGTGGTTTCTGTGTAAAAACATACCTAGCAAATACTTAGCATTAATGGCATTCTTTGAATTTTTAAGAGTGAGTTACAGTCATTAATTAGCCAATTAATACAGCATCGCTGGGTGGAAGACTTTATCAGCCCGGATTCCATTTTATAGATGGAGGAACTGAAACAGATCAATTGAGACGTGCCCCTTGGAGCTCTGCCTTTTCCTATTTATTTCCTCTGCTGCTCATTTTACCACATGTTTCCTCCCCCTAAACACCTGCCTTACAGATTGCTCTCTGTGTGTGTGTATGTGTGTGTGTGTGTGTGTGTGTGTGTGTGTGTGTGTACAGGACAGGGAGAAAAGGTAGGGAATATCTATGACACAGAAGAAAACTTGATGACCACCACCAAGTATTAAGCTAAAGAAGACTCTGCCCTAGGAGAGGAGAGGGTGGGATTGAATCGAAAGCTTATATTTCCACTGGAAAGTAACACTGTTAAGCATTTTTCAGATCTCTTTGTATAAAGCATGTCTGTTTTTTAGTGGCATCACCAAAGACGCACCCTTCACCCCCAGAATGGGGATTGGGCTGATCCCCTATTACACTGAGCGGTTGGTCATCCGCAAAATACATCTCCTGTAGTACATCCAGTCATGTGCCCAATAACTTAGCGTGAGTCAATTTTGCTCAATAAAGATAATCGTGAAAAGGTAAAAGTATGCATTTAATGTTTCTTAGGTAATAATTCTGATGGCAGAAGGCACCATTTGATTATTATTTGCACTGTAGGCACACAGAAAGCAAATAGTGGGTGTGGCCCTGGAGTCTGAGTTACCCAGGTTCTTGGTGAGGGCTATGAAGTCAATATGTAGAGTATAGAAGAGCCCCTTCCATGGGGCTGTGGAAGGAGATGTCTTGACTGTTACAAATGATGGCGGGAAGTTGGAGTGTGCTGTGGAATTCACATGTCTTCTTTGAAGCCCTCTCAGATGAATTCCACAGCATTTTATCATTCAACCGAATAGTAGAAGGCATATTTATCAAATTTTCAGAGGACCTAGAGATAAAAGGGAAAGAAAATTCTTTCGAATATTGTATCAGAGTTCAGGGAGACCTCAGGCAATAAGAGGCTGATGATATCTAAATTAGTAGAAGCCAGATTCAAATTCAGCTCTAGTCTCCAAAGCCTATGCCCTGTTAGACCCGACAAATCCATTACAAAAGATATGAAATTCCCAGCACATTTTTAACAGTCGATAATATCGGAAATTTTATCTCCATTTCTGGAGTGTATAGGCCAGTGCTGTTAAATAGAAACATAATATGATATACATATGTAATTAAAATTTTGCTACTAGCCACATTAAAAAGGTGAAAATAAACAGAGAAAATTAATGTTAATAATATATTTTATTTAACTTACTATGTACGAAACATAATTTTGATATGTGATGAATATAAAAATATTAATGAGATAGTTTACCTTATTTTTCACACCAAATCTTCAAAATCCAATGTGCACTTTACACTAATGGCATATCTCAATTTGAATGCTGTTTTCATCAGAAATCCTTCATCTGTATTTAGATTTCATACAATTTACAGTTGAAAAAATCGATTCACATATCCAAGTGGTTCCAAACCTACTTAAAAGTTTTCCAAAAATAGTATCGGTTTCTAAATTTCAATTTGAACTCCTTAAAATGAAGTGAAATTTAAAAGTCAGACCCTGAGTTGCACTGGCCACATTTCATGTGGTCAGTAGCCACGTGAGGATGGTGGCAAGTGTATTGGGCAGCATGGGGCTAGATTCAGAATGATTCCGAGTGTGGGCATTAGGATGAGGCAGGGTCTCAGTCAGGAACAAGGGGCAGAACAGAAGGGCTTGCTTGGCATCCATCAGTATGATATGGTGGGAGGGAGCTGGACTGAATGGCCTCTGGCTTCCTCTGAGTTCATCCAGTTTTGCAAAGCCCCGCTCTACTGATCTTGCCATTTTGCTTGGCTGCCTTCCCAGAGGCTGTTGACTCAGTGATTACGTAAAACACAAGGCCCAAGCATTTTTAGTCTTTGTGAAGTTATGCCACCTGTTTTCTCAAGTTCTTCTCTAGAGTTAGACATGCTTATAGCTCTTCAAGGACCCGCGGCATTTTCTGAGTAGGTAGATGCTCTTTTGCAGAGACAGCTGGCTCAGCCTGCTCTATCAGCTTAGGCTACGGCTTGTTGAATGAGTTGTAAGTGCCTTAGGGGTAAAGGGTCTAAAAATTAGTCCTTGTCCTCATGACCTTGGCCATTGTCGTCATCATCATCAGTGCTGTCATCATTTCTTTCCCCCTTTCAGTCTATCAAACCCTCGCTATCCCACTGAAGCTCCTGTTCGGGGATGGAGAACCTAGATTCTCACGCTATGTATTAAACTAGGAGTTTATGGAACAGAGAAAAGAAACTAAAATATGCTAGGCATTCTTACATAACCCTCACTGAGGGAAGCCTGGCCAGCTGTCCCTCCCTCTTTACAACAGTTGGGAATACTAAAATTCACAGAGGTGAATTCACTTGTCCAGGATCATGCAGCAGAGCTCAGGTGTAAATCCAAGGGGGTCTGACTCCCAACTCCATGCTCTTTCTGCTGTTCATCCTTACTGGAGGACAGAACACAGGGAATGTAATAACATAGCAAGTCCTCAGTGTAATACAATCGTGTTGTACGTTGAAGTGTCTACTCCCAAATGAGGGTGCAGTTGTTAGACCAGAGAGCTGATAGGAAAACTACCTTCTTACCCATTTGTCATAAAGCCGTGCCCATGAACATCAAAGAAGGATTCGTCTTTCACGTTCTCTTTCTAAGAATGCTCACAAGTGCTATCTTACAATTTCCCCACAGTTTCCCCATCATTATCCCCATTTTGCCAATGAAAAATTCTGAGAGGAAAAACAGTCAAGTGTTAGTGTAGGAACATTGGTTTCTAGAGAAATAATATCTTAGGAGGGCTGCTGCCTCGGTCGGACCCCTATTGTAAAGCCTGGAGCATAAAAGAAAAAAACAAAGGTGTGAAGCTGATGGTAGTAGATGACCTTGTTCCCAAAATGTGAGCGATGAGTGATGATTGACAGTGAGGAAAACACACTGCAGGGAGTATCTAAGCGGGAGGGGTGATGGAGCTCCTGCCAAGAGCATCTCAGGGCACTCAGACTGGACCCCCGGTTTGTGCGGACACCAACCCTATGGGAACGCCGCTGTTACATAGTAGCTCTCTGAGGAATGTTGGAAAGGTATTGGGGGGGAAAAAAAAAAAAAACAGGAGCAGCAGTCAAGATTTAGAGCTTTCTTGGGACTCTCACAGAGCCACCTGTTGAGAATATGGTTGTACTTTCCAGGCAGCATACGGAAAACATGGAAGGAAAATTAAGGAAGACAGTGTACCAATTATGTGCACCACTTAGGATTTTTTTTTTCACAGTCTAATAAACTGTAGGTTGCTCCACTTAAGTATGAGTATAATATAATAAAAACCCAAATAACTCATTGGATTTCTACTGCCATTTATTTATTTATTTCAAAGTGTTTTTTATTGAAATATAGTTGATTTACAATATTATATTAGCTTCAAGTGTACAACAGAGTGATTCAAAATTTTTATAGATTATACTCCATTTAAAGTTATTATAAAATATTGGCAGTATTCCCTGTGCTGTACAATATACCACTGTAGCTTATGTATTTTATTTTATTGTATTATTTTTAACATAAAGATAGGTTAAAAAGATTTAAGCTATCTTTTTTATTGAGGTATAGTTGATTTACAATATCATAGTAGTTTTAGGTGTACAACAAAGTGATTCAAAATTTTTATAGATTATACCCCATTTAAAATTATTATAAAATATTGCCAATATTGCCTGGACTGTGCAATATATCTTTGTGGTTTATTCATTTTAAACATACTAGTTTGTACCTCTTACTCCCCTACTCCTATCTTGCCCCTCCCCCTTCCCTCTTCCCACTGGTAACCACTAGTTTGTTCTCTATATCTGGGCGGGGGTCTCTTTCTATTTTGTTATATTCATCCTTTCGTTATTTTTTAAATTCCACATGTAAGTGATAACATATAGTATTTTAGCATCTAAGCTAAGAATAAATTGATGCTTTGAAATACAAGAATATTTGTGCTGGGGGTCAGGGGGGAACAGGGTTTATAAAGGTGTCTTTAAATTCATGAAAGAGATGATTTCCTAAATTAACACTGGAGTCCTGACTGAATAAAAATCTCAAGAGCATTTCATTTTCTTTGCCACCTTACCAAGTGGTGGGGGCAGGTGCTGGGTGATAAGTAGGCATTATTCTTCTAAGGCTCAGAGTAGAGGTCTGTCCACTAAAATGTCCAAAAGTGATGAACAGTCCTGCTTGCCCCAGACTGCAACCCACTTGCTAATGAAATCTCGTTTTCAACATGGTGGAGAGGCGTCCCATGGCCGTTACTTTTTGAGAGCGACTGTAATCATTGTGAGAGTCAGTGTTATGCTAAGAAAAAGCAGGGGATGAGAAGTCTGGGTCTCTTGCAGTGTTTTAAATTGTGGTCCTAAACTGTGGAATTAGCTTTTCCTTGTTCTGGGTTTCACAGCTTTGAGACAGAGGGAAATAACAGTGTCAGCCTGCCACCGACTTCACAGGCTGAAAGTCTTTCATCATATAGCTTTCACCTAAATTTTTCTCCAAAATCAGAAGCACACAAAATATATCATGTTCTAGGTTATGTCTTAAACAGCAACAGCTGTCTTCACAGTGGGGATTCTTCAACATTTAGGTCCCATGGCAGAAAGAGTAGTATCAACAGACCTAGTAAAACGTAATCTTTAAAAAAATATTATTCTACTTCTCTATCTACACATATATGTATTTTCTAATCTGGCCACTTCATTTTGTAAGCACTTGATAATGAAATAAAAATAGTTGTGGGATTGAGCCAAAGAAATATGTTGAGTGGTATTGGAAATGGCTCCGAACCCAAAAGGAATGGGTGGAGTTGGGATGTGAGGGCCGGGGGGGGTGGGGGGGGCGGGACGAGAGGGGCTTTCCAGGAAGTGCCTTGTGGTAATAAGCTAATCAGACACAAATTGTCGGATTCCACAAACAACACACAGTTACATCTGAGTCAAGGGTATGCAAAAAATATTCATGGGCTAAACTTGATAAAATGTGATCACATCTAAGGGACATAAAGTTATGTGGTCTTTTGAACCCTGGCCATGGTCCATGATGTGTCCAGAACTGCCCCACCATTCTGACGAGGAGATGCCATCACCATATGTGGTAAAGCCCTGAAATGAATTCAATTCCAAGATCCACATCCTGCCTCCAAGGACCCCCTAGAGTCATGAAGACAGTTTCACACATGGATTCCAAGGCATAATGGATGGGCATTAAAGTATGTGGCTGGCATTGCTCCTATGAAGCACTGGTGTCCTTTTTTCTTTCTTCTTTTAGAGCATGTTGACACATGTCCTCTTACATAAATAAGCGTTCCCATCTCCACTGACCTGTTTGGAAGCATCAAGAAATTCACGTAGGGGAAAAACTCAATTGTCTTTAGAAGTTGAAAAAGTGAGTGTTTCAGAAAGAACTGGAGAGGGGGAAGAGGCGATTTACAAATGATCAATAAATCAGCATCTAATTTTTTACTAAAATAAGAAGTGGCTATTTATATAGTCCAGGCGGAGATTGTGAGAAAGGAATTATAAGATGGAGAGATACAAAGAATCTTTGTATTTTGTTTAACAGCCAGAAGATCTTCAAGCAGATGTAAGATGCATGCCTTAAACATCTGTGAATGTGGGTGATTATTATACAAAAAAATTGGCTTTCTTGGTAGCCAAGCAGATGATCTGTGTTTCTTCTACCTCTGTATTAACATTATTACTACCGTTACTGTAATTATTAGAATAACATTAACATGCTTGACCAGTATAAATATAGAAGGAGCTATATTTTATGAGCAGAATCTAAGGACATATCCATCATGTTGGCACTCAGAATCTAAGTTGCTAGTGTCTTGTCAACTAATGTAGAGTGAGAAAAGGGCATCTTATGCCAGGAGCCATTATCAGTGTGGTATCAGCCTGGCAAACAGCGGAAACTAGAGGCAGCAGCTGGGGCGTAGAGAGCATCTTTCTACTTGTTTCTGCATCTCTAACTCTTAGGTGATGAGAGAATTTACAAAGAAGAAGAGGCTGCCTCTGCTCCGAGGTCCACCCCTCATTAACCTGATTCCTTTCCAGAATAATTCCTTTATAATTAGAGGTCGAGTTGTGTTGTTTTCCTGGAAAGATCTTAAACTGTTGACAGCTGAGGTTACAGCCTGAATTTAGCCATCGTCGGGGTCACAGATGCTTATGTTTTCACACAAGTGGCAATAATCTTTTTTTTTTTAAATCTAATGAGTATATAAACATGAAAACCTCACACTTAAATTGACAAAGAAAACACATTTTTGCCTCTTCTTGGGCTTCGCACATGGAAGACTTAATGCTCAGGCATGGCAGGAAGGGTCATGACAAGTAGAGAAGCCGGATGAACACCAGAAAAGAGAGAAGGTCTAATCTTTGCAATTTTGTCAGTTCACTAAGTCATTTGTCATGTTTCATCACATCATCCTGAATGGTCTATTCCCCACTGGGGCCCGAGTGATCAGCCCTGAAGCTTTTAGCTTCTGATGTGATAGTAAGACCCTGTGTTCCCAGGAGCAGAGCAAAGGACGGACGTTCTATGCTGGAAGCCCAAGGAGCCTGCACTCCTTTATTTAGCACGTCCTATGAGGATGGCCCTGCTCTGATAAACTCCCATTACAATGTGACTTATGGAGACAGTGATGGGCCAGGTTGGAGGAGGCAAGACCATGCATCAGAGGTGTGAACTGCGTGTTCTGGGAGGCCAGAGGAAGAGGAGGTTGTTTATCACCGAGAGGTACCATTGGGGGAACATTTGATGGCTGAGATGGGATTTGGAATGAAACCTGAAATGCATCAGATTTCAACCAGTGAAGTGAATGTGGGCAGGAAGGGAATGCTGAGCTGGGGAAACAGCAAATACCTAAGGATGTGTTTAGGAAGCAGGCAGGTGGTTTGCTTGGCTTGAGCATCTAGGTTGAGGGAGAGAAGGCTGAAAAGAGGTTGATACTAGTTCAGGGTAGTCTTTGAAAGCCAGGATAAGGAGTCTGAGCCCGATTCCATGGGCAGTGGGGGAGCTAGAGGAAGTCATTGCACGAAAGTGACAGACGTACAGTTCAGGAGGAGGGTAGTTGCTGACTGACACCCAGATACACCATCACTGCCCCTGCCTTCTCTCCTGAGCTGGAGACGTAAATATCTAACTGCCTCTGGTGTCCCTCTAGCGGGATGTCTCATGTAGAATCTTGTGTCTGGCATGTCCAAAAGTTCTACCAGTCTAAACTCTTTCCTCTTTTCTGAGAAACAGCACACCCACCCACTTAGTTGGTCAAACCGATCTTCCTTACATGCCCCATCTCTCACTTCCCACAGCACACCAGTCATCACATCTGATAGATTCTCACTCCTACTTCATGAATCTGATTGTTTCCTCTTACTCATTGCCATCTACATCAGCTGATTCAATTCTATTTTTTTTCCTCCCCAGTCAGCCTCCATATGGCCACTGGTTATTGTTTGAAAACAGATAAGCTCGTATGACTTGGAGATTCTAAAATCACCTCTGGCTCTCTGGTACCAAAGTCTAAAACCATGCTTCTTACAATATAAAAAAAGAACCATCACAATTTGGCCTTTTCTACCTTTGGCCTATCTTAACACCTCTACCCTCAACACATCACACACCATGTCTGGGCTTGTGTTTTCCAGGTATACATGCTTGTTCTCATCTACATGCTTCTACACAAAATGCACATTCGGCAGGGCGTGTCCTTTCCCTGCTTGGCAATCTCCTACTCATCCTTCAAAACCCCACTGGATTCTTCCCTTTGTTTCCTCTTCAAAATGATCAATCCATTCATTACTCTGTGCTTCTGTAGTGCCAGTGCATAGAGTGAGTAGTTTAGCACTTTTAATCTGTTGCATTGTAACAAGCTGTTTTCCCATATCTGCCTCTCCCACCAGGCTGTAAGCTGCTTGAAGGTAGTGACATAGTCTGATTGACATTAGTTCTCCTTCTGCTACCTGATATGCAGGAGACTCTAATCAATGTCTGTGAAATGAATGAAGGACAGAGATGACTACAATCAGAATCATGGTGTGTGATGGATTATTGATATGCCATTTCTTAACCCGGCTCTCAAATCTCCTTTAAATTTACTTTTTATTCTTCTGTAAAATGAGTTAGTAGAGATAAAACATCTAACACACTGTCTGCACTTGGCAAATGTGTCATTCCTACCAACACACACACAACACACACACACACACATGCACATGCACACACATACACGTTTTAAGAGAAATTTTGTATCTCTTTAGAGAATAATAATTACCAATATAGCTTATGGATGAGAACGTGAAATAGGTAATGCATTTGCTATATACTTTTGTCCCAGAATTTTAGTTGTTAGACTAACTTCTGATCCTGTAGGAAAACATCTTCCTTAGATAAAATATTCAAATATTATATTGTTTATTTATCTGTTTGCCATTTGAATGCTTTTATAAATTCCTCTTCCCCCGTTTAGTTTTTCCTTCCCATCCCCACCGACTTTCACTCCCAACAAGAGTGAATTGGTTATTTGTTTGGGATTTTGTTTGCAGCATTAGATTTAATGCAGAAGGAACAGTTTTATTTGGTTGTATGTTTGGTCTGAAATTCATATCCTGAAATCCTCAGCAAGGAGTCATATTTGTCCCATTTGTCATCGATGACAGTTGCTGTGCTGATTTGTGCTCAAACTCCTCCAAGAGCTTGTTAGGTCATTTTTATCCAATTATGTTCTACAGCCAAAATCATTTTAATACTGTGAGACAGAAGAGGTTAGAAGAGTCCCTGCTTGCCTCAAAAATAAATTAAGATTCCTCGAGAACCTCCCACAAATGCATGTTGGCAGTTGGTTTGCATGCCACGGCCCTGCCATACCTGACCTCCGGTCATCTTTCCTGTGCTCTTGCCAGAGAGGAATGTTTGTCCAGATGCATCTCACGACGTGATGTTGTCAAGTACGGAAGAACGACTTCAGTAAAAATAACAGATTTTTGAAAATGTAACAAGTACCAACTGTAGTTATGTTCATCTGGTTCTACTGACAGCAAGCTTTCTCTTTCTAATTAGTAAAAAAAAAAAAAGAAGAAGAAAATATTCATGATAGGGAAGACTGGTGATAGCAATGGATATAGTTCCCAACGAGTCCCCAAGAGAGTTCTTCTAGGGTTTCTATCACTTTCCTCAACTGAGTTGTGAAAGAAGTGGTGTCACCTCAGTGGCTGGTCACTGAACCCCTAAAAATTGAGGGAATAAGCAGAGATCAGCCAAGCAGGAACTCAGTGTTTTCATTTCCTGGTCTCAGCTTCGAGGGAAATGAGCTATGTGCGCATATTCTCCTTTCTGACTCATTGTGGTCCTCGCCTTCTCTGTTCTTCTCCACCAGCCACCTTGAGAAACATTTCATGTCTACCTGTATATCCAGGGTCTTCCAAGGATGCTGACATTTTCTGTGGGGGAAAATGCTCTAATTGGGTCTTCCCTTTCTTCCACTTCAAAAAATCGCTTGCACTCCAAGCTTCTCTTTTCTCTTTTAGCACTCTATTCTGAAACACCTTCTCTGCCTCATTTGATGCAAATTTTATGACATTGCCTGTTGGCAACTTGCTGCTAAAAAGAGGCTTAGAAAAGGGTTGAGTTATGAATGTAGTAAAAGCAGTGAACTAGGAACATCAAGCTTGAGAGGAGTCTGGGTAAAACATTTGTGTTTCATGGTTTAATTGATCAAGATGTTAATTTGGCAGGGAAATAGATAATACTTGATAGATTAATTTATCCAGATTTTATTTCTTCTTTTTAAATTTTACTGAAGTATGGTTGATTTACAATGTTGTGTCAATTACTGCTGTACAGCAAAGTGATTCAGTTATACATATATATATTCTTTTTCATATTCTTTTCCACTATGGTTTATCAAAGGATATTGGATATAGTTCCCTGTGCTAAACAGTAGGACCTTGTTGGTTATCCATCCTATGTGGTATAATGGTCTGCATATCCAGATTTTATTTCTAATCCATAGTTAAGGATGAATTTGAAGGGTATTTAAAATATATCCTTAAGGGACAGGTTGTTGATGTAAATTGCTCTGAGGGGAGGAGGGGAAGGTAGGAGAACTGAACTATACTCCAGCCTTAATGTCGAGTGCAGTAAGCCAGCAGAAGGGGAAAGAGCATGAAGGCAGGGCATGGAAAGTTATCCTTTGGAAACCTGAAATTGACATACATCCCATCTCCTCATATTCCATTGGCTGGCGTCAGTCACATGGCTGTGTCCAGCTGCAAGAGAAGCTGGGCAATCTAGTCCAGCTGTGTGCCCAGGAAGAAGAGGAAACCAGCTCTGGTGAGAAGCTGGCTAATGGCAACAGAGGACCAGGGCCAAGACACAGCATCTCTGAGCCTGAGTTGACTACTCACTTGTAACCTGAAGGGGTGATGCCAAAGATTCCACTTGTAACTATAACATCTATGATTCCAAATGGACAGCAGATCTCTTATATGACTGCCACACCATTTGCAGTTAATTCTTTTTTTATTACTTTAATTGAAGTACAGTTGATTTACAATGTTGTGTTAGTTTCCAGTGTGCAGCAAAGTGATTCAGTTTTATATATATCCTTTTTCAGATTCTTTTTCATTATACGTTATAGGTTATTACAAGATATTGAATATAGTTCCCTGTGCTATACAGTAGGACCTTGTTGTCTATTTTATATATAGTAGTTTGTATCCATTTGCAGGTAATTCTTAAAAAAATTTTCCAGCAATTAAACATTAAAAAAAAAAAAAAACTAGTGAGAAGTGGGCTTTGGCACTTATGTTAAAAGAAGGTGTTTCATCGGACTTCTTGTTACCAAACGCAAGTTCGTGTGCCCAAAGCACAGTGAAGCCAAACAAACCGAAACATGGGAGTTTGGGGCAAAGAAAGGTTTATTGCAGGCCAGGCAAGGAGATGGGTGGCTCTTGCCCAAAGAAATGAAAACATGTTGTACTCTTAAAGGTCAGAGCCCTGAGAATAGGCTATCCTGTATATTTCAGGCTATAGGCAGCATTCTTTTACAAAGGGTGCAGAGCTGGCATAACTAAACACAGACAACAAAGCACAACAGTTAAAGGAAAAGGAACAGATCTAATATGGAGTCAGATTTGTTCTTCCCTATTACACTCTTTCCTATTCCCATTACATTGGATGAGGTGGGTTTTTCTTGTTCTTCTCTCCAGCCCTTTATACCCTTTCCCCTCTCCTACTTAACCCCCTCAGGCTTGTAAACAAACACAACAGAGACCAAAAACTGAGAGAACATACCCACACCACCCTCACCCCTCCCCTCCAAGGTAATTTTGAATGCCGGCCAAGTCCCTTTAGGATGGAGGCCAGGCATTTTGGCAGATCCCTTTGGAATTTTGAAGCCAGAGTGCTGACAGTTGAGACCTTAGTGAATGGGGCTGCAGAGAAGCCAGTGCTGATTAACGACTTACACACAAGCTGCCCAAAGAATGTTGGCTCTTGCTGGGGTGGTGATGTCATCCCTAGCAACAGGTGGCAGCCCTCTTTCTCCGAGCTCTCCTCTCGGAGGTCCTAGTGTTCCCAAGCATGAATGAGGAACAATAAGGCCATCACAGGGTTAACTGCCACTTTCACTCGCTCTTTTGTGGATCAGGGGCCTTTCCCATAGAAATGTCACTGGCTTGAACTGATTTCTTTTTTTCTGCTTCCCAAATGTCAGACTCTCATATAAAAGTGGGTCGTGAGCGACTTTCGCCACCGAGGCCCTTTCAAGAGCAGCTAGTGATGTGTGTGCTTTCCTTGTGCAAATAGAACCTGTCTCAGGGAAGGGTGGAGGGACGAGAGACTGCCTTGGGTTCCCTATTAGGAAAGATCATCAGAGAAGCATAAAACCTGCCCTGGCTTGTGGGTTGGTATTTTGCCTTTTTTGTCTCCTCTGGTTTGGGAGTACAGTGTGTCTTCAGGACTGGGTAGCAGGACAGCAAAGTTGTCAGGACTCACTAGGAGATCTTACAAAAGCTGCTCAGTGGACCTTCCCATAGTCACCTGTCCCAGGACTGAGGTTGGCTGAATGTGACCTCAATCCATCACTCTCCATCCTGTTACCCAGGAAGGGAGCCTTTTACAAATGCACATCCTCAGTTCCTCTGAGGAACTCAGCACAGAAACTGGAAAACACAAAGAAGAAGACGTGATCCCAGACTTAAGAGAATGAACTTATGGTTACCGGAGGGGGGCAAAGGGTGGGGGGAAGGGATAGTTATGGAGTTTGGGATTGACGTGTACACACTGCTATATATAAAAGGATAACCAACAAGGACCTACTGTATAGCACAGGGAACTCTGCTCAATGTTATGTGTGGCAGCCTGGATGGGAAGGGAGTCTAGGGGAGAATGGATACATCTATATGTATGGCTGAGTCGCTTTGCTGTGCACCTGAAACTATCACAACATTGTTAATTGGCTATACTCCAATATAAAATAAAAAGTTAAAAAAAAAAAGGAAGAAGACATGATCCTTGCCTACAGGAGGTTCGTTCAGTCTGTCAGAGTGGGTCCGGGAATCTCTGTTTTTAAAGTGATCCAAGCTGTTCTGAAACACTCTGGCCTCAGGCAGTGGTCGGGCTATCCAGTGTAGAAAGAGAGATTGAAGTAGAGAGGGAGAAATAACATGGGCTGTGGGCTCACACAATGTGGGTTTGAATCTGGATTCTACCACCTGAAAGCTGTGTGACCTTGATCAAGTCCTCACTTTCCTGAACCTGGCTCTCCAATAATCTGTAAAATGAGGGAAACAATACTTTTCCCTAGGATCATTGTGAAGTTTAGAATGAATGTGTGTCAAGCTCCTAGCACAGTGCCTGACACCAAGTAAATTGCTTAGTAAATGGATCTCAGTTTCTTCAATCTCTTATCTGTAAAATGTGAGAGTTTGACTAGATGACATCTAAGCATCTTCTAAGCTTTAATATTCCACGGTGCTACTCTGGCATTGGGGTCCACTTTCAGAGTGGGTTGTGTCCAAGCAGCATGAAAATGTCCCCAACCAGGGAAGGAGCCCCTTGACTGAGCTGAAGTACAGACGTCATAAACCAAGCAGGGTACTTGAACAACAGCGCCAAAAGCTGTCTAGCGAGGACATAGCTGTCTTCAGTGGCTTTAATTTACAGGATTACAGGGGGGCCTGTAAACCATCCCTGGCTTTCCAAGACACCTTTTATGGTACTGTCAACCAAGATTTATCTAGATCTTCTTTCAGCTTTTTGATGGTTTCACACTATTCTCTGCCCTAAGATAAAGGATCGAAGTTGACTCTTGCCATCTCAAGTAATCCTTTCTCTCACTTGCTGTACACTGATTCTTTCACCCTTCAGAGTTTGGGCTTGGTTTCAGACAGACAGACCTTTGCTCCAAAGCTTTCTAGCTTTGTGATTTCACATAGTCACTCACTGCTCCTGAGTCTGTAGAGCAGTGATCACAAAATCTACGCTGTGCAGTTGTGCTAATTAAATGAAATAATTCACTCCCTGCCGACAACCCCCTTCTGAATTTCACTGGCAAGCCCGTGTTCACTGTGTCCATGGCTTTGTGAATATACAGATTTTGATCCTAACCCTTCTCTTGTCTGTTGTTCCCAGACCTGGTCTGTCCTACACAGAATCCACACTTTGGACACATCAATTACCAGTTCCTTAGTACTTTGCCTTTCCCTGTTATGGCCTGTATGAGCAAACAGCCCATTTTTCCTATCTGAATTAGGAAAAGTTGGCTGGACTTCTCATCCAGAAGCTGGTGGCAATATAAAAATGGTAAGAGCATATGCTTTGCAGACAGGCAACCCTGGTTTCCAATTCCAGCCCCATCACTTACTAGCTACAGGCCCTAGGGCAAATCATTTTACTCTGTTCCTGATCCATAAAATGGGAATAATCATGCCAGCCTTGCAGTGTGATGGTAGAGATTACATGAGAGCTAGCTAGTACCACTGCCCTTCCAAACAATCAGCATGGGCTGTAGACAGGAAATAGATCAGAAGTCAAAGACCTAGTTTCATCAACACCTGGCCATGTGACTACAGAGGAGCCATTCAACTCCTCCGTGTCTGTTTTCTTAGCTGTCAAAAGGCATGATAAGTCTTCTCATATGGATACCACAGTGGTGCTTTCTGGCTAAAAGGAAAAAAAACAGAAGTTGTATCCTTATTTTTATTAATGTTCTAACGCTTCCTCTTGGCGCTGCCCGGAGATGGCTTTCATTCCTGATGATCTGGCATCTGCTTTCTAGACATGCTTTTAAAGTATGGGCAACCTGTAGTTTATCTTCCATGAATGTGTTTGTAATAGGGGTGTTTCACTCCTTTGGGTTGAGATAACTACTTTCCATTCTGGAATATTTTTTAAAAGCAGACTTCCTGTTTACAAATTTCACTTGACCAGATACAGATCAGCACTAAAACCAGGGCCTCTCCCTGCCCAATTCGACAAAACCACCGTGCAGCCTTTTCTAGATACAGATCGCCAACCGCATTACATGTTTCTTTATTAATGAAACACAGCAAATCGCACCCTTTTAGAGGATACTCGAATTACCTCTGGGAGGAAGTACTTTGTTAATGAGCTGAACAGCCTCATTTAGAGGATGAGTTGTGTTGACATATCAGATGTCCTTTTGAGCCAGCGGGCCCCAGTGCTTGGGAATTGGGACCAAACAGTCTTTCATGACAGTTTCCTGAATTCCATTGCCTGAAATTGTTTTGTAGCGAAGTGGGTGCTAGATTATTTACACTGTGATCACATCTGCAGAAGAAATGGCTTGAATTGCAAAAGAGAAAAAGCATTTTATAAATGGGTCACACCTGTAGTGGGGAAGTGAGACAGGTTAGGGTAGACAAATGGGACACAAAACCACTCCATGTCTAGCCGGAGCTTACTCACAGAACAAGAGGAAGGCTCTGGAAGCCTCCAGTTCCCGAGCTGATAATCAATCATGTCACTCCCTTCCTCAAAACCCTTAAGTAGCTTTCCATTGCTGTAAAAATAAATTTTAAAAAAATCCGAAATCCAACATACAAAGCCCTTGCCTGGTCCTCTAGCCTCAGCCCACCCCATTACTCCTTGGCTTGCTCTTCTGCAGTCACGCTGACCTCCTTTCTTTCTTTTTTTTTTTTAAGATTTATTTATTATTTATTTATTTTATTATTTATTTTTGGCTGCGTCGGGTCTTAGTTGCAGCTCGTGGGATCTTCGTTGAGGCATGCGGGGTCTTTCATTGCGGCATGTGGGCTCTTCATTGCGGCGCACGGGCTTCTCTCTAGTGGCGCACAGGTTTTCTCTCTCTAGTTGTGGCGCCCGGGCTCTGTAGTTTGTGGCTCGCAGGCTCTCTAGTTGAGGTGTGTGAGCTCAGTAGTTGTGACGCACAGGCTTAGTTGCCCCGAGGCACGTGGGATCTTAGTTCCCTGACCAGGGATCGAACCCACATCCCCAGCATTGTAAGGCGGATTCTTTACCACTGGGCCACCAGGGAAGTCCCCTGACTTCCTTTCATTTTCAGTTTTTTTCCCACCTCACGTTGGTACTACATACTGGTTACTGCCCAGAATGTTTCTCCCCTTCTCAGGCCAACTAAATTGTGCCTATTCTCCAGGACTCACCTTTAAGGTCTCTTGCTTAAACTGGCCTTCTCTGTACCCTCCAGTGTAAATTTGGTCCCCTTTTACCCATTTCATTGCATCCACTGATTTTCCTTCAAAGCACTTACTATAGCAACCTGTCCTATGTGTGTGTGTGTTATTTGTTTAATGTGCATCTTTCCTACTGGACTGTAAATTCTATGAGGGCAGGGATTGTATCCGTTTTGCTCTTTGTTATATTCTTTTTATATCTGAGTAAAGTGCTTAGGCAATAATAGAGGCTTATTAGATAATTTCTGGAATAAATTAATGAATGAATGAGGCCTTTGGCAGGGCTAAATGCTAAGCAAAAAGGACAAAATATGCAGTGGGTACCCTCTCATCCCCAGACTCTCCATCAGTCTAATCATGGTTCACTTGACCCGGCACCCTGGCATCATTATCCCATTTGAAAGACCCTTTCAGAGTCAGGTCCTCCAGCCATGTGGTCTGCAGGCTGCCCATTGCTGGATGGGCAGGAAAATCTAACAGATGCATCTTTAGAGCAGAAATGGGTTTTGCAGCGTTTCCAAACGTTGGAAACCTTGAAGTAAATACGGCTGAAGACTCTGCCCTTTGTTTTAAATGGTCATGATTTACGGTGGGAAGTCTCTGGCAACCATATTGTTTTTATCTCTTTATGATCTAACCAGATATACAGATTTGGATAGCTTGTTTTGAGGAGGTTGACCATGACTGAACATGATCTGAAATCCTTGAATCAGAGGGAGAAACTGGGACATAATGATTATTCTTGAAAAACAAAGGAGAAATCCAGTGTTTGTCATTAAGTATTCAAATAGGTGCCTTGTAGAACAGGACAAGATTTTCCTGTGTTTTGCTGGAGGGCTGAGGTGAGCATTATAGGGATACACATTTTTATCCCTAGAAGGAGGACCTTATGATCCCCTTTTAGATTCAGAAGTGAAGGATGATCTGTCATGACACTGTGAGTAGAATTCAGGTAGAGGTTGGCTGACTGTCTGGTAGGAATATTGCAAAAAGTATTCATGTACTGGCTCTGAAATGGACTTTAAAGCTCTTTCCAACTCTGGGAGTTAGTTATTCTTATTCTGCATGGGGTTATTCTTAAAAACCATTCATTAGTTTGATTTGGCTTTCGATTTAGGCTACTTTACTTCAGGCCTTGGGATCAGAAGGTCAGGCTAATTTTCTAAAGTGATTTAAAAGGGGAATTAAATTGAAATTAGACTATTTCCTCATTTTCACATGACCAACTCATATTCAGTACTCAGCAAAGAAGTCATAAACTATCAAGCTTTTTCCAAGTGTCATTTTAAGTTTAACTTTTACTGTTAAATATCCAATTATGTTCAATTCAACAAACACTAAGGAACACCTATTGTGTGTATTCATCCAACAAGACTTCATGCCATATTTACTGTGGGTCAGACAGTATTAGACGCCGAGGACATAGACTTTGTCATGAGGAACTCATGGTCAAGTTCAGACAAGTATCAGTACATCAGCAATAACAATCCCGGTGGTACGTGCCATGATATATGTTAGCATGTGGCACTGTGTGAGTGCAAAGAAGACTGTATAAGACATCCTGGGGGAGAATAAGGGATTAGGGAGGCTTCCAGGAGGCAGTTAACTGGTAGGCACCCAGATGCAAAAAAGGAGGATACATGATTTCTCTCCTCCAAAAGTTTGCCATTCCGTTGGTATTTTGGTGTCTAGGAGATGCCTAAATGTTCACAAGGTGCTATGTTAGTTCATTACGTATTGGGCTATTATTTCCTTCGCTACAATGTGATCATTATATATTACTTTTCAACCTAGTCTGGACTCTAATTCTGCAATAAAAAAGTCTTAGGAGTCTGGAATGGAGACGGTCCCAAATCTGCAGATTGGTATGAAACCCAGGTGAGTGAGGAGCCCTCCTTGTGTGGTCCAGACAAGGTGCTGGTTGTGATGTGGGAAGCAGTGAGGAATTTGGAGATGTAGGGGGCAAAGTGCTGTGACATTGGTGCCTCCGAGGACTGGGAGCTCCTGAGGTCTTGGGCAAGGAGAGAAAGGAAGAGATTTCTGGACATGTGCTCTGGCACACAGAGAGGTGTGTCTCTGAGTGCAAAAACATTGAGAACCTGGGGTCAATATGTTACTCCTCCGTCTCCTCCCCTACCCACTCCAACCTGCCTCTTGGCTCTGAATTGTGTTCCTTCACTTTGCTTCTTAAAGGCACATAATGATCTAAAAAAAATGTACATAATTAGAGATTTGGAAGGAGCAGGATAAATAAGTTATGTTTATTAAGATGTTTTCATAATTAGTACCCCCTCTAGGAACAAGATCTGCTAGACTTTATTCCTGTTCCTCCTCTGAAAGTGATCTTCCTCTGACTCAGTTTTTTTATCATTTTAATGGGATAAAAATGCTTGTTGACCTCGCAATTTAAAGACTTGTCCTGAAATTCACTTCCTGTGGCTTGAGTGGTTGAGAAATCTAATTCTCTAGCCAGAAGCATG
This sequence comes from Balaenoptera acutorostrata, assembly GCF_949987535.1. Taxonomy (NCBI): domain Eukaryota; kingdom Metazoa; phylum Chordata; class Mammalia; order Artiodactyla; family Balaenopteridae; genus Balaenoptera; species Balaenoptera acutorostrata. Next base: position 71,065,498 of record NC_080072.1, read on the forward strand.
AGTGTTACTCTCTTTGTGATCCTTGAGAAACATTTATTGTCCATTTGCTCTACTGAGAAGCCGAATGAACAGCAAGAAAAACTCATCTTCTTAGGTTCAGGGAGAATCTCACCTGCACGATTGCAAGAAGAAAACAATTCCTAAGAGTACGGCTAAGGTCATTTGAGAATCTGCTCTTTGCGTTTGATAGCAGTGAACTTCTCAGGATAGCAATAGGACCTAAGTCCATCTCAACAGCACTTAAACTTAGAACTCAATGGATAGCAATTAGGAAGAAATTAAAGCACACCCTGGAGGCTCCAAAAGTAAATATTTCTCTGAGCAGATGTGTTATAGCTGAATTAACTGGGTGTTTGTGCAACTGCAATGAATCAGAGAGATAACAAACAGTCTTTATTGCCTGTAGATGTAGCCTGTGATTTCAAAATACATGTGGTGTTAAATGTTCCCAGTAGAGGTTCAGGCAGTTTGCTGAGCAAACCGTAGCTGCTGCCAGGTTATAATCATACTGCCTTAGGTTATTTGTCCAATTCTAAGTAATGAGGTTCCCATCACCCTCCATTTGAGGTCTGTTTATCTTTTGAGAACTTGGGTCAAATTGTACTTAAATTTCACTTGATTGTATTCTCCGCTAAGAATCATTCCTGGAGGAGTTAAACACAAGATTGATTTCTCTCATATTATTGCTTGCTAAAAGTTTTCGCAGGAGAAAGACAAATGCTCTCCCCTTTTAGGTCAATGAGGTAATTTGGGGTGATGCTTCCAGCCTCTCGCTTTCACAGGTGAGAAAGCTATAAGAGGCTGCTGCTGCCCGGATGCCCGTGTCTTTTCTGTTTTCATCCTGAGACCACTTGACAGGAGCAGCTTTTTGTGACATCCCTTCCGGGATATAATAACAGGAGTGCGGGCAATAAGTGTAAAGGTGGAGGTTACAAGCGTCAGAAAAAAGAAACAGGGAATGCCTGTAAAGCACTGAGCAGCAGCTATCTGTTCTGGCTTATGATCACTGTTGTTACCTTTGCTGTAATACGATGCATTGCACCAAGATAAAGGCTCCACTACCAATGCGCGGTTTAGTTTTGGTCCAGCCAAGGCTAGGATAAGGCAGGTATTCACATGGGCTCATCACCTGCTATGCTCCAACCCTCATGCTTCATGCTTTTATGTGTATGATCGTAATTTATATTTAGAGGAAGACATAAAAGGTTGGTATTATTCCCCACCTAACAGATGAGGAAGGAGAGTCTGCCCAATGGCACATGGGAAGTAAATAGCAAGGCTTGGACTGGAATCTAGTCTGTTTGATTCTGGTCATCTTAACCTAGATTTGGCTGAGGTCAGCATCATTGCCACAAAGACACTTCCCGCTCAGGCACATGAAGTGGCAGGCATTGGACCCAAATGGTCATACCTGGAAATTTCCCAAAGGAGTTAAGGACCCCTGGTGCATAGCCCAAAAGCATTCAATACGTTTTTGTTGACTCCATAAATGAGAAGAAAGTTAAACTGTGTTTTGAAATAGGTAAGATTAAGGAGAAGCAGATCTTAGTCAAAGCATGACTGTTTAATTACAGAATAGCTGTAGAGTCTATTTTTATATAACCTCTTTTATTCATATCTCTATATATGAAAACCAAGAGACTTTAATCACTGTCTTATTTTTGTTAAAGTAACACTTTTTATTTGTAATAGCTCTTTTAAAGTTGTCTTACTTGGAGCCTCTCATTTTCATTCGTTCTCTCAACTGGCATTTATTAAAACCTATGTCTGGACACCGTGCAGAGGAGATTTAGGGCTAGAAAGGAAGCCTGGGAGCTGATCACAAAAGGGGCTGAACATCAGGTGGGCTTGAGACTTTGTACTCAACAGGCTACGAAGATATGGTGGCAGGGAAGTCATGGTAAATGGATGAGCTACGTGGTTAGAAGTTGTTATTATCCCTGTGAGAATGCAGACACTGAATCAGAGTGGCTGTGTGACTTGCATAAGATTATAGAGCATGTAAGGGGAGAAACTGGGGTTTAGCCTTGTTCTCTGGGCTCTGGAGTTTTCTCCACTATCCTCCGCTGCCGTCTTTCTTACCAAAAAGACCACTAACGCCCTTAGCAAAACAACAGGGCCAGGGTCAAAAAAAAAGAGAGAGCTGAAAACTTCTACCTGTGGACTTGCCACAGAGGAGCCCATTTACTCAGGTAGAAGATTACAACTGAGGGAATTCCCTGGCAGTCCAGTGGTTAGGACTTGGTGCTTTCACTGTCAGGGCCTGGGTTCGATCCCTGGTCGGGGAACTAAGTTCCCACAAGCTGCGCAGAGCGGCCAAAAAAAAAAAAAGAAATTACAACTGAGCAGAAGGGATATGGAAGTAAGAGGTGGTTGCCCAGAGAGCAGAGAGCTCTTCTGACGATCTCGTTTGCAGGAGATTAATATCAACTCTGAGATTTGAATTCAGTCCATTGACTCAAATGAGATTAGATCGCTTAACCTTCACACTAGCCTCTTTGGTCTCGTGGTAGAAGTTACATCCTCTCCCTGGCATTTCCTGCCAGCAGGGTGCTGACTTCCAGACATTGCTATGGAACCAAACTTGTAACCGACCTTTCCTGACAGTTGACACTCCAGGCTCCTGGGTTTTTGAAAGAGAATAGAGAATTCTAAGACTTTCCTGAACTTCCATATATTCTTCCTATTTTCAAATTCATCATTTACTTGTTCAGTATGGACAGATAGTTAGGTAAAATTATAAAAGTTAAATATACTTAATAACTATATAAGGAGAGAGTAAGGAGCACGTCAAGTCCTTCCTTGTCACATTATAGGTGTTTTTACACACCTCATCTCATTTTATATCCACAGGGGTCCCACGAGGTAGAGATGAACATTCTCATTTTATGGGTGAGGAAAGAAACCGAAGCTTAAGGCGTTTGAGTCACTTGCTCAAGATCATTTAGCTGGGAAGTGGGGAAGCTTGGAACCAAACCTGGATCGTTCTTCACTCCCGTCCACTGTCCTTCAGGCTAGTTCCCAAATGGAGAGCATCCAAAAACTTTTAGTCATGTAATCAAAACCCATACCGAAAACGTTCACTGGGAAAATGCAAGTAGAATGAAAACCATGCAAAATATTTAAAGGCAAGGACAGGAGAGCTTCAGCAATGTTTACAAGTACTTTTTCATAGAGGCATTTCTCCTTTCATTCAACAGTCATTTACTGAGGGACTACTATATGCCAGGCAGTCTTCTAGGTGCTGCAGATATGATAGTGCATAAGAAGAACTCGAAGCTCCCGCCTTTGCAAGGCTTACATTCTAGAGAAGGAGATAGACAACAGATAAGTAAACAAGTAGTCAAACAGGATAATTTCAGACAATAGGGTCAGAAGAAAATAAAACAAGGAGGGGGAGATATTAGATGTGGTGATGAGAAAAGGGAAGTGTTCTCTCTATTGATGATATTTGAACTGAGGTCTGTGTGATGAGGAAGGAATCAGCCCTGCAGCTATGGGGAGTGGAGGGGGTGTAGAGAGATGGATCCTGGCCCAGGGAAGGGCAAGGGCAAAGGCTTAAAGCAGAAATAAGCTTTACATGTTCACAGAGAAGGAAGAATTGCTGAGTAGCTGGAATCTAGTGATAAATTATCAATGTTTTGGTGAATTGAGTTGAATTTGTTAAGTGTGAAGACTTTCTTTCAAAAGAAAGAGATTCGCAAGGAGACATGGGAGAGGACAGAACCTAAGGAGAGAACCCCTCAGAGAAGATCCAGCAGAATCCAAATTGTATGGGTCTTGTCTTGGCAGAGTTCTTAAGAGAAGCATGGTGTTTGGATCCCTGTAGGGTATCCTTTGGTTAATTGTGGGGGGCAGGGGTCCCAGTGACACTTAACTGAATTGATCATACAGCAGCTCAATGGCTTATGACAAAAACACTGTCCACACACTAAATTTGCACTTTTCCGAAGCAATATTGTAATGGGAAGATTTGATGTGGCCCCGAACCCACTGGGAACTGAAAAGCAAGTATAGACACTTATCTGAAGATGCTTTTCCAGTGAATGGAATAATGAATGGGAGACAAAATAAAAGACAGAATAAACAAAATCATTCCTATGCTTTTTCAAATATTTTGGTTAAATGATGGAGTCATTTTACGTGAAATAGTGGAAGATAAAATTGAATAAGAAGAGAAGTCTTGTGTCCTTGTGGTCGAGGATAAGGATTCTGGAGTCAGACAACTTGATGAAGTTTCAGATCTCTCACTAAGTGTGTAACTTCTGCAAGTTGCTTGGTCTTGCTGAGAGTCTATCTCTTCATCTGCAAAATGGGGATGATAATAGTATTTACAATTTAGGAACAGGAATTTAGAACTGTTAGGAGGATTCAATGAGATGTTGCGTGTAAAGTGCTCAGCACACCACTGGCAACATGGAGAATAATTAGAAAATGGTTACCAGTTGTTAGCTCTGTTAGGAAAATGTGTGATCGTGTGAGGAAGACAAAAAGAAGTCATAAAGCAGTTCTGAGTGGTTTTGAGCAGGGCCATCACCTAATTGGAGCTAAGCTCTGTGGAATCTGACAAGGTGCTGCCACTCTCTGGGCCTTAGTTTCCTCATCTGCAAACCCAAGGGGGATGCCCCAACAAGTAGTAAACACTCTTAAGATGTGTCTGGCCTTGAAAATTTACTGTTTGAATAAGTTCGTTGCAGAAACCTGGCGTTCGGTTGTGATCTAAAACTATGGCGACCAACTGTCCTCATTTGCCCAAGACTGACGGGTTTCTTGGGATGCAGAACTGGGACTTTTGATGCTAAAACCAGGATAGTCTCAGGCAGATGGTTGCCCACCTTCCAAAAGTGTTGCTTCCAAGAGGAGGCAAAGGGAGTTGGGAGGAAGCTCTGTTTAAATGGTAACTCACCGACGTTCTCCTAGCATTCCCGACCTGTCACTTTGTTAGGCTCAGGTACTTGCTTGCAACTTGGTCTTGGTCCCTTTTTTCTGAGCCTGACAGGAGTAGAGAGAGAACTTTTCCCATCGTCACCTACAATGCTGTAAAAACACTTGCATGTTAAAAGTTAAAAGAGCACCTTGCAGAGCTGACTGATTGAATGCTTGTAAGAAGAAAGGTATTATTTTCTTTCCATTTCCGACAATAAATAATACAAAATTCCAAGGTTTCCCCTAAGGTGTCCTGAAGTAACTTTGAAACAGGACTGGGGTCCTTCTTGTCTGTGTGCTTTTGTTACCGAGTCCAAACTTGTACTGCTCACCACACAACAGGGGAATAAATTGAGAGGCAAGGTGTTGGGGCAAGGAATAGCAACTTTATTCAGAAAGCCAGCAGACCGAGAAGATGGTGGACTAATGTCCCAAAGAACCATCTTACCAAAGTTAGAAGTCAGGCTTCTTTTATACGAAAAGGGGAGGGGGTGTGGTTGGTTGCTGCAAACTTCTTGGTGTCAGAATCCTTTGTTCTTGCATCTGTGCACGTAGGTTGGGTCACAACTTTCCTATAACCCTCCAACAAGACAAATATTGTTCTCCATTCTGCAACTTTTTACCTCTATATGAATGGAAAAGTGTTATGCCTTTAAAGATCAGTGCCTTGAGAATGGGCTATCCTGTATATTTCAGGCTATAGGCAACATTCTTACCTTGTAGCAAAAGCAATAGAATACAAAGGTCAAAGTAAACAGATTCAATATGGAGTCAGATTTGTTCTTCCCTACTACACTTTCCCTGTCCCATCAGAATACCGTGAAAGGTCCTCTCTTCCTTGTCTAGCTGACAAACTGCTGTTTCAACCAAGAGAAGTCATCATGGGAAGGCTTCCCTTGCACTCTCAGGTGGAGATCAAGGCTGACTCCTCTGTGCCCCCGCGTTACCTTTCTTCAACAGTTTAGCTATAATTATCTATCCACCGCCAGTACTGTCAGCGTCCTCTGAAGGCAAGTACCCCAGTGGTGCCAAGCCAACACTCAGGCTCGAACTGTAGTCCATGTTATATTAAAAATTCAGAGCCCAGAATGGCTGATGAGACAGTGCAATGCGTCCTGCCCTCTGTCCTGTCTGCTGCTCTGGTTTTTTAATGCAGAACCTACCAGCAATTTTCTTTTCCATGAGAAAAATGAAACCCATTAATATAATTTCAAACCTTAGTCTATCTAGCTTGAGTTCCAGGTCTTCTAGTGCCAGGACACCAATGTGACTCGCAAGAATGAAAATTGCATGCAGCAAAATTAAATAATCTTGTTGAATGGGTGCTAAACTGGGCGCCAGTTCCATGACATGTAGCATCGACGTGTACAAGTACTAATTATCCACTAATTACAACCACAGCAGAATTGAGCTCATTTTCACTGAGAAAGAAGGACTGACACTGTTTTGAATGGTTTAAACATCCACTCTCAGACTCTGTACGCACAGCCATTGGTTCGGAAGATACTGAATTACTCAGAATGCCAGCAAAGATGATGATATTTTCTTTTAACATGGGTGGTGTTTTTATTTGGCTTGCTGGTTTTTTAAATGGGTGCCTCTTGTGTACTTACCCAGTATAAACTGTTAGCCCCAAAGAGGGGATGCTAAATTTCTAAAAATGTAGAAGAAACATTGTGTAATTCTGCTTCTGGCCCCTTTGCTGGATTGGGTGGGAGGGGATGGAAGTCAACATTGGGATGACAAGAAAAGGAGTAAGAAAGACAGAGAAACCTGAACGTGGGTGCCCAGCTGACCCACCACCAGAGGCAGCCCTGAATTTCCAATTTACCCCATTTCAGGTCTGCCGTCACTGTTCTCATCCCTGAAATGGGGGGAAAACCTAAACAAGCTTCTGCCACCTCTACCAAGGGAACCCGTAAAAGGAAAGCCAAGCAAATAATTACAGTATATTAACTAAGGGCACAAGTTTAGAAGGCACACAGAGCTAGCTAATAGTAATGTGACTCTCAACAAATGACATGCATTTATGTTGATGTTTTCTATTAATATGGAATAATCAAGATCTAGACACAGATGCTATGGTGGTCTTCGAGACTGCCCATCTCCCCCCAGCTCCCCACACCAGCCCTACCGCCACAGAGCCAGTATTTGCTGCTTTCTGATTTTGCCCCAGCTTTCACTCTGTCAACAATTCACTCGCTTACTTGCCAGTTCTTTTCGTTTTGTTTTCATTTTCTGAACAAGAAGCTAAAATGGCACCTAAGTCACCCCTTCAGTAAGACATGGCTGAGGTACCCCATTAGCACAGTCCTTTTACTAGATTGCTGGTTGCATTTTGGAAGGATTAATACATTAGAGCCACCCAGGAGTGTGATCCTACAAGGCCCTTTGACTCATCTTCCATTTTGATATTCACCATGGAATACTTGGTGGACCTGGAGGAATCAGAGGTTGACTGCTTTTTGCAAGCTCCCTCTTTCTGTTTTTCGCACCCTCCCTGCCACTGTTTTAATGTTTTTTTGGGAAGTGAAACATGGGCTGAACCCTCTCTGACAGGTTGGCAATCTCTGCTTATATGTGACAGATTCTTGGATAAATAACATAACTTAGTTAAACAAAAAGTAAAGGCAAAAGAGGAATAAAATACATGTTAGAAAGAGTAATGAAAAACTCATGAGCATTGGCAATCTGCCATTTCCCCCCCTTAACCTCAATTAGCCACACAGACTGCAGACTCTGACATAGATACCAAAAAAACATGGCTTTATGAACTAGTAACATTGTATGTTAAAGATCCAAAATAGTAATTATCACAGCATATAGTTCCATTTAGAATTTATTTGGAAGCTTTTTCCAAAAGGCATGGAAGCTTTGCAAGCCACAATATAAATGCTGAGTGATCATTCCCATGAATGTGGACCATTACCTGCTTTGGGTGGTACTACACATACCTATGTTCACACACACTTCCATACACATTTTCAGTAGGACAGTTTATTCATCCAATAGGCTAATATTTATTGATCACCATCCATATGCCAGGAACTTTGAATACAGATTAGCCTAGACTCTTAAAAGATATTCCTTTAACGAACATTAAATGAGTGAAAATATAATGGCCTGGAGAAGCCACAGTCTATTGAAGAAAACAAACAGGCAAACAAAACACAAAGTGATAAAGCTATAATGGAATTGTTCATAAATTTTTCTACAAAAGAGTAGAGGGAGTATGCAACTCCCACCTGAATTGATAAAGCATTTTTCTCAAGGAGTTAGAAAGGATTCTAATTCCGCCTTTATTTCCACTTATATTTATAAAGGAAAAAGACAGCGTATGTTAATCATAATAAGGAAGAAGTTAATTGCTTCCCCATTAAATCATTGCTATGTTGCAGAGGAAGAAACTGAGGCACACAACATTCTAAAAGGCTTGACAAAGTTGCTGCGTTCATTGATGAATGATTAAGCACAAATTTCATCATTCTTGCAAGAGATGGTACGTCTTCCCAAAGAAGAGAAGGGCCATGAAATTCCATTAATTCAGACTTTCATTGAGGAGGATTTTACAGAAGTTGAAAATGCAGATTCTAGAATATTTCAGGAAACACACATTTCCTGATTTCAAATAAACACATAAGGTTAATGCTAGTGTTAACAAAATGTTGCCAAACAAAAGACCTGCTTGGATGGACTCTAATGAATAGTTACGTGGGCCATTTGCAATTAGAACATCAAAATGGGGGTTGTTAAAATTAAAGTGCTTTGCAAATAGTTTGTCTGGAGTACATTAAATATTCCCCTGAGAACTTTCCACCCTATTAATTTACCTAGGTAGTACAAAGGTAAACTTCAACCAGCCGCAGACCTATTATTACAAATTCTCAGATAAGTAGAATGAAAAATAATAAGGTTTAACAGTGTATATAAAAATTTAGGACAAAAGGAAAGGATTGAATTATGTGAAAATTAACTGGAAAATGTGTGATATTAAAAAAAAAAAGTGTCAGTCTTCTGATAACTTTCAAAGCTCTCCATAACAAGTGATGCTTTTCCCAGATTTTTTAAATTGGGTTTCAAAACATGGCTCTTACCTAAGACCTCATAGAGCAGAGATGATCTTAAAGGATTGCACACCTACAAAGCATGTGTGTGTTTTCAAGACTTTGCACATCCTCTGAGTAATTTGCACTTTAACCATCCTCCTGATTTTATCTGTCGTGTGAAAACAGATGTAGAGACATTATTTGCAGTGAAATCATTTCTAAGGGGAGTGCAGGGGTGGCTTTCACACCTCTGGAGTGTGGCAGGAATTAATGAACTTTGCAGTGTTCATTTGAATAAGCAGAAGGAAACTTCAACTTTTAGTTGTTTGGTTATTACATTTTCAGACATTGTCAGAGGTGAACAGTCTAGAGACAATAAAGTTTTCCTTTAAAATGTAATCAGAAATAGCATCCCAGTGCTCTTCAGGTTTTTAATAAAAATTAAAGATAATGCACTGCCTTTTATAGGTGCTGTTTCTATTTTTCAAAACAGCATCTGCTAAGTGCAAGGCACCGTGCTAAGCACTTCATCTGAATCATTTTTAACCAAAAGCCTATGAGGGAGTTATTACTATCCCCACGTCAGACATGACAAGACTGAGATCAGAGAAGTGATGTAACTTGTCCTTGGTCACACAGCTAAGAAGTAGCAGAGCCAAGATTTAAACCTAGATTTACCTTTTTCATTAACCTTCTGTCTCATGATTCTTAGCTACAGATTTGACTTTTTTTTTTTTATTTTTTTTTTAATTTTTGGGTGTGTTGGGTCTTCGTTTCTGTGCGACGGGTTTCTGCAGTTCCGGCGAGCGGGGGCCACTCTTCATCGCGGTGCGCGGGTCTCTCACTGTCGCGGCCTCTCCCGTTGCGGAGCACAGGCTCCAGACGCGCAGGCTCAGTAGTCGTGGCTCATGGGCCTAGCCGCTCTGCGGCATGTGGGATCTTCCCAGACCAGGGCTCGAACCCGTGTCCCCTGCATGGCAGGCAGATTCCTAACCACTGTGCCACCAGGGAAGCCCCCAGATTTGACATTTTATCTTCTTCCAACTTCTCTGTTAGAATCTTATTCACCATTAAAAACCAGGACAAATTCAACTTATTTCCTCATCTTTTCTAGTTGCACAATTCTGCAGTCATCCTTCTTCAGGGCACCCAGATTTGTCCAGGGCGTGTCGCTCACACCTAGTTTCATAGTTATTTGCATACATGTCTGTTTCCCTTACTGGATTGTTAGTTTCATGAGGGCAAATATGGGGACTTACTCTTGTATCCTCTTGTCTCTTCCCACGGTGTCTCATGTAAAAATATGCTTTTGTGGGAAAGAGGTAGCATCACCACGGAGGTGGGGTTTAACCTGCTGTGAGGATCCTGAGGGCCAGAAGAGATGCTAGGAAACGTGTAACACAATGTAAGAAAGTGTGCCAGGGTGAAGATGGACAACTGTAGCTGAGGTAATCCAGTGTATTAGGGGAAGACACCAGGCCTGTAGCAGATGTGAAGTCAGAACAGATCTGGCAACCATAGTTTAGTCCTTTTTTGGGAGGGTTCAGCATAGAACCTTGCAGAATTCATAGGAAGATATGCAGGGGTCCATGTGCCAGGTGTCTCATTTTACTGGCCTTTGAATGATCTTATATTATAAAATTGAGTGTTGTTCATTGTGGAGAAACTAGACCGTTTAGATAAGCCAGAAAAACTAATTACTGTAACCCCAGCACCTATTGGTAACGACTGTATATACAGTGATTCTCACCCCTGGCTGACTATTACAACCATCCAGAGCTTTTTAAAAATCCCTGTACCTAGGCCCCCATCCATACCAAATAATTCAGAATGTGTGGATGTGGGACCCTGGCATCAGTGTTTTTTTAAAGCTCCCCAGGTGATTCCACTGCACAGCCAAGTTTGCACAGCAATGATCTAGAGTCAGGCTTCTCAAAATGTAGCATAGGTGCAAATCCCCGAGGTATGGGAGGAGCCTGCAGTTCTGCATTTCTAACTCAGCTCCCAGGTGATTCTGATACTCCTAATCCAGGTCACACTTTGAGAAATAAGAATACACACTCACCTCTCAATAAAATTTAACAGTGCACGGATGAAGGATTTCTTATGAATATATCTTTGAACAAGTTATTCAAACTGTGAACATTGGTTTCCTTATCTGTCAGACGACAGGGCAAGAAGTAGAAATTTTGCAATTTTTTGTTGCCCCAATGTTCAGACCCATGTGAGGGGAACCTCAAGATGGGAAGGAAGCAAGGTTAGACCATTGAACACATATGATACTCCAGGCATTATTCTTGGAACTAATAATAAGAGTAACATTTTTGAGCATTTAAGATGTCCCAGGAACCAAGCCAAGCATTTTAAATGGATTATTTAATTGAATAAGCCTCATTTTACTTAAAGAAGCTAAATAAGTCACCGAAGAACAGGCAGTTGCCTAGGGCTGGTAACGGGGATGTGAAGGCAGGCAGTCTGATGTCAGAGCCTGAGTACTGGTTACTTAATGGTACGTGATGATGGTTCATGGTGCTTCTCAGGCTAGATAATCTTTAAAACCCATCCATATAGTATAATTTAGATTGCCAGCCACTTCTTCCTTATTTTGATCATCCAATATTCAGAATTCTGTAAAAAAAATATATCTTGGCAGAAGGAGAAAGGGGGAGACGTGCGGCATATTGCACATCTGAGCACACACATCAGTGGTATGTTAATGGCACCTAAAATGGCATCATTTCTTGCGACATCCCTAATATTGGTTCACCATCTGTAGCTTAATTTCTCTGAAGAAATCCAATATAGCATTCAAGGTTTAGCTAAATCGCCTAGAGACTTCTTCAGGTGCACAAATACTTCTTCATCTAGGCTGAATTAGAAGGCAGAGCCGGAGGGCCGTGTGAGACTGGGAGGGAGAGAGCCATGAGGATTGGTGATGAGGCGAGGAATTGAGGGAAGAACAGATGGGACTGGTAAGTATCCAGGGATTCTGGCAAAATGAGACCCGTACACAGCATCTCTGGTCCTAAGTGTATGTGTGTGTACATGTATATGTGTGTGTGTGTGTGTATGTGTGTGTGCGTGTGGCAGGATCACCTTGTATGAGAGAGAATTATTCAGAGGAGATGGCCTTTGGAAATATTCTCCATCATACATCCTCAGCATTACCCCTCCCTTGTTAGCCACTATCTAATCCTTCACTCTAATGACAGGTTGCCTTGACCCAGATCCCCCAATCGATTTCATCTGTAATGAGTAGCACAGTGAGGGAGCAGGATTTGCCTGAACCTCAGAACTCTCCCTCCAGGCTGCAGGCAAGTCCATCTGTCATCCAGGCCTGAAGGGAAGGTGCAAGGTATGTGCCAACATCAACACTTTTCCTTTACAAGCTGGCTTTTCCCCTTTGCTACCTCTAGTACCTACAGAATACTGTATCCAAAGGGGAAAGTGTTTCTGGCAGGAGAGAACTCCCCGCGATTTCCCTACTGCTAAGGCAGAATTGGGAAATTCTATCCACTGGCTTGCAAAGAAAAACAAGTGAAAGTTACCTGTGACAGAAAACCAACAACTATGAATCACGTTTGACCTGCAAGGTCTTTCATACTTCTGTTTAAGATGCATTCTCACTTATACAGCTTTAAAACTTCTATCGGCATCTTGGAAATCACTCTTTATAAAGAAAAGTCCAAGTTGCAGGCTTAGCATTCCATCGATGATTTCCCCTGTCAGATTTTCTTTTTTTAAAATATGTATTTATTTTGTTTAATTTTTTGGCTGCATCGGGTCTTAGTTGCGGCACGCGAGATCTTTGTTAAGGCATGCGGGATCTTTCGTTGCGGCGCAGCATGGGCTTCTCTCTAGTTGTGGCATGTGGGTTTTCTCTCTCTTGTTGAGGCACACGAGCTCAGTAGTTGTGGTGCGAGGGCTTAGTTGTCCCGCTTCGTGTGGGATCTTAGTTCCCTGACCAGGGATCGAACCTGCATCCCCTACAATGGAAGGCGGATTCTTTACCACTGGACCACCAAGGAAGTCCCCAGATTTTCTGAAGGAAATTTAATAGCAGCACTGTGTGCCCAATTGAGCAACTCCAAATCTTTACATCTGATGAAACAGCCCTTACTTAAGAAGAATGCCTGATGGGGCCAGTTCCCAGAATCCTTTTTTTAACTCCCCTCATATGTATATGTTTTTTCTTCCTGGTTTTTCTTTTGAAAGAAACATCATGTAGTCCAAACAAACATTATTTAGTCTTTGTTTAAGCAAACCTGATAAGTGTCTTCACCTCAACTTTAATTTTTTTCTACAACGTGAAACATGCATGTACTGTGTCCATTTCATTCTCTTCGAATTAATTCAGTGCACAGTCTGATGTCCATGTGTAAATACTATAGGGAATATTTTAAGCCTTCCTAATAGGCTGAAATGAGAGGTAGAAAAAGACTTTCTCTTACAGAGTCCAAGCTCTTACTGCTTGCCACATGATAGGCCAATAAATTGAGAGACGAATTGTTGGGGCAAGGAGTAGCGACTTTATTTGGATAGTCAGCAGACCGAAAAGACGGTGGACTAGTGTCCCAAAGAACCAACTTACCTGATCAGGCTTCTTTTATTCTAAAAGGGGAAGGGGTGTGGCTGGTTGTTGCAAACTACTTGGTGCAGGAAACCTTTGTTCTTGCAGCTGTCCACATCTAGTCACAATATTCCTATAAACCTCCAACGAGACAATTGTTATTTTCTTTTCTGCAACTTTTTAATCTCTATATGAGTGGAAAAGTGTAATGCCTTTAAAGGTCAGAGCCTTGAGAATGGGCTATCATGTATATTTCCAGTTATAGGCAACATTCTTTTACCCAGATGCAGAGCCCTAGAGCTAAAGGAATAGATCTGATATGGAGTCAGGTTTGTTCTTCTCTGTTACATTTCTAGAAGTTAGAATCTTGTGGAAGAGACAATAAACATGAGAATAACTACAGTGGGTTTTTTTTTTCCTACTTAAAAACATACATTCATAGTTAACTGATGCTTTTATTTTGCTCCTTTTAGAAATATGGATATGAGTGTTGATGTTGTGGATAAATAAAAACCAGAACGCAGCCCCTCTTGTTCCTGCCTGGGTGACCCACCCATGTCCTGCACAGCTGAACTCAGGTCCATAACAGAAAGCGGGGTCCAGTGAGGGAGCAGGAAAGGAAGAAGAAGAATGATCACCTTTTAATGTTTCTATATTACTAGAGACTCTTCACACTGAAAAGAGACTTCAGGACATTCCTAGATGAGGAAACAGGTCTAGAAAAAAAAAGATGTGATGGCTCAAATCTCATAACTAGTTACTGACCAAGGTGAAACTGGGACGCAGGTCTCCTGGCTCCTACACAGGTGGCTTTGCCATGGCTCTGTATCCTTGTCTGCTAGGAACACAGTGGAGAAGTTTCAGAGTTAGAATCCCTGAGTTTGAATCATGACTCAGTCATAGCTGACCTTGAGCAAGTTATTTCTCTCAGTTTCCTACTCTGAACAGAGTCAAAATAGTTGCTATGTCTCTGAACTCTTGTGAGATTAAATGAGGTCACATACGCCAACTGTTTATTATAGTGTTTGGCACATAGTACTCAATAAATGTTGGATACTACTGTATTATTTTTTGCCCACCTTTCCCCATAAATTAGATAGAAACCAGAATGTTGGAGAACCATAAAATGGACACATAGCCCCTGTATCTAACATTAAAGATTAAAATCTTTAACTAGCCACTGAAAAATTAAAAAATAAAAAAAGACTATCAGGAACTGTTCTAATGATCTCCAACTATCAGCACAGAAGAGGTTGTCCAAAAATTGGGAAAACATTAAAATTATTCAAAGAATGGATGAAAGCATTCAGATAACTTTAACTCCCATGCTTTGGGGCCATTGTGGCCATTCTGTATAAAACAATATTGGACTTCCCTGGTGGCACAGTGTTTAAGAATCCACCTGCTGATACAAAATTAATGCACAGAAATCTCTTGCATTTGATACAATAATGATGAAAAATCTGAAAGAGAAATTAAGGGAACACTCCCATTTACCATTGCAACAAACCTGCCTAAGGAAACAAAATAGCTGTATGCAGAAAACTATAAGACACTGATGAAAGAAATTAAAGATGATACAAACAGATGGAGAGATATACCATGTTTTTGGATTGGAAGAATCAACACTGTGAAAATGACTATAATACCAAAAGCAATCTTCAGATTCAGTGCAATCCCTATCAAACTACCAATGGCATTTTTCAAAGAAGTAGAAAAAAAATTTCACAATTTGTATGGAAACACAAAAGACCCCGAATAGCCAAAGCAATCTTGAGAAAGAAAAATGGAGCTGGAGGAATCAGGCTCCCTGACTTCAGACTATACTACAAAGCTACAGTAATCAAGACAGTATGGTACTGGCACAAAAACAGAAATATAGATAAATGGAACAGGATAGAAAGCCCAGAGATAAACCCACGCACATATTGTCACCTTATCTTTTTTTTTTTTTTTTATAAATTTATTTATTTATTTTTGGCTGTGTTGGGTCTTCGTTGCTGTGCGAGGGCTTTCTCTAGTTGTGGCAAGCGGGGGCCACTCTTCATCGCGGTGCGCAAGCCTCTCACTGTCGCGGCCTCTCTTGTTGTGGAGCACAGGCTCCAGACGCGCAGGCTCAGTAATTGTGGCTCACGGGCCCAGTTGCTCCGCGGCATGTGGGATCTTCCCAGACCAGGGCTCGAACCCGTGTCCCCTGCATCGGCAGGCAGACTTTCAACCACTGCGCCACCAGGGAAGCCCCGGTCACCTTATCTTTGATAAAGGAGGCAAGAATATACAATGGAGAAAAGACAGCCTCTTTAATAAGTGGTGCTGGGAAAACTGGACAGCTACAGGTAAAAGTATGAAATTAGAACACTCCCTAACATCATACACAAAAATAAACTCAAAATGGATTAAAGACCTAAATGTAAGGCCAGACACTATAAAACTCTTAGAGGAAAACATAGGCAGAACACTCCATGACATAAATCACAGCAAGATCCTTTTTGACCCACCTCCTAGAGAAATGGAAATAAAAACACAAATAAACAAATGGGACCTAATGAAACTTAAAAGCTTTTGCACAGCAAAGGAAACCATAAACAAGATGAAAAGACAACTTCAGAATGGGAGAAAATATTTGCAAATGAAGCAACGGACAAAGGATTAATCTCCAAAATCTACAAGCAGCTCATGCAGCTCAATATCAAAAAAACAAACAACCCAATCCAAAAATGGGCAGAAGACCTAAGTAGACATTTCTCCAAAGAAGATACACAGATTGCCAACAAACACATGAAAGGATGCTCAACATCACTAATCACTAGAGGAGTGCAAATCAAAATTACCATGAGGTATCACCTCACACCGGTCAGAATGGCCATCATCAAAAAATCTACAAACAATAAATGCTGGAGAGCGTGTGGAGAAAAGGGAACCCTCTTGCAGTGTTGGTGGGAATGTAAACTGATACAGCCACTATGGAGAACAGTATGGAGGTTCCTTAAAAAACTAAAAATAGAACTACCATATGACCCAGCAATCCCACTACTGGGCATATACCCTGAGAAAACCATAATTCAAAAAGAGACATGTACCACAATGTTCACTGCAGCACTATTTACAATAGTCGGGACATAGAAGCAACCTAAGTGTCCATCGACAGATGAATGGATAAAGAAGATGTGGCACATATATACAATGGAATATTACTCAGCCATAAAAAGAAACAAAATTGAACTATTTGTTGTGAGGTGGATGGACCTAGAGTCTGTCACACAGAGTGAAGTATGTCAGAAAGAGAAAAACAAATACTGTATGCTAACACATATATATGGAATCTAAAAAAAAAAAAAAAAAAAAAAGATGGTTTTGATGAACCTAGGAGCAGGACAGGAATAAAGATGTGGATGTAGAGAATGGACTTGAAGACATGGGGAGGGGGAAGTGTAAGCTGGGACGAAGTGAGAGAGTAGCATTGACATATATACACTACCAAATGTAAAATAGATAGCTAGTGGGCAGCACCTGCATAACACAGGGAGATCAGCTAGGTCCTTTGTGACCACCTAGTGGGGTGGGATAGGGAGGGTTGGAGGGAAATGCAAGAGGGAGGGGATATGGGGATATATGTATACATATAGCTGATTCACTTTGTTATACAGCAGAAACTAACACAACATTGTAAAGCAATTATACTCAAATAAAGATGTTAAAAAAAAAAAAAAAGAATCTACCTGCCAATGCAGGGAACATGGGTTCAAGCCCTGGTCTGGGATGATCCCACATGCCTTGGAGCAACTAAGCCTGTGCACCACAACTACTGAGCCTGCGCTCTAGAGCCTGGGAGCCACAACTACTGAGCCCACGTGCCACAACTACTGGAGCCCACATGCCTAGAGCCCGTACTCTGCAACAGGAGAAGCCACCGCAATGAGAAGCCCATGCACCGCGACGAAGACCCAACACAGCCAAAAATAAATAAATAAATACATTTATTACAAAAAAAAGAAAAAAACAAAACAGTATTGAGAGTTCTGGGAGACTGCATCCATGTCACCCTCATTCAAACAAGTTTTGCTTGATACCCTCAATGTACCAGGTTCTATATTAAATGCCTGGGACGTGAGATGAATAAGATGTGTTAACTACCTTTACTTATATCCTGTTAGGGAACATTGACTCTTTAACAAATAATTAGAGCCAAATATCGGGTGCTGTACTAGTAATATTGTGGTATTCAACAAACATAATGGGCACTGATTGAGGTTCCTGAGCTCAACTGGTGAACCACCCAATGTCGTCCTGAAACTGTGGTCTAGAAAGAGATCCAAACAATAGATGAGTTACTTGCCACATGCTAGAGAAGGTAAGGTCAGAGAAGGCTTTTCAGAGAAGGTGACATCTGAAATATCTGGAAGGATGGTGAGAGGGTTTCCCAGATAGCCAGGGTAGGCATGGAGAAATGGTAAGCAGATGAAATTGAATATGAAAAAAGACAGAGAGTAAGCACTCATTGTAGCTCACAGGGCTGATACTCCATTTGTATTAACACCAAACTCAGTTTCCAACAGTCCTGGAAAATTATGCTGAAACAGCTAAGACCTACACTGCTTCAAGCAGTACTTAAAGGAAATGTCAATGTCATGGCAATAGATTACACAGCTGAGACCCAGGACACCCACAGGCCGGAAAAGCAGGGGAAAGATGTCATCCTTACAAGTATCACTTCTCTGACCATAACTACATAGAACATTTTGAGTTCTTTTTTGAAAAGGCAGCCATATTTTCATGCTCAGACTGTTTATCAGAAAGGTCGTTAGATTCCCCCATTTCCACAACAAAAAAAATCAAAAACAGTCCTTTTTAAAGTAATGGCACGGTTCCAGCCATATGCTCTCCCCTCCTCTTCACTGAGTATCATTCACTTAGGACTGGCGTAATTCCCCTCCTAAATTGGAGGTTTGCATATGTAATTATATCAAATGATGTGTTTGTTTATATCTCCAAACCACATTCAAAAGCTTGCCTATGATTTATCTTTGAAATTCAATTTCATCATGTCAGTCCCCAATTTACTGTGCCCAGTGGGTCTACAGTTACATGTGTGATGTATACGCCTCTCTCTTGCAGAGATTACAGGATGAGGGTGCCTTCCACAGTGATGAATCAGAGCAGTTGAAGAGGGAGATTGCTCTGTTACGGTCTCTGCCCTGTTCTAAGACCCAACTGCATTCAGCTACAACAAAGTTGTTTAGAAAGGAAGATGCAGCTTTGGCAATTTTGACTAATTCCTCTGGACTGGGAGGGATGGCTCACTTCATTCCTGTCTGACTGTAAAACACACTGTGCAGCTGAAGCTCCGTAGCTCATCCTAAGGATACAACTTTAGAAGGAAGAAAGCTTTTGCCCCTTCTTAGTTTAGCTGGCCCTGTCCTGACAACAAGGTTTATTTTCAGTACAAATAACTACCAGTTGTGACTTTAACCCAAAATGTACTTTTCATTATGGTTATGTTCTAGATTCCCCAGGGACAAACCTGATGGCTCTATTCATTCCAGCCCCTCTTCCTACCAGATTCCTAAACTAACTCATTCATTCATTCATTCAATCATTTAAGTATTTTTAAAATTTATTTATTTTATTTATTTATGGCTGTGTTGGGTCTTCGTTTCTGTGCGAGGGCTTTCTCTAGTTGTGGCAAGCGGGGGCCACTCCTCATCGCGGTGCGCGGGCCTCTCACTGTCGCGGCCTCTCTTGTTGCGGAGCACAGGCTCCAGACACGCAGGCTCAGTAGTTGTGGCTCACGGGACCAGTTGCTCCGCGGCATATGGGACCTTCCCAGACCAGGGCTCGAACCCGTGTCCCCTGCATTGGCAGGCAGATTCTCAACCACTGCGCCACCAGGGAAGCCCTAATTTATTTTTTATTTGAAGTGTAGTTGATGTTCAATATTATATAAGTTACAGGCATACAATATAGTGATTCTCAATTTTTAAAGATTATGCTCCAGTTATAGTTATTATAAAATATTGGCTATATTCCCCGTGTTGTATAATATATCCTTGTAGTTTATTTTTTACCTAATAGTTTGTACCTCTTAATCCCCTGCTCCTATTTTGCCCCTCCCCGCTCCCCTCTCCCCACTGGTAACCACTAGTTTGTTCTCTATATCTACGAGTCTGCTTCTTTTTTGTTATATTCACTAGTTTGTTGTATTTTTTAGATTCCACATGTAAGAGATATCGTACAGTGTTTGTCTTTCTTTGCCCGACTTATTTCACTTAGTCATTCAACCGTTTAAGTATTTTTAAAGATCTGTCTCCTCCAGGGACTTCCCTGGTGGCGCAGTGGTTAAGAATCCGCCTGCCAATGCAGGGAACACGGGTTCGAGCCCTGGTCTGGGAAGATCCCACATGCCGCAGAGCAACCAAGCCCGTGCACCATAACTACTGAGCCTGCGCTCTAGAGCTTGTGAGCCACAACTACTGAGCCCGCGTGCCACAACAACTGAAGCCCGGGTACCTAGAGCCTGTGCTCCGCAACAAGAGAAGCCACCACAATGAGAAAGAAGCCCGCGCACCGCAACGAAGAGTAGCCCCCGCTCGCCGCAACTAGAGAAAGCCTGCACGCAGCAACAAAGACCCAACGCAGCCAAAAATTTTAAATAAATAAATAAAATTTTAAAAAGCAGGTTGAATTAAAAAAAAAAATCTGTTTCCTCCAAACATGAAAGACGTGTTCAAATCTAAAAGGCAGCGTTTGTGATCTCCTACTGATTTTTACATGGCTTTACTGATACATAATTTATGTACTAATAACAATCACCTGTTTAAAGCATACAATTCAGTGGTTTTCATAATACTTGTGGAACTGTGCATCCATCACCATAATCTGTAATTTTAGAGCATTTTCATCAGCCCCAGAAGAAACCTTGTACCCCTTAGAAGTCACTCTCTGTCCCTTGCCCCAACTTGTCCCATTTCCTACTGATTTTCACTTTTGACTTAGATTTTTTTTCCCCTGCCTTTTACTTTAGATCTGTGAAAATAAAGGTTATAGAAACCCAGAGAACTGAGACCTGCAGAGGTTTCCTTGCCTTTCCTCCACAAACAGAAATTCCTTGGCTTTCTCACAGCTCCAGGTTCACTGCTGTGTACGTTGTTTCAGACTTTTCAGGAAGCCTGTCTTCTTCTCTGTTGGCTGATAAATAGGTGAAAAGCACATCCTGGGGGAGGTAGGCAGATGGAAGGGAGACACACTGCTCTCCCACTTATGCATGGGCATTGTGAAAAGAAGTGGCTTTCCTAAAGAATTACCCTCAGGATAATCGGGAGAGGAAGCTGACCTTCCCGAGCACCGTCATACCACAATGGGCTATGGCTGCGTGACCTGGGCAAGGAGGACCTGAAATGACACGAGATCCTACGGTGGGGGCGGGGGGGAAGTGCAGACAGAGGGCAAAAGGGCTCCTGGTCTTTTGTTCCTGGAAAAGCAGCAGGCGAACAAGAGCAGAGGCTGACAGCCCTTTCACCCGTTTATAGCCTCCATATAACAAGTATTTCTCATTTCCATTGTGACCTCTAACAGAGGATGCCCCCTGAAGAGGTGGAGAGGTCTGTGAAAGCCTCCCACCCCCTTTCGAGAACACACTTACATCTCACTTGGAAAGAGCCACCGTGACATATGATCTTCTGGGAAAGCATGGCCTGAAAATGAAGGTATCACATTTGTGCTTTAGATGCTCCCTGGTGTGACCAAGCTGACCCTTAGTCAATATGACTCAGAGGGCCGGCTCCTCTTTATTCCTCCTTTATCACCTCACCCAGCAGTGCATTCACACATCTCCATCCCCCCCTCGCCCGCCCCCCCAACACACACACACACACACACACACACACTGAGCCCAAGGTCTGATCCAGATGCTAAAGCTTCTCAGGTGTATTTCATTCTTGGATGGGCAGAAAAATTCATGTCAATAAAAAGTCACAGCGAGATTCAACAAAGGATAGTGGAATTGCAGAAAGCCTCCTCTTAGAATCAGAGGACCATCTCAAGGCATCATCCCAGGAGATTTAGACACAGTAAATGAGGGATGGAGTGGGGCACAGGATCTCTGTTTTTCTGAATTTCCCAGGAGGTTCTGATGGGCAGCTAGGGAAGGGAAGTTACTGCTTCTCTCCCTTGAAACTCTTGAGAACGGTCTTCTCTCTGTCATCTCTGACAATAGTTCAGAGGTGCCTAGCACTGTGCTGTCCACACAGAGGAATTTAGGAAACGGTTTAAATGAATACTAAAGGCACACACTTCCTCCCCATCCACAGATACTCTCCCCACACGCAGAATAATACCCTCCTAAACAGACACTTTCTAAGTCTGTCTGTAGCAAAACTGAAGATTAGAATATGAATAATCCATCTTTTCTACAGCCACTTTTGTCAACTGATCCTTAATGAATTTCCTGTTTTGTTTTAAGCCAGGGGCTTAGGTGGACCACAGGGCTTCTGAATCGGAAGGCAGGTCTTTCCCATGAAGTCACTCTGTCAACCTGTCTAGCAGGAAAATACAGACGTATGAGCAAAGGATTGCAGTAAAAGGCCAAGAACGGTACTGTGGTGGAGTATACCCATTCTGTTAGTATGTATCAGGTAGACCCTTAACCCTGGGAGAGAGGGTCACCTCTCCAACACCTGAGCTAACACCTGAGCTAAATTTGAAAAATCTGTGGATGAAGCTAAATTTGAAAAATCTGTGGATGGCTGGGGCCCATTCCAGAAAGCATTCATGGAAAGACAGATCATTTATGCAATGGGAACATGGGTTTCCCTCCCATGGGGAGTGCGGACAGATGAGAGTGGAGAAGAATGGGTTTGAAACACACACGTCAGATTGGGGCTGGAACCCAATCGCACCTCAGATGGGATTCGAACCCAGCCAAAACTCAGATTGGGACTTGAACCCACGGGCTGGGACTCGAACCCACTGTCTTTTAGTTAAAATCACTCACCTGGGGTCAGGACGTACTAAAGCTCAGGCTGTTTATGTCTCTGCACAGAAGGAATTCAGCGAGAGGCGAAGTGATAGGTAAGAAGTAGATTTATTAATATAGGATGCTTTTGAGGGATACAAGTGGGCCGGCAAGGGGGCTCTGCCCTAAGAACTAAGTGGGAAAGAATGTGTATTTAGGGAGATACACATTCCATAGACAGAATGTGGTACATTTCAAAGGGCGAGAGTGGCCCGAAATATGGGGTGGTTAGTTTTTACAGGCTGAGTAATTTCATAGGCTAACAAGTGGGAGTATTATTCCAGCTCTTACAGGGAAGGGACGGGGATTTCCAGCAACTGGGCACCACTCACTATTTGGCCTTTTAAGGTTAGCCTCGGAACTGCCATGGTGCCTGTGGGTATGTCATTTAGCTAATACTAATGTATTACAATGAGCATATAATGAGGCTCAAGGTCGACTGGAAGTCTAATCTTCTGCCATCTGGGGCCTAATTGGTTCTAACCAGTTTTGTTATGTCCTCCACGGCTATGTCATTCTTTTAAAGGTTGTGCCCTGCGCCCTTCCCTCCTGTCTCAGGGTCAGCTTGTAAACAGTCATGCTACCTGCAGTGGGATTTTATTTTGAAGGCCATGTGGAGCCGTCTAACCTCTGGTAGTCTTACTCCCACCTACTACCTGAAAACAAAAATGTGAGGACCTCAGCAGATTTTGATTAAATACCTTTTCTATATTTCATGTACCTCACCAGCATTGGGAGTGAGCTTTTCATGTGATTTCTCTGTTATGTCAATCAGCATATGCCATGAAAACAGCCCAATCCATAGTCTCTTATCTTCAGGGGCATTGAAGATTCAAGAAATAGAATGTAAATTTGACCTCCTAATTGCCAGTTGACAATAATCACAATAAAACTTGCAAAAGACAAATTGGATGTCCTTGAAGGTTTTGTCTTCTCCTTCCCTTTTCTTTGCCTTTATACTCAAAGGGGTGATTCATTTATGGGAAATGCCATTCATAGGAAAGATAGAGAGATATTTCCCATGTGGAACTTATTTTGTGTAAAGATTTAAACAAATAAGACAAAGTGATAAAACTACAGTATGAGATCTTCCGTATATGAGATATTATATTTGAAATAATTATGTGTACAAGTAGTTATTACAGATATAACCTTCTTTGTCAAGTATAACCAAAAAGATTATATAAGCAGGAAAATGTTAAATAAGAAAAGTTCTGTTTTATAGCCTGAATCTAATCAGCTTCAACAACCTATTAATTGTTCAAGAACTCTTAAAATCTTTTATAAGGTTCCTATGGTAGAATATCAGTCATATGCAAATGCATCATTGAAATTCCTCATTATCAGAAAAACAATGATTCTTTAGTGAGGTTTCATATCCCCAAAGTGATGAAAATACCTCATCTGTGGTAAGCAGAACCGAGAAACAAATTTTTCAAGTTTTCTTTGTAAATTTTATTTTGTTTGAAGAATAATTCTGAGACCATCTGACTGTCACTGAGGACTGGCCAGTTATACTGTTCCCCATTGCTTTTGCTTTTCCTTTAACTGGACTTGCTTCCCACACTCAGTAAGCTGCTTGCCCCAGATATTTAAAAGTCAAATATTCTCATTTCTACACAGGTCTGATTACAACAACTTCAAGGAAATTGGATCGAGAACAGCAGGCAGAACATTTTCTAGAGGTAAGCGCCTAGAGGGAGCCGGTATTCATTAAAAGTGACTTTTCCTGAACTGCTTTAACCTTCCACGGGAACTGGAACTTGAATGTGTGTGAACAGTGAGTTGCGAAATGCGGCTGTTTCTCTTGGGCTGGTCGGTTCTGAAGCTGGAGATTTCTGGTGCATTCCTCTGAATGCACTCCTGTGTGCAGAGAGTAGATGGCAGGGTGGGGGGACTTTGCGTTTCCTGAAAGTGAGCAGACGTATCGACTTTGTGCCCCTTTGTCAATAACTGGAAAAGAAAGTTCAGGAGCAGAGCCCTGTAAGCCATCATGGCCTCAGAGGTAAAAAGAGAGTGAGCCGGAGTGCCGCAGTTAAAGTGAAGTACATCCTTTGTGAAGAAGTGCGCTGCTCGGCCCCTCATTTCTTTTCTCGGGAGAGGATTGAGAAAGAGAAAGCTGCCAGTTGATTCACTGCCCAAGAAGACTGTTTCTGGAACCATAAAATGTGCTCCTATAATTCATTAAGACAGAAACAACAGCAATAAAAAACTATAAGAGCATTATTTCTGGAGGAAAAAGACCAGGGATGAGAAAATAGATACGAAGGAGACTTGTGGAACATTCTTTCCATACATATCGAGTATCTTTATTGGGAAGCTTGAAGCCTGGGTAGTATGTATGACGCTGTGATTTAAGTGTGACAGTCTGATACCGAACGGATGACAATGCTTCGAAGGTAGAGCTTTGTTTTATTGTGTCCATGCTGCTAGAATGATCTGTCAGCCCCAAGAACCACTCACTGGAATCCACAGGTCCTATACACACTCACACACACCTCCAATCTCTTCTGAGTTTCCCCTTTAAGTCAGTTCACCAGTAATGATTTATTTCAAGAACACTGGACTTGGAATCAGTGCCTTGGGTCCTAGGGCTTCCCTGCCATGATTAGGTTGGAGCCTTGCAAGCTGTTTATTTGCCCTGGACTTCAGTGTGGCAAATAATTGCTACTCCATATACCTCAAAGGATCTCTATTAGGATCAAACCTGATATTTTATATCAAAGTAGTTTTAAAACTCCTAAAGCATTACACATAATAAAGGATTATTATTATTATGCAGCCCTGTGATAAGCCTTTTAAGACATTGCTACCATCACATAAAGATGAAAGACTCCAGGCTGCCGAAAAATAATTATTTTAATTCTTTTTCAAAATCATCCTAATGGGCTACATACCTGGTCCAGAATTAGAGTCAGTTTGCCAGAATAAAAACGCCTTGTGTTATATTCATGGACTTCTTTCCTTTGTAGCAGTGTCCAGGCCTCCTGGAGAGACTATGTTCTCAGGTAGTTGAACCTATTACCTCCCAGCAGGGAAAAGGGAGGGTGTCTCATTAGCTGGGGGATCTGCCTGAGATCACTTACTGCCTTGTCCCTGGAAAGGTGGTGTTCTGGGGGTGTTTGGGTGGGTAGAGAATGTGACTCTAGGGAAAAGAGGCAAAAGTATTTTCCAGGCATTTGAATACACTTCCCAAAAGAATCCTTAAC
The DNA here is from genome assembly GCF_949987535.1 of Balaenoptera acutorostrata. NCBI lineage: Eukaryota > Metazoa > Chordata > Mammalia > Artiodactyla > Balaenopteridae > Balaenoptera > Balaenoptera acutorostrata. The sequence continues at coordinate 71,091,259 of NC_080072.1, forward strand.
CGTTTCACATCCTTTACAGACTCACACGAATACTCACTCAACACTTTGGTCCTTTGGACAACACAGGTGCTCAGTAAAATGTACTTAGAATCGTTGTGGTTTTATTATCATGTGGTGTCACAATACCTGAACTTCTCCTAAAGATTCAGCTTCATCTCCACACTCCAAGACAGATAGTAGCTCCAGGCAACTGCAGGGCTGAAGGAGCCGCAGGCAGTGACCACTGGACGCAGCCCAGGTCCCCAGGACTGAGCTATGTCCCAGGGATACAGAATGAACAGGAAGGGTGGGGAGACACGTGATCAATGAATACATGCTATCACTTCAGACACAAGCTCTCTGAGACCACTCAAAGAAGGTTCCATAATAGTGCTTGAAAATGAGGGGGTGATAGGCAACGTTCAATGGAGCGGTTAGGAGGGCCTCTTTGAGGAGGTGACATTTGGTGACATGAAGCCAAGGTTCTGTTGGAGAAACAGAACCCAGACCAGTGTGATTAAGAGTATAAAGTTAGAGGGCCGTAGAGGTGGTAGGAAATAAGTTGGAAAAAGCAAATAGGGCTGTAGTAAGGATTCTGAATTTTCTCCCAAGGGCAGTGGAAAGCCAGTAAGCAGGGTGGGTCGGGGCATGGTAAGATTGCAGAGTGAGAGATCACTGGCCGTTCTTCTGAGCAGAATCGGGCTGGGACAAGGCTTCAGTAGTAGGAAGACTGGGAGGGGGTGCTTTGAGAGGGACCCAGGTGAAAGATGACCGTGACTTGGATGAGGGTCTAATACAAATCCCATCGTGATTCTAGCTAACAAGCAGATATGGGTTTTCTGAAGTTTCCAGGGTAGAGATTTAAAAACCTACAGGTCATCTGAATTACACTAACTCGCCCCCCCAGGTCTGCCCACATGCCAGGATTGCCCATCACAGGTGCTCTTTCATTTGGTAAACTACCCTGCTAAGGTTTTCAAAAACCACTTGAATCTCTATCTCCTACTCTTTCTGTCTCTCCTCCTCTTCTGTCTCTCTCCCACTTTCTAAATTGTACAGTTCCTAGCCACATTGTTTTTTTTTTTCTATATAACATTGCTGTGAGCATTTGAATGGCATTCATTTCTTTTTTCTGAATGGATCATGGACAGAATATTGCTTTAACTCAGCCCTGCAAAAAAAGTGAGTAAAATAATATCATTCAGAGCACAGAAGAGAGTTCTCTGCCGTACACAAATTTTTGTGACTGCTGACACATTTTGTGAGTTGTAAGCTCTGGGTGTGGGTAATTAACCTCCTGGAAAGCCTTTAATTGCCAAGATAACCCTATGCTCCTTTTAAACTCACATTAACCTTCTGGTTCTATTGCATATCTCTCCTTCCCAATCAAATAAAATGGACTCTGCTTGAAACGATCCATTTAGAAGCTGACCTGGCAGGTACACGTCTGCGTAGGTAGCCAGGAGGACATTAATGATCTGTTTATAGTTTGCTATCCCCATGATGGAAAGCACTTCAATTGTATACTGCGGGTACTCTGCCTGTGCATTAATTTCAGATATTTGGCTTGACTGTGTATGCGCTGTAAGGGTTTTGGAGTCTGTAGAACTTTTCATCTCAAATCTGTGACTATAAGAAGGGATTGTCATTATCACAATCTAAGGAGCTTGCTAAAGAAACAAGAGCAGCAAAGGACTACAGAAAACTTCACAAGTACAGCTTATATTTCTCTGGTGAATTCTAAGTGTTACTTCTTGCCTGATTTGGAAATCTGTTATGTGAAAATATTGGCCTGATCTTTTCTCCCTACCATGAAGTGCAAAAATATGGAATTTTCAGCTCATTTATTCAAAGTCATACACATTCCTTGATAGCCAGTTATGATCGCAGTGGAGGTAGAAGGCTAATTCTAGCAAATAGATGCACAACGTTGAAAATGATGCATAAACTAAACAGTGAATTAACATGTTAGCTTAGTGGTTGTGACTTTAGCCCTGATTACCTCATTAACAGAGAAGGTGGCCGTGAAATAAGGGAATAAATGCACTAATTCTTTCTTATGTTATGGTCACTTGTATAGATTGTTTCCTCACCTACTAGATTTAATCTCCTTACGGGCATGAAACTTGATTTATCCAGATAGTGAATGGAAGTGTTGTGGGAAACCATTCAGGCTCCATTCAGGCAGGCCTGAGGTTATATGTGGGCACTGCTCACAGGACTTAGACAGGCTCTCACCTCTCTGAACCCCCTGTCCTTCATCTGTAAAGAGCGGATAATGCTTCCTAACACGGGGTTGGTGTAAAGAGATATGAAACTGTTACCGAGTCCAAGCCCATACTGCTCACTGCGTGACAGGCCAATGAATCAAGAGACATGATGTTCCTCCAACAAGACAAATGTTCTTCTCTGTTCTGCAACTTTATCTCTATATGAATGGAGAAGTGTTATACCTTTAAAGGGCAGAGGCTTTAGAATGGGCTATCCTGTATATTTCAGGCTCTAAGGCAACATTCTAAACTTGTAGCGAAAGCAATAGAATACAAAGGTTGAAGTAAAATAAACGGATCCAATATGGAGTCACATTTGTTCAGATCAGGCATCTGAACTGTGAAGAACAACATCCTATGGAAGTCATCAGCGGTTAAATGTTTAGAAACCAGAGAATGTGGACTGTTATACTCTATTTTAGCAAATACGTTTTACAAAATACATAAAGTTTAGCAAAATAAAAGATTTCAACGTGAAAAAAAAAGAAAAAGGAAAGGTGAAACGTCCCCAGGATGACCTCTGTTAGACAATGTGTTCCAGGGACAGTGGCGGGTGTTGTCAGCACCAACTGTCTTACTCACCTCTCTATTTAGAGCATCTAGTTAAGTACCTGGAAAGCAGGGGGCACTCAATAAAGAGTGTGTGAATGAATGATTACTCTAAGAGACCTTTATTTTATTCCTAGATGAGATCACGGAGGTGGGTATTAGCACACAGGAAAGTGCATAGGCTTGGAGACAGAAAGAATGGACTATTCTGCCTCTCTCCATCTGCTTTGCCAAATTAAATTATCTCTGATCCTCCATTTGCTCATCCGTAAAATGGGGCTACTAATCCCTACTTCATCAATGAACTACACAGAGGGTCTGGCACGTACGGACACAATTCTATTAAACCGTTGTTTGCCCCACCCTCTTTCCCCTCCCTGCTCTCCTTGTCCTCAATAAACACCTTGTCAGTTCCATTTCTTTTTCAGAGCTGGCCCCAGTGTTTGAATAGCTTACAGCAGTTTGATTATTCTTAAAAGTTATATCCATTTAAATAATGCTATACTCCCAGCCTAATTATGTGTGAATCTTTATCTTGTTTGCTAAAAGAGTATGATTTTGCCTCTCTTTTGATCTTGAAATGCTTCTCCGTTCAGGGGTAGATGGCTCTGATAAAAGTCTCCTGAAGAGAACAGAGAGAGTATTTTATTTGAAAATCAAAAAAGATGACAAGGCCTAGTATAAAGACAGAGGATGAGAAATTATGTTGTCTGTGTGGGTATATCTTGAAGTAGCCCAGAGAAGGTGGTGAGATTTTATAGTGCAGTCGGTATAAATAACAAAACACATTACAGAGGAATATGCTAGATCTATAGGAATGTAAATTATTTAGTATCTGTCTCTTTAGAATACTCATCCATCGTCCTTTATAAGGTGCATCTACTGTGACTATTTTTTCTTCCTGTCTGAAATTCTCATCCCTTTTTATAGTTTCATTTTCTGAGGGAAAAAAATATTGCTCTTCGGTAAGTTTTTATAACATTTCCTCTTGCCTCGGGATGCAAATTGATTTCTTTAGTGAGTGCACATCCTTAGTGATTTCTTACTTTAGTAAGCAGTTGCTTTTGAGATGATGGTAATTTCTGGTGGTGAAGAGTTGCAGGTCTATCTCAACCCATTAAGCCGTCCATATTTTGATAATTTATCTCCAAGTGAAATGGCAGTTTCTCTCATTAGGCTCTTTTTTCTGCCACCCTCAAAAAACTTCACAGGAAGTACCAGTAGGCCTTCAAGAAAAGATGTGTATCCATGCACAAAAACAGCACCTGTAGCAGGCACGGGCCTGCTACAAAGGAGAGTGATCGTGACTTCTGTTTTCCAGAGCTCCCAAGAGAGCCCCAGAACCCTCTCTTACCGTTCTTTACTTCTAGGACTGTACCTTCTCTAGTCTTAGTTGTTCGTGTTTGTGCTGTATCAACTTTGACGAAGTTAATGGCAACTCACTCTTTTTTTCTTCCTTTCTTCAAGGCTTATTCTGAGCCTGGTATTGGGCTAGGCACCAAGGTTCTGCTTTTGGAGTTAGTATGTTTTTCCCACTGGATGTTTGTTTCTTTGCCTTTCGTGCGTAGGTCTATTCACAGAGATTACATTGCTGTTTATTTATGAGCTACAACAGTTAGCTGCTGCCTTGGAATCAGGGGGCTGTTTTTCATGCAGGTCATCCAAACTGCTTCTCTCCCATTATATAGATGCAGAAACTGAGACCTAGAAAAGAGAAGAGACGGGTCCAAGGTCACACAATCACTTCATAGTCGTGTCCAGTATAGGTCTTCCTCTCCTTATAGAACATATGTAGGCCTATACGTCCATCAGTGTGTTAAAGTGTGGCCAACAGAATCATCTTTTCCCACTCTCATTTTGTAACAGATTTACCCGAGGCTCAGCTCAGTGCCCCCATCAAGCATCAGCATACACATGTAGGGAAAGAGGAGGTTTTCTCTTACACTCTTTGGCTGTTCTTTTACCACCCCCTCAGCTGTTTGCTCCTCAGAGTAGTAGGGCCAGCGTTGGGCAGGGGCTCCCTCTGCTGCTGGGCCCCAGCCCAGGCTCCAGGACAAAGTCCATCTGCAAGGATGCTGTGCCTGTGTTGTGAGTGCCAGTGTGGACTCCAGCAGAAGAGTGACTGTATAACAGGTGTTACGGGCTGAACTGTATCCCCTTAAGATTCCCCTTAAAATTTGTATGTTGAGGGGCTTCCCTGGTGGCGCAGCCACTGGGAGTCTGCCTGCCAATGCAGGGGACGTGTGTTCGAGCCCTGGTCCGGGAAGATCCCACATGTCACGGAGCAGCTGGGCCCGTGAGCCACAACTACTGAGCCTGCACTCTGGAGCCTGCGAGCCACAGCTGCTGGGGCCCGCGCGCCTAGAGCCCGTGCTCCACAGCAAGAGAGGCCACCGCAATGAGAAGCCCGTGCAATGCAACGAAGAGTAGCCCCTGCTCGCCGCAACTAGAGAAAGCCCGCGTGCAGCAACAAAGACCCAATGCAGCCAAAAATAAATTAATTAATTAATTTAAAAAAAATTTGTATGTTGAAGCCCTAACCCCCAGTACCCCAGAATGTGACTGTATTTGGAGTCTTTAAAGAAGTAATTAAATTAAAATGAAGCCATTAGGGTAAGCTCTGATCCAGTATGACTGGTGTCTTTACAAGAAGAGGAAATTTGGACACAGACACATCCAGAGGGAAGAAGACCATGTGCAGACACAGGGAGAAGACGGCCATCTATAAGCCAAGGAGAGAGGCCTCAGAAGAAACCAACCCTGCTAATACCTTCACCTCAGACTCCTGAGACTGAGTCCCCCTAAAACTGAGTTTCTCTGCTGGGTTTATGATTAACCTCTCTATCCAAATCTTTACTCCCTTTCTTTTCCTGAACCTGTCCCCCCTCAAGATTGAGGAGTATCAAAGAAAAGGGGGAATTGAAACTATGCAAGGCCCTGTGTCCCTGTCCTTTAAAGGAAAAGGCTTTTGCTTTAGTCTCCCAGGCCTCCCTTGAGTCTCTAAAGGCTGAATCAATCACTAATGATTAGGAAAGGTGAAGAGGTAGAAACAAAGAAGAGCTGTTGGGCTGGGAAACTGGTAACAATTTAGACTATAAATCTGCCACACCGCAGAATCACCAAACTCCCAGTTCCCTGAAAGATATAGATGAAGGCCTGACACTCACTTCTAAGTTGTTTTTACAGGAAACAGACCCCTACCAGATGAAAACCACTGACCGCAAGAACGTAGACCCAGACTGGTTGAAACCAGAAAGTTGATGATGCTTGAAAATTCACCTTGATGCCAACCAATCCGAGATTGTACACAAGCTGATCACACACCCTGCAGCCCCCTCCTTCACACTGCCTTTAAATCTCTTCCCTTGAAAGCCATTGAGGAGTTCTGGGTCTTTTGAGAATGAGCTGCCTGTTCTCCTTGCTTGGTGCCCTACAATAAATGCTGTATTATCCTTCACCACAACCCGGTGTCAGTAGATTGGCTTTACTGTGCACCAGTGAGCGGACCCAAGTTTGGTTTGGTAACATTCCTAAGCCTCCAGCATTGTAAGAAAATAAATTTCTGTTGTTCAAGCCACCCAGTCTGCGGTCCATTGTAATGGCAGCTCTAGTAACTCATACAGCAGGCCAGACTGTTCACTGCCTGTCCCTGCCCCTCTCTTCTCACACCACCACCTTACAAGGCTATGTACATGCATTAGACTTTACTAAGGGACCAGGGCAACTACACTTACAGTGTGGGAGGCTAAAACCTCCATCTAAATATGATTATCTCCATGTTCCACACTCCATACTACAAGGAGGGGAGAACCTGCAAGTGAAAATTCTTCACAGAAGGCCTCTCCTGCTTCCCTAGGCTCAAGCAACTGCCTTTCTGACTGCCTGCTTCTTCCACTCTCCTCAGGGAGCATTTCCAGCCCATCTTTCCCAGAAATCTTGTCTCTTTACCCACAGGAATTATTCTTGCTCGGGAACAAACCCTTCCCCATCAGTAGAGTTTCCTAAGTCAGTGTCATTTTTATGTCTTCTCAGTGCCCCAGCAAGCCAGGCAGGGATGGCCTTGGGCACTCCAGTCTAGTTAAAAAGGAGTATTGGTGGTGATGGTGTATATGTCTGTGTGTGTGTGCACACACATGCATGTGAGGTAAGAGCAAGGGCTGCCGTTCCAATTCCTGCAATGCAGTCCAGGTTCGTGTGGGTCCTTAAGAATGATCTTTTGTGAGAGCATCCCCAGCAGTGTGAATTGCAGACGGACCACTTGATTTTCCCAATTGACTGAAGAGTAAATATTGAATCAGACACACAAGCAAATTTTTCAAAGCAAAAATTAATTCTACGATAGTTTGTTCAAAGCAAGAGTTTGCCAGATGCCCACAGGGCTGGGCAGGTAATTCAGAGGAGCAGCATGTGTGCTGGTGAGGGTGGAAGGGAGAAGTACTGTGGGTCTCACCTGCCCCTTCTAAAGAAGTTCAGCCAGTGGCAGATGAAGCAGCCAGTTTTACCAGAAAGTCTTATTTTTTCCCAAAACAAAAACAAAATCAGATCTGCATACCAGATTTGGCACCTCCATCTTTTTGTAACACTTTGTAAGCCAGTGAGCCCCTGTTTTGCAACATTTGATATAAAGGAAGATTTCTTACTTGCCTCATAATATGTAATGATCTCACAGGGGAAGTAATTCACATGTATTGTAGAATGCAATTAATTTTTTGTCATCTTTTCACCCATTTTTTCACAGCATGCCCCTTTGGGCCCATAAAAAAATAAGAGATGAGCTCAGGGCTAAGTCTTAAGAGAGCCTGTTGAGGTTGGAAATGATAGAGTGTACGGAGTTGGTTAGGATCTCAGCTGAGGGCCGTCTTCCCACTCAGCCTGCATGTGAACCGAGGGAGGGAGGGAGCCGTTGCTTTGGGTCCTTGGGTGACAGAGAGTTGCTTGGGCATCATGTCTGCTTTGTCTGCCCCTGGCAGTTCTCCACTTCTTAACTTTGTTTGTCTGTGCCCCTGGTTAACCTTCAAGTTCATAACCTGCAGGCAAACACTTATATATGCTAGGAGAGTTGTCTGAAATAAATCTTTGATTCCATAAATAACCGCCCTCTAATTTACCTGTTTGCGAAAGGGTGCATTTGTTTCGTTTCCCCTTAAATCTGAACACTGATTAGTAGAGCAACAGTGAATGAAACCTGTTCCGTTGGACCTGGGATGGTCCCTCCAGCCAGTGGCTCAGTCTGGAAATGAACAGGCTTTTGCGCTCTGCTCACTGGGGATGTGCGGGCAGAGAGATAATTGCTCCAGTGGGATCACAGCTTGTTGAGTTGCATACACGGGCTGCAGGGAGCCAAGACTCTGCTTTTGTTTTCACTTAGGAATGGTTTCCTGATGTGATGCCGTGCTGCTTCTTCCTTCAAGCCTCGGGGGCAAGCGATGGTTGGGTCCTGTGCGCTGGTGGGGGGACCCCTTACCCTGCAAGCCTGGTATCACACAAATGGCTTATCCCATTTCAGAGAAGAGGTTCAGATTTCCTGCCTGGCTCTGAACAATCATGAGAATTCCCAACAAACCATACGGCCCGGAAGCCCAGACTGGCTTTTCCACAGTGCAGAGATGGTAAACTGGCCCTCTGCCCTTTGCTTCCCTAGCTCCTTTTCCCTCTTCTCCCACTGTGTTGCTTTTCTAGTTTATTTGTGCAACACACTCTGTGAGCTACAGAATGATCCGTCCAGTCTGATTTCACTGGGGCGCTTCAGAAACCACCCACACCCATGCCTAACACCATATATGACCCAGCTGAGCGCTTTAAGTCTGTCTGTGGGAAAATAAAAAATGGAGTGGCGGCAGGTTCAGAACTTGAGATTTCAACTCAATTGCCTCTATTAATAAAAAGGAAAACTACTTTGGCTTGCTGCCTGCATGCCGCAGACAGCTTTATTCAAATGAGCTGTTGTTTTGGGACCTATCAAGTGACTTGCTTTCATGGCAAATCAGGGGCTACCAACCTCATCTATTTTGCAGCAGGACTGGTTTAGTGAAATGCTGAGAGGGTTGTGAGCAGGATACAGATGACTGTAAGGAAGATAAGTCAAGAGAGTCCCAGATTTCAGAGCTCAGGAAAATAGGTCAGTATGTTGGAGCAAATACAGTTCCTCTAAAATTGAGAAAACCTGTAATAAATTTGCTTATTTCATCTTTTTGGATGTATTTTGCACAATTATTTCATCTGACTTAGTGAGAAATAAGGCATCTCTCATAACAATGTCCTAATTATAGTAGTCGTCTTAAAGTCTACATCAAACTAATCATGTACAACAAATGTAGACAGAGATGGTTAAAGCATAGGATCTGGAGACAGAGAAGCCTAGCCACTCACTGGCCACGTAACCTTTCTTACTCTACCTAGCCTCAGTTTCCCCACCTGTAAAATTGGGATAATAATAATATTTTTTTCATAGGATTTTGTGAGGATTGGCATGGTGCACAAACACTGCGCATATTAAGAGTTTAATATGTGTCAGCTATTATGATTAGAAGCTTAAAATTTTCTCTTTTGATCCCTGAAGCAGTCTTCTTGTGGCAGAATTCAGAACACTGAGTGCATTATATTACATTGCATGTGTAGTTTGGCTCATGGTTGTTGAATATGTTTATAGTACTTTAGCAAGATAGCATCTATGAATGTACCTAGATCCTGGCATATGGTGTGCACTCAAAAGAGAACGAATTTCTTCCTTCCTTTTCTGGAGACAAGCCCAAAGTTTCAGAGATTTATCATCTTCCATTTGCCAGCATCCATTTAAATGGGCTATGACCATCTAAGTTGGCACAGCTCGTTCTCCAAAGATAGGCAGAATAAGGAGTCAACCATGGGTCTAGCCTGGCTATGAAGAAGGTCACTGGGGCTCTGCTGGGTGATGTACAGTTCCCCTGGCTTTCTAAGTCAAACTCTGAGATGGGAGACTAAGGCATCCTAGCTCAAATGGCAGAGCTGTAGCATTCCCAGGTAGTTAATTTCTCTCCAGGTTAGTCATCTCTAGGTCTACCCAGCTTCCTCACTAACTCCCAAGCTTTCCCCAGAATTATAGCGACTTTAAGGCCTTAAATTGTGTTTAGTTGTTAATATTTAAACACATAATGGGAATTTTTCCTGTTTCATTCAGATGTCAACACCTCAGTTGAGTGGAAATAATAAACTGATCATGAATAGACAAGAGATTCTCAGTAGAGGTCTTCCACACCATGGTTAATACCAAGTGACAGATACCGTCCTTCAAAATTTGTTGCCCTTAGTAGATTCAAGTTTGGCCTCTCCTTCAGGCCATCTCAGCTCTGTTAGCAAGGTGCAGGATGGGCTCCCTAGAGATTCGGCAATGTCTCCCTTCCTGGCCCTGTCTTTGGTGAAGGCCAGCAGTAGGATGGGGGGGGCAAGCTAAGGAGTGCCCCTCTTTGTACTCCCAGCACCTAGAACAATACCTGGAACATCATGGGCACCTAATGGACATTGATTGAACTTTAAGTTTAGGGCTCCAGGAAATCTACAAACCAGATAACCCATGCTTCCCAGGCTACAGTGATCTGTACTGCCCAGAAACCCACAAAAGTAGGTGCCTAGGCAAGAGGTTGGCAGGCCTCCCGTGGTGCCAACTGCCGTGCAGGAAGGGAAAAGCCTTCACCCCAGTCAGTACAGAGGCCTCTTGCCAACCCCAGTGCGTGTTTGGAGCCTAAAAGCAGTTCTTAAATCACATTTACCTCCCTGAAATCTGTCATCCTCAGGAAGTCATAAATACATAATTCAGAAGGAAGACTTTTCATGAGGTACCCTGTTATAACTCTTGGCATGCCACTATACATTTTTAAAGATGCTAATAAATCTTTAAATTGGACATGGGGCTAAGTTCCATGCTAAGGTATACTTTGCTAATATGTAATTGAGATAAAATCTACTTTTAGGATACTATTTCAAATGAAATAGGAAAAGCTCAATATTTTTTTTGAATGTATAAGTACTCATTAATAGCCCTCTTAAGAAGCTTCACAAAGACATTTTTAAACTAAGAAACTAGTACCCACGGGGCAGGGGGCCTCTGACCAATCAAGCCCTGTGTTCTGAAAAAGCAGAATGTCTTCCTTCTCCATATAGAGAGAATTGATTTTCTCTTGTGTTGCCTTTAAATTGAGTGTTGTGAAAGCAACTTTTGGTATCCCTCAGATACCAGATGACTGAATTTTTCTCTTTGCAATGTGGGGCAGCCTCTTTGCCATTGTGAATGAGTTTGGCAAAGTCTCACCTTTACCATCACTACCATCAAGTCAGAAAGACTGAAATTAAGTTTAAAGCACATTATAGCATTGCCAGCAGGGAGACAGGGCTTTGGCAGACAGACTCCTGTGGTGTCCAGGAATTAGAGAGGTGCTTTCAGCTAGAGAACACGATGGGGTTTTTATTTAGCATTTTTACAACACGAGACGTTGTTCTGTGTGTCAGTGGTAGCAAGACATGCTTGCTCTACCTCAGGATGAAGAATTACAAATCTCTCTGTGCAAGACCGTGACAGACTCATGATGTGTGCTTAGATACACGTACAAAACCATTTACCCGTCTTCAAAAATGATGCTTCCAGGAGCAACTCATTTAAAAGTTCCTGTCATATCACAAGGACATACATATGTAAGGAAGAGTGACCTCAGTTTCTAATGGTTTAAAGCATGTGTCTATACACTTCAGTGAAAGGGAGAAAATTAGAGTTTATTTCAAAACTCTTCTTTTAGAAATTACTTAGTGCCTATGGTAGGATTTTATTTTAATATAGTTATTCCAAATTACAGAACAAGTAGAAACATGTAACTATGATGTACCAGAAACACGTTATATATAATACACATTCATTGTTAAAAAAAAAAAAAGAGAGATAAAGATAAGCAAAAACGAAGAAAAATGTAACACTCAAAATTTCCCCATGAAATGATGTTTACTTTTTAGGTTTTGGAGTATAAACTTTAGGAACTTTTATTTTGCATTTATGTGTCTAAGCTCATACATTACATATAATCCTGCATAAAATTTGTCAAAAATATTGAAATCATACTATACCTATAGTTTTATAACCTCCTTTTTGCATTTATCAGTTTATTGTGGGAAATTTTTTATGTTAAAAAATTCAGATTCAGTATGGGTTTTTTTTTTTTTTTTTTGGTTTCATGAGATCTCATTAAATAGCAGTCTGTGGTAGGGTTTTTAATGACCTTAAGTAATGGACCATCATCACTTATTCTGGAAGACTGCGTGGATATAGCCTAGCCTCCTAGCTCTCCTATTAACACTTCTGTAGTGTGGGTTTGGTGCCCACTTTCAAGCAGGCATTTCCTTAACCTCCTGCTTGTAGATCAACTGAAAGAAAGACCCTGGACATGATCTAATATCACTTAGCAGATTGTTTCAGGCACTCGACCAGCCTGCACACAAATATAAGCAAAAATCCTTCCCTTGGCTGAAGTTGTGAGACCCTACCTTATAGAATTCACTTATTGAAGGCAAAAGTACGCAGCGTAAGAAAATTTTTACATAAATATCTCCAAAACACTTGAAAAAAAGGGACTACTGCATATTCACTCGTGTCATTTGGAAAATTATATCAGAAACCTGAACACGTAAACTAAATAGGTAACGTTATACTTCTGAACGTTTTTCCCACAAACGTGAACTATCCCCATCTCTTCCACTGTAGATTAATATTTTCCTTTATAACATTTTCTCAGTGAAGGCAAAATGATGTACTGTCAGCATCTTTTCACAAAAGTGCAAATAAATCCCACGGAATCATAAAGTTTCGGCGCTAAGCAGGCCTTAGATATCGTCTACTAGATGATGAACGGTTTAAATCCCAAATTAAAGATCTGGGTAAACATCTGCCAAATGTGGGCATGCAGGCGACATTCGCATTTGGCATGGCTGTCTGCATTCTCTACTGGTGACAAACTATGGTGTCAAAAGAGGGAAAGGATCCAAACCAAACTGTATGTGAGGCTTGACATGTCTTTGAGAGGGTACATGCGCCTTCCCGTGCTTCAAAACAAAATCCCATCAAATGATGCAAGGAGAACTGGTAGGAAGAAGGGCAGCCCTGACTTCCTATCCACGTCACATCAGTTTCAGCTTGGCGCCGGTAAGTAAAAGGGACTCTGGAAAGACTCTGGTGCGCATGCCAAGAATAAGTCATCTTTGCACCCAGAGAGACTCCACTTTCAGACAACCTTGAAGTGTGGTTTTAGTGAGGGAGGGCAGGAAAAATAATATGCTTCTATGAAACATCCCCTCTTAAGGTAAAAATGGAAAGAAATATATCATTCATGAGTATGTCTCTGTTATGAGACCATAGATTACAAAGTCCTTAATGACAATTTCAATTTTCCTCCTGGCACTGAGGTTACACTTATTAGATCCCAAGTAAGTATGGGTTGAATTGAATTGAAAAAAAAAAATGTTCTTTTTCCATCCTCTTTATTGTGGTTAGACAGAGGAAGGAGAAAATGAATCTCAACTCAGTTATAATTAGTTTTTATCCGGGAGGAGCTTAAGCGGCATAGGCCTGTGCCCAGATATTTCCAATGACATAAATACGTAACTTTAGTCATTTGACAAGTGGCAAGGCCAGTTCAGAAACCATAGAAGGAAGCAGCATCTGTGAGGTTGCCTGTTGGTAAGACAAATGTATCTGGATCATGTTTCTCTACAGTTCAGCTTCATTATATCGTCCACATTAGGGTCACTTAATCTCAGGACAGCATGCACTGGATTCTGTGTTTGTTTAATAAAGGTTTTATCTGGAGACACCATTTCCAAAGGCCAGACCCAGCCTACAAGGTTGAAATCTGACCCATTTACGTGAGACATTATACACACTTCTTCCCACTTCACACAGGTGTTCAGGCATGAAGCCTGATAGCACATTTAGGAGGCAAGCTGGTGGAAAGGACAGCTACTGGAAATGATAAGTAGGCCCAGACATAGGCTCATATGATCAGGAATGATAGGTGAATCATTGAGAAGAGAACTGCCTTTGACTGCCATAGCCAAGGTTTGGAGCAAGCGTTCAAAACCACAAAGAATGATAAGCAGAGGGAAAGCATTTTTCCCGCTGCTTTTCTCTTCTCTCCTTGATTGTCATACATTTCATTGGCATCCAGATGTTCCACTATTTTAGCTACCAACTTGAGAAATTACATTATAGTTACTTTCAAAGTTGTCAGAACACTAAACTCAACAGTGACAGTTTATAACCCATTTTCTCTAAAGTGCTTAATTTTTTCTTCTTCTAACCCTGATGGGCTGGCATTTAAATAAAGAAAGTTAGGATTCTGAAATTCAGTTAGTTTCTGTGTATGCAAAGTTATTCTTGAGGCTCATCCACATGCATATTTCTTCTTGCCTGTACATATTGGGTATCCTGTACTTGAACTTTTCCTCTATTTGTGTCTAGATTTGTTAAAAAAGGAAATTTGCTTCATGCTTCAACTTTGAATATTTTCACTCATCAATTTTTAAATTCTTTTGGCATTCAAATGTATGCATTTTTTTCAGAAAATTGAAGGCTTGTTAAAAAGAGCAATATTATTAATTTTGAAAATGCGTATTTCCCCAGTTGAATAAAAAACATAGTGGTACATATATCATATTTTACAGCTGATTTAAGATTTCCCAGAAAACTCCATTCGTAATTTCCAGTTGCAAGGGGATGAAGTTCTTCATTTTAATGCCTGCAGCATTCTTGTGGTAATTTTGAAATTGGGAGACTTGGCCACATTCATAAATGGTAACTGTGGAAAATCGGCCACTTTCCAATCAAACAAAAGCATAGAAAACCTTGAGGATACTTTTGAAAAGAGGAGATTATTTCTAACAAGTCTAGTTACACTGTCTGTTCCTAAAGCAGATGAATGGGAGACTCTTATAAGACTACTGCTGTTGCTTTTTTCTGTATAGGCTGCTTGTATTATCTGTCTGTACAGTACTTAGCACCCTGTTGAACTCAATAAATATGCAGTGGTAATAATATTATTGCTCAGAATTCATTTAGCACTTCCACGTCTTTTGAGTATCACAATGTTCTGCCTACTAGGTGCAGGGAATTTTAATTTAATGCTCATTCTGAGGCTTAACGCTTGGAAGTGTAATGACCCATGTGAGATTATCCTCCACTCCAGCAGGCCATTTTTGGAGCAAAGCCATTGGGTTGTCCAAGAATTCATTTAAACATAGAGGAACTTTACTTCCCACACTAAAATTTGGAGACTCAATATCCTGGCTTTTCCAGTCTCTATCCTCCAAGCCATCTACATCATAATCCCCTAACACACAAAAAAGGAGAGAAACAGAGAAAATTCTAGTAGATCTGTGACAGTTAAATAGCTCTGACCAACCTCAATCAATCTGTGTCCATGGAAGAGGTTGAAATAGAAATCAGATGGAGCTGGAACAAGTTTTTTTAATCAGGACAACCAAGTTTGTGCATCAGCCTAATTCAGCTATCGTTAGACTTTGGAATATCCTGATAGTTTCCACATATTTTCTCCTATGAAATTGCATTTTCCTTTTAGCTTAATAGAAACTACCCATAGAGAGCTCTGATACCAGTAATGTCCTTGATACCTGACACAGTATCTGACATCCAGTAAGCATTCTGGAACTATTTAGTTGTATGAATGAATGAATGAATGATCTATGAAGGGAAATCCCCATCTGTTCTAGAACCTCATTTAAAAGGAGAAAACTGTTGGGGTTACCTAAAAAAATCCTTAACTTTTCTTGTATCTCATTTGAGGCTTGTCGGGCAACTAACCTACTTCTTAACAATCTATTTTATCAATAAGTGTAATAAAATGCTCTGGGCGTATTTAAACTGACTTTAAATCTATGTAAATTATCATTCATGGGAATATGCAAATACTTGGTGTGAAATTTGGTTAACAGCCCATGGTTAATACAATAAATAAATAACTACAGATACACATATTTGTGTACACACACATATACACACATACATGTGAGTACTTGCAACACGTAAAACATGGTAATTACACTCAAATTTACCCTAAAACAGTTGGAGGTCACCAGAATAACACAAGTGAAGCAATAATTAACTGCAGAACAGTACGTAATAAAATTATGCACCCAATTGTGAGAAACAATTTGTATGTCCTACAAGAGTTAAGAGCTGGATTTATCAGGGAGAACTTAATCTGGAAACTGCACTGTTTCTGGCAGAGGTGAGGTTGACTTAGCGTCCATGTATTTTAATTTCCTTCTTTACTGCATGTACTTGGGACTTGACCCTGAGGAGCAGGCAGTTCATTCACCAGGGCCACGTTGTCTGATGTACCCATCATCCCATGGAATCGCAATTGTGTAGAGATAGAATCTAAAGAGAGATTCACTGGGGGAAGGAAAGGAGGTTTTCCTTTAATAACTGTAGTAGTGGTCTAGTATTCTAACAAAGAATTGAAACTGATGGAATATTTGCATATCTGGAGGAAACCTGTTGTTATAGCCTGGAAAGAGCCTGGGTGTGTAGGTTGAAGTTGACCAGGGGTTGAATCAAGATTCTGCCATATATTTGGTGCAAGACTTAGAACAAATTCATAATCTATAATATTAAAACCTCAATGGGCTGTTGTAAGTGGTGCATAGAAACCTTATGCAAAGAGACTAGCGTAGAGCAATATATCAACTATCGTTAGTTTCCTTCTTCTTCAAGGCAAAAACCCCTGTATGTTTCATTGTTCCTAAGGCTTAGCTCAGTCCTAGCAAAGTCAGTAAGTATTTTGCCCAATGGATGCAAAATCAGAAGGGCATTTTGAGAACTAAGGAAGGCGGCAGCATCCATAATCAAATACACACGTTTGCCTTCCAACGGGGGAAGTTAATTCAGCACTTCAGCTAGCACACATCCATAGAATTGTGGGTGTGTGCTTCACACTTCCCAAGGTGAGCCATTCTATCCCATCCCACAGGTCTGTCGGGAGGCTCGTGATGACTCACCCTCCTACAGATCAGGTGCCTAATTATGTTATTAGAGTGTCAGAATCATCTCCAATGGCTTTGTCATCCATCTAACAAGAGGCCTCAGTTTGACACTGCTGAGTTCAAAATGACTGAAAAATGTGAATGATGCATGAGATGATGTATGAACATATATGGAAGATTTTTCAAAATGTTTTATGACAGACTTTTTTCCCTTTTGCTCCTATGCTTTAACTATGACATTGTTCTTAGCTTAAAATTCACTTTAGTTCACCTCTATAATAATTTCTTCAGTACCTAGGGTATGCAGGTTTTATACTCAGTTTCACAGGGATATAAGGTGATAAGATTTGGCCCCCTGGGACCCCAGCCCCGACCTCTTGCAGAGTGGAGAAGCCCTTCATCAGGACAAAATTATCCGTCGTGATATTCATCAAAAGACTTTTATTCACATTACAACAAAATGGGTATACTGGGTGTTGCCCAACTGCACTCAGCTAGATGGTCGTGGTGGATTGTAAAAATGGCCACAAATTTTCCCAGCTCCTCCTATCAAGAGGTGAAGACCTGGCTTGGTGACTTGCTGTGACCAAGAGCATTCAGCAAAAGTGACGTTGTTCAGTTTCTGAGCCTAGCCCCAAGAGACCTTGCTGCTTTTCTTATCGTGCATGTAATCCTGAGACTTTGCCCTATTTTGTGGCGTGATCACTTCTCAGAGGCAATATGGCCCCTCCATCCAAACTTTGGTTCAAATGTCAAGACTCATGTTGCCACACGTTCACCAGGAGGGTGTGAAAGGGTCTATTATTGGAGTAATGTGCTTTCTGGGGTGAGCCGGGTGAATGCCTAAGCTGGTCCAAAAATTGCTTGAGAAAGCAAGGAAGGGAGATGGGCTTGGGGTTATGTATATGGCAGTTGGGGTGAGGCTGGGGTGAGGGTTCCTGCCCTTGAGCTGGGGCTGACATGGCTTGAACTTCTTGCCAACGCCAAAGGTGCACCTGAGCTTTCTTATCAGCTTGCCCAGAAGTGGAGTGTGAGGGGAAGAGAACATGGTGTGGCCTGAAAGCCATCAGCAAACTGAAAAATGGAGTCAGACTCTTTGTTACTCTTTATTGCAAGGGTCTTCATAGCACTTAGTGCCTGAAATTATCTTTTAAAAAATTTTACGTATTTATTATTTTATTTCTCTACCTTCTCTGCCCTCTATGGATTGTAAACTCAGTAATGGCTGGGACCAAGTCTGTATGTTCTCCCCTGAATCTCAGCCTCTAGATTAGTGCTGGTACATAGTAGGTGCTCAGTAAATATGTGTATATGAATGAACTTCTACTTGTGAACATTAGTTTCTCTGTATCCAGTCCGGATGCTTAGAGTTCCATCAGAGAGCAGTTGCACTGCAGGTAATTCTAATGATCTTAAGTTTGAGTGACCTGCTCTGCATCTCCTGTAAGTTGATGCCCCCAAAGGAATGGCTGAGAAATGTTCGCCTTTGGTGCTCTATGCTTTGAACTATATCCTTGTATCAAGTCAGATTGCCAGAACACCATCTACCTGGATTGGGTTACTCTGGCTTCTCATGGAAATATTTTTACAGCATTAGGTTCTTGATTTTTATTGAAGTTCTTATGCTACAGAGCCATATCCAGCTATCTCTGAATATTTTTTAAAAGTGCCACTCAGAATACTGTTATCTATGTTATTCACTGTTTCCCAGGAAGGACTCTTGCAGCAGGATCTCAGAGTTTAGAGGTGGGGCTAAGGGGCATTTCCTCCTCTCTGAGCTGAAGAGTTCAGCCCTCTGTTATGGAATGAACTTGTGCTAAACAGTAGTAGCTTTGCTTATCCTAGGTTTTCTCATATTATTATCCCCCAACCCTTTTCTTCTTACCTTTCTTTTAAATATGTATATATAATTTATCTTTTTAATTTTTCATTAAAGCATTTTTAATTGAAGTATAGTTGATTTACAATACTGTGTTTCAGGTGTACAGCAAAGTGATTCTTATACATATATACATACATATATTCTTTTTCAGATTCTTTTCCATTATAGTTTATTACAAAATATTAAATATAGTTCCCTGTGCTATACAGTAGGCCCTATGGTTTATTTTATACATAGTAGTATGTATCTGTTAATCCCAAACTCCTAATTTATCCCTCCCCCTCCTTTCCCCTCTGGTAACCAGAAGTTTGTTTTCTATGTCCGTGAGTCTGTTTCTGTTTTGTAAATGAGTTCATTTGTAACATTTTTTTAGATTCCGCATATAAGTGATATCATATGATACTTGTCTTTCTCTCTCTGACTTACTTCACTCAGTATGATAATCTCTAGGCCCATCCACGTTGCTGCAAATGGCATTATTTTACTCTTTTGTATGTCTAAGTAATATTCCATTTTTTAATATAAATATATAAAGATAAAGATAAATAAATAAATATATGTATATGTATGTATGTATGTGTGTGTATATATATATATATATGTATATATATATATATATATATGTTCCACATCTTCTTTATCCATTCATCTGTCAAAGGACACTTAGGTTGCTTCCATGTCTTGGCTATGGTAAATAGTGCTGCAATGAACACTGGGGCGCATGTATCTTTTCGAATTAGAGCTTTTGTCTTTTCTAGATATATGCCCAGGAGTGGGATTGCTGGATCATATGTTATGTATATACATAATTTTAATGATGAAATGTATACACATGCTTTTCCTATTAAGTGTTCTCAAACCTTATTTGGAAGTAGGTTTGGTATTAGTAATTAATAAATGGGTGCTTACTCCTGAGACACACAGAAAAGTCCAAGGAAGACTTTACTTTCCGTTGTCCTTCCTCTGTTTAAGGGAAACCTGACCCTGGGGGAAAAGCTGAGAATCATGCCTTCAGGTTACTCCATGGGGGGCAGATTGTTTTTCACCTTGTGTCTCCCATAGCACATTTGAAGTGGTTGATAAATGTTTGTTGCATGACTCTCCCTTGAGGTTTTTTCCATGCCATCGGGGCTTAATTAATGTCATTATTTATGACCAGAACGTGTAGAATACAGGGATCTAGAATTTGAAATCCATCCACTTTACAGAGAGATCCCAGGGGATATCTCTTAAGTAGAATAAGAGGTTGATTGTCATCTGTATCCTCCCACTGCTTATCATAGCATCTAACTCTCAGGCACTAAAACCTGTTGTGCAATAATTACTAATTGATCTTCAGGAGCACTTTAATATCTTTGAAACTCTGGGATTGATTATCTTCTTTTTCCTAGAGCTTGATATACTGCAAATGAATCAAGAAGTCATTGCCAGTATAGCTGTATTAACCTATAATTTAAAATGCTTTAAAAATGTAATCTTGTTAACCTTTCTTTAGGAAATAGATAGGTACACCTAAGGTGAGCTATGGAGTTAGTTTCTATAAAATGAATCTATTTCCCTGCCATTTTGTTTTTTAACCATACAAATAGAGATATGTTTTCATTAAAAACGTGTCTTGAAATACTGAACTGTGAAATATTTGGCAAAGGAACACCCTTAATTGGACAGTATTGCACACTGGATGATGGAGTGGCCGACATGCTTTCTAACACTTCTGGAAGTGTGCAACATATCTCAACTCTATTCTACATTCCCATTTCTAGATTCCACACTCCAGCTTCTGGAACTTAACTCTTCTTCATCTTGTTAATAGCACTTTGAAGTGTCTTAATAGCCATCTAAATTTGTTTAATTTTTCTGCATTAAAAATAAATTACTAAACTACCATAGGGCTTCAAATTCAAAATCTGCTAAATAAGCTCCTTTAATAAAAATAATATTTGAACTCAGCGGTTGTTTTGCTCTTCGGATTTCTGTGTGATGATCCAGGATTCTAAATGCCATAGCATGGTTTTTAGTAACAAGGCACACTGCATGTGTTGCAATATAGGATAATTGGGCTGATGCAGGAACTATGTTATCACAAATTAAATGGGATGTTAAAGGTCCTTATTAGCTATCGGTATTAGAAAATATGAAGCAAAAAGCTGTGTGCCTTTTAGGGTGATGAAATGTTCTAAAATTAGATTTTGGTGATGACTGCATGACTCTGTAAATATACTAAAACCCATTTAATTGCACACTTTAAACAGGGGAACTTTATGGTATGTAGAGTATATCTTGATAAAGCTGATTTTTTTAATAAAAGCTGTGTCCTGGTGCAGGAATGAAATAATGGTTTAATTTACATATTCTTATAAAGGCATCAGTGATCCTGAAAAACCTTCAGTTGAAACGGAGAGTAACCGCAACATTAAAGGTGAAAACATCAACTTCCTAGGAAGTTCCCTAAAAGTTGTGTCTTGTCTGTGGCCATGGCTGCATCTTAAGAGACACAAATGCTGCATCCTTGATGCTCATGCCAACTGGCAGGTGTTTATTGAGTCCCACTGTGATGGGACTGCTCCCATAGAGTCAAAAGTATAAAAGATGAAACATCTGCATCAGTTACCTGTTGCCGTGTAACAAAACTTAGTGACTTAAAACAACCATCATTCTATTTAGCTCACAATGCTGTTGGTTGCTAGGTTGTTCTTATCTGGGCTGGTTTGGCTGATCTCCGCTGGACTTTTTCAAGAGATTGTATTCAGTTGACATGAAGGCCAGTTGAACTGGGACAGACTCACTCACCTGTCTGGCTGTTGGCAGGCTGGCATCCAAGGTGCTCACGTTTCCTCCATGTGGCCGCTCATCCTCTAGCTTCAGACTTAGGATTGGAACTTGCACAGGGGGTCACTCCCACTACATTTTATTGGTCAAAGCAAGTCACCAAATGTCTTACTCAGTTTGAGCTGCTATAAAAAATTGCCATAGACTGTTTATATAGTCCATGATCAGGGTGCCAGCATGGCATGGACAGGAGCTGGTGAGAGCCATCTTCCAGGTTGCAGACTGACAACTTCATGTTGTACCCTCACATGAAGGAAATAGAGCAAGCTAGCTTTCTGGGCTCTTCTTATAAGGCCACTAATCCCACTCGTGAGGACTCCACTCTCATGACCTAATGACCTCCCAAAGGCCTCACCTTCTAATGCCGTCACAGTGGGGTGGGGGGTGGGGGACAAACATCCAGTCCAGAACACCAAGCAGCCCAGATTCAAAACGTAGGGAGGGCTTCCCTGGTGGTGCAGTGGTTGAAAATCTGCCTGCCAATGCAGGGGATACGGGTTCGAGCCCTGGTCTGGGAGGATCCCATATGCCACGGAGCAACTGGGCCCGTGCGCCACAACTACTGAGCCTGCGTGTCTGGAGCCTGTGCTCCGCAACAAGAGAGGCCGTGACAGTGAGAGGCCCGTGCACCGCGATGAGGAGTGGCCCCCGCTTGCCACAACTAGAGAAAGCCCTCGCACAGAAACGAAGACCCAACACAGCCAAAAACAAATAATAAATAAATGTTTAAAAAAAAAAAGTTAAAAAAAAAAAAACAAAAAAAAAACGTAGGGAAATAGAATTCACCTCTTGCTATGAGGAGCTACAAAATTTTGTGGCCATTTTTACAATCCACGATGGCAAACAATCTAGCTGGATCTAACTGGTGCTATTCAGTTTACCCCTTACATTTTCAATAAAGTAAGTTTCGTGATGAAGATGATTTGGCCCTGGGTGTTGTTAAATGTACAGTCATAATATTTACATGTGTATTTGATTTTATATTAATCACCCTATTGAAAGTGGCAGGGTAACAGCAGCTATGGCTAAAATTGTTTAAATTTTGCTTTTGAGTTTTGCCACAGGTTTACCTAGCATACAGATTTCTTTGTGTTCCTAAAGTAAACAGCATTAAATAGAAGCCTAAAGCTAGAGGAGCAGGGAGAACCCAGGATGGGATTAAAATGATGCTGTAATTAGTACACATTGTCTAATTGAGAATCAGCTTCATTTTAATTTTTGTTCTGATTCTGGTTACTTATCAGCTAGAACTTCTCTTGCAGCAATGGGAAAAGTTCAGGAGTAGACCAAAGCATTCACATGAAAACAACAAGAAACACATCAAGACAAGAGTGGGAAATAACACTCTATATCCTATTGACTAATGTTAGAAAAGAAATTGATAAAATCCACAGTCTTGTTTAAGCTACTCATCAAAAGGAAAATCAACAACAACTAGTCAGAATTTGCCAAATATGATCTCACAACCTTGTTAAATGTGTGACGTCATCATCTTACTGCCAGTTGTCCCTAAGAGAGGGGCACTCACCTTATAGGTGAAAAGCAGACGGCCAGGATCGAGCCAGAAAAACCACTCAGCTCCACAGCATTTGACATTAGTTAAGAGAACCAAAGACCTTTGTGCATAGTCATTAAAAATTTTACAATCCAACTTTGAAAATCCTCTTCAGGTTCAAGCTTGGGTCTCAAGTAGAAAAATCCATCGCCCAGCTCCCTAATCAAAGTGGAGTGTTCAGTTTGATTTCCTATCCCTAGGCATTCATTTTCTATAAACACAGCTCCCCAAGTGATGGTATCATATTAAATGCCTGCTTCCAAGATACCTGAGAGAATTAGAAGAGAAAAAAAAAAGAACTTCTTCCTTTAGACCTTTTAAAAGCTCATTCTATAGATAGAGATTCTATCGTTCTATAGATAGAGAAATCTAGCATCTTAAATGGTATTTTAAATGGCCATTTTCTTTCTATAATCTGTTGCCTCAGATACAGTTGAGATTTTTCTAATAAAAGTACTAGGCAAATTTCTTAATAGCATGTTAATTTAGGATTATAAAGAGCTTTTATTCTTTTCTTCAAAACAAGATCCTTTTTCTTTGCTATAATCCTCAGGTTTACAGTTAAATAGAGGCTCTTTTTCAACATTTCTGTCTATCGAGTCAAGAGTGGAATAGTGGCAAAAACCTTGTCAGGGTGCCACACTGGAGAGATTCTACATCTCTCCATTATCTCTCTGCAAGTAGACAGTTTATTTTTTCAATTTTAAAAATTGTTTAATTTTTAAAACTTATAATTAATCAATTACAAAAAACCTCTCTTGTCTAGAGCTTTAAGCCACTTCATCAAATGTATTAAAATATCAACTATAAAGTTTACAGAACTTCACATTGGGTTGAATTGCTTTAACAGCTTTGACAGTTTCTACAAAGTTCAAGTTTTTCTTTTCTATATCCAGCACTTTAAAAAGATCTAATTTCTCAAAAACTAAGGGTCACAGATAGTTTAATTTTCTTGTCAATATGTTTAATCCTTAGAAAAAATATATTTTATTGCCAACAACCACAATTTCAGGATGACATTAGTTTCCTATATATTCATCATAAGCATGGATTTGCTGAGGAAAGACCCAGAACAACCGTATCAATAAGATATGGTGAGTATGGTTACTCATTGTTAGAATACAAATCTTAAGGGACTTCACTGGTGGCACAGTGGTTAAGAATTCACCTTCCAATGCAGGGGACACGGGTTTGATCCCCGGTCCGGGTAGACCCCACATGCCACGGAGCAACTAAGCCCGTGCACCACAACTACTGAGCCCACGTGCCACAACTACTGAAGCCCACGTGCCTAGAGCCTTTGCTCCGCAACAAGAGAGAAGACAACCGCAACGAAGAGTAGCCTCTGCTCACTGCAACTAGAGAAAGCCCGCGTGCAGCAATGAAGACCCAACACAGACAAAAATAAATAAATAAATAAATAAATAAATTAATTAATTAAAAAGAAAGAATACAAATCTTAAGTTGAAACACCCTTTGTGCCATTGGTCAAAGAATGATTAAGTGATAAAATTTGAAATATTTTTAATGGCAAAGGATGGAAGATAGATGCCCAAAACCACCCTTTCACACTTGATATGATAAAATTTAACGAGTTGCCAAAAACACCAAATTAAGGCTGATAAGTCATTCTGGTTGAAAGTATGAAAAAGGTTAAACTCTAGCATAACAGAAAATGACATTCAAAAACAACTAAAGAAATCTGGAATGTCTAAAGCCTTTCCGTCTCAAATGATAAGCTCGTTTGTTATTATCTAGCAACTGGGATATCTGAGAAATGGGGTATGTCACCATGGTAGCAGTGGGCAAGCAGATTCAATGTGAAAAATGAGAACTGTCCAAAGCAGTAGAAAGGAAATAGGATGGGACTACTCAAAAGATTGGGAAACTATTAAATTTATCTTAATATTAAATCTATTCAGTAGAAATCTAAATCACTCTGATTCTTAACTCTCTCAATAAAATGAACATTCAGTAAAATGCTGCTCTTAAAATAAAATGTAAAAACAGTCATCTAATGTTTCCTTAAAATCATCAAAAGCTATTAGAACCACTCAATGTAATATGAATTTTCATTAACTTTGTAAACAGTTACAAGAAATAAGATGTTTTGGTAAATTTAGCACATTGATTTTTGGCAAATTGGCTTTGGCAAACTTGTCATTCTGTATATTGTTTATTTCAGCGTATCGATTTTTAGCAATTTGGCTTTCTTCTGATATCTGGTGCCCTCAGGGAACAAACTAGATAATCAAAGACTTATTCTTTTAAAATAAATATCAAGTGCCACAAGTTATGGGCTAGGAAAGTAGGTGTACAGAGGTGACTAAGACAGATGTTGCCCCTGAACTCACGGGAGTTACAGTCTGTAACAGGGAAGACAAACGTTAAATAAAAGTTACACAAATAGTTATTTAGCTTGAGTTGTAATAAGTGCTTTAAAAAAATAAAAGCATGGTGTGAAATGAGAGAGTCTGAGAGGAGGACCTGTTAGCCAGAGCTTTTTATTTTTAATTGAATAAAAATAGAAAATGCAGTGTCTGCCTGCCGAAACAGACTACGGGAGTAGAGTTGAGCATCAACACATCCGTTGTCATGGGTGATGCAGTGGGGCTGCCAGAGCAGGTGCAGACCGAGGGCCAAGTGGGCACTGACGGAGGAGCAGGGGCTGGCTTTCTTTAAAGTCTCTCATGTTCCTCTTGTGTAGGAGCCCTTTCTGTTTCCTCACATGCCCTAAAGATGATCTTTGTCCTTAAGGTGACATCCTAAACTTCCTACGTGTTTCTGTATTTTGTCTCATTCACCTGTAAGCTCCTGGCTTCCCTCTGCCTGCTTCATGCTGTCCTATAACTGCTTCCCATTGCCCTCACTGGGGCTGATCTCACCGGTTCCCTTTCCTTTTTTTCATTTTTATTCTTGTAATTCTCTTTCACCTTCTGCCCTTCTCAGAGTTCTCAGCCTTTGAGATAATATATTGGCTGGTCACAACATTCCTGGACCTCTACACAGCAGGGTTGAACACCTAAAATTCATTTGATGTGGTCTTTGGGTCTCTGACACTTGCTAGGGAGTATTTTTACACTGTTGTAGTGTTTTAGAACTTATATTCCTGGGAAGTCTTTATTTAGAACTTTAAGGATTGTCAGAGACTAGATTTGAGATCACTAGGTTTGTAACGAATTCTAGAAGACAGGTTATCCTTATTATAAAGAGAGGTCTTGAATATTTAGTTTCTTAACAAAGATAAATGAAAGACCATAGATGAAACTGTATGTACAATGTGACTAAGACATACCTATCCATATATAATATGTAAATAGCTATGTCCAAAAAGAAAACTCATAGTAAAAGTCATTAAGAGAGGAAAAGTGTTTTTAGTGCATATGGAAATGCATATGAAGAAACTAACTGATGGTTTGCTTTTCAGTTCTCAAACCCAGAAGTTCTTCCAAAGCACGACATAGATCACTCGTTCTCAACAAGGCACAATTTTGCCCCCAGGAGACATTTAGTAATGTCTGGAGACTTTTTTTTTTTTTTTTTGGTGGTGGTCACAAGGGAGGGCGACACCTAGTGGGTTGAGGCCAGGGGTGCTGCTAAACACCCCAAGGGCACAGGGTAACCCTCACAGCAAAGAACTATATGGCCCCAAATATCAATACTGCACATGTTAAGCAATACTGGGATAGATCAACAGCACCCATCTTTCAGCTCCATCTCACAGGAGTTCCCAGCTCTTTTCCCACTGAAAGGCACAGAGACGCAGGCTTTCCAAAACATGCATTTAAAACAGAGGGTCCAGCATCATTTAAGAGATCCAGGTTCACTCTTACTTCTTCTCTGTAATTTTTGCGTAGCAAATAGCTCCCATATCATCTCAAATCTAGGGTAATGAAAGTGGCTTGCTCTCTGGTGGCTTAAGGATTTCTATGAGACCTTAGATTCATTTTGGGGGGAAAAAAGAATTTAGGACAGTAAGAAGACCCTCAAGAGTACAGTTGGTTGCTCCTTCATCTGTGTTCTCTCTCTGTGTATCTCTAATAGAATAGGTTTGGGGGTTTTTTGTTATAATTTCAGAGTGGTTTTTTTTTTTGGTCAGCTCGTTAAATTAAATTATAGCATAATGCCAGTATGTAGGGTAATGGCAGCACATAAAAACCGCGTAATAAGTGTTTGTTAATTGTATTTAGACTTTCGTATTCAAGTTATAGATCATAAATTTCAGTTGCCTGTGGTTTCCCATCAACTTCCACAGAATGACTCTGCCTTCTAACTTCAGTTTTACTTTTTCCGTTGGTTTTATTTTTGCCATCTGGGGATCTATTTTTCACCCAGTTAATTCATTCATCAATTTACTAATTATTTCTTATGCTAGGTGCTCATAGCATTGCCAGAAAGGCGTAAGAGACCTATCTTTCAGGAATGAGAGAGCAAGACTGGAGTAAAGACAATATGGCAATATAGAATTTAATTATAATACAGAGAATGGCTGGATGCTATAGGAATCCATGCATAGAAAGATCAAAATAGAATTGAACCATAGAGAAGCCTGTGAAGGTGAATTGGCCCAATCTACACTCCTGAAAATAGGATGAGATTTGGACAGGTATTCTTTTGTCCATCACTCACTCACTCAATAAGCATATTTTGAGTGCCTTCTATGTTTCTAGAGATTACAAAGATCAGTAAGATATTGTTTCTTCCCTCAAAGAGGCCATGATTTGCTGAGGAAAAAATGGACAGTAAACAAACCTTCTAGGATAGTTTGATAAGTGCCATGCAAGCGATCACAGAGCAGGTTTGCTGGGAAAGTGACAAAGGACAGCTTCCTGAGGGAAAACCACTGAATTCGATGTTAAAAACAGTTGAAGTTCATCCCAGGAAGAAACTGAACAGGGTGTTCCAGACATAAAGATAGCAGGTTTGTTGAGGGGTAGGTAGCTGACTGAAATCTAGGGGAGACAGGAGACAGAGAGAGGGGAAAGGGACCGGAACAGTGGGAACACCAGAGTAGCAAAGATTCAGGAGCAAAGCTGGATATCAACAGGCTTTGGGGGTCTTATTAGAGAGTTTGGATACAACTGGGAGCCACTGGGAGACATAGAGTGCTTGGTAACCGTATAATGGATGACTAAAATAGTCTTGTGTTCTGGAAGGGCTTGGGGTGAAGACTCAAGTAAACTTTGCATATTCTGGGGTTACTAGCCCAAGGCTCATGTTTGAAAGTTCAAGAAACCAATTTGAATAAGTATGATGAGGCAAGACTATAATGGAATTTGGTCATCATGGTGGTCTCTTATCTGCAAAGTGATATACCAAACATGGTGCTTTAGCACCATGTATACGGTGTCCTAGATGAGGAAGAGACTTGAGGCTTGGTACCGGATATGTAATTGTTATTTAGTTATGAAACTACAGACCAGGTGTTGGGGAGAGCAACAGAAACAGAAATGAAGAGATGGATAGAAGTCTTCAGGAAAGAAGAACCAACAGTATGAAAAGGGGAGGGGAGAACCTCTTAAGTCTATAAGCTGAGATAAATGAAGGCATGGTGATTCCAGAATGAAATAGGCAGATGTGGTTTGAGAGAGAGAATAGTGAGTTGAGTTTGGCACATTATGTTTTAGATGCAAGGGAGTCAAAAAAGCGAAACTTCCCTTTTGGGCCTTGGGTGTACATGGGAGAAACAAAAAATTGAAGCTGGAGGTACAGATTTGGGGATCATCAAAACATAGATGATTGTTCAAGAGTAAGTAAATGATTCTTCACGTTCTATGTCCGTTTTTTTAAAGAAGTTTTCTAGTGTTAATTAGCTGCTTCAGTCTGACATTTTATTAACAGAGAGGCACTTATAAGTATACTTTTCTTTGCTGGAAAGCATCTGGTTAATAAGTGCTTCTACTTAATAAGCCAGCATGTTCAGGGTGTTCAGTAACTCCCTTGTGATAAATTGGCACTTTTGGAAGCTGCATTAAATTTTCCAGACTCCGAAACACTCTCTGAGTGTCTGAAGTTTTAATACATAGGGGAACATCACTACTTTAATTATGGTGAGAGTTCTTAATAACCAGATCCTGTGTATGGGACTCTCCCTACTTCTTCTGGAAAAAAAAAAAAAAAATCTCTGGTGGGGATAAAGAAGCAAGCTGAAGTTCAGTTTGGTGTCAGTGATGTCAGTAAGAACCCCACATATTTGAGTGCCTAATATGTATTGGTCAGTGGATCAAATACTGGGGACACAGCAAATTCTTCTTGGGGCAAGTCAAGGGAACAATCGCAGTGAACGTGGATAAGGGCTCAAATACAGGTCTGTACCAAAGGCTATAAAGCTCGAGAGGAAGAAGAGGTCTCTTTGCTCAGGGAAGTAGGGTAGAAAAATCAATCATTTGAATTGAACTCTAAAGGCTGAGGCACATTTGCAGCTAAATGAGATAATGTCAGCTGTCACCAAATGTAGATATTGAGCATCTAGTCTGTGCCAGGCACTGTTCAGGCACTGAGGATAAAGCAGAGATGAGACAATCACAGTACCTATCTTCACTTAGCTGGTGTTGAAGTGGGATGAAATGGACAAGAAATATATTAACCAGTAAAGTAATATAGTTGAGAGAGCCAGGGGAGTTGCTTTAGCAAATATAATCAGCAGATGACCTCTCTGAGGACATCCTATCTGAGTTAAGACCTAAATGAAAAGAAGAAGGTGGGCAGGGGATAAGATTTACAAGCTGAAGCCACAGCAAGTACAAAGGCCCCAATCAGGAATGAACATCTCGGGGGCAGAAAGAAGGGCACTGTGAGTGGCTGGAACCAATTAAATGGGTAAGTTAGCAGCAAGGGATGGAGTCGGGGAAGCAGGAAGAGGAAGCACTTTATGTAGAGGCCACATAAGACGTGGTTAAGAAAACACTGTGTCTAAAAAAACAAACAAACAAAAACAAAAAACCTCTGTATTTTACTCCAAATGTAATGGGAAGCCATGAAAGGATTTTACACTCGAATTCATTAAAGGGAATTAGAGCTCTAGGAAGAGATCCAAGTCTGGAGATCTACACCTGGGAGTCATCAGCATATGGATAGTTTTTGAAGCCATGAGGCAAAGAATGTAGATAGACTAGGCGAAAGTGCTGAAAGCTTTGGGCAGTCCAACATCTTAGTGAGACGGCAGAGGGGGAGACAGTGAAGGCAGGAGGGAAGCAGGCAAGCAAGGGTGGCTTGGAAGCTCAGAGAAGATTGTGCTTCACAATGGCTATCATTGGAGGTGTCAGAAGTAGTGAGGAGTCAAGTAAGATGAAGACAGAACAGACCATTGGCTGTGGCTAGTGTAGGACATTGGTGACACTGATAAAGCTGTTTCAATGGAACTGTGGGGGCACAAGCCCGGTTGACTGGGAGAGGGGGTCAGGAAGTGGTGATAGCAAGTAGACCCAACTCTTTGGGGGGTTTTACTATGAAGGAGAGTGAAGAAATGAAGCAATAACAATAATAAAAAAGCTTTGAGTTAAGAAACGTTTTTGTTTCATTTTGTTTTAAGATGACTACTACTATTACTTATTCCTAAGTAATGATCCAGTACTGAGGGAATTAAAAATGGTGGACAACTGTTGGTGGAAATATAAATCTTTGCAGCCACTATGGAAAGCAGTATGGAGGTTCCTCAAAAAACTAAAAAGAGAGCTGCCATATGACCCAGCAGTCCCACTCCTGGGCATGTATCTGGGCAAAACTATAATTCAATAAGATTCATGCACCCGTATGTTCATAGCAGCCCTATTGACAATAGCCAAGACGTGGAAGTAACCTAAATGTCCATCGACAGATGAATGGATAAGGAAGATGTGATACACACACACACACACCAATAGAATACTACTCAGCCATAGAAAAGAATGAAATAATGCCATTTACAGCAACATGGATGGACCTAGAGATTATCACACTAAGTGAAGTAAGTCAGAAAAAGAAAGACAAATATCATCTATCACTTATATGTGGAATCTTAATATAACACATATGAACTTATTTACAGAACAGAAACAGACTCACAGACATAAAAGACAAACATATGGTTACCAAAGGGAAAATGCAGGGGGAGAGACGGATTGGGAGTTTGGGATTAGCGGATGCAAACTATTATACATAGAATGGATCAACAACAAGGTCCTACTGTATAGCACGGGGAACCATATTCAATATCCTGTGATAAGCCATAATGGAAAAGAATATGAAAAAGATTGTATATATGTGTATAACTGAATCCCTTTGCTGTGCAGCAGAAATTAACACAACATAGTAAATCAACTATACTTCAATAAAATTAATGTTTTTAAAAATGGTGGTACAGGGAAAAGCAGTGAAAATTGCAAGAGCAAAGCCCTTGAGTGGGCTAGAGTAGAATCCAAGCTGAGTAAGGAGGGGATGAATGAAGGGCATGGTGGATAGTGAATCTGTGAAAAGGCCAGTGGATATGGGGTCTCACAAGTAATAGTGGCATTTGAGCAGGAATGCTGGGGGAGGCAGGCTGAGAGGGTAGGAGGTGACGTCACAGAGGGTTATGTTTGAAATTGAGAGATTCAGAGCTCTTGCAGTTATTGGTGATGTCAAATCCAGGGCACATTTATTATATGTAATATCTAGCTATAGCTAAGTTTGTATCATAAGCTTGTTTATCTGACTTAGTTGACAAACAATGTTATGACTAACAGAATATTCATTAAGCACATAAATGGTACTTGCATTGCATGCAGATATCTAAAAATCATAGTAGTCATAGAGGTTATAGTTCAAGAATGTCAACACCTGATATAAGAGAGTTCTTATAGGCATTCAGTTCATTACAAAGTTAATAGAACCACTTGAGCTGGCTTTCAAAAAAAAAACTGGAGGTAAACAACAATAAAATACATGCTACACACCTATCGGAGTGACTAAAATTCAAAACACAACAGTATTTGCTGGTGAAGATGTGGAGCAATAGGAACTCTAATTCATTGCTGGGAATGTGAAATTGTACAACCACTTTGGGAGATAGTTTGGGTGTTTCTTACAAAATTAAACATAGGACCCAGCAATCAGGCACCTTAGTGTTTACCCAAATGAGCTGAAAATTTGTGTTCACACAAAAATCTGCACACAGGGACTTCCCTGGTGGTCCAGTGGCTAAGACTCTGTGCTCCCCATGCAGGGGGCCCCGGTTCGATCCCTGGTCAGGGAACTAGATCCCACATGCCGCAACTAAAGATTCTGCATGCTGCAACTAAAAGATCCGGCATGCCACAGCAACTAAATATCCTGCACGCCGCAACGAAGATCCCATGTGCAGCAACCAAGACCCGACGCAGCCAAATAAATAAATAAATATTTTTAACTCTGCACACGGATGTTTATAGCATCTTTATTCATAATCGCTAAAACGTTGAAGCAATTATTATATCCTTCAATAGGTAAGTGGATAAACAAACTATAGTATATTCATACAATGGAGTATTACTCAATGATAAAAAGAATGAGCTGTCAAGCCTCCAAAAGACATGGAGGAATCTTGAAAGCACATTGCTAAGTGAAAGAAGCCAGTCCGAAAAGGCTACGTATGATTCCAATTATATGACATTCTAGAAAAAGGCAAACTTTGGAGATAGTAAAAAGTTCAGTGCTTGCCAGGAGTTTTCAGGGAGTGAGAGAGGGATGAATAGGTAAGGCACAGGGGATTTTTAGGGCAGTGAAACTAACGTATATGATACTGTACTGGTGGACATATGTCATTATTCATTTGTCAACCCATAGAATGTACAAGACAAAGAATGAACCCTATTGTAAACCGGGGACGTTAGTTAATAATAACATATCCATATTGGTCCACCAGTTATAACAAAGGCACCACAGTAATATAAGATATAAACAATAGGGGAAACTGGGAAGAGGGGGCATGTGAAAACTACTTTTCTGCAGACCTAACACTTCTCTAAAAAAAAAAGTCTATTAATTTTTTTTATAAAAAAGCAATGCACTGGTTTCCTTGGAACATTGTAAGTGCTCAAAAATGAAAAA
The DNA here is from genome assembly GCF_949987535.1 of Balaenoptera acutorostrata. Taxonomy (NCBI): domain Eukaryota; kingdom Metazoa; phylum Chordata; class Mammalia; order Artiodactyla; family Balaenopteridae; genus Balaenoptera; species Balaenoptera acutorostrata. The sequence goes on from NC_080072.1 coordinate 71,124,383, forward strand.
AGAAATGTTTGCCAGATAGGTGAGAAGAAGAATAAGGTATGATTATTTCCAGAAAGAAGGAATGAGGTGTGTGTACAAAAACAGAGAGAGGAAGAGTGGGCATGGTATGCAGATGTGTTGGGAGGTTGTGCTGAAAATGCTGTCAAGCAAATGATCATATTTGCTGTACAAAATGATCCCTGAGCCTGCAACAGGGAGGATGGTTATGGTTGGAACAGGACCAAAATAAAAGAGACAAGTCAGGAAGCTATTGCCCCGGTCTAGAGGAGAATGGATACGATCTAAACTAAGATAGGGATTGAGAAGAGAAGACGGATTTTAAATAGATTTGGCTGGTAGAATTAAAGGAACTTGGTGGCTGATCGAACAGGCAAGAGTTCTCAAAAGCCACCATATGGAACTCTCAGTAGAGCCTGGGCAAGTCGTGCCTGACTTGGAGCATGCAGACCTGACCCCACCTTGTGCTGAATGATGAGCTTGATTTTTCCAGCACCAATTCTCTTCTCCTTGATTGTTTGCTTGACACCTTGGGAAGTAGCATTAACACTTTCAGGTCACTAGGGGGCTAATCATAGCCATGTTCATGATTGTAAAACTGAATTGCAGTTCAGAGAGAGTAATCATCACAGTTCACACAGGGGTCTTTCCTGGAAGAAGATTTCACTATCTTAGGACAAAGTCATTTGCTTAAGACCACTCCATGAAGCAGTGTCATGAAAGTCATTATTTATACAGCTTTTGCCCTCAAATTTTCAGGCACCCCAGAAGTCCACTGAACACTAAATCCTTTGTTCATTCCAGATGTGTGTGTGTGTTAAACTGATGGACACAGACTGTACATGAATGAATGATTAGAAGGATGAATGGATGGACATAGATAGATAGGCAAGCAAATAGAAATTAATGATATGGTAAAGTAGCAGGATACCAAATTAATGCACAGAAATCTCTAGCATTCCTATACACTAATGATGAAAAATCTGAAAGTGAAATTAAGAAAACATTCCCATTTACAATTGCAACAAAAAGAATAAAATATCTAGGAATAAACCTACCTAAGGAGACAAAAGACCTGTATGCAGAAAATTATAAAACACTGATGAAAGAAATTAAAGATGATACAAATAGATGGAGAGATATACCATGTTCTTGGATTGGAAGAATCAACATTGTGAAAATGACTGTACTACCCAAAGCAATCTACAGATTCAATGCAATCCTTATCAAACTACCACTGGCATTTTTCACAGAACTAGAACAAAACATTTCACAATTTGTATGAAAACACAAAAGACCCCGAATAGCCAAAGCAATCTTGAGAAAGAAAAACGGAGCTGCAGGAATCAGGCTCCCTGACTTCAGACTATACTACAAAACTACAGTAATCAAGACAGTATGGTACTGGCACAAAAACAGAAATATAGATAAATGGAACAGGATAGAAAGCCCAGAGATAAACCCACACACATATGGTCACCTTATCTTTGATAAAGGAGGCAAGAATACACAATGGAGAAAAGAAAGCCTCTTTAATAAGTGGTGCTGGGAAAACTGGACAGCTACAGATAAAAGTATGAAATTAGAACACTCCCTAACACCATACACACAAATATACTCAAAATGGATTAAAGACCTAAATGTAAGGCCAAACACTATAAAACTCTTAGAGGAAAACATAGGCAGAACACTCCATGACATAAATCACAGCAAGATCCTTTTTGACCCACCTCCTAGAGAAATGGAAATAAAAACAAAAATAAACAAATGGGACCTAATGAGACTTAGAAGCTTTTGCACAGCAAAGGAAACCATAAACAAGACGAAAAGACAACCCTCAGAATGGGAGAAAATATTTGCAAATGAAGCAACTGACAAAGGATTTATCTCCAAAATCTACAAGCAGCTCATGCAGCTCAATATCAAAAAAACAAACAACCCAATCCAAAAATGGGCAGAAGACCTAAATAGACATTTCTCCAAAGAAGGTATACAGATTGCCAACAAACACATGAAAGAATGCTCAACATCACTAATCATTAGAGAAATGCAAATCAAAACTACAATGAGATATCATCTCACACCGGTCAGAATGGCCATCATCAAAAAATCTAGAAACAATAAATGCTGGAGAGGGTGTGGAGAAAAGGGAACCCTCTTGCACTGTTGGTAGGAATGTAAATTGATACAGCCACTATGGAGAACAGTGTGGAGGTTCCTTAAAAAACTACAAATAGAACTACCATACAACCCAGCAATCCCACTACTGGGCATATACCCTGAGAAAACCATAATTCAAAAAGAGACATGTACCACAATGTTCATTGCAGCTCTATTTACAATAGCCAGGACATGGAAGCAACTTAAGTGTCCATCAACAGATGAATGGATAAGGAAGATGTGGCACATATATACAATGGAATATTACTCAGCCATAAAAAGAAACGAAATTGAGTTATTTGTAGTGAGGTGGATGGACCTAGAGTCTGTCATACAGAGTGAAGTAAGTCAGAAAGAGAAAAACAAATACCATATGCTAATACATATATATGGAATCTAAAAAAAAAAAAAAAAGGTCATGAAGAACCTACGGGCAAGACGGGAATAAAGACACAGACCTACTAGAGAATGGACTTGAGGATATGGGGAGGGGGAAGGGTAAGCTGTGACAAAGTGAGAGAGTGGCATGGACATATATACACTACCAAACGTAAAATAGATAGTTAGTGGGAAACAGCCGCATAGCACAGGGAGATCAGCTCCGTGCTTTGTGACCACCTAGAGGGGTGGGAGGGAGACGCAAGAGGGAAGAGATATGGGAACATATGTGTATGTATTTACTTTGTTATAAAGCAGAAACTAACACACCATCGTAAAGCAATTTTACTCCAATAAAGATGTTAAAAAAAGAAAAGAAATTAATGATAGCAGTTACTGCTCTGCTTCCATGAGCATGTTAACAATTTTAAAGGAAAATTATAAAAGTAATAAAAATTTAAAAATTTTAAAATAAGTTTTTTTTACATTTTAAAAGAAAATCATTTAGTAAAAAGCAAACATATTTATTAAACATCAGCTACATGCAAGGTACTGTTTTGGACACTTATGTACACTACTAGACTCCAAGCTCTTGGTCGTAACACTTTACATCCCCACCAGCAGTGCACAAAGATTCCCTTTTCTCCACATCGTCACCAACAATTCTTATCTCTTGTCCTTTTGATGGTAGCCATTCTAACAAGTATATGGTGATAGCTCATTGTGGTTTTGATTCTGATGATTAGTGAGCACCTTTTCATGTACCTGTTGGACATTTGTATACCTTCTTGGGAAATACTGTGTTATATACTTGAAAGTTGCTGAGAGAGTAAATCTTAAGTGTTCTTACCACAAGAAAGAAATGGTAATTATGTGATGCAACGGGGGTGGTCAGCTATAGTGGTAATCATTTTGCAATGGGGGGAAAAAAAGCTCTTGGAAGACAGAGGTGGAAGATCTATTATCTTTTTATTCCCAGGGCAGGTAGTTGGTGCTCTAAACATGTTTGCTGAATAACTAACAGAACATTTCATTTAATTCTAGTAAAATCTCTATGAGGTAGATATCACTATTCCCATATAACAGACATGGGCATTGAGGCATCATTTAAATAACTTTCCAAAAGGTTGGATCAGCTCGGAAGCAGTGGAAAAACTGGAATCGAACAGAAACCTCTGTGATCCAGAAGTATTGTTTTTCTCTTGCTCTCCACCGTCTTGGAGATGGCTCTTTGAAGGTACAGTGTGATCCTCCTTGAGCTTCTGCCCAGTGCCCTGATTGGGAACCGAGTTATTCTTCCAGGTCCTGGAGAAGTCCCACTCTTGGCAGCCGACTTGTTTGTGCTGACAGACATTTCACATCTCCATCTGGAGCTGCCATTTAAGAAGCACCAGCAGAGAGCCTGAGCTGAGGTGCCCCCAGCCCACCAGCTTTGTGAAATGAACAAGATAATGACTTTTATGACCCCAGCCTTGCAGGATGCTCCCCAGACCCAGATGTTTACCCTCCACAGAGCACACTGTAATTCCTCACCCACAGACCACCAGACTGCGTTCAGATAACCATGAAAACGATTCCCATTGATTCAGTAGAACCCAATTACGCTGCAAAAGAGTGAAATTGAGTAGAAGAATGGCATGTGGAGGCAGAATTGTTAAGTAACAGAAAATAAAGAATGCCAATTGACCCTTTAGGTGTTTGGTCAGACCCACATGAGACTGCTAAAAGAACAAATCCATTTTAAGGCTATACCTATACCTTCTCTCTGAATCCCTGCTGCCAGAGGCCATTAGCATTGTCCAACCAAAAGCTCCAGAAAGTCCCCAGCCCTCATTTAGCTACTGAGATCGTAGAAAGTTTGTCTTTGGGAAGAAAGTCATAAATATAACAACACCTATACCCTTTTGAAAAAGAACGATTCCTAGTATTTGAGCTATCTGGTCAGAATCTGATCCATTCATTTAAAAGATCTGTCACTCAGATGCAATTTCCATCACTTCCAGGGTGGTCTTTTTTTTTTTTCCTCCTTTCATATGTGTAAAGGGAGATACGATCCTCCCACTCTACTCCTGCTCATCTCATTGATGCCTTTCGAAAGCTGGAACCAGACTCTGATTACAGACCTTTGTTGCCATAAAGAGACAACAGAATGTGGTTAAGGAAGAAGAAAGAGTCTTAACTCTGAATTCATTTCCTCTGAGGGCTAATTTTTTTCTCTTACACCTTTCCAAAAAGGTGGCAAGGTGACATCTACTTAGAGCATAGTTAATTGCAACTTTCAGAAGACTGAAGCAGTAATACCTCACAGAATTCTCAGTCACAATTCGAAACGTTTGGAAAAGCACAAGATGAAGTGTACTGCCAGCAGAGGGGGAAGAAACTGGAATTTTGAGTAATCTGCCTGGTCTACTGATTACGCTCTGTAACAAAGAGGATATACCAGCCCTGATTTTCGTCTCTGATTTCCATTTATCTGGGGTCCTTTCATTATGAACAGGGTTTCTCTCTGGGTAGCCACAGTACTTAGAGTCTAAAGAACAGCAAAGAGCATTTTGTTCTATTATGATGTGGTGATGTCAGATGCAAGTAATTTGATCCTAATCCCTACCTACAGCATCCAAAGGCAGGTTAAGGACTTCACTCAGAGCATCTTCCTACACCACAGTTACAGAGTGTGTGTATGTCTGCATCACTGTGTATACGTGTGTGCCTATGTGTGTGTGTATGAAAGTTTATTCATAAAGGAACACATGATAAAGCCATGTGAATAACTAAAATTGATGACCCAGCCGTTAGATAAGAATTTACCTGACTAGTTCAGTTTTGACACACAATTTCTAAAAATGAACAGTCAGAAATCTCAGTATATTTCAATGAAATATAAAACTAAAAATTCAAATATTTATTTAATTATTTTAACTTTTTGTTTATTTAATTCAGTGGAATTAGTTACTGAAATTTGGGAAGAATAAACTTTAAGTCAGAAAATGTATTACTCACATAACTCACATAACAAGAGTCCAGAAGCCATGCAGTGCTAGGAATTGCTCAGTTGTGTAAAGATGCTAAGAAACCTAGTTCTTCCGCCCTGCTGTCCTTGATGTCAGGTCATCCAGAAGCTAGCATCCCTCTTGACCCTCTTGGTTCTAAGAAGGCTATGAAACAACTAGGACTACTTATTTCCTTGTTCACATTGACACAGGACTAGAGGGGCAGGGGAGGCGGGGGAGCTGAGAATCAGTGGTAAATAACCTTGATAGCCTATAAACTCATTATAAAAACGATGTGTTAAGGCTATGATCTTTTCTTCTATAGCATTTTTTGTGAGAGGTACAGGTCTTATGGACAAGCAGGACCTTGAGAAATCCTCTGGGCAGTCCTCCAAAACAACACAACTACATCACTCCAGATACACTTAAAAACATCTCACTTTATGAGGAAGAATTCCATAATCGCCTTAGAAAAAGAGAAATCAATAATACCGATTTCTTTTCTGGGACTTTGATTTTCCAAAAGTAAAGGGCATTCCTTTAAAACACTGGGTTCCCTGGGACACCCCAGGCGCCATTGCATTGATGACGCCATTAAGAAGTTTTAGACGGACTACTTCCATACACAGCCCACATATAGAGCTTTTTCTGTCTTTCATCACCCCTTAATTATTTGTAAACATATCTGTTGTCTCTTCCAGACGGTAAGTTCACATAGGGCAGAGACTGTGTTCTTATTTATCTTCATAATCTCTCCCCCCAAGAGTGCTTTCTCATTGCAGGTCCCCAAGAAATAATTATTGAACACAATGCATATTTCAGATTGATAAGAGTGAATTCAGAGTATTCTAATACAAACGATACACTTGCGTATATAAAGATATGATACTTCCCCACTTTTAGCTGATTTTCCCTAGGAGTGTATGTGAATTCGAGCTGGTGTCCTGTGAGTCAGTGAGGGTGTCATAGCATTAGCCCGGACTGGACCCTGTGCTGTGCTGGGTCTTCCATCTGCTGTCAAATGGGATTAATATTCCTTGACCAACTTCCCTAGTCAATTCATTGGGAGAACAAATGAGATCACAGATGTGAAAGTGCTCCAAAGGGGTGGCATGAATGAGGTGGCGTCAATGATGTTATTGTAGTGGCTTAGGGATCCAGAATATGAAGAGTCCCTGTCACCCTGTGCTTTTCAATAATAAATCACCCTGGCGACAGACCCACCAAACTCAAAAGCACTGAGAAAGAGTCCTGAGACTTGATCTGGCTCAGGGACCCCAAACGACAGAGGGGGACAGCTTTGTGAGAGCACAGGTCATTCTTACTCTCAGCCTGCCCTGGGCTGCAGCGATGTGTCCTGGGCCCCTGACCATCAGATTTCAAAACCAAAAGGACCAGAACCTGGGTAACAGCCATACATCATTCATTGCCAGGTAGCCTTCAGCTGCTGCTGACACAACGTCCTGATGCCTTGTGTGATCTTTCTGTTTGAATAATTTCTGGAGATTTCCAAGGAAGGCTGTGGGACTATTCATTGGAGCACAGAAACTGATAACTTTTTTTGATCAATATCTATTCCCACCCTCTTGAAGTCTATTCAAGAGTCAGTTTTATCATAAGCTCTCTGTTGAGTGTTTTTTTAAATTCAAGAATAGTTGATTTATAGTGTCGTGTTAATTTCTGCTATACAGCAAAGTGACTCAGTTACACATATATACATTCTTTTTTATATTCTTTTCCATTCTGGTTTATCCCAGAATATTGAATATAGTTCCCTGTGCTATACAGTAAGACCTTGTTGTTTATTCATTCTAAATGTAATAGTTTGCATCTAGTAACCCCAAACTCCCAGTCCTTCCCCCTGCCTCTTGGCAAGCACAAGTCTGTTCTCTATGTCTGGGAGTCTGTTTCTGTTAGTTTTTTATTCTAGTAAAAATCTAATCTGCTTGGGAGCTTCATAAGCCAGTTCCTCTTACTGTCAAACTATAATGCTTCCTAGGACATTTTCCATATATTTTAGGGAATTCTTTTTTCTTACATTGGTCAAATATTGGGATCCCTGAAACACTCCTTTGACAAAACCAGAAGGAAAAGGAACTTTGCACCTTCACAAAGTTCCATGTTTATGTCCGGAATGAGATTTTTCAGGACAATTGGAGCAAAACACCTCAACCTTCCCTGAGTGTGCACTGGTGTTAAATCTCACCCAGTGCTTGGCAATCTCCGCTGCCTCTCACACATTTTGAAACGTGGCTTGGGAATATTTCTCTCAGAGTGCTTTTGCCATAAAGTAAAAATAGTTTCAGCTCCCTGCTAAGTAGAGTTCTTGCAAAGAGACATTCATTATGCATTATTCACTTTTCTCCAGCGCTGCCCACCAGGGATCTCAGGTTTCACTCGTAGGTACTTGTGGACATGATCTTCTGAGAAGAAAGTTTGGGGAGGAAATAGAGAAAGTAGAACTGCCCTGGCAATGGCAAGCCCCGGTTCACAAAATGAATGCGTAGGGTGTATCTGTTAAGCACGGGGACGACGGTGGCCTGTGTGAATATGGTACATCATAGGGAATCATATCTGATCATCGTAATCTCACTCCAAGAATAAAATTCAAGATTGTAAAGTATCATCTGCAGAAACTACTGTATCACATCTCCACCCAGCAGAGAAACTGAGTACTTCTTGAAGGTCTTTTGTTTCAAATGCCATTTCAATAGTTTTGGCTGGGCAAAAAGACTATTTCTAGAGTTTACAGATGCACAACTGAGTTATACATTTTTAATTGCCTCCTGGGCAGTGTGACTCATTTATCTTCGATGATTTAACACATTTAATCTATTTTGCTTTTGACATGGGCAGAAAGTTCACCAGCCACTGTTTTTCATTGCTTAGGCCTCTGCCTCTATTACTGAAAGAGTGAAAAGTGAAGAATTAGGCTTTAAATGGGATTTCAATAGGTAGTGTTGACGAGGAACAAAGTGGAAGTTTTAGGCATTTTTTTAAAAAATTCTTTCAGGTGATTATTTTCTTAAGTTACTGGATTTGTGAAATCTATTTGATTCCATGGTCAAAAGATAATTTGGCTTTTTTCTTTTCCTTATCTCTGGAAGAAGGGATTTTTAAAAATATATATATAAATGCTTAAAAAGAAAATTGTTGCATTCTTGATTTTGCAAGTCATTCATATCTTCAAGAATTTATAATAAAAGGGATACTAGAGCATCTGTGTGATTTTTTTCTTTCACATTCTTTACTACAATATGAACATTTCTAGGCTCTTTGATGGATAGGTTTTATATTTTTTATTTGTAATTGTTTTCATTTTCTGGATGCAGCATGGAATTATTTTATTGCTAATATTTTTCATGGCTGAGTTTTCATAGCTTTGGCCGTTTACTTGTCCATACATTGCTTTCATTCATCGTGCTCTAGGTACTGAGAATGGGAAAATGAAAGACACAGTTCCTGCCCTCAAGGAACTCACAGACAGTTTTAATACAGACTTACAGATGGTTTGATAGAAATAAGCATAAATTCTGAAGGCTCCCAGAAGAGGAGACATAGTTTAGACCTCGGACTGGGTATGTGTGTCTTACATTCCCCTGCAAGGCAAAAACTGGATGAATGTAAATACACATCTAACAAATTTGCTGAATTCAGATACGTGATAAATACTTCCTAAATATTGCATATTGATCATTATATTCACCCTTGAATTTATCTTTGTGAATCTATTTGTCTACTGCATTGATCTTTATTTAAAACTTGCATATGCTCCCTTTTGTCTTGTGAAAGTAATTAAGATGCTTTAAATATCTAAGAGGAACCGTCTTTCTCTTTTAGTAGCTGTATCCTGAGACATGTTTCCCCAGGGATTTTTATTTTATCATGTATAAAGAACAAACCCTACCTGTTCTGTGTTGAATATGAGAGAACACAGGCTTCTTAATGGCTGTGTTAATGGGATAATGAATAATGTTTGTTTCTAACCCATAGGATATCTACCTAATTTATCCTAATTTATTAACAATCTCTGCTATGATTCAAAATTAAGATAACATGCCATTAGAATAAGAAAATAAAGCAGGATAAATAATTGCTTCACCAAGGCAGGGCTTTTTTCCCTGATGCCTCTTATGAAAACCAAAAGAAACTGATGTTAGTTTAGCATTTATTATGTATCGGGACATCATGCAGGATACTGCCAATATAGTGATTGATGTGGAATTGCCTTCATCCCCAGGCAGCTTACAGGCTAGTTCAATGCAATGGTGTTAAAGAGGACAGACATGTAATAATTAGATGCGTGATCAGCATTGTATTAGTATATGAAATCAAGTCAAGTGAAAAATGAAAAGGAGTAATCCTATCTGAACATGATCTCTTGAGAAGACATCATGAAAGAACAGACATTTGCATGGAGCCTTGGAGGATTTTGTAAGAACTGCAAGAACAGGGAAGTAAAGGGGATTCTATGCAGTGAGAACCCCAGCAAAGCTGCGAGGGTGTTGAAGTACACGCTTCATGTTAGAAGAACAGGTAGACCATGAGGTCCCGGAAGGAAGGGAGCCCATCTTGCTGACCGCTGTATACCCCATGTCTAAAACCCTGCACATTGTAAGCACTTTATGTATTTGTTGAATAAGTGATCTGATTATGTGATTAAAACTTTAGATATAGAGTGGGTGGAAACTAGAGGTTGAGAATAGCCCAGTGGAAAGGCTGTATCAATACTGAAGAATCTTGTAGGTTAATATGAAGAGTATGGACTGTATCCTGTAATTCAGCACTTTCCAAAGTATGTTCCTTGAAATGTCAAATATGAAGGATGTTAATAAACATCACTCAACAAAAGCATTCTGTTGTCAAATAAGCTTGGGAAATGCTGGTTTCAACAACGTTAAGGCAGCTTCTTTGCTTAGATTTTCTCTGAGCCATCACTCTGCTTAAGTGCATTGTGAAGCTCCAGGAAAGATCTATAGTGGTCTTCAAACTTCTCGGATCCTGGACCCTCTTCACCTTGCAGGACTGGTGTTCTCCATGACACATTTTATGGAAATCTGTCCTAAGCAATGGAGAGCCATTAAAGACCTTTCAGCAGGGGATTGACATCATCTGAATTTCATTTTAGAAGATTCTCTGGTCTTCTAAAGAATGGACTCAGGAGAGGCAAGACCAGGTTGATGACAGGTGCATTGGTTTAGGCAGGAGATAATGAGATCTGGACCCCAAGAAGAGAGAAGAAAGAACCAAGAGCTACAACTGACATTTCAGACGTAGAACTCATCAGGGCTGCCATTGGAGTGACACAGGTTGTGCCCTGCTCAGGGACTCCTGGCCAAGGTGGTCCCTGGGCATGAATCTGGCCTGTACTCTTTGTCACCAAGCTATGCCTCCAGATGCAGGGCTGCATCCATCCTGAGGAAGGACACCTGTTTCTATTTCACAGCTGCAGGATCCCTAATTAATGACTGGTGGGATGTGGAAGGAAAGCAAGAGAAGTGTTCAAGATGACCCCTGTTTCTTGTTTAAATGATCGCATAGCCAAAGATGCCTTAATTTTTTTGCAAACTTCTAATTATTCTAAAACCGTAGTATCTGCAATCACAATACCTGGAGAAGGAATGATGATGAAGGTGCATCTATATTGCTCTTAACAGACTCTGCCAAGAGCTATGTTTTTCTCTCTACCACACATGGAAATATAAATACATCCTATCATTAGGGAGAGATTTTTTACCAAGACCTTGAACCAAGGGTTACAAACTCAAATGTCTACGGAGCCCACTCGGGCATCATAAATGAGTAAAGTATGTAGCAGGCTGAGTGTTTGCATATTAAACTTATGAGACTGTACTTCACTTACCGAAAGAAATATGCTCTCTTCCATTTTTGCCTTTGAATATGCAGTCTTCTCCATCTATCTTTTATAGCCATTTTTGATAGGAATGTGGATAGTGAGAAATGTTTCTCTACTCCAAGAAAAATGTCTGCACAGTATTGATGATGAATGACACCTGACATGGGGGCAGTTAGGAACACAATAGAGAGGGGTGGGCCAGTTATTGTGACTTTTTCAGGAGACACTGGGTATTTGAATTTTTATGTGATATCTCTCTAGTTTTCAATGGAGACAGAAATTTTTTAATAAACTGTATGGGCCAAATAAAAGTATATCTCTCGGCCCCCAGTTCATGACCCCTCCCTTAGTCCATATGTGCTATCATACATACACATGGGCCTCAATTTTTTAAGTTAATAGCTTTAAAAGTCATATTTTTAGGTAGACAAAGTATTAAATGACCCGCTAAGTTCCCCTGCAAACCTAGGTTGAATTGCTGAGAGGAGAAAAGCTGTGTTTCCTGAGCTGGTAATTAGAACAGTGTCCTAATTTTTGCATTAAGCCTTTACTGTGGAAAGAAAGACCAAAAATCTGGTGCCTGGAGAGTGTTAGAGCTTACATCCAAATCACATCATCAATGGAGCTAAGGCATGAGAGTCTGCCAGGATAAAAGTAACGTAGAGTGTGAGGTCCGGTGCTGTGAAATAGAGGGGAAAGCTACTAATATACACTTCCCATTATAATTCATACCTGGTGGATTCTGTTTCACAGAGAGGGGAGTGTGGAATCATGTATTGATTGACTAAGGCCTTGGTGTCAGGGGAGTTGCGAAATAGTGCAGGGGGATTTAGTCCCAGGGCTAATGTGATGTCACATCTTGGTTCATGGCAGAACTTTCTTAATGGCCCACATGTGAGCACACAGATTGGACCCATCTGTTCGAAAGGGGGAGTTAGCACATGTGTGGTAATCACCATCGTTCTAAATAAACTTTGAGGAGGTGTTTAGTTCCTGCTGATAGGGAAGATTAGAATCAAGCAAGTTTTATGAATAGAAAATAATGAGCGGATGAGCCTGGAAGGAAATGGAAATGTGATGAGATTAGTAGCTGATGTATACCTCTCTGCAGGGAAAGAAAAGCTTTAAGAGATGTCAGGCTGGGAAAGACTTTATTTCCTGAAGTGCAAAGAAGAGATTTGGACAAAGATGTAATATTAGCAGCCACTGCCAAAGTGAATCGGTCAAGGATCTTTCTAAAACAGCTGCCATTTAGCAGTTGCTGGGTCTACACGTGACAAGGAAAAGATGCCTTCATTGTCCTGAGATACAAGGTTCAAACGTGCATTCAACCAACAAATACTTACTGACCACCAACTCTGCGCTAGCACTGTACTAGCCCTGGGAGTGGCTCACAGACTTGTGGGAATCAATGCCCTGCAGAAGACAGACCACAGGTGCACTGTCTCTGGACGGATTGTGAGCAGATTTTGTCCTGGGGCTCCCCAGTAATGTGGTATCTTTGGGCAAAGAGAAAGATCACAAAAATGAAGAGTATGATTCAATGGCCTGAAGACCTAACTTCCATGGTTCCATGGTTCCATGGGTCACGGAACCCCTCTGGTTTGTACCTTTTCAAAAACAACTTTTTAGGAAAAACAAACTTTCTGAAAGACAGTTCAGAGCAAACTCTCATTAGATTTTTCTAATCTGTTCCCCAAAGATTGGCAATCCTAGCATTTAGTGAATGGATTTTTTTCAATTGAAGTGTAGTTGATTTACAATATTGTGTTAGTTTCAGGTATACAGCGAAGTGATTCAGTTATATATTTATATTTTTTTCAGATTCTTTTCCATTATAGGTTGTTACAAGATATTGAAGATAGTTCCCTGTGCTATACAGTAAATCCTTGTTGCTTATCTATTTCACATATAGTCATGTGTATCTGTTAATCCCATACTCCTAATTTATCCCTTTCGCCCCTCCTTTCCCCTTTGGTAATCATAAGTTTGTTTTCTATGTCTATGAGTCTGTTTCTGTTTTGTGAATAAATTCATTTGTATTATTTTTTTAGATTCCACATATAAGTGATATCATATGACATTTGTCTTTGACTAACTTCACTTAGTGTGATAATCTCTAGGTCCATCCATGTTGCTGCAAATGGCAACATTTCATTCTTTTTCATGGCTGAGTAATATTCCATTGTGTATATATACACTGTATCTTCTTTATCCAAGTGAATGGATTTTCTTGTTTCCATGACTTTGTCAGTGGCTTTCTCTGTATGGAAGGTAATACACCCTATTCTCTTCAGAAAACTGCTCTATTCTGTCCAGATTCACCTCTTCTTAAATCTTACCTACCTACCTGCCTTCCTTATTTCCTTCCTCCCCTTCTTTCCTTCCCTACTTCACCCCATACTTTAATGTTTTCTTCCTCCTTTTCTTTTCCTTCCTCTCATCTCTTCCTCCCCTCCCTCCTTTCTTTCCTTTCATTCCTCATCCCTTCCTTTTTAAAAATTTCAGATAGAGACTTTTCCCTTATAAAACAAAACATTCTGTAAATGTGTTCAACCTAGTAAATATACATCTCCTGAAATACCTAAGAATATGTTCCTCAACTGTACCTAATAGATAGCAACATGGGGTAGGGAATGCAGAGTGGGAAGGGACCAGGATACCCTCCCATCCCCACTTGGTTTCTTAATGCCAAATTATAGGTCAAATAAGAGGAATTACATGTAATAAACCTAAAGGCAGATAGTTTAAGGCTGGTTTTTTATTTCTTTTCCTCCATGGAAAATATGAGTGATACTGGGGGTTTCAGAAAATTTATCTTCAAGAGTTGCTTCTCCTTTGAAACCTACCCTCTAATTTACTGTTTGCTCATAGTTTCATTTCTAGAATTGGCAGGAAGCACTTGTCTTCCCAGCAATGCAGGAGTCTGAACCCATAGGCAGACAGGTCTGAATTCCACGCCCTGCCTTGGTATCAGCACCTGAGTATTCTTTGAGAAGGTCATTCTCTGTTGCTTCACTTGTGAGGAGGAGATAAAGTTGTTTTCAACCTCTCCTCTGCTATCTTGGGTGGATTAAGGATTTAATGTTTGGGAAACATTTTGAAGATAAAAAGTAAACATGAAAAGTAAACATAACATCTACTCTAAACACATTTCTTTTATTGTTTCAAGAGTCTAGCATTTTGAAAAATACCTAAATTAAAGCCTCTGCCATATTGAAATCACACAGATATCTAGATCTGGGAATTTATGAATGTATGCCTCATTTGAAACTCAAAGGGCAGCTTGAAATTGTGGAACTAATCTCTTGGAAAGATTGAGGTTATTGCCAGTAATATGATGTTGGGTTAAGAAACTCATTGGTCTACACCCATTTCCTCATCTGTAAAGTGAGCAGATTGAACCAGAATGGGGTCTAAACCCCACGTACTCTTGAATTATCTTAACGTCTAGTGACTGTGCTTTCCTGAATATAATAGAGGTAAGGAAAGAGAGCTTCTCCTACCCTGAGGTTCCGCAATACATATGGGAACATGGCAGGGATAAGAAAATACTCAACAGTGGTCCTTTCATCCATTTGCCTACCTGTGTGGTGACCATAAATGGAGACACCCAAGCACAGGTAAGTGGTAAAAACTGTGCTATCCACAACTGGTCCTTGGTGAAAATAGATAGGCATCCTCACCAGAATTAATTGTCAGCGGCACCAGCATCTAAAATCCTACCCATGGAGAGAGTGTCCTTTGAATCCAGTGACCTCCAGGCATATTGTGTTAGAATACAATCAGATCCAAGAGAAGGGTAACATTATTTGTAATTTATTACAGGGCTTCCTAACCATTTTCCCTTTATGGTGCACATAGAAGATGATGACGTTTGTATGATACCTTTAGGTAAAGGGGAAGGCCAACCCCAGTTAGAGATCCAGCTGTAAGAGGTCACAGGCATCTACCCAAGAGTTAGGAGGATCAAATATTGCAGCACATCTGGCACTGACTTGCCTCATGTGGTTGGAAGCTCTGCCTTAGTTTAAATGGCTTTATCTTTAGATTTCTTCCTTGCACAGAATCTATTAGCCAGGTCTTTTTTTTTTTTTTTTTTTTTATTTATTTTTGGCTGTGCTGGGTCTTCGTTTCTGCGCAAGGGCTTTCTCCAGCTGCGACAAGCGGGGGCCACTCTTCATCGCGGTGCGCGGGCCTCTCACTGTCGTGGCCTCTCTTGTTGTGGAGCACAGGCTCCAGACGCACAGGCTCAGTAGTTGTGGCTCACGGGCCCAGCTGCTCCGCGGCACGTGGGATCCTCCCAGGGCTCGAACCCGTGTGCCCCGCATTGGCAGGCGGATTCCTAACCACTGCGCCACCAGGGAAGCCCAAGCCAGGTCTTTAGACTTTTGATAATGAAACAGGGGGAGGTGAAAATAAATCTCTTTTAAGCTTTATCTTCTGCTTTAGAAGAGTATCAGGTGCTGAAATAGCTCAGACCAATCAGGAGACTCAGAAAAAGGGCACAGAGTACTTCGGAAGAAGAAGGGGTATTGCCAGATGGGCAGAAGGTATGTGGCAGCCAAGTCGAGAGGCTGAGATATTTGGGACTTGGGGCGTGTTCAGCCTAGACAGTGGCAGATGGGTTGGTAGTAACAGCACTCTGGATGGTTTCATCCTAGACGTGTGAGGCTACATCCCACCTACAGTGCGAAGAGTGAACTGCTGATGCCTACTGTGGCCTCAGGGTGCAGCTGCCAGATTGGAGCAGCCAAGACCAACGTGCCATAGACTTGCCAGCTTTGCTCAAAGCTGAAACGATGGTGCCGAGGCCAATGAAAGGGCATGTTCCAACCGTGTTCACAGGAAGGAGTTGGGGCGAGCATTTAGATGAGAGACAGCATGGGGTGGTGGTTAGGGGCACAGACCCTGGCCCAGATTGAATCCACTTTACTTTCTAAGCCTCTGTTTTTTTGATGTGGACCATTTTTAAAGTCTTGATTGAATTTGTTACAATGTTGCCTCTGTTTTATATTTTGTCATTTTGGCTGCGAGGCATGTGGGATATTAGCTTCCCGACCAGGGACCGAACCCGCACCCCCTGCATTGGAAGGCGAAGTCTTAACCGCTGGACCGCCAGGGAAGTCCCACTAAGCCTCTTTCTAATCTGCTGTGTGGGGATAATTATCCCATCTTCCCCCTGGGACTGATATAAGGATAAATGAGTTAATATTTATTAAGGACTTAGAAGAGTATGTGCACAGAGTAAACACTAAGTGCCTGATGAGTAAGAGATAACTGAAATGGCCACTGGGGACCACTCAGTTTCACCCTCCTTCCTCCCATTGCCTTTATCAGGGAGAAGGGCATGGCGAATTCTGTAAGAGGGAGCTGAAGGTGTAGACGTGTAACAAAATAGTAAGAGAAGATGTAGCTGCACTAAATAAGTCTTGGAGAGCTGAAAGAAGTTGTAGCCACGACCCATGACCTGGTGGCAGTCTTTCAGCAATTGAGGAGAACGGGAAAGGTGCCGCAAGGCTGGAGACGAAGATGATCCCAATTATCAAAGGAGGGAAAAGCTTGACTCTAGAAGCACAGCTATGAGCTTGATGCTGATCCAAAGCCACACTCGGGGAGGGAATTTTAAACAGATGGTTAACAGATGCTTCTACACGGGACGGGCTGCTCAGGATAGGGAACAGAGCAGGAGCTGGGACGCCAAGCTGACTTGGGTGCAAACCCACGTCCCGTCACTTACTGGCTGAATGGCCTTGCAAAAGTTACATCACTTCTGGGTCTTATTGTCTCCAGCTGTAGGATAGAAATGGCAGTGTCTCCAGGGTTCCTGTGAAAAATCGTGACAATGTAAACGATCACACAGAGGACTGAGCAAAGCAGACATGCAGTCAGTGATATCCGTGTAACCAAAGAGGCAGCGGAACATAAGGTTTAGAAGAGAGATCGTGGCAAACTTTTCTGTAAAGAACCAAATAAATATTTTAGGCTCTGTGGCCCATACGATCTCTACTTCAAGTACTCAACTACACCTTTAAAGCAGGAAAGCAGTCATAGATAGCATGTTCATAGGTGGTATAAATGGGTGTGGCTGCAACCCAATAAGACTTTATTTACAAAAACAAGTGTCCAGATTTGGCTGTAGTGTGCTGATCCGTGGTTTAAAATCAAGCAGCCAGGCATAAAACAAGGGCTTGCCACGATGAGCAGTGTGACCTTGGACAAGTCCATAAATTGAGTTGCTTTGTCGATCAAAAGGGTTGTAATAGTAGTATCTATCTCATGAGATTGTTTGAACAACAAAGGTAACAATTAAAGGAGCTTGGGTTGTGCCTCTCACAGTGAGTCCTCGATGCCTAGTAAGCCTTTGATACCTGCTTCCTGTCATCGTTAGGATTATCCCAGTAGCCTAGAGTAGGGAGCCAAAACCTCCAGTAAGATGAAATTGAATAGGAATGAATGTAAAATCCTGTACTTTGAGCCTTCAAAAGGAAACCACACACTTATAGTTTATTGCTTCTCATAAGAAAAAGACCTAAATGGTTTAATTCAATCATGTCACAGAGCTGTGTGACAGGACTGCCACTCAATATAAGTAGAGTCATGAGCTGAATAAATAGACTTGAGATTGTGTCTAAGACTACCGCAATTTACACAAGTCTGAGCAAGTTTGATATGCTATTGTTTTGTCCTGGCCATCGTATTTTAAGAAGGAAGCTGGTATATAAGAAAACATCCTGACAGAGGCCACCAGTATAATGAATAGCAATTCATTATACATAATGAATGACCTGAGAGATGATTATATGAATTAGAATTTTTTCAGTCTGGGGTGAGGATTCTCAAATATCCTTAAGGATTTATGAGTATGGTAGTTTTAAAATATTGCTCCCAAATTACTTGACCCTCTTCTCATCTAGAGGTGGGGTTTATGACCCCACCGCTTGGATCTGGACTCTGGGACTGCTGACCAACAGAATATGGATCAAGTGATGCTGTGGCAGTTTCTGGGTTCAAGCCTTAAGAGACTGGCACCTGCCACTTCCTGTCCTTTAGGGCTTTTGCTCAGAACCCAGCCACCATGCTGTGAGGAAGCACAGGCCACACAAAGAGGCTACTTGTAGATATTGGGCCCGTTGACCTCAGCCCCAGCTGGGGTCCCAGCCAGTGGCCACCATCAACCAAAAGACTTGTTTGATGACCACAGGCCCAGATACCTATGACTTGAATTGCATGAAAGATTCCACACAAGAACTGCTCCATTCAGCCCCTAGAACAAGGAGAGTTAATAAAAGGATTATGGTTATCTCAAGCCACCTAATTTGAGGTTACTCAGCAGTAGATAACTGGGACAATGTGGGAGAGGAATTTGAGTTTTTCTGTAGAGTTACAAAGAGTAAACGTAGTCTATAGGAAGCTACAGTCAGTCTAGGCGAAGAATAGGTAGACAGAAACAGGTTCAATAAGAAGAAGAACTTTGGGAAGATTGAACCTATCAAATAACAAGTGGACTGCTTCATAAGGGATTAGTTCTTCTTATTGAAAATATCTAAATAAAGGCCAGATGACTGCAGGTCGGGAACATTGCAGAGGATTTGGGGCATGGGGGAGGGGTGAAATTGATAGGAATCCATGCTCGCTGGTTGGTTGGTTGGTTGGTTGGTTGATGTCCCAATTTGCCTAGAAAAGAGTTTTGTACCTAGAAGGCACTGGATGAATATTTTATTAATTCATTTAACAAATATTTATTGAATGCTTATTACATCCACTGTAATAAGATGCTCCAGATCCAGATCCAGGTCAGATCCAGATGCTCAGGAAATATCTGTGAACAAAAGAGATGAAAATCCATGCATATACGGAGCTCATATTCTTAAAGAGGGAGACATGCAATAAACAAGCTTATATGTGAAATGTATATAATATATCAGATGATATAAACTGTCAAAGGCAAATATAAAGTGCCGCAGGGGGGAGATAAGTAATTCCTGAAGAGAGGTTTACAATTTTAAATATAGGGGAATTCCCTGGCAGTCCAGTGGTTAGTGGCCTGGAAATAGCCATTTTTGGTAAATTAAGGGTTGAAGAGAATGACGGAATTGAACTCTTCATCTTAGAAATATTGAATATATTCTCAGACACTCTTGTAATCACTGGGGACAAGGCAGTGGACAAAACACAAGGTCTCGGCTCTCAGGCAACTTATGTACTTATATTCTACTACATGGAGAGGTAAAACTAAAATAAATACATCAGGCAGTTTCAATGATTGAGAAACATGGCCTTCCACCAGCTGCCATAACTCCAGAATTCTCCACGTGCACGCATTTTTGGTCCTCTAAAGCTCTTGCATCGTCCATAGATAGACTTAACAACAGGTTCCTCTTTGTAATTTTGTCATCATAATGCATTGGGCCATGCTGATTGCCTTCTGGCTCTGCCTGGTATTCACAGACCACAAGGGTATCATAGAAAATTGAAACAGGCTGTGCTGTCCTTTCAGGGGTACTGTGTTATTTCTGGTTCCTTTTGTTAGCTGTAAAAAACTAAAGAAATTAATCTTTCAGAATTTTGATTAATTGCCAAACCACTGACTATTGATCAATGATGAGAGCAGAAAATCTAGGTTAGGGTGGCAGAGTGAGAGGACACATGGATAGTTTCTAAACAATGGCTGATTCCTTGCATCATTAATGAAAAATGGTGCAGAGGAGGAGATAATGGGGATTCATCTCAGTTTGGCTTAGGTCTCCAGTGCTGCTTCTCCTTCTATATAGGCTAATGCCACGTGATGGGCTGAGGTCTAGGGCAGCATGAAGTGTGAAGTCTGAGGAGCTGATGGAATTGTCAGCAATTAATATCCCAGGTACCAACATGGCTGGAGACGTGAGTGGGTCTAGAGAAGTGACAACGGACATTAAGACTTTGAGTTAGTTCAGTTCAGCAAACGTGTATCAAGAGTACACTAGTTTCCAGGAAAGAGATGAAGAAAACAAGGTTCCTATCTTCGAGTGGCTCACAGTGTCCTGAAGGAGCCAACACACAAATAGATCATTTGAGTAAACTGTAGACAAGTGTCCACAGTGGCAAGCACAGTTTTGGAAGTAGCTAGAAATCGTTATGCGTAATCATGGGATCGGCAGTGTTCTCAGTGACGCAAGATGGGTATGAACCCCAGAGTGCACAGTTAAAATTGTGTCTAACTCTACCTGACCTCCATTCAGAGAATCATAAAGCACTTGGGAGATCTTACGTTATCAGTCTCTTCATTTTCTACAGATAAAGAAGCAGAGACCCTTCACTGTCTGAATGTTCTCTCCATTTATTATCATAGGGAAGAGTTTGGGGTAGATTAATTCTCAATTTCACTCAACAACATGTATTTGGCACTTAGAACTGTCCCAGGTGTCAGAACAGAACAAGGAATGAGATGGTCCCTGACCTCAAGTTGCTCATGGTCTGGAAGGATTGAGTGCAGACCAACAAGCAAACAGACACATAAAATTGTAAGATGACAGTTAGCGTCCTGGAATGCACATAGTGGAGTGGGAACAAGGTGAGGGCGTCTACAGCAGTCTGCAGGAGGCAGGAATGGCTTCGCAGAAGGAGTGTTTGAATTGAAGCTCCTGGAATGAGTCAGGCGTATTCCCAAAAGAAGGCCTTCTATGGAGACAAACAGCTATGCAGAGGAATGGAGGTGTAAGAGCATGGCATACTCAGGACCCCCGAGGCTCACCGTGTAGCTGAGCATGGAGGGTGGAAAGGGGCGGGTAGCACATGTTGACAATCAAGGCAGGCCAGATCCTCAGCCTCAAGGAGCCCCTGAAAAAATGCTATGCAGGTCAGTGACATGATCAGATTTTTGAGGAAGAAATAACACCTTACAACAAAGGTGAAGGCTAGAGGCAGGGAGACCAGGAGGCCCCTGTGGGAGTCCAAGCAAGATGCAAATGAGGCCTGTCCCAGGGCAGTATGGCAGAAGAGATTGGCGTGAGGGGTGCACGTGAGAGATGCCTGCTGGCCTCCACGTTTGCTTGGATATGGATAGTTGGAACAGGGACACTAGATGGATGCCCAGGATTCTGGTGCAGACCAGTGTGTGAGTGAATGTGGGGGCGTGGTCATCACTGAGACAACACAAATGGAAGAAGGAGGAGGTTTGAGGGTCATGATTTGTCTGTGACTTTTGGGGGGTTAGGGTGCATGTGAGAGGTCCAGAGAGAAGATTCCTAGGAAATAGTTGAACGCATTGGCTTGGAGGTAGGGAACGTGGTTTAGACGCAAGAGTGCATATAGGGGAATGATCAGCCAACAGGTGGTGGTTAAAGCCTTGGGTAAAGAAATGGAGGCGTTATGGGTGGAGAGGCAGCTTGGGGTGACTTCATAAAAGTCCTTGAATGATCTACGAAGGCTTTACAAGGTGAGACAGCTTTGGCTAAAGATCTTGTCCAAATAGGACCTGAGTTAGAGTCTAATTTATTAAATAAGTACCCACGGAGCATGGCTTGACACAAAGGTGAGAGCAGTGAACAAAAAGGCACAATCTGTTTTTGCCCTTATGCAGCCTATCAGCTTGGTGGAGAACCATGTATTTACTTCATTTCCACAACCGTAAGTGTTGCAAAAGAAAACTATAGGGTGAATTAAGAGTACATAATTCAGGAGGCGGAGAGAGTGGGGGGCCGGCCCTTGGTCTGTGAGGTCAAGGAGGCGTCTCTGAGGAAATGGCATTTCAGCTAGATCCAAAGGATGAGTAGGCAAGATCCAGTGAAGGGATGGGGAGAGGACGGCATGTGCAAATGCCCTGAGATGGAAGACACTGTTTTGGAGCACCTGAAGGATGCCCACGTGGCCTGAGGGAGCATGAGAGCTGGTACCCAGGGTGAGGCGGTGATGTAGGTGTGCCTGCTTCCCATGGCGCGCGTGGAGGCTGCTTCATGAGCCTGTGCAGCTGCCGCCCTTCCCTGCCTATAAGCAGATACCTCGAGGACCTGGGTTTTTAAATCCAGGTCAACTCCGAAAGGAAGCATCTTTATAGCAGCAGGATCCTCAAGTGAGCAGTGAACTGCAGCCAGGAGGGCCTCTCTGTTCCTTGGCAGCCACCTGGCCCCGAGGTAGCCCCAGAGCTCCACCTCAGAGCCCGCTGCAGGGAGTTTGTTGACAAGCAACGAGGAGGTGATTTTGTGCACGGTAAAGACAGCTAGAGTTGTTTGGATTTGGAAAAGGGGCCGTTGAAGCAGTAAAGAGGGGCAGAGGAGTTGAGCAGCCAAGAAATCAACATGTTTTGGTCAACATAGCTCACCTGGGAGTATAACATTTTAGTTCAGCAGCAGCAGTAAAACATGCCTCTCCAGAACTTACCATGTCCAGGAATCAGCTCAAGAGTCAAAATCCAGCCTTGGCACCTAATGCCGTGACGTGTTTCTTTTGTAAAACATAACTAACCAATTGGGAAAATAACCTTGGAAGGAAACTGGATGGATTTTTCTTTTTTTTACACAGAAGGTTCTTATTAGTTATCTATTTCATGCACATTAGTGTATATATGTCAATCCCAATCTCCCAATTCATCCCCCCAACACACACACACTTTCCCCCCTTGGTGTCCATGCATTTGTTCTCTACATCTGTGTCTCTATTTCTGCCCTGCAAACCAGTTTATCTGTACCGTTTTTCTAGATTCCACATATATGCGTTAATATATGATATTTGTTTTTCTCTTTCTGATTTACTTCACTCTGTATGACAGTGTCTAGATCCATCCATGTCTCTACAAATGACCCAATTTCGTTCCTTTTTATGGTTGAGTAATATTCCATTCTATTTATGTACCGCATCTTCTTTATCCATTTGTCTGTCGATGGACACTTAGGTTGCTTCCATGACCTGGCTATTGTAAATAGTGCTGCAATGAACACTGGGGTGCATGTGTCTTTTTGAATTATGGTTTTCTCTTGGTATATGCCCAGTAGTGGGATTGCTGGCTCATATGGTAATTCTATTTTTAGTTTTTTAAGGAACCTCCATACTGTTCTCCATAGTGGCTGTATCAATTTACATTCCCACCAACAGTGCAAGAGGGTTCTCTTTTCTCCACACCCTCTCCAGCATGTTGTTTGTAGATTTCCTTATGATGCCCATTCTAACTGGTGTGAGGTGATACCTCATGGTAGTTTTGATTTGCATTTCTCTAATAATTAGTGATGTTGAGCAGCTTTTCATGTTCCTCTTGGCCATCTATATGTCTTCTTTGGAGAAATGTCTATTTAGGTCTTCTGCCCATTTTTTGATTGGGTTGTTTGTTTTTTAATATTGAGCTGCATGAGCTGTTTATATATTTTGGAGATTAATCCTTTGTCCGTTGATTTGTTTGCAAATATTTTCTCCCATTCTGAGGGTTGTCTTTACATCTCATTTATAGTTTCCTTTGCTGTGCAAAAGCTTTTAAGTTTCATTAGGTCCCATTTGTTTATTTTTGTTTTTATTTCCATTACTATAGGAGGTGGATCAAAAAAGATCTTGCTGTGATTTATGTCAAAGAGTGTTCTTCCTATGTTTTCCTCTAAGAGTTTTATAGTGTCCAGTCTTACATTTAGGTCTTTAATCCATTTTGAGTTTATTTTTGTGTATGGTGTTAAGGAGTGTTCTAATTTCATTCTTTTACCTGTAGCTGTCCAGTTTTCCCAGCACTACTTATTGAAGAGACTGTCTTCTCTCCACTGTGTATCCTTGCCTCCTTTGTCATAGATTAGTTGACCATAGGTGTGTGGGTTTATCTCTGGGCTTTCTCTCCTGTTCCATTGATCTATATTTCTGTTTTTTGTGCCAGTATCATATTGTCTTGATTACTGTAGCTTTGTAGTATAGTCTAAAGTCAGGGAGTCTGATTCCTCCAGCTCTGTTTTTTTTCCCTCAAGATTGCTTTAGCAATTCAGGGTCTTTTGTGTCTCCATACAAATTTTAAGACTTTTTGTTCCAGCTCTGTAAAAAATGCCATTGGTAATTTGATAGGGATTGCACTGAATCTGTAGATTGCTTTGGGTAGTATAGTCATTTTTGCAATATTGATTCTTCCAATCCAAGAACATGGTTTATCTCTCCATCTGTTTGTGTCATCTTTGATTTCTTTCATCAGTGTCATAGTTTTCTGAGTACAGGTTTTTTACCTCCTTAGGTAGGTTTATTCCTAGGTATTTAATTCTTTTTGTTGCAGTGGTGAATGGGATTGTTTCCTTAATTTCTTTTTCTGATCTTTTGTCGTTAGTGTATAGGAATGCAAGAGATTTCTGTGCATTAATTTTGTATCCTGCGGCTTTACCAGATTCATTGATTAGCTCTAGTAGTTTTCTGGTGGCATCTTTAGGATTCTCTATGTATAGTAGCATGTCATCTGCAAACAGTGACAGTTTTACTTCTTCTTTTCCAATTTCTATTCCTTTTATTTCTTTTTCTTCTCTGATTGCCATGGCTAGGACTTCCGAAACTATGTTGAATAATAGTGGCGAGAGTGGACACCCTTCTCTTGTTCCTGATCTTAGAGGAAATGCTTTCAGTTTTTCACCATTGAGAATGATGTTTGCTGTGAGTTTGTCGTATATGGCCTTTATTATGTTGAGGTAGGTTCCCTCTATGCCCACTTTCTGGAGAGTTTTTATCATAAATGGGTGTTGAATTTTGTCAAAAGCTCTTTCTGCATCTATTGAGGTGATTATATGGTTTTTATTCTTCAATTTGTTAATATGGTGTATCACATTGATTGATTTGCGTATATTGAAGAATCCTTGCATCCCTGGGATAAATCCCACTTGATCGTGGTGTATGATCCTTTAATGTGTTGTTGGATTCTGTTTGCTAGTATTTTGTTGAGCATTTTTGCCTCTATATTCATCAGTGAGATTGGTCTGTAATTTTCTTTTTTTGCAGTATCTTTGTCTGGTTTTGGTATCAGGGTGATGGATTTTTCAAAGAAAGCAAGAACTCCTACGAAAATTTATCTGAAGTCTATTAAAGCCATCCTCCTAAGCCGCTTGTAAGAGAAACCTAACTAGATTGCAGTTCCATTTTGCAAACAGCCATAAGTTTGTTTTTCCACATTTTGGGCCTTTTTTTCCCTCATTTTTCCTGTTAGGTTGCTTCATTAGGTGGAAAACTGGATGACCAGAGGCTGTAATTTACTGTTGTTTTTCTCCTATTGATGCTGAGTGCATCTTTATGTTCCTTCCAGCCTCCAAATATGTATTTTGAGGTAATAAGCTGTCCTATTCAAGGTAATGATTTAAAGATTGAGTAGAAGTTCCTCTAGGTTTTGTGGTTAAACACAATATCAAGAATTGCTGAAAGTTCAATACCTGACTTTAGGCTTAATAACAATGAGACCTCAAGCCTCTGTTTTCTCATCTGCAAAATGCGAATAAACAAACCTGCTCCACTTACTGAGGAGAGTGTTTTTGGAAAATGAATGAGATAATACATGGAAGAGTGCTTATATGACCCCATCTGCATATTAAGTATTAATATGATAATAATCATCACTATGACCAAGAAGAAGATTATTCACACTAAGACTCAAAGACATTTTACATCTGCCATGCACATTCCTTATCTACATATTCTTCTTTTCTCTCTTCTCTCAATTTTCACAGACACACATAAGAATAGCATCTCAGGTATAGAAAGGGGTTGGCCATCCCCCTCCACTTCCCAAAGAGGAAAAAAATTATTTTGTGACTGTTAAAAACATATTTTAACTGTCAAAGGTGTTTACAACCAGCCATCAAAATTGTGAAGTATACATCAGAGTTTTCCTTTGGTTCGGTGACAATGTAAAAATCACAAATTTTACAGGAAGATGGAAAAGAAAGAAAGGAACATGAATACTGAAAGAGTTTGGATGCTGATAGCAGTTCCCAAGAATTAGATGAAATACCCATGGGTTAACATATAATAAAGGTTATATTGTTTTTTGTGTCTGTTGAGGGGAGCATATTTTAGGTCTACTACAGCTATATAACCTGACACATTTCGTAAAGTCAATCCTATTTCTTCTCCCTCTCCACTCCACACCACAATAAGAGCCTTGCCTCCTTCCTACCCTTTCAGCAATGATTTCCATTACTGAATTTAGGACCTTCCTTGCTTTTATGGATGAACTATGAAGAGTTATGCATTTGACATGAACTACAGGAATAAGAGAAGTTGAGATGCTAAGGCACAGAATAGACCTTTCATGGGGTGGCAGGGGAAAGAGTGGCGAAAAAAGTTTTTCTCTTTTCTAATTGTAAAATGCTTTCTCTCTCAAAACTCAGGTGACTGTGACAGATGGTGGTTTCTCTCCAAAACAGTCAACCATTTGGGTGGTGGTTCAGGTTTTGGATGAAAATGACAACAAGCCCCAGTTCCCAGAGAAGGTCTACCAGATCAAGCTGCCAGAACGTGACCGGAAGAAGAGGGGAGAACCCATTTATAGGGCTTTTGCATTTGATAGAGATGAGGGCCCCAACGCAGAAATTTCCTACAGTATCGTGGATGGGAATGATGATGGAAAGTTCTTCATTGACCCTAAAACTGGCATGGTTTCTTCCAGAAAGCAATTTACAGCAGGGAGTTATGACATTCTAACGGTAAGATTTTTCTGAACCTCAATAACATTAATGCGGGGGAGGAAGTTATTTTCTTAGTCATGTATATTTTTTAAGCAAAAAATCTCTGGGGTAAAAAGTGCAGCCACACAACAGTGGAAGGCTACTTTCTGTTTCAGTGTTATTCTTAATGAGACCATTTCCTTTGGTTGTGTCCTATCAGCCAAACTCCCCATTCCCAGTACACAGCCTGCTCCAACATTTACTCAATTACACTTCCTGTGGCCCCAGATCATTTCAAGGTACTGAACATAGATGTACACTGAGGGGAGGGGAATAGCAGAGTGACATAACCTTCCCACCGCTCATTATGTCCTAAAAATATCCCAAAGAAAACAACTCTTGTAATTGTTGACAATAGGATAGAACATGAATTTAGCTGTATAAATTGTGAGACACAAATCATAGCTAGGCTCATTCTGTAAAAAGTGAAAAAACTTAAGTAAAAAATGACTAAATTTTTCATTGTTAGAAAATTAAAAATAAAAACAAACATGAGCACCATCTTAAATAGAGGCTTAAACTCCCATATCTAAGGTGCCAGCCTGCACTCCCCACTCCCAACCACTTTAGACTTGTAATGCCTATGCCCGAAGGGGGACTGCTCAGCCTCACAGGTGATGGGCACTTCCCAGGGTCTCAACAACTGTCAAGAGTTAGCAGCACCATCTGCCATCCTTCTCTTAGTCTTCAGCCTTCTCCACTGTGTATGGGCAATCCTTTAATATTTTAAAGGATAGTCTGAGTGCATTTATTTATCTTTGTACTCTTATGGTCTGGACTTGGATTCCTTTCCCCGCTCAGTAATGTATCCAGAAGAGTGGGCAGAGAAAAGAAAATAATAATAATAATAATAAAAACAGCCCTTTTTCTACCATTAGCAGCTCTCAAGTAATATGTGCTGTTGCAGTTGTGTGAGACTTGCCAATGGGAATCTTTGAGGACCGGGAGGATTGCAGTGGATACTGTTGGTACCCTGTCCAGATCTCCTTTATCAGGCTGGTGCAGACATCCCCCAACTGTTGTGAGTGTTGGCTGCTAAGGGCTCACAGCTGCCCCCTTCTCCAGAGAGTCATCCTTGGCTGAACTTTTTGGCCCAAGAGGTTCCACACTCCTACCCCAGCCCAGCAGCCCACAGCCAGTAACTACTAACTGACACCAGATATAAAAGTCCAACCTCTTTGCCTGCAGGTGGATCCAACACTTTGATACAATTATTCAGAGCTTCCTTTGGGATCAGGCTGAGGTTAGACTTCAGCTGAGACCACACCCTTGCTTAGCATCATCCCGTGTCCATCCTGCTTTCTTCACTCCCTTTCTCTTGGGAACACTTCCTCCTGAAACCATTTGTACGCAAATCCCTATCTCAGACTCTGCTCCTAGGAAACCCTACCTAACACATCTACCTTCAAGCGTCCTTCATCTCACAGGAATTTGCTGGGGCAGAGTGATCATCCATGAACATAGCATTAGGGAGCTATGAGTTGTCACTGTTTTTAAAGGCTATAACTATTAGCGATGCACCTAAAAATGTTTTTATTGATGTAATATTTTTAAATCCGTTTTTTATTTTGATTTTTAAATTTCTGTCATTGATGTCTGCTTGTTGGACTTAACTGCATTCCCCCCCACCCCCAACACACACATTTAAATCCAGGACACCACAGCTGTTAACCCCGCATATCTGGGCAAGGAAACATGCTTTTCTCAGTCCTTAGACCATAAAGAAGAGTCATTAACACTCTCTTCCTTACCCCACTGGCTCGAGGAGCCCATGTTTCCACCAAGAGAGGTCCCTTTCACCCCTTCAGAGTTAGCGTAACTGAAGGGCCTCTGAGACGAATTTTGCAAAGCTGATGCCTTTCCCACACCCCCTCCCATTATCCTCCTGGAATCCTATGTGACAATTCTATGTGTCTATGTGATGCAGTTTGTTCCCTTTCCAACACTACCACCAGAGGTATAAGAAATCAAATTAGCTGTTGCTACTCATGTAACTATCATTCGTGTCCATAAAACACTAAAATTTATAAGTGCACCATAGATTTTTCAAGTTTTCCACATCTGCAAGGTTGGCAGTGATTCAAATCACCTTCTGGCAAATGTGGTGTGGGCCCCCCACGTGACCAAGTTGTTTTCCCCAATTCCTGAGCCCATTCTCTCCAGATCTCCACTGTCTCCTTCCCCTTGCTGACCCTGTGATGAGGATGGACTCTCAGCCCAACAACATATGAGTGACAGATCGAGACTTCCACCAGGATCCGGGCTCTAAGACAGCTTTCTGTTCTCTCCGTGTGTGAGTAGATAAAGGCAGTGGACAATGGGCGCCCTCAGAAGTCCTCCACGGCCCGCCTCCACATTGAATGGATTAAGAAACCACCTCCTTCACCTGTACCGTTGACCTTCGATGAGCCATTTTATAACTTTACAGTCATGGAAAGCGATAGAGTCACCGAGATTGTAGGGGTGGTGTCTGTGCAGCCAGCTAACACCCCTCTGTGGTTTGACATCGTTGGTAAGTTCGAGTCCTCCAGAGCAGTACTGGGCAATGTAATCATTGACTGTTCAGAGCAACTAACAAAACAAACAAACAAAAAAACACAGCGATTAGCGCTAAGATTAAAAGATGTATAGTGCTGGAATGCAAAAGAGCCAGTAAAATGAATAATTGACCTGTGCTTTCATTCTGACTCTGTAGCTAAGCTGAACAGAAAGTGCTCTCTGGCTGGATTTTCCATAGTACGTTATTTACTGCAATCTTAATGTCTTTCTGTGTGTCATTTAAATTCTATTGTCACACTTGGCTAATCTCATTTCTAAATGTATTGATGGTACTGGACTTGCTGTCCTTCATTTCTCTCTTTTTCTTCACCTTTTTCTGCATTCTGTTCTTTTTTTTTTTTTCTGCTCCTGACTGCCCTGCTTCAAGGTGGCAAGCATGCTCGAGAGATGTTCTATATTCTACAGACAGCTTGTGGGCAGAACTGTTCAACAGAAGGTACCCTTAGTGCAAACACATTTGCTAAAATACAGCTATCCAATCTGCCTTTTACGGGTTTTTTTTTTTTTAAGCAAATTAAATTACATCTTTCATAACTGCCTGTGACAGGCTGAAGTGCAGCCCACAAATTTCATACATGCCTCTAACAGCTATTGCATTACTCACTCGTATCCAGTGACTCCTTTGTTTGAGGTTTGATGGGTTTGGATTTGGGGCAGGGGTGGGGGGTTGTTTTGATTTCTTTAAAAAATTTTTTTTCTTTACTTTTGAGGTATGTGGGCTTTTTGTTGTTTTGTTTTGATCTTTTTGTAGGTTGGTTTAACTGGGCCTTTTCCAATTGAAAAGTAAGTTCAAATAGATCCCAACCCCTCGGTTTTGCAGCAGGAGTGCCATTCGTAGACCAGAGAGCCCCACCAGGAGAGTCCCTGACTGCTGTCCACAATAGGAAGGGCAGGAAATGCAGCCTAGATATATAGCCAGGGAGAGCTTCCCGTGAGAGCCGAATACAGAAAGCAGATGGATGCAGGCAGGATAGACCTTGGAAGCCAACCTTTAAATTCCTTGAAAGAAAGCAAGCAAGCACGCCAGGCTACAAAAAGAGAGGGCAAAACAGCACCACTGCCCTGCACAACCAGGCGGTGAGAGGCAGTGGAGAGGAAATAAGTGCTGAGGGCCAGGAAACAAAACGAGGGGAGAGAGTGTGCACCAGCCCTGGATCTGACACTGGGTTGAGCTGGAGCTGACTTCCCACAGTTCTCCGTGGAAGGCAGCGAATCTAGAGAGCTGGTCTGGGGGAATCATTTCCTTCCACATGTCACTGCTTGGATAGTATGGGTAGGAAACCTGCCTCTCTTCCCAGGAATGGCTGGGTCTGGGGAAAGCATTTAGAACATTCCACATCTGTTTCAATGAAGCACAGAAAAAGAATGCCCCATGGCCCCCAATCAAACTTCAGTAGAGGGTCCTCTGAACTCCCCAAAAGAAAGGGCTTGTTTTCTACCTATTTCATTTTATGGAATGCCAGTAGAACGTCTGTGTTTTACTTAATGGGCATTAATCCTACCATCCCTGTACATGACCATCCTTGTTTCCAAGCTTTCAACTCCGTCTTCATTTCCACTTAACGCATTTGAAATGGAACCTCTTCTGATTCATGAAAGATGTCTCCGCTTCTGTATCTTCTCAGTCATTTTTAGGTCATTAAGTTATTATCCAACGCAGTGTCTTCTTTCTTGGTGAAACAAAGGGTCACACCTATGCGTCGCCTGGTTGTCTGTGCTGTCACCTTTGGGGATTCCTTCAGAACCACCCTCAGTCAGTCACGGAAGATGCATCTCAGTCTCAATGTGTCCCCGGTGCAATCATGACTTCTTTTAAATAACTCGAGGAAGAGTACAGTGGAAAGCCAGCAGGCTGCAGGGCTCCTGCCGTGCTGTCCCGAGATGTGAGAGGAGTTGCCGTCTGCCATCAGCCACCAGTTCATCTCCCTCCTCCCCGACGCTCCAGTTTGCAAGCGCCTCTACAGCCTGACAGCACCGCTTCTCTCCCTTGTGTGATGCATGCATGCAACCTCCTGACGTGCAGCACATCCCACCCACCCCAGGATGCCCTCGCTTGCACTTCTTGTCAGAAATCTTGCAAGCACAGCTTTCGCTGATGCTCAGTCTGACCAACCACCTGACCCCAGTTATCCAGTCACTTTTGCAATTCCTCAGCGTCCCTGCATGTGTGTGTATGGTGTGTATAGGTAAGCATGCCTAGTGGTGCTCTATGTAACCTTACTTGCACGAATTCCATGCCAGCATTATTAGTGCTAGTGTACATTTTCATTTGTGTTTATCCTAGCTTCAATGTTAACCCTTAAGGTCAAGGTCTTTGCCTCCTGATTCCTTCCTCCTGCCAATGCTTCTTTTGATGTCCATCCACGGGGAGTGGAATAAACAATGGTGACCGATGGAGACGCCGCAGGCAGCCCATGTGTTAACACTACTGATGCCTCCTGAGACCCATGCAGAGTCAGTGTGACCTTCCACTGTATTCCCAGCCTGAGCAACACAGCACCTTTGACCAAACGAGGACTGGTCCAAGAAGAGACGGTCAGTTGACAGATGAGAGTCCTCACTGGATGAAGTCCCTTTAGGCTGCTTCAAATCCGTATCCAGGAATCATGATCAAAGACATGGCATCCGTTTTCATGTTTCTCCATCTTTATTCCTAAATCTATACTCCTTTTATAGAATCCTCTCAGTTTTAGTACACAAGTGCTTCTCTTAATGAAGACCTACTGGGTTGTTCCTCTAGTCTAGATACTTCCATCGCAGATTTCACTGTATATCTCGTAACATCTAGTCAAGCTCCTCCTGCAAGTTGAACTTACTGGACCAGATGCTCAAACAGAACATGATTTTATTTCCATCCCCGCATCCAGCCAACATATTGAAATGTCAACTCTTTATTTCACGGCAAAACTACAAACTTCTCCCCAGGTGCTGGCTGCACTCAGAATGGATATGGTCCTCCTTCCACCAAATCCCCCTTCTGAAAATCCTTTCTGATCTCAGAGAGTCATATGTTTTCCAACCTGCTGACAACACCTTTCCCCTTCTCTAAAAACCTGTTTCCTTTATCATATTCAGATGTTTCATTCTTACTTTCAAGCTTTCTTGCTTGTTTATCCTTGGCCACTGAAACTCTCCTCTGTCCCTTCCCTTCCTCCTTACCTCAACATCTTCCCTGGCCAGGCTAACATAGAGGAGAGAGAGGGAAAGTGCTTCTCAGTACTTAAGAAACATAGCAGTGTACTATAGCTGGATAGACACCTATACAGACACTTAACGGTTACAGACAATACCACCTCCCGGGCTAACAGTTACAGCTTACAAATGCTATAACTAATGAATTCTCATTAAATCAGCAGAAATAGTGTTCCAGCATGCCTTTTCCCCTGAGAGTATTGTCTCCTCATTTCCATATTTCGAAATCTGCCCGAATCTTGTTTAACTGCATTTCTTTTCCTCCCACCGTGATATGAATTCACAAAAACCATGTCAAGAGCAAGATTTCGTTCCCAAGTCCGGACCCCGCCAACAAGGACCTGCCAGATACTTTCTTGTGCCTCCAAAGAGACCACTGCTTACAATGTTACGGAGCTGGACTCTCCTCAGCTTCCAGAAACAGAAGCCCACTTGTAACCGAGTTAAGAAAGCTATAATTAAAAGGAAACATTATAAAGTTCAGCTGTTCTGTGGTTAAACAGCCCAATGCACAGCATGTTCCTTCCCTGTGTTAAAAGGGAAAGAAAATGAAGGGAGCAAAACTAATTCACAATCCTTTGTGGCTTTATCACATATCTTCACACTTCTCAGGAAACTATGATTTCAACTCAGCAGCATCTTGATTTACATACTCTCTAATGTGCGTGCAATCTGGTCCCTGGATCCTTATCCCACGGGCAAATATTTGTATTGTAAAGATCACCGTTATTACACACTTCAAACAATTCCTCTTTACCTCCAGTTTGCTGGGGGATGCTACCACCCACTTTTCTAGCTTTTCCCCCGACTTAGACTAGAAAAACTGTTTTCCTTGTAGACAGTAAGCACTTACAATGTCTCTGTTTATTTGCCTCACCCAATATGTAGAGAACAGAAAGGCTGTTCTTTGAAAATAATCCTCTGATGGTACAAGGTAACACATGGGTCCAGCTCTAGCAGAAATACATTTCTGTGTTGCGGATACAGAAGGACTGCCTGGGCCCTTAGTTTGTCATAGGTTCCTGCGGAGTTTGGGTTCTTGACTGCTTCTGTCTCATAAGCTTATACCTGTCCTTCTAGAACCTTGTCCCTAATGGAGTCATCTCTTAATAGGGTTCCATCAAATAGGCAAGTTAAAGTCTTTGATGGCACTCTGACTAGCACTTCATCTCTCTGGGTCTTCTCTAACCTCATGGCCAGATTTCTTTATCACAAAACTCTCCCCCACCCCTCCCAAGAGAAGCTATGTCTGTGTCCCATTTTTAATACAGCTCTTCCTCCATCAGGATGACGCTTGCTCAGAGTCATCAATTGACATCATTTCTTCTAATTGGATCCCAGACGTGCCTCTCTTTTCTCCATAGCAACAATGTGGTCCATAGGAACACACCTGAAGAGACTTTAGGAAAATAATAAAAAGCCTAAAACAGCTTCGGCTATTATCGTTTGTAAGAAAATGAATTTTAAACCAGATTCTAGACAGGATTTTCCTTCCTACCACTGTTTCCCACCTCCAGCCTGCATCTCCTGCCTTCCATGTAAATATCCGTTTTAGCCCCGTACTGTGCTTGCTTCATTCCAAGGCAGAAAATTATTCATGATCAAACCTTAGAAATGGTGTTTAGCATTTTTCCTTAAGTTAGGTGTACATGCTGAACTTGAATGAGCAGCTTGCGAACAACTCCCTTAATTCATTGAGATGCAGCGGCTCAGTGTTTTGGAAGCTTCTCCAATAGCTCGTCTCCCTTGGTGACTACTAGATCTTGGTTGGTATTTTTACCATCGCACGTAGAGTGGATTGGAATCATAGCTAGGGGAGGGGCCCGGAAGCTTCTCTAGAGGGAAAGCTGTGAGATAGTCAGCATTGGATCTCATTATGGAGAGATGGTGATTCTTTAAAGAAAAGCTTAAATAATCATGGCCCAACACCCTGCTGCCTGGTACATTCCAGCAGTAGCTGCTGGCTCAAAGTATTTTCATTCCTGTCCCATTTTTAAAGCTTTCTGGGACACTCCGACTTGCAATGTTTAACTTTAGAATCCAATAGAAATCCAACACGCCTCTCATGCTCTTTGTTTACTCCTTAACACCCGTCTTGACCGAAAATGGTCAAAGAGAAATGTCCCTGACATGAATTCTCTTTTATGTGGGCTGTTCACAACCTCGCTTTTAACCATCTCTGCCTCACACCCCTGCAGCAACGCTCAGGCTGTGACTTCTCTTAATTCCCCACTTTGTTGAAATCAGACCAGCTCGGCAGTGTCCTCCCTCCTCCCCACCCTTTGTTTAGCCCAGCGCTGCTGCCCCAGCACACTCTGGCTTTGCATGTTGTTACTGGCTCTGAGGAAGCACATCTTCTTTAAACAGAATGCTGCTAGTGAAAGCAGACTCCTTCCATTTAATATTCTCACCCCAGATGAATTGGACATGGGTTCCTACAAAATGAAATCACCTTTCAGGCTAAAAGGGAGCCTGAGAAATGAGGCCTGGGGGAGAGAGACGGAGTCGTTCATGAAATGGGAGGATTAAGTGGTAGGTTATGAAATTGCGGGAGGGTTGATGGTGAACTGCTGGTCTAGATTCTGTATCCCTTGTCAGAAATTCATTTTAAAACTCAGGGAAGATTTGGGGAACCTGGTTTTACATGAAATCTTGGTTTAACTAAGAGCTAAAGCCCTAGAAGTGAGTATCAGAGGCTGCTAGCCTTACTGATGGATGGAAAGACACTCACAGGCTTTCTTTGTCAAGCTCACCTTGATCTGCTTTCTCTTTGTCTATCTCCCCTGCTCCTTTCAACTTTTCTGGTCTAGAGTATTTGAAACAATAAAGGTGAATGGGGGAGATGCACACACACACACACACACACACACATAAACACACATGCAGGAGGAGAGAAAACTGTAAAAAATCACTACCATATTGAGGAGAGTTCCCTGTGCTCTGCCCAGTATTCTCTAATAACCTAAATGGGATAAGAATTTGAAAAAGAATAGATACATGTATATGTATAACTGAATCACTTTGCTATACACCTGAAACTAACACAACATTGTTAATCAACTATACTCCAAAATAAAATAAAAATAAAAAAACACCACCATAAAAGTAGCCAAAAATGTTTTTTGATACAAAAAATGACTAATAAAAAGGTGCACAATCTATATGCCATATGTAAAGTATGTAAATTTTATGCCACTAAGCACATGAAACGCTGATATATTTCTGTATAAGGAGGGCCCTGAGGAAAATGTGAGTCTAGGGCAATGAGGGAGAGGAAATAGAATTGCCCCATTGAAACAGTAACTGAAACTGGAAATCTTTGCTTGTTATGTTCTCTAAATTTCATTTTTATTTGTCTTTAAACTGAAGCAAATCAAAGGCTTATAGTTCGTGTAGTTTCTATTTTACTTTGACCTACAAATTTTCACCTTCCAAAATAATTGACCCTCCTCCACCCCCACCCCCACCCCCACCCCCAAAAATCATAGTACTCAAATTTAAGAAAGTAAAAATCTTGGTTAGGAAGACATTCTAAAGATGATTTTAAATGTGATTTAAAATATGATTTAATACCCACTAGAAATGGCTTGAGAAGTTGCTTTCCCATCTTTCCTTCTACACAGTCTGAGGCAATTTTATGTCTTTTCTTTGAAAGTTTCCATGGCAGAGTTTTTTTTTTTTTCATAATATACCACTTGATAGCAAATGATTTTTCTTTGCTCATTAGGACAGTTATTCAAGACACTTGAATCAGTCGTACATTTCGTTTCATGTGGTTATCAACATGAAACATTCCCTTTGGAATAGGCATGGTGACCTAAGGCTTACTTCCCTTTCAGCCTAGATTTCCTCCCCTTTCTCTTTATCCTGTTCTTCAAAAGACATTTTTTGGAGTTAACATTTAGTATTTCTCAGTAAATCAATTAAAGATATTAAGTGGAAGATGAGTTTCTTTTTGAGATGAAATTTTTGAAAAATATATCATCTCCAAGCAATTCTCTGGTACACCCATATCTCCAGAACTTTAATTAAATGTCAAGGGCAATTATGTTCTCTCTAGCAATTAAATAATCTCAAGTATATATGACAGCTACACTCAATAAGTATCTGAAAAACCTGGTCATATGTATGACCAGGTTTTTTTTAAGTACACTGTATTATTTATTTCATGTCATTATACATCAGATTCTAGCAATTCAGGTAAAATTCTCTTTTCCTTTAACTCATCTGCCCATTTCTAATTCTAATATCGTAGAAATTGTATATAATATTGTTGACTGATCATCAAAATTAAATGCAAAAAAGAGAAGCCAAGATTTCTTTTCTAAAATATGAAATTCAGTAAATGCATTGCCCTATGTGCTGTAGTTAAATAAAATTACTGTCCAAGAACAAAATTTGTGGACATGATGAAACTTCAGGCTAAAGTAAATAGAGCTTGTGAACATATACTGATACTTAATTAAAATCGTTCCAGCACTTATACCAATATCTTCTCTCCCCTTAAAAAAAAAATCTTTCATTTTGAAAAAGATCATAAACTACACTTTGGTTCACAGAGATGGAAACACCTACAGTAATCTCAACAAAGTCTATGCTGTCTTAGGCACATTAGTCACAGATTATGGATTACACCTCGTCCAGGGGGAGAAAAGTAAAGTTTTCTAAACTTTTCTATTGATTATTTTATCACTTGATGTTCCATAGCTGATGTTTTCATCTCCTTCTTGTAAATCTCCCATAAACTTTCTATTTTGGGGGGAGAAAGATAATTCACACTGTCAAGATGGCAAAAATATATTTCTATAAATATCCCAACTTACAGAGAGAGAATTTTTAATGTGAAATTCAATTTTATTGCTTTTTCTTATTTTCTAGTATTTATAACTTTATTTCTGACATCTAATTGAGGGAATCTGAACTCTACCAACCACATGTTTACCATCAATCCTGGAATGGATTTCAGAGTGTCTACTCATTTTTGTTAATAATAATTGGACTGTTTGTTTACCTAGAATTTAATCTATCAATACTTTGGAAAAGCAAAGGATCTACAAATTCCTAGCCCAGAAGCCACAAGGGGTTGAAGGGACTTTAGCTTTCTAAATATTTTATGGAGTCAATTTATGCTTCACTGCTATAACATTAGTGCTGAGGGGATTTTTGCAATACATTCTTTTTTGTAACATTTGTTATGCATTGTAGAGGCTGTGTTTTGAAATATGAGTTAAGTTAAAAAACAAAAAGGGTCCCATTTAAGATGTACAAAATTGAGCCATAGGGATGCCTGTCAAAAAACGTTTCTATATAAGATCTCCCTTTAAAGCTGTATGCTTCAATATGTGTAATAACTTTTCGGATATGCTAATTTCATGTTGTTTTTGTGAACTCGTCAGGGGGCAATTTTGACAGCTCTTTTGATGCAGAGAAGGGCGTTGGGACCATTGTCATTGCAAAACCTTTGGACGCAGAGCAGAGGTCCATCTATAATATGAGTGTGGAAGTCACCGATGGGACAAATATTGCTGTCACTCAGGTAAGATGTCAAATTACTAAATCGTGGGAATGCCGAGAAATCTGCTAAAGTCAGAGGTGCAAGCAATTAAAATATGTGTTGAAAGTAGTAAATTATGTCCATGGATTTTTAGCGTTTAAAAGAAAGCATTTGCAAGAACAGCTTAGACAAAGGATTCTATCCACGATATTACATAACTTAGCTGCCTCTTTCCAGAAATTATGATTGCTCATGCATGGAAGAGTGATGTGTATTTGTTTCCCTATCATTTCCGGTAAGATTTATCTTTTTGACAACAAAGTCAGCTTTCCTTGAATTTACAAAGAGAAGGACATCTACAGTGTCTGAGTTAACACACCATGATATTCTTCACCTCCTCATGCTTTAGTTACAGAAAGTTAAAGCTAGAGAATGCCTGAGTCCAAATTCATTTTACAAACTAAGATAATCTAAGTAATATATCCAAGGTCACACAGCCTTAATAAAGAACAAGAGAGCTGGGTGTCCTGACTCCCATCTCCCGTTCCAGCCCCTGTGCCAGTGGTTCTTCATCCTGGCTGCACAATAAAATCCCCTGGTTGTGGAGGGTGTTAAAACCAATAAAGCTTGGGCCCCATCCCCAGAGGTCCTGCGTGATTCTAACATGCAGCCGGGGTTGAGGACCATCACTTCTACTCTGCTACTTGAGTATTCATGAAAGGACGCTGAGAACAAAGAAGAGGAGAAAAAATCTCTGGGTGAGACTAATACAATGTTAGATATCAATATGGAGCAGTTTTACCCTACATATGAGATTTTTGTTGTTTGTTTTATATTTTAGCACCAGAGACCTTAAGCCAGTTATGGCAGAGGACTGGCACACACACATAGCCCCTAACCCCTCCCACCCTCCCTGCCTCTCTCTTCTGTTCCCATGGCCCCAGAAACCATCACTAATCAATCAAGGGTCTTTGTTTGTTTGTTTGTTTTGGTTTTTTTCCTGCTGAGCGCAGATGTGACCTCAGAATCCTTCTCAACACAATGCTTCAGGTATTGAAGATGAAATGTTTACCAACCCTAAAGTAAGCAAGTGTTGATTTATTTAAAATATGATGTAAGCTTTTGTAACAGTGTGGTTTTTAAAAGGGGAGAGGACGAGGGTTTTATGTGTTTGTCTATCCAGCTGTCTCTCAGTTCGAAGCTGTTTCAAAAACATGATGAGACTCTTTCCTTTGAGGCTGTTTGTAAGCATAAAGTGACGGAGTTTGAAGGAAACAGTAGCGTTGGTTTTAGTACAACCCTTTTACTTTTCATTCAAATAAACTGAAACCCAGAAAGGGGACGTGACATGCACTTGATAAGGCAGCCGGTGTGTATCAACTCCCGATCTTTCAACCCATGTCCTTTCCTAGGATGAATATACGACCCTATTTGCCTGAGAGAATCCCATTTATACTTATTGCACTGGTGTAATTATCACGCTCAAAGTTGCCCCAGTTGAGATAGTAAATTGTATGGTCACCCTACCTAAATCCAGACTGCTTCAGAGTATCTTCAAAAGATAGAGATACCTGGAAAGGACCCCAGGATTGAGATCCTGCATGAAGCACACAATCTAA
The DNA here is from genome assembly GCF_949987535.1 of Balaenoptera acutorostrata. Lineage (NCBI taxonomy): Eukaryota > Metazoa > Chordata > Mammalia > Artiodactyla > Balaenopteridae > Balaenoptera > Balaenoptera acutorostrata. Next base: position 71,164,267 of record NC_080072.1, read on the forward strand.
AGACTAATACAAAACAACCCACTTGTAGCATTGCTAAGTCTTTAGTGCTAATTCACTTTAAATGGGAATTTAAATTAGACTTTTAAAATTAGCCGTGTCTTAGCATATCCAACTTCAACTTTTTAGCACCACTTAGAAACATAGGATGTATTTGAATAAAATACAAATAAAAGCATGGAACCCTATTCATTACTTACTTTTCTCCAGCGTTTCATAACAGTTGAATTAAATGGTGATTCATTGTGCCCAGAATGTTATAGATACATATTAAATATTTTAGAATGAATTAATGGATAGTAGATATTACATTTTCAATAGGGTCTGAATGGCAGGTATGCTGGATCTCCAAAGCACACAACTGATAAATGTTAACCAAAAAAATTATCTATGAAACTTTTATTTTAGAATTTCATTAGGACCAGATGATAAATCATTCAACAGCATCTTTTCTACAAATATTTCTTGAGTTCATACCATGTGCAGGGAACTGTACTACATGCCTGAAGTCACAGTGGTTCAGAGTTTTTAAACCCAGATAACTGATGTGCACCCACTTTAAAAAAAATAATACGGAAGCATGTATTACAAGACTTTGAATGTACACGTTGTTCACATCCTGCCTTTGCTGATCTTACTTCAGACGAGTGTACAGTTAGACTTGTCTCTAGAGCCGTTCAGGAATTAGAGAATTGGGGTGAACTTGGAGGTTCCCTTTGGCAAGCCCAAGCTCAATAGGTTAATAAATTAGGATATCAAGAGATTTTCTTGTCAAAAGCTTCCAAGTTACCCTGTGTCTCCAGGGCCATGACCTTCTCAAGAAGTGAGAACTAACAGTTTCCAAAACATAAATTTCTGTGCCATCATTATTACCATCAGAAAACCAATATTCTGTCTATCTGGCTGTATTTGAGCCTGAAGACCCACCAGCCTCTGCCAATCCAGGCCTCTGCTCACATTTGCCACGGCTCCTCTGGCAGCGCGGACAGGAGCAATTTCTGAATTAGTCAAAGCCCACAGTGTCAAGGACATTTTTACAGAAAGGATATTTGGGGAAAGGAAAGGCATTCTAGGTTTCTTTTAGAAACCACTAAAGCACACTCCAACCCATGACCTGAGGAAACTTAATGATTTACCATCAAATGGAGGTTCTTCACCATATAACTGAAATGTCCTGTAGCCCCCAAAACACCTGTTCAGTTTACTTTGGGGAACTTTTCTCTACTTTGTTCATTTGGAACCATAAAACATGGTATGACATGGGCTTCAAATCAGCTGTAAACAACCTGTTGAATTTCACTTTACAAATGTCAAATAAATCACAGCCTCAGGGACCTCTGTGTCTGCAAGCAAACCCTTCCTTCATGTTCAGGTTTGGCCTGTTCTCCCAGAATTCTTGTGCCTCAGAGCTACAATATCTGGTGATGAGTAAACATCCTTTTCCTCTCTGAGATTCTCTAGCATGAGTACAGGATGTAAAAAGGTTCTGTGGACTTCAGGTTATAAAGATGCATATGTACTAAATGCAAGAACAAAGCATCCTCTTTACAAAAACCTCCTGGACAAGGGCCTCAGTATAAAAGAGTTGTTGATTTTATGTAGGATATTATTGTGCTTTATATAAATAGCATAGTATTTGACAAACTGGGCTCTGTAGTGATAAATCCATGTCCTAATCCTAACTCTGCTATTTACTAACTGAGTCACCTCCAACCGGTGCAGGTCACAATTTCTCTGCACCATAGTCCCTTCATCCATGAAATGGGGATACCAGTACCTACATCATTAGAGGTGCTGTGAGGATTACATGAGTTTACATATACAGAATAATAGCAAGGGAGATTGGTTCAAAATGGCAGAGTAGAAGAACGTGCTCTCACTCCCTCTTGCAAGAACACCAGAATCACAACTAACTGCTGAACAATAATCGACAGGAAGACACTGGAACTCACCAAAAAAGATACCCCACATCCAAAGACACAGGAGAAGCCACAGTGAGATGGTAGGAGGGGCGCAAACACAATAAAATCAAATCCCATAACTGCTGAGTGGGTGACTCACCAACTGGAGAACACTTATACCACAGAAGTCCACCCACTGGAGTGAAGGTTCTGAGCCCCACGTCAGGCTTCCCGATCTGGGGGGTCCGGCAACGGGAGGAGGAATTCCTAGAGAATCAGACTTTGAAGGGTAGTGGGATTTGATTGCACGACTTCGACAGGACAGGGGGAACAAGAGACTCCACTCTTGGAGGGCACACACAAAGTAGTGTGCACATCAGGGCCCAGGGGAAGGAGCAGTGACCCCATAGGAGACTGAACCAGACCTACCTGCTAGTGCTGGAGGGTCTTCTGCAGAGGCAGGGGGTGGATGTGTCTCACCATGAGGACAAGGAAACTGGCAGCAGAAGTTCTGGGAAGTACTCCTTGGCGTGAGCCATCCCAGAGTCTGCCATTAGGCCCACCAAAGAGCCCAGGTAGGCTCCAGTGTTGGGTCGCCTCAGGCCAAACAACCAACAGGGAGGGAACCCAGCCCCACCCACCAGCAGACAAGTGGATTAAAGTTTTACTGAGCTCTGCCCACCAAAGCAACAGCCAGCTCTACCCACCACCAGCCCCACCCATCAGGAAACTTGCACAAGCCTCTTAGATAACCTCATCCACGAGAGAGCAGACAGCAGAAGCAAGAAGAACTACAATCCTGCAGCCTGTGGAACAAAAACCACATTCACAGAAAGACAGACAAGGTGAAAAGTCAGAGGGCTATGTACCAGAGGAAGGAACAAGATAAAACCCCAGAAAAGAAACTAAATGAAGTGGATATAGGAAACCTTCCAGAAAAAGAACTCAGAATAATGATAATGAGGATGATCCAGGACCTCGGAAAAAGAATGGAGGCAAAGGTAGAGAAGATGCAAGAAATGTTAAACAAAGATCTAGAAGAACTAAAGAACAAACAAACAGAGATGGACAACACAATAACTGAAATGAAAAATACACTAGAAGGAATCAATAGCAGAATAACTGAGGCAGAAGAACGGATACGTGACCTGGAAGACAGAATGGTGGAATTCACTGCTGCGGAACAGAATAAAGAAAAAAGAATGAAAAGAAATGAAGACAGCCTAAGAGACCTCTGGGACAACATTAAACGCAACAACATTCGCATTATAGGGGTCCCAGAGAGAGAAAGGACCAGAGAAAATATTTGAAGAGATTATAGTCGAAAACTTCCCTAACATGGGAAAGGAAATAGCCACCCAAGTCCAGGAAGTGCAGAGAGTCCCATATAGGATAAACCCAAGGAGAAACATGCTGAGACACATAGTAATCAAATTGGCAAAAATTAAAGAAAAAGAAAAATTATTGAAAGCAGCAAGGGAAAAATGACAAATAACATACAAGGGAACCCCCATAAGGTTAACAGCTGATTTCTCAGCAGAAACTCTACAATCCAGAAGGGAGTGGCATGATAAAGTGATGAAAGGGAAGAACCTACAAACAAAATTACTCTACCTGGCAAAGATATCATTCAGATGCAACGGAGAAATCAAAAGCTTTACAGACAAGCAAAAGCTAAGAGAATTCAACACCACCAAGCCAGCTCTACAACAAATGCTAAAGGAACTTCTCTAAGTGAGAAACACAAAAGAAGAAAAGGACCTACAAAAACAAACCCAAAATAACTAAGAAAATAGTAATAGGAACATACATATCGATAATTACCATAAATGTGAATGGATTACTGCTCCAACCAAAAGACACAGGCTTGCTGAATGGATACAAAAACAAGACCCATATATATGCTGTCTACAAGAGACCCACTTCAGACCTAGGGACACATTCAGACTGAAAGTGAGGGGATGGAAAAAGATATTCCATGTAAATGGAAATCAAAAGAAAGCTGGAGTAGCAATACTCATATCAGATAAAATAGACTTTAAAATAAAGAATGTTACAAGAGACAAGGAAGGACACTACATAATGATCAAGGAATCAATCCAAGAAGAAGATATAACAATTGTAAATATATATGCACCCAACATAGGAGCACCTCAATACATAAGGCAACTGCTAACAGTTATAAAAGAGGGAATCGACAGTAACACAATAATATTAGGGGACTTTAAAACCTCACTTACACCAATGGACAGATCATCCAAACAGAAAATTAATAAGGAAACACAAGCTTTAAATGACACAATAGACCAGATAGATTTAATTGATATTTATAGGACATTCCATCCAAAAACAGCAGATTACACTTTCTTCTCAAGTGTGCATGGAACATTCTCCAGGATAGGTCATATCTTGGGTCACAAATCAAGCCTCATTAAATTTAAGAAAATTGAAATCATACCAAGCATCTTTTCTGACCACAACGCTATGAGATTAGAAATCAATTACAAGTAAAAAACACAAACACACGGAGGCTAAACAATATGTTACTAAATAACCAAGAGATCACTGAATAAATCAAAGAGGAAATCAAAAAATACCTAGAGACAAATGATAATGAAAACACAACGACCCAAAACCTATGGGACACAGCAAAAGCAGTTTTAAGAGGGAAGTTTATAGCAATACAAGCCTACCTCAAGAAACAAGAAATATCTCAAATAAACAGTCTAACCTTATACCTAAAGGAACTAGATAAAGAAGAACAAACAAAGCCCAAAGGTAGCAGAAGGAAAGAAATCATAAAGATCAGAGCAGAAAAAAAGGAAATAGAAACAAAGAAAACAATAGCAAAGATCAATAAAACTAAAAGCTGGTTCTTTGAGAAGATAAACAAAATTGATAAACCATTAGCCAGACTCATCAAGAAAAAGAGGGAGAGGACTCAAATCAATAAAATTAGAAATGAAAAAGAAGAAGTTAAAACAGACACTGCAGAAATACAAACCATCCAAAAAGACTACTACAAGCAACTCTATGCCAATAAAATGGACAATCTGGAAGAAATGGACAAATTCTTAGGAAGGTATAACCTTCCAAGACTAAACCAGGAAGAAATAGAAAATATGAACAGACCAATCACAAGTAATGAAATTGGAACTGTGATTTAAAATCTTCCAACAAACAAAAGTCTGGGACCAGATGGCTTCACAGGTGAATTCTACCAAACATTTAGAGAAGAGATAACACCCATTCTTCTCAAACTCTTCCAAAAAATTGCAGAGGAAGGAACACTCCCAAACTCATTCTATGAGGCCACCATCACCCTGATACCAAAACCAGACAAAGATACTACAAAAAAAGAAAATTACAGACCAATATCACTGATGAATATAGATGCAAAAATCCTCAAAATACTAGCAAACAGAATCCAACAACACATTAAAAGGATCATACACCATGATCAAGTGGGATTTATCCCAGGAATGCAAGGATTCTTCAATATACGCAAATCAATCAATGTGATACACCATATTAACAAATTGAAGAATAAAAACCATATAATCACCTCAATAGATGCAGAAAGAGCTTTTGACAAAATTCAACACCCATTTATGATAAAAACTCTCCAGAAAGTGGGCATAGAGGGAACCTACCTCAACATAATAAAGGCCATATACGACAAACTCACAGCAAACATCATTCTCAATGGTGAAAAACTGAAAGCATTTCCTCTAAGATCAGGAACAAGAGAAGGGTGTCCACTCTCGTCACTATTATTCAACATAGTTTCGGAAGTCCTAGCCATGGCAATCAGAGAAGAAAAAGCAATAAAAGGAATAGAAATTGGAAAAGAAGAAGTAAAACTGTCACTGTTTGCAGATGACATGATACTATACATAGAGAATCCTAAAGATGCCACCAGAAAACTACTAGAGCTTATCAATGAATTTGGTAACGCCACAGGATACAAAATTAATGCACAGAAATCTCTTGCATTCCTATACACTAATGATGAAAAATCTGAAGGAGAATTTAAGGAAACACTCCCATTTACCATTGCAACAAAAAGAATAAAATACCTAGGAATAAACCTACCTAGGGAGACAAAAGACCTGTATGCAGAAAACTATTCAGACACTGTTGAAAGAAATTAAAGTTGATACCAACAGATGGAGAGATATACCATGTTCTTGGATTGGAAGAATCAGTATTGTGCAAATGACTATACTACCCAAAGCAATCTACAGATTCAATGCAATCCCTATCAAATTACCAATGGCATTTTTTACAGAACTAAAACAAAAAATCTTAAAATTTGTATGGAGACCCAAAGACCCCGTATAGACAAAGCAGTCTTGAGGGAAAAAAATGGAGCTGTAGGAATCAGACTCCCTTGCTTCAGATGACACTACAAAGCTACAGTAATCAAGACAATATGGTACTGGCACAAGAACAGAAAAATAGATCAATGGAACAGGATAGAAATCCCAGAGGTAAATGCACGCACCTATGGTCACCTAATCTATGACAAAGGAGGCAAGGATATACAATGGAGAAAGGACAGTCTCTTCAATAAATATTGCTGGGAAAACTGGACAGCTACATGTAAAAGAATGAAGTTAGAACACTCCCTAACACTATACACAAAAATAGGCTCAAGATGGATTAGAGACCTAAATGTAAGACCGGACACCATAAAACTCTTAGAGGAAAACATAGGAAGAACACTCTTTGACATAAATCACAGCAAGATCTTTTTGATCCACCTCCTAGAGTAATGGAAATAAAAACAAAAATAAACAAATGGGACCTAATGAAACTTAAAAGCTTTTGCAAAGCAAAGGAAACTACAAACAAGATGAAAAGACAACCTTCAGAATGGGAAAAATTATTTGCAAATGAATCAACGGACAAAGGATTAATCTGCAAAATATATAAACAGCTCATGCAGCTCAATATTAAAAAAACAAACAAACCAATCAAAAAATGGGCAGAAGACCTAAATAGACATTTCTCCAAAGTGGACATACAGATGGCCAAGAAGCACATGAAAAGCTGCTCAACATCACTAATTATTAGAGAAATGCAAACTACAGTGAGGTATCACCTCACACCAGTTAGAATGGGAATCATCAGAAAATCTACAAACAACAAATGCTGGAGAGGGTGTGGAGAAAACGGAACCCTCTTGCACTGCTGGTGGGAATGTAAATTGATACAGCCACTATGGAGAACAGTATGGCGGTTCCTTAAAAAACTAAAAATAGAATTACCATATGACCCAGCAATCCCACTACTGGGCATATACCCAGAGAAAACCGTAATTCAAAAAGATACATGCACCCCAATGTTCATTGCAGCACTATTTACAATAGCCAGGTCATGGAAACAACCTAAATGCCCATCAACAGACGAATGGATAAAGAAGTTGTGGTACATATATACAATGGAATATTACTCAGCCATAAAAAGGAACGAAATTGGGTCATTTGTAGAGACGTGGATGAATCTAGAGACTGTCATACAGAGTGGAGTAAGTCAGAAAGAGAAAAACAAATATCTCATTAACGCATATATGTGGAACCTAGAAAAATGGTACAGATGAACTGGTTTGCAGGGCAGAAATTGAGACACAGATGTAGAGAACAAATGTATGGACACTAAGGGGGGGAAGCAGCGTGGGGTGGGGGTGGTGGTGTGATGAATTGGGCGATTGGGATTGACATGTATACACTGATGTGTATAAAATGGATGACTAATAAGAAACTGCTGAATAAAAAAATAAAAAGAATAGGAAGAGGTTGAAACATAATGAGTGCTCAATAAATATTAGCTACTACTGCTATTAGTATTACTATTATCACTTAACCTCTCTGAGCATTTGTGTCATGGGGACTGCCCCACAGGTTGTTGTGAGAAATAAGTGAGTGCCTGAGACAGTGCTCTGAAAAAGGGATTATCAAGTGCTGCATCCCAAGCCTTTAGTGGAGAACCATCTTGGAAACCATCTGACTAGTCTTGGGGTAGATAGTGAGAGATGATCCATTAAGGCACTGTCAATGCTGATGAACCATATAGAAATTGTCAAGCGCTCTGTAAGCACAGAAGACCCAGAGTATGTTAGTGGGCTTTTCCTGGTTCCTGATGGTCCCTCCCAGGTTGGCTACATTTGACAGCTCTTTGACAGTCTTTTCTTTGCCTAAAACCAGCCAACATTTTTGAGTGCTTTCTGTATTCCAAGAATTATCCCAAGTTATTAAGAGCTGCCTTCCAATTTCTACATATATAATATTGTGGAATGGTAGCAAATAATTCATGACTGGCACCAGAAATAACATTCATTGCTCTAGACAAGAGCATGAATAATGTTGAGTGGAAAAATTTAAAACCAACACCCTGGTTCCAGCTATGTTCCTTTCTGTCCACACCCCCTCCCAACCTCCACATCCAGCTGCTTCCAACAAGCTGATGCAATCAGAACCTAGTTGTGCAAACAAATTAGACTCTCCAAGATAGTTTGAGTCCCTGGCAGATCCTTGAAGCTTATGAAATTGTTGATATATTTTGGTGTGCATGTGTATTTTTTCAGAGAGTAGCCCCTTAGTATTTATCATGTTTTTAAATGGGTAGTTGGCTCAAAAATGGTTAAGGTAAACTAACTCCTCAATATTTTCATTACTCAGAAACTCTAGTTAAAAATTTCAACATGCAGCCACCCAGGTTTCCTAGGAAGCATACATACCTGAGGGGGTTGTTGGTTTTCCGATGCCTCCCTGCTCTGGTGACTGGGCTGGCTGCTGCCATGGTGTTTCAAAGCACTGTTGTTCTGGGTTAAGAAAGAGTTAAGTTTGCCTACCAAAGCCCTGGACAGCAAATAGGAAGTTAGCTCCCTTCAAAAAATTTTTAAAAAATAGAAATAATCTGTGAAAAAGGGTATCACTATTCTTCAGCATTATGGAAGTATTCCCCACTTTGATGTCATAGAAGGTCAGAGATGAGCAAGGGTGTCTGGCTTAGATGAGAAGAATGAAAGAATTAAGAGAAGTGGGACAGTCTGCTTGGTGGAAAGGTGAGGAATCACAGGAACACTGGCTGTTATAAATAAGAGGGGAAGTGGGAACGTCCAGGTGTGACCAGAGGTTCATAAGGGACGGGAATAATGAGATGCTGAGAAGGATGAAGTTATTGTCCAAACATACAGGAGCGCTACAAATCCATTTGAAGAGGGATTCTACTCTTAGCACCCAGACTGTGGTCTCTACATACCATTTCCCATAGAAAGGAACCAGGATTCCTTGTAGAAATAGCTGATTCCAGGTTTGGGGCAGGAGCCTGGGCATCTTATCTTGCCAGAAAAGGCTAGTGGAATCTTGTGAGAAGGTGGCAAGAGACAACTTGAACTGCCTTCCACTGGTCAAAGATGGGATAATTTGAGCATCAAAAAGAATAATGACTATAATGGACTGAAACACTTGAAATAGATTAAAAACCCAAGTGTTTATATTATATTCAAAAACAAACAAACTCACTTAACTCTCACAATTACTGCATGAGGCAGGTACTACTTGTGGTGGACAGAAGGTACCCCTGTCCCACACCCAAGATGTCTATGTTCTCCTAGTCATCAGAATTTGTAAATATGTTACATGGCAAAAGGGACACTGCAGATGTAATTAAGGATATAGATCTTAGGATAGTGAGACTCTCCTAGATTATTTAGGTGGCCCCAGTCTAATCACATGAGCCCTTAAGCAGATGATTTTGTCCAGCTAGAGTCGGAAGAGATGCAGCAAAGGGGAAGTCAGAGATTCCAAATATGAGGGAATTTAAAACATCATCGCTAGTTTGAATATGGAAGATGCAACACAGCAAGGAATGTAGGCAGCCTTAAGGATCTGAGAGAGGATCCTGCTGACAGCCAGCAAAGAAGCAGGGACCTCGGGCCTTTAACCTCAAGAAACTAAATGCAGCCAACAACCTGAGTGACCTTGGAACTGATTCATCCCCAGAGCTTCCAGAAGGGAACACATCTCTGACGACCCCTTGATTTCAGGTTTATGAGACTCTAAGCCACCCTATACTCAAACTTCTGACCTGTAGAACTAGGAGATAATAAGTGGGTGTTATTTTAAACTGCTAAATCTGTGATAGTTTATTACGTTGGAAATAGGAAAAGAATCCCCTGTTGACATCCCCAGTTTACAGATAAGGAAATTGAAGCAAAGCGAAGTGAAGTAACTTGAGTAGATCAGGGTTTAGATGTAGGCAGTTGGATTCTAGAGACTGCTTTGCACTCTCAACCACTGCACTGTGCTGCCTCGCAAAAGTAAGATTAAATCTTTGCTACCTATTCTAAGGCAGGAAGAGACACTCATCTGGCTCCACTAGTTATGAGGGGGACACTTTTTTAAGTGGTTTCCCCGTAAACATGGCGCCACCTGTGGCCATTAGAATGTTTCACAGCTGGTCATACATGCCAGGAAGAGAGCAAAATACCCCAACCTCTTTATAGCCCTCCCTTCCAGCCACTGAGCTTATGAGCTACAGAGACACACACTACCAAGGGTGAGAAATGACAAATTTCAACAACTTTCCCCATATACCTGCCAAACCCATATGAGCTGCTGCATCTTCATTGCAAATTTAAATAAATCTAGAGCCTGGCTCTTCCAAAAGACCAAGGGATGAAAATTCATAGTTATATGTAACACCTGTTATTTGCATAATACCACTTAACAAGCCTTATTCTAAGCTTCATTTCCCTGACACCCTGGGAGTAGTTAAATCAAGTTTTATCATTACATTCATTTTTCCGGTGAAAAACTGAGGTACAGACAGGTTAGGTGGCCGCCCTAGGTGTACACAGGTAGATATACAAACCCACTTCTTCCTTCTCAAAATCAGATACCATCTTAGGAACTTTCCCTTACATGTCTATGTATATAAAATATACAGCTTAATTCATTAGGGGAAGCATTTGGTCTAGTGGAAGGAGCACTGACCCTGAATCAGGTGACCCAGGTTCAAAGTCAGCACTTAACCAATGGTTGACTGTGTTACCACAGAAAGAAGCTCTATCTCTGTGAGACTTAGTTTCTCCAACATAATCCGAGTAAGATCTTACATACCTCATGGGTTATTGTAAGAATAAATAAGATATTATGCGATATCATGAGAGATGTGATGTGTCAGACACATGTAGGTTTTATTGTTGTAGTCTTTTCTCAACATAAAACTGTAATAATATACCTACTAACTATAAAATATTATGTGTTTGGCTTTTACTGTTATTCATGAAAGGCAGCAGAGATATTCATGCCCAAATAATAATCTAAAAATTACATCGATTTTATTCAGGGACTTATGATACGTGCTTTTGTGATTTTAATATGCTTTTCTTATTCAAGTCCTGCTTTGATTTATAAAGATATGAAAATCAGCTTGTATTTGTATGCTCCACAGCCAAACCTGAGATTAAAACTCTCTTTCAGATCATTTCCACATTTCTTAAGCCCCACAAGGCAGTTAATTTAGATTGGCCACTAAGTCTTCCAGCCAGCGGGTCCATATTCTCTGGGGCTGGGAGGTCTGTGGTGTGCGTTCCTGGGTTAGCCTTGCCCTTGACGGCCATGGGGATTCCATTCCTCTCTTACCTCTAGGTGATGTTGGGAGTACCTAACTGGCCTCCTTCCTTAAAAAGCAGACTTTACCTTGAAGATTTGGATTTTGTCTTACCCTTTTCCTCCACTTTGCACCTGCTTGAAAGGAGGTGGAGGGTAGAAACAAATCACTTTTCTAATGCTGCTCCGTGATCCCTGGATCGAGGGGCTTTCAAGGGACACCCTCATCAAGGGTTTTCTTTTGTTTCCTTTAACATCATCTCCCTCTTAGCAGGTGTAAAAGGCAGTGGCCCAAAGCTTCCTTGTATATTTAGGCTAAGACAATGCTGGAACAAGTACAATTATATAGATGAAATAAGGCAGCAAGCCAACTCTGTGAGACTTTCTGTTAAAAAAAAATAATGATAAAATCTCACTGAATGTAATAGATCCATGCCTGACAATTTATGAGTAAATCAATTCTTGAAAATGGATTCCAATTTTAAAGGCAGCAAGGAACTTTCTCTTTTTTTAATATATAAATTTATTTATTTTATTTATTTATTTTTGGCTGCGTTGGGTCTTCATTGCTGTGCGCGGGCTTTCTCTAGTTGTGGTGAGCGGGGACTACTCTTCGTTCTGGTGCGTGGGCTTCTCATTGCAGTGGCTTCTTTTGTTGCGGAGCACGGGCTCTAGGCGCGTGGGCTTCAGTAGTTAGTTGTAGCTCGCAGGCTCTAGAGCAGAGGCTCAGTAGTTGTGGTGCACGGACTTAGTTGCTCCGCGGCATGTGGGATCTTCCCGGACCAGGGCTCGAACCCGTGTCCCCTGCATTGGCAGGCGGATTCTTAACCACTGCGCCACCAGGGAACTTTCTGTTCAGAATAATCCCATGATTAATGTTCCTGAAATGAGAATGGTCATGTCAGTTATGTGTTTGGTAAATTAGGATTTCTGTATAGCAAGGTACATAATATTTGCACACGTTTGTTCACATGTATGTTTTGTACATTTATAGCTAATGCGTATATAATTTAAGTGCACATGGAAACCATATAATGGAATGCATACAGAATTTGTCTCCGTAAGACCTAGGTTTGAGTGTGGCCTTGCCCTTGTGACTTGGGCACATCCCTTAACTTCCCTGATTCTCATTTTCTTCATTGAGAAACAAGAGATAATACAGTTTAAGAAATGAATATTGTACAGATTTATAAACTGGAAAACAAGCACACGATTTTTCTCCTTAGGCATTCAAAAACAAAACTCGTAAACTTGGAGAGAATACAAGAGGCATCATCCTTGAAATCACAACTATAGAATGTTTTAAGTATGGTTTTGAAATGCAAACAGAGGCAGAGCAGAATTTTCAGTAATTCAGGATTTAATTGGTTCTAATAAAAGACAGAGGCCTTACCCTCCAACTCACCCCATGGACACTTCATGCCATGAGCCTTTGTAAAGTTGGACTTGGCATCTACCCAGACTTAGCTTAGACAAGCCTGCAAAACCCAAAGTGTTTGTGGTGAGCAGCATTGAAACCAGCTCTGAAGAGACTTCCCACACTCAGGTTTCCTCCTGCTTTGAATCCATTGTACTTCTTTAGGCATTTCAATTACCATTTTGAACACAACAGCTTTGAGAGTTACTTTGCTTTGTTTGGTAGTTCAGGAGCTCACAAATGGCCCCAACTGTGGGAAATAAAAAGCAAATGAGGAAAGGGAAATCTTTTACAGAGAAACACTTGTTCTGACTGTAGATTAGGCTCAGGACAAAGCAAGCAGAAAGAGGCAAGCTTTTCAAGAGCACATCAACTTTGAAACCTCAGGAAGGTCAGGGCAGGCTTGCTGGCCGGAAAGGCTCTTTTATCCCATTAATATGACTGCTTCTGTGAACACAAATATTTTAGCATCTTGACTAAGTTAACTGGAACTTTTTAAAGGAAAGAATTGGCATTCAAAGAATCTAGTATGGCTTTCCAAATACAGCAGAGATAAAACAATACCCAAAATGCTATAGGCACACTTCTGTAAACTTTTTCTACCATAAACTACAAGCAAAGCTTGTCCCCGCGTCAAGCTCACTCCCACGGCAAGTCGTCCTGGCACAGAAGTCATAGCACGGCCCTTTTCCTCTCACTCAAAAAAGCACATCTCCACCAAAGTGATGGATAGTACAGTTATTTATAAGAACAACCATGGTCTGACTAAATTTATTTCTAAAAGTAAATAATTTTCTAGAATGCAGCCAAATGCTTGCGTATTATTTAATGGAGAACCACTAAAGGCTTTCTTATTAGTCAGGAATAAGGCAAGGATATCACTGCTTCCACTACTATTTAACATTGTGCTGTAAGTATTAGCCAATACAATTAGCTAAGATAAAGCAATTTGTGTTATAAGAATTATAAAGGAAAAGGTAAACTGATCTCTATTTGCATATAGTGTAATTATATATCTGAAAAGCTCCAAGGAGGGAATGGAAAAACTACTTCAAATGATAGGAAAATTAGTAAAGTAACAGGTTATAAATTTAACATTCAAAAATTAATGGCCTGCATGTATAGCCTACCCCCCCCCCAAAAAACAGTGAAAAAGTGTAATGAAAAAGAACCCATTTAGGTTAGCACATATATAAACTTTAAAAGTGTTCAAAACCTACTTGAGGAAAACTAAAACACTCCTGAAAAACAAAATAGAAGATTTGAACAAATGAAAAAAGAAAAACTATGGTCTTGGATAGGAAGACTCCATCATGAAGAAATTAGTTCTTCCTTAATTATCCTGTACTTTTAACATAACCCCAGTTTAAAATGCTATCATTTTGTCAGGTGCTATAGAAGCTGATTATAAAGTTAATTTAGAAGAACAACAATCGGGACTTCCCTGGAGGTCCAGTGGTTAAATCTTCACCTTCCAATGCAGGGGGTGCAGGTTCAATCCCTGGTCGGGGATCTATGATCCCACATGCCTCGTGGTCAAAATATAGAACGTAAGCAATATTGTAACAAATTCAATAAAGAGAAAAAAAAAAAAAGAACAACAATCAAGAATAGCTATGAAAATCCTGAAGAGAACAAAGAGAAGACCTAGCTTTTCCAAACAATTAAAATATATATAATGGAAATATGGAATCACTATTTGTGCACCAGGAACTAACATAGTATTGTGGGTCAATTATACTGCAAAAGCAAACAAAAAACAAACTCATAGAAAAAGAGATCAGATTTGTGGTTACCAAAGGCAGGTGGGAGAGAGAGGGGGAACTGGATGAAGGGTGGTAAAAAGGTACAAACTTCCAGTTATAAGACAAATAAGTACTAGGGATGTAATGTACAACATGACAAATATAATTAACACTGCTGTACCTTATATATGAAATTTGTTAAGAGAGTAAATCCTAAGAGTTCTCATCAGAAAGAAAAATGTGTTTTCATTTCTTTAATTTTGTATCTATATGAGATGATAGATGTTGACTAAACTCATTATGATAATCACTTCATGATGTAAGTCAAATCATTATGCTGTACACCTTAAACTTACACAGTGCTTTATGTCAATTATGTCTCAAGAAAACTGGAAGGAAAAAAATACTATAAAGCCTCTCTAATTAAAACATTTTGATGTTGTTGCATGAAAAGACAGATAAACCAATGGAACAAGATAGAAAAGCCAGAAATACACTATCTGCATAGGTAGAGTTAGTATACAGTAAAAGTGACTTCTCAAATCAGTAAGGAAGTGATGGTCTGCTAAAAAGTAGCATTGAAATAAATAGAGAGCCATGTGGAATAAAATAAAACTGGACCCATTCCCCACATAATATACTGGGAAAAATTCCAAATGGATTAGAGATGTAAATGTAAGAAAAAGAAGCATTTAAATTCAATTTTTTATTTTTTTATTTATTTATTTTTAACATCTTTATTGGAGTATAATTGCTTTACAATGGTGTGTTAGTTTCTGCTTTATAACAAAGTGAATCAATTATACATATACATATATTCCCATATCTCTTCCCTCTTGCATCTCCCTCCCTCCCACCCTCCCTATCCCACCCCTCTAGGTGGTCACAAACCACCGAGCTGATCTCCCTGTGCTATGCAGCTGCTTCCCACTAGCTATCTATTTTACGTTTGGTAGTGTATATATGTCCATGCCACTCTCTCACTTTGTCACAGCTTACCCTTCCCCCTCCCCATATCCTCAAGTCCATTCTATAGTAGGTCTGTGTCTTTCTTCCCATCTTACCCCTAGGTTGTTCATGACCTTTTTTTTTTTTTTTTTTCTTAGATTCCATATATATGTGTTAGCATACCGTATTTATTTTTCTCTTTCTGACTTACTTCACTCTGTATGACAGACTCTAGGTCCATCCACCTCACTACAAATAACTCAATTTCGTTTCTTTTTATGGCTGAGTAATATTCCATTGTATATATGTGCCACATCTTCTTTATCCATTCATCTGTTGATGGACACTTTGGTTGCTTCCATGTCCTGGCTATTGTAAATAGAGCTGCAATGAACATTTTGGTACATGACTCTTTTTGAATTATGGTTTTCTCTGGGTATATGCCCAATAGTGGGATTGCTGGGTCGTATGATAGTTCCTTTTGTAGTTTTTTAAGGAACCTCCATACTGTTCTCCATAGTGGCTGTATCAATTTATATTCCCACCAACAGTGCAAGAGTGTTCCCTTTTCTCCACATCCTCTCCAGCATTTATTGTTTCTAGATTTTTTTGATGATGGCCATTCTGACTGGTGTGAGATGATATCTCATTGTAGTTTTGATTTGCATTTCTCTAATGATTAATGATGTTGAGCATTCTTTCATGTGTTTGTTGGCAATCTGTATATCTTCTTTGGAGAAATGTCTATTTAGGTACATGTTAAAGTATGAAATTAGAACACTCCCTAACACCATACACAAAAATAAACTCAAAATGGATTAAAGACCTAAATGTAAGGCCAGACACTATCAAACTCTTAAAGGAAAACATAGGCAGAACACTCTATGACATAAATCCCAGCAAGATCCTTTTTGACCCACCTCCTAGAGAAATGGAAATAAAAACAAAAATAAACAAATGGGACCTAATGAAACTTAAAAGCTTTTGCACAGCAAAGGAAACCATAAACAAGACGAAAAGACAACCCTCAGAATGGGAGAAAATATTTGCAAATGAAGCAACTGACAAAGGATTAATCTCCAAAATTTACAAGCAGCTCATGCAGCTCAATAACAAAAAAACAAACAACCCAATCCAAAAATGGGCAGAAGACCATAAATTCAATTTTTTAAAAATAAGTGTGATCACCAAAATCTGGAAATGTAGAAAATATTCTAAACTATGACTTAACATCCAGAAACAATAAGGGAAAAGATTGATGCATTCAACTACATGAAAATAAAAATAAAATCTTTGCATGGCAAAAAAAAATTACCATAAACAAAATAAAGATAAATGACAAAATTGAAAACATTTGCAATGTGTATCATCATGCTCCCAAAATAAAGGGAAAAAAGTACCATCTAACCCGTAGAAGAGTGAACTGATATAGTTTTAACAGAAAAAGAAATGCAAATGGTTCTTAAACATATGAAAAGATGCTCAACCTCACTCATAACAAGAGAAAGGAAAATTTAAAATACAGTGAGATGACAATTCTCATCTATCAAATTGGCCAAAAGCCCAAAAGTTTTACAGCATGCTCTGTTGGCAAGGCTGTGGGAAGACAGTCATTCTTAAATACTGCTATAGAAAGGCAAAGTGATCAAACTTACAGGTAGGGGAATATGGGAAGTATCTCACAAAACCATATAAGCACTTCTCCTTTGATTCAGCGATCCCAATTCTAGGGACAGAAATATACGTTAGCAAAAACGTGAAAAGACACAAGCACAAGGCTCTTCATTGCATGGTCATTCGAAGAGCAAAAATAGGAATGCACATCAATAGAGGACTGATTGAGTTAACTATGATACATTTATCCATGGAAAAGTATTTCTGTACTGCTGTAGCATGGTCTTCATGATATAAAGCAGCAACATTATTGACCTTTTGAGTCAGATAGCTCTTTGTTGCAGGGGGTTATCCTGTGCATTTTAGGATGTTTAGCAACTCCCCTGCCTTCTATCCACTAGGTTCTAGGAAAATCCCTCCCCCGAGCTGTGACAACCAAAAATGTCTCCAGACATTGTGAAATGACCCCAGGAGACAAAGTCATCCTCAGCTGAGAACTATTGATATAATGCAGCGGTCCCCAACCTTTTTGGCACCAGGGAGCGGTTTCATGGAAGACACTTTTTCCACGAGGAGGGGAGGGGGAATGGTCCAGGTGGTAATGTGAGTGATGGGAAGCGATGGAGAGCGGCAGATGAAGCTTCGCTCGCTTGCCTGCCGCTCACCTCCCACCGTGCAGCCCTGGTTCCTAACAGGCCACGGACTGTTACCGGTCCACCGCCCAGGGGTTGGGGACCCCGGATATAATGTTAAGTAAAATAGCCTGTTGAGGGGAGTGTATACAGTATGTTAATATTAATAAAATAGATGGATAAAATGTAACATAACTGGAAAAAAAAAAAGGTTACCTGAAGAAGAAGGGAATACATGAAAGAGAAAAGATACAGAAGCTAAGCTTGACTATAACTTTTTGTAAATTTAACATTGGTAATTTTACATATAATATAAAACAAAATTAAATGTTAAAAAAGCAAGTCTAAAATTTGAAAGTAAATGGAAGCAGATGAACATATATGTGTATCCAGTTGGGAGCATGCATGCACAGGGAAGAACTATTCTAAGTGACTTTACATATACTAATTTGACTGTATATGCCTAGTGGGATAAATCCGAAGGACAAAAAGACAAAATAATATCAAATTAGTTTGAATGACCATAATTGTAATGTGATTATAATAACAATGTTGGTGTTATTTGGAGACTTGAGCATGTATTTCAGATATGTGAACATTCAGATAGGTGACTAATTATGGTGATGTCATTGAGCATGAGAAAGAAGATAGACAGGTAAAAAGAATGAGATTAAGTAAAAACCTTGATGGGTACCTTAATATTGTCTTTTGTTTTGTTCTTTATTGAAGTATAATTGACTTACAATATCGTATTAGTTTCAGGTGTGCAACATAATGCCTCGATATTTTTATACATTACAAAATGATCACCATGATAAGTCTACTTACCATTTGTCACCATAAAAAGTTACTATAATATTATCAATTATACTGTATTCCCTTTGCTGTACATTACATCCCTGTGACTTATTTACTTTGTAACTGGAAGTTGTACCTCTTAATCCCCTTAACTTATTTCACTTATTTCCCTACTTCTCTCCCTTCTGGAAACCACCAATTTGTTCTCTGTATCTATGAGTCTGTTTCTGTTTTGTTATGTTTGCTTTGTTTTTTAGATTCCACATATAAATGAAATCATAGAGTATTTGTCCTTTTCTGAGTTATTTCACTTAGCATAATACTCTCTATGTCCATCCATATTGTCGCAAATGGCAAGATTTCATTCTTTTTTATAGCTGAGTAATATTCCATTGTGTGTGTGTGTGTGTATGTATATATACACACACACACACACCCCACCTTCTTTATCCGTTCATCTATTGATGGACACTTAGGTTGCTTCCATATCTTGGCTATAGTAAATAATGCTGCCATGAACATAAGGGTACATATGTCTTTTCGAATTAGTGCTTTTTTTTCTTCAGAAAAATACCCAGAAGTGGGATTTCTGGATCATGTGGTAGTTCAATTTTTAATTTTTTAGGAACCTCCATACTGTTTTCCACAGCAGCAGTACCAATTTACATTCCTACTAACAGTGCATGAGGGTTTCCTTTTCTCAGCCTCTTCATCAACTTTTGTTATTTGTGGTCTTTTTGACCATTCCAACAGGTGTGAAGTGATACCTCATTGTGGTTTTTATTTGCATTTCCCTGATGATTAATGATGTTGAGCATCTTTTCATGTGTCTGTTGGCCGTCTGTATGTCTTCTCTGGATAAATGTCTATTCAGGTCCTCTGCCCATTTTTTATTCAGGTTGGGTTTTTCATGTTGAGTTGTATGAGTTCTTTGTATATTTTGCATATTTAACCCCTTATCAGATATATCATTTGCAAATATCTTCTCCCATTCAGCAGGTTGCCTTTTTGTTTTGTTGATAGTTTCCTTCACTATGCAAATGTTTTTCAGTTTGATGTAGTCCCATTTGGCTTTGTTTTTGGCTTTTTTGGCTTTTATTTCCATAGCCTGAAGAGACATAGTCAAAAAATATATTGCTAACACAACGTCAAAGAGTGTTATGCCTGTGTTTTCTTCTAAGAGTTTTATGATTTCAGCTCTTACATTTAAGTAATCCATTTTGGGTTATTTTTGCATATGGTGTAAGAAAGTAGTTCAGTTTGATCTTTTGCATATAACTGTCCAGGTTTTCCAACACCATTTACTGAAGAGGCTGGCTTTTCACCATTGTGTATTCTTGCCTCCTTTGTCATAGATTAATGGACCATATAAGCATAGGTTTATTTCTGGGCTATCTGTTCTGTTCCATTGATCTATGTCTCTGTTTTGGTGCCAGTACCATATTTCATTGATTAATGTAGCCTGGTAGGATAGTTTGAAATCAGGTAGCATGATACCTACAGCTTTTTTCTTCTTTCTCAAGATTGGGGTCTTTTGTGTTTCCATACAAATTTTAGAATTATTTGTTCTAGTTCTGTGAAAAATGCCAATTTTTTTGATAGGGATTGCATTGAATTTGTAGATTGCCTTAGGTAGTATGGTCATTTTAACAATATTAATTCTTTCAATCTAAGAAGATGGTATATCTTTCCATCTGTTTGTGTCATTGTCAGTTTCTTTCATCAGTGTCTTATAGTTTTGAGTACAGGTCTTTTACCTTCTTGGTTAGATTTATTCCTAGGTATTTTATTCTTTTTGATATAATTGTAAGTTGGATTGTTTTCTTAATTTCTCTTAATTTCTTAGTTCATCATTAGTATATAAAAATGCAGCAGATTTCTGTATATTAATTTTGTATCCTGCAACTTTATGGAATTTATTTATCAGTTCCAATAGTTTTTTGGTGGTGGTGTTAGCATTTTCTATATATAGTATCATGTCATCTGCAAACAGTGACAGTTGTACTTCTTTTCCAATTTGAATTTTTACATTTCTTGTCTGATTTCTGTGACTAGGATTTCCAATACATAAAAGGATTTCCAATTGCATGAAAATGATGAGAGTGGGCATCCTTGCCTTGTTCCTTTCTTACAGGAAATACTTTCAGTTTTTCCTTTCTTACAGGAAATACTTTCAGTTTTTCACCATTAAGTATGATGTTGGCTGTGGGTTTGTCATATATGGGCTTTATTATGTTGAGGTGTGTTCCCTCTATACCCACTATGTTGAGAGTTTTTATCATAAACGGATGTTGAATTTTGTCAGAAGCCTTTTCTGCATCTACTGAGATTATCATATGATTTTTATTCTTCAATTTGTTAATATGGTGTATTACATTGACTGATTTGCGGATACTGAACCATCCATCCTTCCATCCCTGGGATAAATCCCACTTGATTATGGTGTATGATCCGTTTAATGTATTGTTGAATTCAGTTTGCTAATATTTTGTTGAGGATTTTTGCATCTATGTTCATCAGTGATATTGGCCTCTAATTTTCTTTTTGGCAGGTATCTTTGTCTGGTTTTGGTATCAGGGTTCCGTGGACCTCATAGAATGAGTTCAGTAGCCTTCCTTCCTCTTCAATTTTCTGGAATATTTTGAGAAGCATAGATACTGACTCTTGAAATGTTTTGTAGAATTCACCTGTGATGCCATCTGGTCCTGGACTTTTGTTTGTTGGGAGTTTTTTGATTACTGATTCAGTTTCAGTACTGGTAATTGATCTGTTCATATATTCTACCTTCCTGATACAGTCTTGGGAGATTATAAGTTTCTAGGAATTTATCTGTTTCCTCTAGGTTGTCCATTTTATTGACATAAAATTTGTCATAGTAATCTCATGATCCTTTGTATTTCTATGGTATCAGTTGTCACATCTCTTTCATTTTTAATTTTATTTATTTGGGCCCTCTCCCTTTTCTTCTTGATGAGTCTGGCTAAAGGTTTTTCTTGTTTCCTGAGGTAGGCTTACATCATTATGCTTCCCTCTTAGAATTGCTTTGGCGGGCTTCCCTGGTGGCGCAGTGGTTGAGAATCTGCCTGCTAATGCAGGGGACACGGGTTCGAGCCCTGGCCTGGGAAGATCCCACATGCCGCAGAGCGGCTGGGCCCGTGAGCCACAACTGCTGAGCCTGCGCGTCTGGAGCCTGTGCTCCGCAACGAGAGAGGCCCGCGCATCGCGATGAAGAGTGGCCCCCGCTTGCCACAACTGGAGAAAGCCCTCGCACAGAAACGAAGACCCAACACAGCCAAAATCAATCAATCAATCAATCAATCAAACATACGCATCTGATTCAAGATCCTCATTAAAAAAAAAAAAAAAAAAAAAAAATCTACACTTACCTTATTCTAAGAAGAGAGAAATGTAGCAAAAAAAAAAAAAAAAAAAAGAAAAGAAAAAACAAATACAAACAGAAAAACCACCGAAGAGACATAGCTTCTATGGAGGCAAACTATACCTACAATATGTAAGATTCAAACAGAAAATATATTAAAAAAAAAAAAAAAAAAAAAAAAAAAAGAATTGCTTTGGCTGCATCCCATAAATTTTGGGTCATTGTGTTTCCATTTTCATTTGTCTCCAGGTATTTTTTTGATTTCTTCTTTGATTTCCTCAGTGACCCATTGGTTGTTTAGTAGCATATGGTTTAGCTTCTACATCTGTGTTTTTTACTTGTGGTTGATTTCTAGTCTCATAATGTGGTGGTTGGAAAAGATGATTGATATGATTTCAATATTCTTAAAGTTATTGAGATTTATTTTGTGGCCTAGCACGTGATCTCTCCTGGAGAATGTTCCATGTGTGTCTGAAAAGAATGTGTATTCTGTTGCTTTTGAATGTAATGGTCTATATATTATATAAATATATATATATATCAATTAAGTACATGTGGTTAATGTGTCATTTAAGGCCAATGTTTCCTTATTGATTTTCTGTCTAGATGATCTGTCCATTGGCATAAGTGGAGTGTTAAAGTTCCCTACAATTATTGTATTACTGTTATTTTCTCCCTTTATGTTTGTTAATATTTGCTATATGTATTTATGTGTGCCTATGTTGAGTAAATATATATTTACAATTGTTATATCTTCTTGTTGGATTGATTCCTTTAACATTATGTAATACCCTTCTTTGTCCCTTGTTACAGTCTTTGTTTTAAAGTCTATTTTGTCTAAGTATTGCTACTCCAGCTTTCTTTTGATTTCCATTTGCATGGAGTACTTTTTCCCATTCTCTCACTTTCAGTCTGTACCTGTCTCTAGATCTGAAGTGAGTCTCTTGTAGGCAGCATATATGTAGGTCTTGTTTTCTTTTTTATCCATTCAGTCACTCTATGTCTTTTGTTGGAACATTTAGTCCATTTCCATTTAAAGTAATTATTGATGGATATATACTTATTGCCATTTTGTTAATTGTTTTCTGCTTGTTTTTGTAGTTCTCCTTTGTTCCTTTTCTTCTCTTGCAATCTTCCCTTGTGATTTGATGACTATCTTTAGTGTTTGTTTGGATTCTTTTCTCTTTATTATTTTTGTGTCTATTAAAGGCTTTTGATTTGTGGTTACCATGAGATTCATATATAACATCTAATATGTATGGGTATCTATTTTAAGTTGATGATTTCTTAAGTTTAAATGCATTCTAACAGCCCCACATTTTTACTCCTTTCCCCCCACATTTTATGTTTTTGACAACATATTTTACATCTTTGTATTCTGTGTATTCCTTATCTACTTATTGTAGATAAAGATGATTTTACTGTTTTTGTCTTTTCACCTTCCTACTAGCTTTATAAGTGCTTGGTCCACTACCTTTACTATATTTTGCCTTTACCAGTGAGATTTTTCCCATCATAATTTTTTTAATTTCTATTTGTGGCCTTTTCTTTTCCACTTAGAGAAATCCCATTAACATTTCCTGTAAGGTTGTTTTAGTGGTGATGAACTCCTTTAGCTTTTGCTTGTCTTTAAAACTCTTTATCTCTCCTTCAGTTCTGAATGATATCCTTACCAGATAGATTATTTCTGGATGTAGGCTTTTTTCCCTTTCAGCACTTGGATATATTATGCCATTTCCTTCTGGCCTGCAAATATTCTGCTGAAAAGTCAGCTGATAGTCTTATGGGAGTTCCCTTGTTTATAACTAGTTGCTTTTCTCTCGCTGCTTTTAAGGATCTCTCTTGGGACTTCCCTGGTTGTCCAGTGGTTAAGAATCTGCCTTCCAATGTAGGGGATGCAAGTTCAATCCCTGGTCAGGGATCTAAGATCCCACATGCCACAGGACAACTAAGCCCGAGCGCTCTGGAGCCCATGCACCACAATGAAAGATCCTGCATGCTGCAACTAAGACTCGTGCAGCCAAATAAATAAATATTTTAAAAATAAATTTAAAAAAAATAAAAATTATAAAAAAGGATCAGTATCTTTAATTTTTGACATTTTTATTATTATTTGTCTTGGTGTGGACTCTCTGTACTTACTGGGCCTGGATGTCTGTTTCCTTTCCCAGGTTAGGAAAATTTTCAGCTAGTATATCTTCAAGTATGCTCTCTGCCCCTTTCTCTCTCTATTCTCCTTCTGGGACCTTTAGTGTGCTTCTTAGTGTGCTTGATGTTGGCCTAGAGGTCTCTTAAATTTTTCTCATTTTTTTTAATTCTTTTTTTTTTTTTTTTTCTGTTTAGCTTGGGATTTCCACTATTCTGTCTTCTAGTTCACTGATCCTTTCCTCTGTATCATCTAATCTACTGTTGACTTCTTCTAGAGTATTTTTTTACTTCAGTTATCATGTTCCTCAGCTCTCTTTGGTTTTCTTTATATTTTCTAACTCTTTGTTAAAACTTATGACTCTGCTCATCCATTCTTTCCCCAAGCTCGTTAAGCATCTTTATGAACTTCTATGGGGGTAGATTGCTCATCTCCCCTATGCTTAGTTCTTCTTCTGGGGGTTGGTCTTGTTCTTTCATTTAGGACACATTACTCTGTCTCCTCATTTTACCTTATTTTCTGTGTTTGTTTTATGTATTAGGTAGTTCAGTTGTGTTTCCCGGTCTTGGAGAAGTAGCCTTGTGTAGGAGACATTCTATGCAGCCCAGCTGCACACTACCCTCTTGTCACCAGGGCTATATGTTCTAGTGGTGCCTCCTATGTGGGCTGCATGGGGTCTTTTGTTGTGGCAAGGTCAACTACTGTGGATGTGCTGGTAGGCTGTCAGCTCAGTTGGCTGCCAGGCCCTGCCACATGCAGTGGCTGCTGTCCCACAGTGGATGGAGTTGGATCCCAGTGCAGCTGGCCACATGATTCGGGGGGGGTCCCAGGGCTGGTGCCAGGCCACTGATAGACAGGGTTGTTGACAACTTAATTTTGAATTGGTAGTATCAATATGAACTCATGAAATAATTGTTTAAAACAAAACACTTTCCTGACTCTGTCCACTGAAAAAATAGCAAAGCTAGCAGCAATAAGCATTCCTAGCACCAGACTGTGGTCTCTAAATGCCACTTCTAACTAAAAAGAAACCAACACTTCTTGGAGAAATGGATAATTCAAGACTGGGGCAGAAAAAATGTACAAGATGACCCTGAAAAAATTACCAGCAGCAAATTATTAGAAAGCAAGGAAGCTATCAAAGACTACTTGGGTTGTGTCAGAACATTGCAAAAGCCAACTTGAAGAGGCTCCCCATGGCCAAGGAAGGACCATTTGTGCATCAATAAATATAGTAACTGCAGTGGACAGAAACACATCAGATGTGATTAAATTCATGAGCTCATAATGGTGCTTGAAAAAAAATACCTTATTGATCACTTTGGGAGGAGCTGAAGAACAAACTCATTATTTTGAAATGGTCAAGGAAAAGAATTCTCCTTCCCTTTCAACATGAAGTGTACTTCAGAGTAACCAAATAATTGAAGAGAACTTTCTTTTCAGAACTATTCTAGCTAATAAGTGAGGAAGAAATCATAGAATTAAAACACTACTGTTTCGTATTTTTAATGAATTAATGTTATCTATATCATGATCATCAATGGCTGCTAATATCACAGAACAAGATAGAGAACTAGATATTATGTTCTCCAGATGGAAATATACTATATCACCCATGAAAGATTTTTGTCAAAAAAAAAAAAAAGAAGGAGGGCTTCCCTGGTGGCGCAGTTGTTGAGAGTCTGCCTGCCAATGCAGGTGACACGAGTTCGAGCCCTGGTCTGGGAAGATCCCACATGCCGCGGAGCAACTGGGCCCGTGAGCCACAACTACTGAGCCTGCGCGTCTGGAGCCTGTGCTCCGCAACAAGCGAGGCCGCGACAGTGAGAGGCCCGCGCACCGCGATGAAGAGTGGCCCCCACTTGCCACAACTGGAGAAAGCCCTCGCACAGAAACGAAGACCCAACACAGCCAAAAATAAATAAATAAATTAAAAAATAAAATAAAATAAAAAAAAAAAGAAGGAAATTGAATGTGAATTTTATTGTCTCCTACATAAAACTACCAAGTTATAAGAAATACACGGGACAGAGGAACATGTAGAACAAAACCATGGTGATAAAATAAGCAAAATTCAGACTGTGGGAACTAAAGAGGGAATGGCTCAATTTTTTGATTGCCAACAATCACAACATAAAAATTGCAAAGAAATCGATGAAGATAGAGAGAGAACCTACAAATTAAAAGATAATTAAAGGAAATGTCAATCAAATGCAATGTCTGTGCCTTATTTGCATATCCTGGTTAAAAGAAACTGAAAATATATATGCACATGTACACAAACATATATAACTCATTACAAAACAATTACAGAAGTATGAACACCAACTGAATATTTAAAGACATTAAGGAATTCCTGTTTTCTCTGCTTAGATGCAGTAGTGGTATTGTGTGTATGTGTGTGTTTATTTTGAGTCCCTATCTTTTAGAGATGTACACTGAAATTATATGATGGCTGGGACTTGCTTCAAAATAATATGAGGGAGCAGGTGGAGATGAATGGTCATAAAGATGAAACAAGGTTAGCCATGAATTGATCATTGTCAAAGCTGAGTGATGAATATTCAGGGTTCATTAAGCTATTACTTTTATAAAATCTGCCTGAAAATTTTTGAAATAACTTGGGAACTTCATATTTTAACTATCATTAGTACCATGTTCTTTGCTAGACACCTCCCATCTGAAGGAGAGCCACCTCTGTATTCACACCTCCCTTTCCTCTGCCTCTTTGTTACTTATCTTGTCACTGCCTCCACATTAAGTCCACTATAAGAAGCACATAACAACAATGTAAGATAATAGGAACTTAACAAACTAAGGTCACCTTGTGATCTCTTACATTGTGCCTCAAATAATCTCCTAGAATTATCACCCCCCACCCCAGGGGCTGTCTCATCTGTTCACTTAATCATGAGAATATTGATCCTCACAGTTTATGTTACTGCTAATGTGAACTACGGGTTTATCGTCAACCTCTAATTACAGAGTGCTTTCATAAGAATCTTCCTACATATTAAAGTAGTTGCTAGAAGCTGGGATCCAAGAACACAGAGGGAAGAGAGAAGGAGGAAGCCTCTTTTACTAGAAATGAGTAAATTGGCATTAGTCATCACTCTTGTCTCCTTTTAACTATAGGTATTTATCAAAGTGCTGGATAATAATGATAATGGCCCAGAATTCTCTCAGCCAAATTACGATGTGACAATTTCCGAGGATGTGCTTCCAGATACCGAGATATTGCAGATTGAAGCCACAGACAGAGATGAGAAGCACAAGCTAAGCTATACTGTCCACAGCAGCATAGATTCTGTCAGCATGAGGAAGTTCCGGATTGACCCCAGCACTGGCGTGCTCTACACAGCCGAGAGGCTGGACCACGAAGCCCAGGACAAGCACATACTCAACATAATGGTAGGACCAAACTGCTTAATATGCTCTCCTAGCAGAATCACTGATCATCCAAGGCACATGCCTTAGCCTTCAGATGTACAGGGCCCTTGAATTTTGTAAGTAGTAGTAAATTTGGTCTTTTCAACTGCAGGGTTGCGTTCATTCTTGCCTTTTTAGTTCAGTGAGGAATTACTATTGTTAGATAGTTACTCCATATGTTTGCCAAACTGAAATATTAGATGAGCTCTACAGACAGTGGCCGCTCAGTAAAGGCTGCTGACAGCCTGATTTGAGCGGGAAGGAACAGGCCATGTTTCTGTACTGGTTCGCATCCAGAAGATTTTGTGGAAAAGTTTAAAAGAAGTTCCTTGAGAAGTTAATTACAAGGGTAATCATTTATTCAACCTGTACAATGCTCAGTCCTTGGAAGCATTTAGAGAACTGATTGATTACTTATTGCACTGGCATTGGACCTAGTGGTAAATACCGGCCCACAAAAGAGATCTCAAAACTCACCAAAGCCTACAGAGAATGTTGAATTTGGGTTCATGGGGTCTCCAAATTATGTAGAAGATGCTTTCATTTTAAAACAAAGTTTGGCTAGTTTACATAATTGGGAAGTAAAGATTAGTAATAAACACCCTTGTTTATGACCTAAAACCTGTTCCTTTAACTATCCAAGAACCCTATGGGCAATTGTACAGCCACTGCGTAACAGGGCCCCCCTGAGTTCCTTAAGACCAGGCAGGATGGCAGAGATGTAATCTTTGTACTGATTGGCTTTAAAATACACTAAGATGCTACCAATTCCCAAGCAGCTGAAGTACTGTTCCACTAAGTACTACTCTTCCTTTCCAAGTCTCTGGGCAAGAAGAAACTACAGTTCCATGCCTTTGGCTATGGTTTCCAGATGAGACTCCAGGGAACGGAAGAGGGACTCAGGGTTCATCAGATCCATCCCTCTGGCCATTCATCCATTCATTCAACAGATATTTCTCAAGCACCTACTGTATACTAAATTCTGTTCTAGGCACCGAGGATATAAAAGAGACAAAGTCCCTGCACCTTTGGACATTCGATTGGAACAGACCTAGATTTCAATAATCCCAAAGTACAGAGTCAAGTTTGGTCCTTGGGTGGGGCAGGCCGGTCTACAGACAGGGAAACTCATCACGCTCACCGGCTAGCTTTTGCATATATCTCTTCAGGAGCAGAAATCTACTGCCAGTGACTAACTCTATTCTCATGATTTCTTAAGCCATTTCTGTTCATTCTTTCCTGAACAAACTTAGAATTCAGTGCACTTACCCTGTATCATTTATCATTTATGTAATTGAATATTTAGAGCAAACAACTCCTTTATGCTGCCTTTCTCCAAGCTAAGCCCTTTTAGTCATTTTGCTCAATTCCTTTTAGGTAATATTTCTGAAAACCCCTTTCCCTTTGATAGCTTTTCTTGGTCTATTTTCTAATTTCTTCCAATCTCTCTGAAGTTAGGGGATCTAAAATTGAACAAGCAAAAAGCACACATTGGATTAATGCTACATACAATTATAGCAAAATCATGTGTTACAGTTAAAAAATTGATTAGTTGCAAGCTTCTGCCATATGCAAACCAGGGAAAACTTTAAAGCAGTCAGGCAAGGTTCTTTGGTGATTTCACAGTGCTGGGGTCTCACATTTCAAAAATTAAGATTTGGTTCATCTTCCCAGTGGTCAGGGTTCTCTCTTAGTTCTGGACCTTTATTCATGTTGGTTCTTCTTGCCTGAAATATATGCCATGCACCCACCCCCCCACCCCCCACAGCATTTTACCACTTCTACTTGCTTTTGTTACCTCTTCCAAGCTAGGCTAACATCCTTACTAATTACTCATATTCTGGCACTTACCTCTGGGCCTTGTATCTTTCTACTTACTTGTTTGGATTCCCCAGTCAACTATAAGGTTCTTGAGGTCAGGAACTGTATCTAATCCACTGCTGAACCACAAGAGTCAATCCTAGGACTTGGTAGATAATAGATGATAATAAATGTTTGTTGAATGAATGAATGAATGACAATGGCTACATTGCATTCATTAATTCCACATTTTAGTTTCCCCTTTACAAGGGCCTCCATCCACCATTCCGTTAGCAACTGTATACACAAATTCCGGGGGGTGGAGAGTGAGGGGGGGGCAAAGGAAAATGCTGTGTTTGTGATATCCTGACATCAGTTCTACAAGCACAGACTGAACACAGACCAGAGGCCAGGCGTAATGCTGAGCAATAAAGACAGAGTGGCCCCAGCTCTCACTGTGTTCACAATCAGTGTCCTCACTTTATAATAGCACTGCTTATTGAATACCTACTCTGGGCCTGGGACTGGGTCAAGCAGTTTTTGTGCATTATTTCATTTTGATTTCACTTTAGGCACAGCCAGGTGAATTCTTTGCAACTTAAAGATTTTAGTCCTACTGCTTCTTGTATTTTGCCTAAAGGTCAGAGATCAGGAGTTTCCTTATCGAAGAAACTTGGCCCGAGTCATTGTGAACGTGGAAGATGCTAATGATCACAGCCCTTATTTTACCAACCCGCTGTATGAAGCATCTGTGTTCGAATCGGCTGCTCTGGGATCAGCTGTACTGCAAGTGACGGCTCTGGACAAAGACAAAGGGGAAAATGCAGAACTCATATATACCATAGAAGCAGGTGAGAGCTGGTGCAGATTGCAGTGTCATGCATGGCATTGGACCCTCAGTAGTATTTGTCACCATGTAAAATTCACATAGTTACCACTGGAATGTCTCCAGATGAATTTTTTGGCCAAGCAACTGCCCTATTTGCACAACGATGGTGTATCAAGTTCTTGGCATTTCAGTAATATGTTTTCCATCATTGACAGCGAAGGAGGAGTTTCCTTTTACTGTGTTCAATCTCAGATTTTTCTGGAATGGAGAAGAGAGAAGAATGTGTAATAAACTCGGTGGCTTTTACTGATGGGTCAACAAGCCGTGGCCTCAGACTAAAATAACCAAAGCCTCCCATCATTTGAGGGCTGCTAGAGAGTTTGGTGAACTGAATCTTAAAGGTCAATGCTTACTTGTCAGTAGGTGAGCTGTGGGCTGTGGGCTTCAGAAATTCCTAGGGTTAGGGTTAGGTTTAGCACAAACTCACTTCGTTGAAGGTGATCTGAGTAGCAGAGTAGTTGGTAGGTACTGAACTGCTTGCTTAACCTGACAGATAAATAAATGCAGATTCTTGTGTTGTTAAATTTGAGATTTTTTTAAAAAAATCAATTTTAGTATCTAGAAAGCAAGACCATAGTTTCCTGATGGTTTGCAGTTGGACAGTTAGAAAACATTTATGACAGAAGAGATGAATGTCCAAGCAAAGACAGGACTCCGAGCCTAAAAATGACAAATATCCTTTATCTGCTCTATTTTCCCTTCCCCTGTTCTGTCTTTTTTGAATATTCAAGCCACATATTCCCAAAACGTCTGCAACATTATGTCTGTCATGCATAATGCCAAATGCTGTTTCCTTTCATGCCAGCGCTGGAAAGGCTTCTTTCCCTTGATGTAAATATGGAGCATTTTTGTGAGTGGTTGAATTAAAATATGAATGCTAGAATGACAGTTCTGGACTAAAAAATATTAGAAAAAAAGCCAATGACTTTCTTTAAAAATAGCCCCCGTATTCAATGACAATCTGAAACTATTTCCTTTATTAGGCACCTACATTTTACATGAGTCTGTGCTAAACTCTATACCAAAAAAGAAGAAAAGATGTTGGTTCAGAAAGCCAGGTACCCCAGGAGAATTCACCCCTTTCTTTTCCAGATTTCCATGGAATTTCCTTTTAGCCTAAAGCCTGACAGTATTCTTTTTTAAAACGCTATTTTTCATCTCTTGTTTATCAGAGGATATTTTAATTATTTCCTTACACAGTCCTTGTTCTTTTAGTTTCACAAATAATATAGGGAAACTTTAAAATACATATATTTAAATAATGCCACAGGAAATGTCACCTAACCCAAGAACTCTTTATGTCCGTTCTATAGTTTTCCCCTAATCTTATGTATTTTTTCTTTTCTCGTAATTCATTCATGCATATACATTGTTTCATGACATTGTAATCATTTTGATATAGGGTTTTATTTCTACTTTTCTTAACATCTTCTAAGCATTTGTCTGCGTGTGTACTTGCTTTTTATATTTGTCATGAAGGCTACTACGTATACTCCTCTCAGAGAGCCAGACATTTTGAAACCAAATTTGGAGGTTCTCAGAGTAATTTAAGAGTAATTTACCACCCAGCTGAAAATTCTGCCTCGCTTATCTTTCAGTTTCCACAGACTATAGCCGGGTGCTGAACATAGGGAAAGGACTCAGTCATTTCTTCAACAGTAGGCTAAAACTAGAGAGAAAAGTTATTTCCTTAAAACATCTTTTATATAGAAAACTCGAGTTTCCAGAAAACCCACAGGAATGCTTGGTATCTCAAAAAATAACCTTTGATTGGATGTGTAAAAAG